>NC_040913.2:91165948-91771606 GCF_004126475.2 Phyllostomus discolor | reverse complement strand
AGGTGGGCGGCGGCGGAATGAGCAGAGTCTGCTCTTGCGAAGGGTGCCGGCCGTAGCTATCTCCCCCCTCTTCACACACAACCAGAGAAGGACGTTTGTGAGACTCTTCTCAGTACCTTTCGTGGGTTTCCTAAGGAGGGTGTAGCTGGAATATAAAACTGCTGCCTTCCACTCCCTGCCGGAGACGGGTTCACTGAGGATTATTAAACTGAGTCCTTCCCGCAAGGAGTGGCTCCTTGCCTAGGCCGCACGTCCGTGGACAGAGGGGTATGGATGTGCTTGAGGACTGGAGACCGAACTATGCAAAGTGCTGGCTGGCTTGGGAGGGGACGCCTCAAAAACTGTCCGGTGAGGAAGCAGAAGAGAGGCAGGACCCGTAGGTAGGGAGCAGGCTGGCAGCTGTTGGGGAGGGGGGATGGGGAGCAGATCGAGCGAAAAAGAAACAGGACTCGTGGGCATGGACAGTCATGTTGGTGATTATGGGGGGGGAGGGGAGGGTATAAGGGGGATAAACAGTGATTGGAAAAAAATAAAACAAAAACATTGTTTAGGGAGCACACTATTTCTTTTCCGCCTTGTGTGTTTGAATGGCACTACTGTCCCTGAGAGTTAATTTGTCCTTGTGTGCTGCAGAGGTACCTGTGTTTGTGTGTGTGTGTGTGTGTGTGTGTGTGTTCAACTTCCTCCTGGACAATAGAATTGAAAAGGACATCTGTCCATCACCCTGCTGGGGCGATGCCAACCTTGACCAGATTGTGAATGCCAAGTCCACCAGCCTCCACCACAGGGCTGCTGGCCTCATGGGAACGGGCACTGTGCCGCGGTTCCTGGTCCGCCCCAGACTCACCTGAATGCGACGCCAGAGGCCCGAGGTGCGTCCCACTCGGGGGGCCACGGAGGGGTCACTCTACACCAGTGACCGTTACTCCCGATGCCGGTGATGCGCCGCTGATTTGGAAACGGGCGGTAAAGAGATGAGCACAACTGACTCACATTCTCCAGGACCTTCCCCGACAAAATCAAATACTAATTACAACGGAAAAAAAAAGTGTTTTATTCCAGGGATGATAATCACACTTGAACACATTAACAGACGTATGCTAAATTAGAAGGGTTCTTCGATAAGACAATCACATGCAAGGTAAGATACAAGGCACCGGCGTTCAAAAATTTGAAAATGCCAATTTTCTGGTTCATGTTTGATCTTTCTCCCCGTGGCCCAAGGCCAGTGAGGAGGGTACATGTGTTGCTCCCACTCTCAGAGAATACCTCCAACTCAGGAAAAATGCAGGAGAAATCTTTTGTGCTAAAAGCAGTCTTCATACCTGATTGTAGTCCACGAGGTTACTCTATCACACAAACACTCATGAGGACATGGCAGACCTTTCAGAGAAGTTTCGGTAAAACAGGCACATTGAACAGTCTCTAGCTACACAGACGACACTTTAACGAACATGCTACAGCCTTGTTTCTGTTTTTGAAAAATCTATAAACAAATGGTTTGTTTTTAGCGCGATCTTAGGGACCTGGGCATTATATACAATGAAGGTTTATTTCACATGGGTCTCTGGAAGTCAGCCAAGAACTAAAAAGAAGGGAAAACAGGCCCCTGGGTTATTAAAATAGTGGTCACATTATTTTATCAAAATTCGATACATTTTAAAAATTCATCAAACTATTTTCTTCCGCTTTACACTGACTTGTACGTATCTCGATTATCTTATTTCTAAATCCATAATAGACTCAAGTCTGGCCTCAAATTACAAAGGGGACACAAAGGGTTTGTATCACGTTTTATATTGCACTCGAGTCCAGTTAAAGCAGAGGAGAATAAACGGAGTATTAACCCGTCAAGGGACACTATTTTAGGAATATCTTCTCCAACCCAACACTCCCTTACCAACTCAGTGTGTGCTGAACTCTTGCTTTGTGTAAGAGTTAAGAGCACTAGTACTCATGTCTACACAGAGGGCACATTTTTAAGGTCTCTAAGCTCACTAAGTGGCACCCCACAGCTGGAGGAATAATTCATCTCCCGTCCCCTCCAGCCCGGGACTGCCTGGCTCCCAGGGTCTGGTTGGGGCCTCTTGATCGAGGGGAGAGGAAGTCCGCTTACTCCAGTTCTGGTATCACCAGCTGTTGACGATTCCTGAAATGGAAGAAGGCCGGAGGCATACGGACAAAGGCACTGAAGAGAGACCTGGAGAGGCCACCCTGGAGAGAGAGGCAGTCTTAAAATAGCCCCAGTGGGTGCGTGATGTTCTCCACACCTCCGGGGGAGAGAGGGTGGGAGCGTAGCTGTCCGTCCTGCCCTTCCTGGCCCAGGTCCACTTAAGGTGGAGCAGGGACTCCTGAGGTCTTTGCAAGGAGGGGACCATTTGCCTTTTCTCTACAACTGAACGTTCTGATGGCGGTGTGCGTGCAGCCCTGTGGGTTTCCTGAATGAGCGGTCTTCACTTCAAAGGGGGCATCAGCTGCTCTTTTCTAAACCATCTGCATAGTTTGTATTAATGTGCAAAATACAGAGACTCAGTGACAATGACCAACACTAGAAGGTTAATGCACTATTTGAAGAATATACACCATTTAAAATGCAATATGTGGATAATTTTGGTTCGAGTTCACATTTTTCTTTTTGTTCTAAAAACATAAAATGGGGATCACATTTTTTTAAAAAATCAGAAGTGTATATGGGAAAAACACACGGATATTTTAAACACACTACGTCCAAATACAGTAACCACGCTACAACAGCGGTACCCGCTAGCACACTCACGATGGAAATGGAGAGCTCACTGCTTCCCTGGGTGTTGTCACACTCGCTCGGACCCTAATCTTGAGCACATTCGAACATGAAATATACGCGGTGCCGGTGACATAGAAACCTCTGCGGCTCGGGGTGTTGGGAATCGCTTTACTGCCTTATCGGTGCTGTAGGAAGTTCTGCAGCAGCGTGGGCAGCTGGAGCTGGGGGATGAGGTGCAGGCGCGGCCTCCCGATGCAGCTGCGGATGCACAGCCGGCAGAGCTGGCTCAGGGAGCTGGGCGTCGCTGCACGGGCAAGAAAGTGCATGGATTAAAGTCAGACGATGAGGTTTGCTATGCTGCAAGATGCACTATGTACAAGCAGAAAAGAGGTACAGGGCTCTGTAGCCAAGTAGGGCAGGACGACCCCTGTACTAGGGAAATTCATACACGCCTTTATGCTGCCTTTATGAGAGCTCATTGGAACTGAGACCGTATATTCCATGTATGTTCTTTAAAACATGTAGTCTGCAGGCTTGTGAAATGATGGCTGCACTCAAAACCTCCGAAACAGATACTGTTTTTTGAAGGAGATATAAATCAAAGAAGTGTCGTGCACTAGAGAAAGGAATTCTTAAATATTTTTCTCAGATTAGATTTACTATTTAAGCCAAAGCTTAATTTGATTACTGTGCTTTGACCAGACTTAAGAAACCCTGTCAAGCCCTGGCTGGCGTAGCTCAGTGGATTGAGTGCGGGCTGGGAACCAAAGTGTCCCAGGTTCGATTCCCAGCCAGGGTACATGCCTGGGTTGCAGGCCAGAACCCCCAGCAACCGCACATTGAATCAATATCTCCCTCTCTCCCTCTCTCTCTCCCCCTCCCTCCCTTCCCTCTCTAAAAATAATAAATAAATAAAATATTAAAAAAAAGAAACCCTGTCTTAGAACAAAAGTAAGTGTGGAACTGTTTCCCAGTTATGTTCCTACAACGCGGGAGGGGAGGTGCCCACCCCTACAAAACAGGGCGTGTCTGTAAACATTTTATCTGCAGATACTAAACAGAATCCCATACTCTGCACTGCCAAACACTGGGCGTATTTAACTTAACCAAAGGAATAGACAGCTCAGGTGAGATGGAAAAAAGGAAGCGAAGATCACTGTGGTTATCTTTTCCATTCCCCAGAAACCAGTCCAAACCTTACGCCACTACTATTCTGCAGGCCGGCAGACGGCCTCCGCGTCCCAGGCCGGCATTTCTGCGCTCCGACGCGCGCCCGGCTCCCGCTTACCCTCGCGCTGAAGCAGCAGCCTCTCCACCAGGCTGCTGGAGGTGGCCACGTCCACGGGCCGCAGAAGCTCCGTGTTCTTGGCGTTGATGTCGGCCCCGAATTCCAGCAGCAGGCTGACGATTTCCGTGCAGGACTGCTGGGCGGCGGCGTGGAGCGGCGTATCCCAGTATTTGCCTTTCTGCACGTCAGCGCCTGCGCGGCGACCGGGAGGGCCGTGAGCACTCACACCAGGTGTTCGCAGAGCCCCCAAGCACCAGGCGCGGCAGGAGGGGGCCCTCCGCCCCTCTGTCGGGAGCGCTTCGAACCCACACACACTGTACATGTGCATTACCTGAAAGCTTGGTGCGTCTGGATGGAAATGCACGTATTTGTGACATTTTCTAATATCTTCTGTATCCTGAAAATGTCTACTAATAAAAATTTTAAGTTTGCCCTGGCTGGCGTAGTTCAGTGGATTGAGCGTGGGCTGGAAACCAAAGTATCGCAGGTTCGATTCCCAGCCAGGGTACATGCCTGGGTTGCAGGCCATAACCCCCAGCAACCGCACATTGATGTTTCTCTCTCTCTCTCTTTCTCCCTCCCGCCCTCCCTTCCCTCTCTAAAAATAAATAAATTAAATCTTAAAAAAATTTTAAGTTTGAACAGTTCCGAAATTAATCGTATTATTATATGTATTATAAACAGCGTGCAGTTAGGTTGACGCGACTGTATTCATCGTGATTGACAGCTCTTAGGATTATGGAAGAGCGTATTGCTTTTCTTCTTTCCATTTATTTTAAGGCAAGAGGAAGCTTTTGTTGTTTGATAAACCCATGATTCTAGTTATGTGAGCTCTTTACGTGAAATGCGTATAGATTTCCCTGTCACTTCTCACTCACGTAGTTTAAGTCGATAAACACACAAAGGCACTGAGTTTCTTGACTGGAAAGGCACGTTATATTTCTGCACGCAAAGTGAAAGTTTTAAACATGCTCACCATTTGAAAACACCTCACATGGGAAATCACCTACTGCACAGCTTTTCGCCTTAGAGCAAGCCCTGGCACGTGGCGGTCGCTGAATGCGTGTGTGGGGAATAAACGCTGTTTAAATTGGGAAGAATAACAATCCCATTTTCCGGTGCATAAATGGTTGCAATGCCAAGAAATGCCTATCAATAAAAATGTATCAGTCCTTTCCAGCTCCGTTTTCTGGGACGTTCTGTCTAACTAACATTTGTACAAGGCAGCGCCTCCTCAGAGTCCCTTTATGACCCTCCTGCTGCTTTCAGGTTTCAATAAATGTAATCGCTTTCAACATTTTTAACCCAATGTAAAATGTTTAGCGGGAAAATTACAGTGTATAACAAAACCTCCATAGAGAAAGCACGCACTCCGTTGGCCGTATCCGTTTTCTGAGAGAACAGTGCCCGAGAATAATAGTCCATCCACAATTACTAACTACTTTTCAGTCTCTTTTTTTTTACCCAGTGTGAAATACTTGACAGAAAGAAAATATCTCGAGCCAACTGTGGAAAGGTGGTAAAGAATAAACTCCTCTGGTCACATAAACTCCTCTGGCTATCTAGATGGGAGAACAGGGAGAGGGTATGACCGTCTGCCGACAATGAGCAGAATTTGCCTTGAGGAGTCTTACTAGCAACGGGAGTGAAACAGGTGAAGATGGGCTGCCAGACATTTCTAACTGAGCTAAGACACTGGGAGTAACAGGAAAGGAGTTACTAAAGATACATCAGGGTGTATCAGAGGCCAAGTGAGTGTTGTACACAATGGCACGCAGAGGCACCCCTTTACTTGGGTTGAGTATACTTTAAGCGCCCACCGCAGGGGAGGCACCGTGCTAGAGGAAAGAGATGGTGGGGAAAGAGGGAACCCGCAACCTGCAGAAGCCCCCAGCCCTGGACGGGGGCAACCAGCCTGGTCTCAAAGGCCAGGACAGGTGTCTCAGGGGCTACAGCTGAGCCTCGAGGAACCGGTTTGTTGCCCGTGAGTGGGCACGGACTGTCCACCTCTGCTGGTAAGTGGGACAGAACTCACGGTCCAGGAACGTGCAGGTGTCTGCTGGAGGATAAGGCTACTGAGGCAGTTACTGGCCCTACAATTTCTTTTGAAGGTTTTCTGCCCAGATCTGTACCTGTTGGGCAAGATTATATTCCACCTTGAAGATCTGGATGTTACGATTTTTGTAAGCAGGGGTTTTGGAGCTTTGAGGTGAAGCAGAGTTCACCCAGAATGGAGTTCTTTTTATTGGTTATGTGCTTATGTGCGAGGATGCTTAGCATGAGAACATCTTTAGCACGGAGATATAATTTTTAATGAGGCTAGCGCGGACAAGTAAGCGGAGAGCTGAGTAACTGCTCGTGGGTATGCATGGGATGCAAGAGGCTTTAAAGATAATTACCAGCGTAGAGAAGCTTCCGGATGCAGTGGAACTGCTGAGACTGGCAGGCCGTGTACAGAGGCGTCCCCAAGTGAGGAATGTCCTGGTCCACGTCTATGCCCCATGATATCAGTATCTCCAGGCACTCGTGGTGACCTGCACACACAAAGGAGAGAGGGTTTCCCTTCGCTTCACGCCCATCCCACCCCCTATGCGTCCCCTGGCCACAGAAACCTCTGCCCCCTCCCCCAGCCCCGGGCCCCCGGTGGCTGTCACCTTTGCTGGCGGCCTCATGCGTGGGAGAAGGAAGACAGGACTCCAGCTGGGGTTTGGCGCCATATTCCAGCAGGAGTGCCGTGCAGCTCGCGCTGCCCTGCGAGCAGGCGTTGAATAACGGGGTCACGCCGTCGATGGTGATCGCGTTGACCTGTACCAACCGACGTGTGAGTGGGGGAGCCGGAGAGCCACACGGACTCGCTGCGGGGCACTTCTACAAGGGGGGTGATCTGCTCCCAGGGATAACTGGGCAAACGCGTGCCGTGAATAGCACACAGTATACTTAGCTCAGACACATGGACAAGGACCGCTGGGAAACTTCAAGGGGAACCCAGAGACGGGACGTGGTGGAAAGTTCACAGGGGGGAACATGCAATGAGCAGGAGTCATGAAAAGATACCCACTCGTGGATCAAAACACAAAACCCGACTCCACAGTCAGGTGCCTTTCAGTTGGGAAACAAGGCAGCGAGTGTGACGGTGGCGACAGTTGTGAGGGAGCCACTTTGCTGGTGGCAGTTTATCCATTTCTGAGAACTTATCTAAGGAAAATCGTCCAGGAGGTGAGCAAACATCCTAGGTGTAAAGATGTTCATTGACTGTTATTTGGGATCTCGAGGGCAGGACACAGCCCCAAGGGCGTTCCACATCATGATTGGAAACCCTTCTTCCAGTGCAAACGAGAGGGGCTGGGGCAAAGAGAGAGCTTTTTCTTTACTCCGCCGCCTGTGAAAACTACTGAGGAGGAAGGGGAGGCAGAGGGAGAACTGGGTTGGATCCGTTACTCGGGGGAGATGTCACAGTGTTCACGTTTGGGACGGGGACTTACATTAGCTCCAGCTTCCAGAAGAGTCCGGGCACACGCCACGTGGTCGCCCAGGCAGGCTTCGTGCAGCGGGGTGACATGGTCGATGGTCACCGCGTTTACATTATACCCCTAAACGGGACGGGGATGATTTTGAAGGGTGAGCAAAGACTGCTCTCAAGTCATCTGTACAACTGTCATGAAAGACGGGTGTGAAAAATCAAGAAGTCTCGGGAAGTCAGGCATCAGGGGAGCAGGTGACAGGCCAGGCCGACGCCAGAGCCAGTCCGCTGTCAAGGAGTCTGAGCCACATAATTGTTATCACACCATCCTATCTGGGCCCAAAACCGCTTTAAGTATTTTGTTCAACGCATTCCGAAAGTATTATTTAAACATCGCTTACTCACCTTTTTTTCTCTTTAGGGATTGTTTGGGTCGCTACTATTTTTTAAATTGTTTTGTTTTGTAGAACTACAGACTATTCAGAGCCCTGGCTGCTGTGGCTCAGTGGATTGAGTGCTGGTCTGCAAACCAAAGTGTCACCGGTTCGATTCCCGGTCAGGGCACAGGCCTGGGTTGCAGGCCAGATCCCCAGTAGGGGACGCAGGAGAGGCAACCACACATTGATGTTTCTCTCCCTCTCTCTCTCCCTTCCCCTCCGTCTAAAAATAAATAAGTAAATAATCTTTTTTTTTAAAGATTGATCACTTTGACTGGGGCTATAAAATTCCCACTCAGCCCACAATGGAGGAAAAACGCCCTGAACTGTAGTAACCTGCCGCGTGAACTTTCGCCAGAAAGCAGGTCTGACGAGGCTCTGTGCTGGTGGGCGGTTCAGAGCTGGACTCGGGGTCACACTCGGGTTGGAAGCCTTCCTCCGTGAGTCAGTAATTGTTCTAATTGGATGAACCCATTAACCTCTAAGTTTTAGGGTTATCGTGAGTATTGAATGAGATGATGCATAAAAAAGCAATTGCTGTTACTGTGCCCATCGTCCAGAAAAGGGTTGGTGTTATTATTCAACCAAAACGAAACACTTGTAGGGTTTTTGTTCCAATTAAACTAATGATATGGGACTAAAATCATCAAATATTATTAGGATCTTAGGCTCTTCGCCTTCTCGCTATTTTGGGGAAGTCAGGGCCGGTTGACAATCACGCTAAACCCTATAACAAACGAAGATGCTCAGGGCCAAATCCCGGTAACATGTTAGAGATTACCAAGCTCTCTAATGCCTGAAGGATGTGAGGCATCTCCGAGTGAAGGAAAGAAAAGAGTCACCCTAAATCGTTGCCACTAGCAAGTGGCGATTTTTAAGAGCCCTGACATGAACCTTTTGGAGGCTCTGAAGGTGCCGGCTGGCAGTCAGACCTGGAGAACTAGTTCGAGAATGGCCAGATGACGGGAGCACCTGGAAAGCTGGGATTCCCTTTCCCATGGGGCTTTGAGGCAGCCCCTGACTCCGCCTGGCCCACCTGTCTGCGGACATGAGATGTATGTTATGGAAGATCCTAAGACGTCTCGCCTCTCAAAGACCTGCAGGACCCCTTCAGGGGGTTCCCCTGTGGACACTTATGATGTTTTTGCAGGTTATTTCTTTTTCCATCAAGTGATGAGCAAACAAAATAGCCACATGGTTATCAGAGGAGCAGACGGCCTTAAGGGGGCATCTCACTCTAAACCTTCCCTTCACAGAGGAGACAGGGGCGCTCAGAGAGGTTGGGGTTCACCCCAAGCACCAGCCAGCCTGGTCGGGAGGCCCCCAGCCCCAGGGCGGTGCCCTGCACCCCGGGCCACACTGCCCTTCCCCCCTCAGGGCCATCGGGGAGAACCTCCTCTCTGACCATGCTGGGAACACGGGGGCAGTGACTTTCTGACCCAGGCGTGCAGCCGCATCACGCTGGGAAGGTGCAGAGACGCACGGGCCGGGCCAGAGCGCTTTCTGCTGAGTCTGAGGAGCAGGCGGGTGCAGAAATGACCGTTCTGTCTCTCTCCCAGGCACACCCCGCTGTGTTCCAGCCCCCTGGCGTACAGAGGGTGGCCTGGGCGTCTACTCTCATCGCCCGTTTGGATATCTCAGGCTGAGCTAAGTCTGCAACAAGCTGAACACGTTGTACAGAGTGAAGGATATTTAAAATGCTTAGCAAATAACACTTGATTCCAATTGTTTCTTGCTTAAATATGCCTACCAGTAAACAAATACACTGTGTGGGAACTCTGAACTGTGAGGACATAAGAACATGATGTTTCACCTGTGATAACAACGTTCGCAGGGCGAGGAGGCGGCCTTGGCTCGCTGCTTCGTGTAGCGGTGAGCGGTCGGCCCAGGAACCTGCCGGAAAAGAAAGGAAACAGGCGCCTCTGAGCCCAGGTAAACCCTATTACACAGGGTCAGTGCCTGGGGAGCAGCGACTATGCAGCTTCGCGTCCACGAGGGGCCCCAGGCGTGTGCACATCAGGAAGCTGGATTCCTCTGCAAAGGATCCTGACGGGGGTCCCCGCGTCCAGGGGCGTCCGGGTCTGGGGTCTGGACTTGCCCTGCCCCAGACGTACCGCGCCTTTGGGATTCCCTGCAGGGAGTAAGGGGGATTGAGGTCTCTAGATCTACCACCAAAACAAACAAACTAAAACTTACCTCCGCCTCCTGGTTTTCTGGGCAGACCCTCTCCCCCAAACCTTTTTCGGCACCTTCAGCGGAGAAGGCAGCCGGAGCAGCGGCCTCCCCATGCCCCCGGCCCCTCCATGCCCCCGGCCCCGCTGTGGTTTCCCTGTGCGGGGGTGTGAGGGGCTGAGCCCCGAGGGTCCTGAAATGTGGAAGCAGCCAGTGGGCCCTACACAGGGGCAGCACAGGTCGGAGGAGCGCTCTGTCAGCTTTGTCGGAAACGGTGCTGATGGTGCGGCTGGTGGCACCAAAGCCCAACTAGAGTTCCTCTAGCCCTGGCTAGCGTAGCTCAGTGGATTGAGCGTGGGCTGAGAACCAAAGTGTCCCAGGTTTGATTCCCAGCCAGGGCACATTCCTGGGTTGCAGGCCATAACCCCCAGCAACCGCACATGGATGTTTCTCTCTCTCTCTCCCTCTCTCTCTCTCTCTCTCTCTCTCTCTCTCTCTCTCCCTCCCTTCCCTCTCTAAAAATAAATAAATAAAATCTTTATAAAAAAAAACAGAGTTCCTGGGGGGGAGGGGGAAGCGTCTTTCTTCTACTTCCTGGCACTGACGTACGAGCCACAGTAATAACAGCTAAACGCCGAATCGTGTCCGCTGGGTGGATAAACCAGTCTAAGCACCGTGGACAGTATCTCATTTCCTTGTCACAACTCTCCGAGGTAGACACGATGATTATTTCTACCTTAGCCGGAGAGCTGAGAGCCCGAAGAAATGCAATCCTTCGCAGGGAGTCGCATGTCTTACTCCAGAGCTGACCTAGTTAACGGTGCTGCGCTGTCCTGCCTTCGCATGTCCGTCCGGGGTTACTTCCTGCTCGCCCCCCAAAATCAGTAAGCCAGACACACCCAACTTTTTGTTTTCAACCAAAAGAAGAGTTACTCTCATTAGCTTTTGTGTGTTACTTCTTTACAGTGTGCAATGCTCCTGTGATATATTAGCAGCAGAATTGAAATTAATATGGCACACCAATAAATATGCATCGATAGGATAAAATCTGGTGGCAAAATAATGATTGATAAGACATAGGGACATTATATTCTCACTGCATGAAATGCAAACATCGCCACCGTAAATAATATTATTTTGGGGAATAAGTATGTTTCGAGTTTCAGCTTCTAAGGTAAAATCTGATGCTTTACAAATCTCACACATCCATTTGTTCCATCGCTAAACAACCTGATGGAGGGAGGAGTGAAACTCAGCAGACTTCACAAGATGTATCAATGTTCACTGTGAATATTGAAACGAGATAATGATAATATTCACTTTCCAGACAGCGCGTGTGTGAAACCACTACGTTCGGTTTAATCAGCAGAGCAGCAGTAAAGTAATGAGGTTTCTAGAAATCAATGCTTAAGTATGTTTGCATTTAAATGATGCTTTAATATTTATAATAATCATGTGTGCCAGCCTGTATAAAGATGTGATAAAGTTCATTACCCCTAACTTATCTCTACCAGCTGTTCTGCTGAATCAAACGAAGTCCGTTGGCTAGCACCGCGTGCTCTTCCTTCATCATTAGCGACCACGGCCGTGAACCAGACGTGGGGACCGGGAAAAGCCTAGGGCACACCAGGCGGCAAACACAAGGCCCGCAGGCCGAACCCGGCCCTCCCCGTTGTTTCTACTGAGCGGCAGCACCGAGCTCCGAGCTCCTAAATAGGGAGTCGTTCCATTTACACAGCCCTAAAATCACATGCGGTCCTTTCAAGGCAACCACAAGACTTATGTGGCCCCCGGTGAAAATGAATTTGCACCCCTGCCCTGGAGAAACGGCCCTCGGATTCCTCCTGGGTGCACACTTTTCTAGAATATGACGGAGACCTTTAAGCAGCAGCAAAGTTAACAGTATTTGCACCTACGAGAAACGGGTTATTCTTTTGCGCACAAAGTGTTTGTCCATCAAAATTATTGCATTCCTCTCAGACTCGTTTCAGCACTGCTTGCTGGTGTTCACAAAAAAGAAACAAAAAGCGGGCGGAATAAAAGAAAAGGGCCCCTGAGAAAACAGGCCACACGAGGACTAACGCAGAGAAACAAAGTCTTCATTGAATTTACCACCTATATTTCCATGCCCAGGGTCCCTCCCACACTGCCCCACAGCTCTCTGTCCCCACTCTGTCATTATCCTTTTTTGTTACCAACACGAATCCATCACGGTGGGAGAACAAAAGGCTGAAGCCAGAATCCACGCACTGTAGGTTGTGTAGTTATTGTAAATAACTGTGTGTGTTATTATTTCTATTAGTGTGGCTTCCACTGGCCTGAAAGGGGGGTTCCTGCTGGAAAGGGTAGGCCGGTGGACAGAACCAGCGGAAACGTGCCATCTAGAGGGGGGGATCCCTCCGCTGGGCAGGCAGAGACTGGGGCTTGGGAGAAATAACTGCCCCCTGCTCTTTCCCCACAGCTGAGCCCCGCTCTGCTCACTGCGCAGAACCCCTGAGGGCCGTCATCATGGCGTCCAGCAGGGGGCGGGCGAGAGCGGGAGGAGACCCGGAGGTGGAGATCAGAGGGACGGGAGGAAGCCGGAGGGGTCTAGCGCCCAGGAACCTCGGGAAGAAAGGATGGCCAGGCAGGCCTGGGCGGTGGCCTCCCCGCACGCACCCTGTCCACACGCGAGCCCCTGACGTCACGAGACGGGGAGAGCGCTCCTCCGTGCGAGACAGCCCGAGGGGGATTAGGAAGGAGCTGCTCGGGCCTGCTGGGTACATGCACAATCAATAATCCCTAGCATTCTGCTGAACCTAAACTGGCAAATGAGGCAGATTTTAACAGGCATTTTAGGGAGCAACCTTTTTTTCCCCCTCCAAAACCAAGGAGACTCAAGCCATAAATAACAGCATCTATTGCCCAAAATGCTTTTCAGTGCCATCAACTTAAATAACTATATGAAACTATTGCATGACTTATAAGTGTATTTAAGGCAACAGTCAACTTCGGCTGCTACATTTTCTTCCCAAGCGAACTATCCTAAATAAAGACGTGACAATTTATTAAAAGAGTAATTCATAGCACATGCATGCTATTCAATTTAGAAAACAAAACAAAACAACTTTTTTTTGTTTGAATTCTGCTTACTTAACTCCCCGGCAACCCCTCCTCATTTGCTCCCTGGTAAATCCTTAGAAGGGTTTCTGTAATTAATCTGGAAAGAGGGGAGAATTAAAGGGTACCCCGTCCTGCTCCAGTTTCTGTTTAGAACTCTGTCTCCACCCCTCCCCACTTAGCGATGGTGCGTCTCTAGTCAAGGCGTCCAACACCACCTATCTCGGCTTTCAGTGCGAGCACGCTCTGCGTTACAGAGCTCTGCAAGCTTCCTCAAGACCCAACAAGCGGCAACTATCTTTGCACACGACGATTCAGCCGCCTTACAATCTCGTTAGACTCTTATTCGGTGCCTATGGGTTTTTTTAAATGTCCAATTGAAGCTTTTAGGATAAATTATTCAGTGTGAAAATCGTTTCACATAGTATCCGCAGCTTTCACCACTGGAATCAAAGGCCTGCTCTCAGGGTCCCTCTGTCTCTCCCCAGGAGGTGACTCCGAATATATTTAGAAACAACAGCAGTTCCCAGACACCTGGTATTTAGTTTGCAGGGAGAGCGGCTGCCCTGGTTTGTAAACATCCCATCGCTGGAGCGAAAACACACACGGTCTGGGGTACACACGGTTGGGTGAGGGTCTGCACCGTACCCAGGTCGCCGTCTCCCCAGGGCACCTCCAGCCAGCCGCTGCTGAGGCGGACCCGGCTCATGGCTCTTGTTTTTTTTTTCTCAGCATGAAAACGTGACTTGTCACTGGCTAGCTCTCTTCGGCCATTTCAGGGAGCTCTGAGCTTCGTGTAACGTGACCTTGCACCTTCAGAGAGAAAAAACAGCTTTTGAAAAGCTGATTTATTTTCAAAATGGCCTTTCCTTATTATCACCCCTCTTTGAGAAACGGCCGGTCCTAACTTTATTTTTTTTTTCTCCTTACAGGGTGCGCCCTGTAACGAAGTGAAAGTATTCCAGTTTGATCTCTGCCCACGGCTGTGATGAGGCTGTGATTTTTTTAGGGACTCTTTAGCTTCTCCTCACCTGAGCCCCATCGCAGAACTGGGTTGCAGACTCACTGGAGAGGCTCGGAGCTACGCAGTCTCCAGTCGTGAAGCAGAGTGCAAACTACAAATATCTTTGACAGCTCACTTTGCTACCAGATATTAAGTCAACACTCCTCTTCCTGTGGAGGCGGGTTTCCCATGAAGCCCCCTCCAAACCTTCCGTTGAGACCCCCAACCACACAGATACTTCCTAAGACTCCGTGGGTAACTTCCTGTGGCCTTTTTTAAAGAAGAACCCCAAAGACGGACACGCTTCAGGCCCCACCACTGCTGGCTCGTGCCTACTCCCAAGTGTACAAAATCATTAAAAATCGCCAGGCATCTGCTGACTTCCATTGTTTACTCTCCTGTTGACCAGCTGCAGCAGATGGAAGGAGCCACAGAAATTCTGGAGGGCGAGACTGGTAAGGAGGCCGGTGGCTGGGCAGGCAGAACCTGCCTCTGGTCTCAAGGACCATCTGGTCCTTGCCTGCCCACCCCCATCACCTCTCTGAAAGTTCCCTCGGGTAATGCTAGTCCAGATCTGAAGCCACCAGGTTGTCCTGGACCTTGGGAACTTCAGGAAGGATCCTGAATTACATGAACATGCAAGTCACGCTTATGGTTTTCTCGCTCACGGTCTACAGCGCTCCATTGTTTCAGAAAACAGTGTATGGGCCGAACAGAAAAACACCACCACCACATATACGTGAAAGAATGATGTGGCTTATCTCAAAAAAAAAAAAGACGAAATTTTCAACAGATTGTGGTTTCTAACATCAAGAGAGAAGGAGTTTTTAAGACAGTTTTCAGACAACAGGGCTGCTCTTGGGAGAGGTGACTCACGGCCAACCTTCAGTGCTGGGGACACAGCCCGCTGGCCGCCGTGGGGTGGACCCGAGGTCCAGTCCCAGCGGCAACATGAGCTGGGGGGCTGGTGGGAGTTGACCTCATGAGCCTGTTTCCTCCTCTGGAACGAGCAGGGGCTTCTGCCTGGAGCACGGGGTTGTTTGTGAGGAGTGTGAACGGCTCGGCCTCTGACCTTACACGTCCAAAATACGGCCGTGCGGCCCCTGCCCCTGGAAGCACTCACTTCCGTGCATCTGTGCGTAGTGTGTGATCGCATCTTCCAAACAGAACCCAGACTAACCCAGCTCATTCCCGGTTACGCAGCCTGAGCTCACCTCATGCCGCTGGCTTACACGTCTGCAGGAGATACTGCGTTTGCCAAAACGTTCATTCGGTTTTTTTCCGTACGATGGCTCTAGTAGCACTTAGTTGTCTTTAACTTCACTTGAAATGATTTGTTAGATTCTATTGTGACAGCTGTCATATCAGTGTGCGTGAAAAAAATCAAAACAGGTGAATTTTTGAGTAGCCATTTTAACATTGAAGAAGGGAAAAATATGCAATATTTTTGGCATATTATGCTTTGTTATTTTAAGGAAGGTAAAAATACAATTGAAATGCAAAAAAAAAAAAAAAAGACTTGCACAGTGTGTGGAGAAAGTGCTGTGACTGACCAAAGGTGTCAGTAGTGGTTTGTGAGGTTTTGTGCTGCAGACTTCTCGCTGGACGGTGCTCCACAGTCAAGGGGAAGAGTTGAAGGTGAGAGCGATCAAATCAAGACATTTGTTCAGAACAATCAAAGTTATACCACGCGGGAGATAGCTGTCGTCCTCAAAATATCCAAATCAATAAAGTTATTGGTGAAAATGAAAAACGTGTCTTTTACTTTAAGTGGAAAAAAACTAAATGGAGTTTTGGCCAACTCAATAGATAGGGTCAAAAGTTAGGGACAATCATCACACTCGTATGGTGACTGACTCTCCAACATGCACTTCTCACCTGGCCTGTCTCGCCAATTTTAGGGCTGTGTCGTCGCAAGGAAGACACAGCCATACTGTTCAGATTCCTTTTTATCTGTTTGTTTCCCCTGATGGACATCGTAGGGCATGGTTCTATGCCACAAAATACAATTCTACAACATTTCAATCACTACCACACAATATATATCAAGATTTCATTCTATAGGTTTATCATTATTGATTTAGCTAATCCCCTATTAAATGATATTTAGGCAGTTTTCAGTTTTAGGGAATCAACATTATTTCCTGTCTTTGTGAATGTGCCTAATTATCTGCTCTGTGTAAATTCTTAATATATGCCATCGAGCTATCTCCAGCAAGATTGGGCCTATATATATTCTCATTAAAAGTGCTGGGAAAAAATTGAAACTGAATCTAATGAAAGTTTGCTAAGTCTTTTCTTTCCTTTTTTTTTGTTTTAAATCAAAGCATGGGACATTTCTCTTTTCTAATAATTTTAATGTAATTAAGTTCTATCAAAGAAGATTGTGTAAAACTGTATTTTCTTTACACAAAATTAGATTTTTAACCTAATGCAATAGCTTATTTTCAACTCCCTCTGGAATCTGTCTTCATGGGAAGTGTGTGAGACGCATCCAGATGAGTTGATCTCCTGGTTTTGGAGCTTTTTATCACCTCACCCCACTCCCTTCAGTGGCACAGACCTGGGTCAAGTGCACGTGTAGGCAGCTGACCTACAGCTTCAGGAGGAACAGAAAGCTCTCGATTCTACACTAAGTAGTTGCCAGAGCCCCTCCTGGGCTTTCAGCACCTGGAGACGAGTTACTGCTGTCTCCTGGCACCCAGGACACAGCGAGTACTCTGTAACCACTGGTGGAGTTGTGAAACTGTCTTCTTTGTAGTGAACCGCTTTTGATCCATCCTAAATGGGTTCTTAATTCTTGCTGATGATTGCACTGTTAAAAAGCAGTTGAAAGGAAACGTAATTTGGATGGAGGGAGAAGAATCCCTTTGTTTCCTTGATCTTTTCAAGCAAGGACAGTATTCCATCCTATTTAAAAGTACACTGTGGATGTCTTAAAATTTTACAATAATTTATACATAGTATTCTTCAGACTCCAACCGTTACATAGGAAAGACAACTTTACAGTTTGGGGAGAGGCAGGAGAAGGTAATTTTTACCCCTGAATCTTCATGTCCGACCTTTACGTCTATCATCTACCATGCTGACATCCTACTAAAACGAAAACTTTGGTTATTCTTTCTAAAATTAATTTCCTCACCCAGCCGCTCCTGGTACGGGGCCAATCTCCCTTATGCCTTTCACGTTTTCCTATTATAAAAATTACGCCGTTTGTGTCGAGCCCTTTAAAAAAAGTCGCTCTATTCATTTTCCCGCCTACATCATCGCCCTCGTCCTTTCGGGTCCAATTTAAACGACTCCAAGTTGCCACGTTTAATTGCTCGTAAACGGTGTTTCCTGCGTGACAACATCTTTCCTGGCCTCCGTGCCACCTAGCAACACCTGCTGACGGGGAAACAGGGAGCTGCCCTGGGGCTACCTACACGAGCTGAATACAAGGTCACCCCACGGAGTGGGCAGGTGCGCCTTCCCGGCTAACCAGGGGGAGCAGCGCAGCGCGGTCCTTTTCCGAGTCCGCCGTCTGGGAAGCGCCCCTGGTCTCAAGTTAGTATTTGCAAACACAGGTCAACAGGGTCTATGTCAGGAGCCAACGGACTGGCAGGGCCCGCGCCACTAACCTTGACTGGTCAGAATAGCCCAGCTAGCGATTCGTTTGGGAGGACACTCCTCTCTCCTCGCTAGCCTTCTTTTCGGGAGGCTCTGCTTTAGGCGGCTCCTTGCCGCGGCACTAGCGGCGCGCATAGTGCGCCTGGCTGCCTGCGCCAGGCGGGCAGGTGTCGCTCGAGCAGGTGCTCTGGCCACCAGAAACACCGGCGACTGGGGCCTAGCTACTTCTGCCTTCCCTTCCGACTTCCCACCGAGGCTCCTGCGGGGCTGAGCGGGGAATGGCCTGGACATTGAACTTTATTCAGCAACCCTCGGAGCGGGTTGATAGGTGGTAGGTGCGGGGCAGGGGGCAGGGCCCGAAACGCAGCAGCATTTTCTATTTTTAAATCGGAGCCTCGGCTGCAGCGGAAGCATTTAACTGTTTGCGGGAGAGGGCGAGGGACAACGCACAGAACGGCTTTTCCTCGTGGGAAACAGACGAGGGGCGAGAGCTCTGGTATTGAAATGCCAAAACCCACTAATTATCTACAAACCGATCTGCCGGCAGTAGCTCCAGACGGAACTCGGCAGCCAGGGCGCGCTGGGACGAGTAGCCTCTCCCCTTCGTCCTCGGGGATAAACAGTATCAGGGGCAGCTGGCAGCTGGCCCCGGCCGTCACCTGGTAAGGATCTAAGTTTGGAATTGGCTTCCGTACAGAATCACAGGCATCTTTTTTTTTTTTTTTTATATAGGCACAGCTCACAATTGTGGTTTTTCCGGAGGCTACTTCTAGACCAAAAGACGTCAGCAGTGGATTTCAGTGCAGCCGAGATGTTACCTCCGTAAAAGGCAGGGGAGAGGGCGGCTGGAGACACCAGAGGAAAAGCCAGACCTGCACCTGGTATGCTGGGCTGGCACATGATCTTGAACGAGGTACCCTGTCCGTGACTGCCCGAGGCATGACGGGACTCGGAGGATTAACTGGGCTGCCGATCCCCTTACAGGGCCTTCCGAGCGAGGCTCCTACACAGAGACCCGCCTGGAGGAGGAATGCTCACATATTCGGTTACTCATCTTTATTTTGCTTGATCCCTGTTTTTTTAGACTCCACCTTCGGTGAGCGAGTATGTGAAAACAAGTCCTGGGGGATTGCCTTCCCAGAACAAGCAGGGGAAGAAAACATTTCACCAGCAGAATTCTTTCCCACGCGCTCCCTGCCATATTAGGTTGCCGATACGCACCTCCAAGTTATCCCTGACGAATGCCAAGAATGGTTGGTCCTTATCTTGAATTGAGTTCTAATCCTACCAACTATGTGACCCGAGTGGCTCACTCGTCATAGCCCCGTTTCCTTCTCCATAAAGAGAGGAGCCGGGGATAAGGCCCCTGTCTTCTGCTCTAACCCTCTTTGGTGCAGATGCTACGGCAAACGTAGGCAGGGCAAGGTGGCAAAGGTGCTTCAGGCATGTGGGGCTGCCACGGCGGCGGCCAGACGTGCCCAGGAGGACCGGTTCCGCCCAGGCTGCCGGCACGGGGGGCACGGTCTCAGCGGTAGTTGGAAAACTCGGGACCGTGGTCAGCGGAGGGCCTGTTCAGCCCTGCACAGTTAGGTAGTTACCCCTGCCTGGTGTCTTTCACCCCTGGCTCCAGGGGGCCCCCTCCCCCGCGGTGGTGGCCCTTAGGCAGTATGATGATCTCCACAAGCCACACGGTAAAGGTAAACACTCATTTTTCATTTAAAATTTTTAACACAAGTCGAGTTGGCATACTGTGTTAGTTTTGGGTGTACGACAGAGTGATTCAATATTTCTACACCTTGCAATGTGATCATCCCACTGATTCTGAGACTCGCCTGTCACTGGGCAAAACTACTACAATATTATTGACTATATTCCCTTCAGGAGGAAGGGGGTGTGGGAGGGTGAAAAAGGTAAAGTAAATACCAATTTCTGTGTGTGAAAGAAATTTCAATGTTAAGCTTTTGACTTTTGGTCTTCGTACTATTATTTTGTTATAGTAAAAGAAACAGAGGATGCTCTATCATGAAAACTGGGGCAATTTTTTTTCCTTAAAACAACGCTGGACACCTGGCGAATAATGGTCTATTCCTATGTCTGCCTCCCACTGCAGGGGCTGAGTGCTGGTGTCTGTGGGCTCCCGGGCTGCAGCGGCGCCTCTGAAATGGCGGACGTGCCAGAAAATGTTCGTTTAAGGAATAATAGAACGTGGAAGTCCCAAGAATACCTCAAAAGGGCTTTCTATAGTCCTTGGGGGTAATACAGGACATTTCTGGGGCAGCGGGGGAAAAGCCGCTGGCTTCGGCTGAGACATGCCCGGTGCTGGCCTGCAGAATACGTGTAATAATTCACCTAAACACAACCGGGTGCGCTAATGAGCTCATTACTTCTCTCAGAAATGTTTAATGCATCAAAAGTGAAAGTGATTTTTCAAAGTGACTCCATGGCATTGAAGGAAAATGCTGTTGCGGTTAACATACTAGAAAAAAAAAGTAACAAAAAGATGGAATCCACTGAGTATGCCCAGCTTCATGATTTCTTAAAAGGGTGCATGAGGAAATGAGCATGCTTGGCATGGAATCAGTTCAACGCTGGGTGTCTGTGGTCATGCAGATAAGAAAGCACCGGGAAACCTCTAAATACACAGAAGAATGTGGCACCTTTCCTAGTGTGAGTACAGAAACAGACTGGATGAGCTGCAGCATATCATTGGGACTTCGGAGTAGGCAGAAGTTTTAAAGCAAACCAGTACTAGATAAACCACTAATAAAAATAATATAAATTATACCGCATAGAAGATAATGGCCTCGGAACTATTACGTCAGAGAAAAACCACAAGCTATTCCATAGATTGGAGATGGTGTACTATTACTACCCACAAAGACAAAACTAAAAACGGAAACCTTGTAGGAAGAATACAGGAAATGGAACGGGGCCATTCTATTCCCGTTTTAACCAATGCTGATGTGTCTGAACACTCGGGAGACCTGTGATCGGTTACCAAACCTTAGTGGGAAAGCAACGGCAAGAGGAAAAGCGTCAAAGAAAAACAATGCAAATCATTAAAGACGTGGAGGCACTTCTGTGGGAGAGGAATCCCAGTATTTTGGATACCTCAAGCAGAAAGTTGAAATCCATGTGGGATTATGATGGAAATCTACAAAACCATCCACTTGCACGGTTAGGACTGCGTGGACGTTTTCAAGAACTTCTGAAAAGCTAGAAAGTGGGACCGGTCACCTTCTACAGTTTTAAAAGGTAGACTTGGGACACAAGTGTAAAACAAAAACTTTCCTTTTTAGCTTTGGCATTCGCAAACTTCAGGAGCTCACTGCTCCCAAAGGCTGGTGTGGAGCTAAAGTAGTGGAGGAGTGACCCACAGATAAAGATTTTTGAGGATAGATTCCCGAGTTTGGGGACTTAGATCATGGAGTTCCTCCCCTGTCCGAAAAAGATCAAGACGAACAGACTCCCGCTTGGATCCGGGGTGGCAGTTTCCACCCCACCCCCACCCCGTAAACTATGGAGTATTTCAGACATAGACGCTATCCACCACCCGGCTGAACGGTCATCCACTCACAGCTGGTCTCGTTTCATGTGCAACGTCCCCTTCCTAGGGTTCTAATCCCTACTCCTAGGGTTATCTTGAAGCAAATGATCTCATTATATCATTCCACCCATAAATTATTTCAGTATGTATTGTAAAAGATGAGGACTCTTTATCATTGTAACTTGAATATCTTCATCGCTGTACCTCAAAACTGGAATTTTTATGTCTCTGCAAATACAGGCTGGCAATGGTCATGTTCTAAACAGCAGCTCAGTTCATAAACTTCTTTCTCTAATTTTACCTAAATTGATATAACCCTGAAACCCTTTATCTCTGGGCAAAAGTCTGTGATCTCTCCATTTTCTTATATTTGAAAATATAAGATTCCCAGCCCTAAAAACAAAAGGAGAATGTTTGGTTTTTCTACATTACCAGGAGCTCACGAAGTGCGAGATAACATCTTCACCTGAAATCATCACAAAGACGCCCTTTACCTGTTGGTGCTAAATCTCCGCCCTGGCAAAGTCGCATCTGGAACAGGCCATTATTTGGCCCCCAGTGTCGGCCCCGTGGTGAGTCTCTTCACAAAGCCATGTGCGTGTGCGTGCACGACTCTTAAGGGTTGTCTCTGAGCCCCATTCCTGTCCTGCTCTATTTCTGATGGAATTTCACTTAAACATGAGGACCTTGATCTGCTGGCCTGCTGCTGGGGGTGAGGCAGGTGGGGTCAGAGGGCAGGCCTGACCTGAGCATGCCAGCGACACGCACGGATTGTTCTCTAACAGTTACCCCTAGTTTCAAGGCCCTTCACGGCTCAGGCAAGGGTTGCTGGGAAACCTACAGTGACATCTGGGGGTTTCTGGGAGCTCCTCTCTGAGTGGGGAACAAGCAGCTGGGAAAGGCCCCCAGAATCTGAAGAATCACGACTGGAGAAAAGACATTCGGGATTGGTAGAAAACCACGCCTCTAGCATTGGGGACCCACGGCTGTGGTGAAGGATATTTTATTGGCTTGTGTGCACAAGGCCTGGAGAACAAATATTACTAAGAAGGTTTATTCAATGTTACTGACTTTTGGGGGATGTGACTAAAAAACTATAAGCATAAGATAAAATCCAGTGAAATATAGTTTGAAATAATAATGCTGTATTCCTGCACAAATGTATTTTTATTGTAGATACAGAAACATGATGGGGAGGGGCTTCTCCGGAGGGCCAGTGCCTGTCCCCATGTTCAGGAAATGTCACAGGAAGAGCGATTCTCCTGCGGCTGTAACCTAGAGCTGATGTCTACCCTGCTCCGATGTCTGTTAGTAGGAGGGCTAAAAGCTTCTCAAAATGTTTACAATATCTTCTATAATGTCATAAATATAAAAGATGTCTCTAAATTTGGAATATTTTAAACAATGACAAATGACTTAAATGATTTTAAGAGATACAAATACTGCCCTGGCTGGCATAGCTCAGTGGGTTGAGCACGGGCTGCGATCCAAAGTGTCTCAAGTTCGATTCCCAGTCAGGGCACATGCCTGGGTTGCAGGCCATGACCCCCAGCAACCGCACATTGATGTTTCTCTCTCTCTCTCTTTCTCCCTCCCTTTCCTCTCTAAAAAATAAATAAATAAATAAAATCTTTAAAAAAAGAGATACAAATACTAATCACTACATGTAAAAGACAAGAATACAATACAGTTTTAATTCAAAATACTGACATGCTTGAGTCATGAGAGGTCAACACAAACTCTGCTAAGGCCTAATAATCTCCAGTTGTGTAATGAAAGAATGAGGTGGAGAAATGTCACTCATTCATTCATTCATTCATTCAATATTCATCAAGTGCCAGTTGATATGTCCCAAGGACACAAAAATGAAGAGAACCTGAGACTCCAGGGAGGCATTCTAGAATTGTATGGACCTCAATTGCTGATTAAGTAACCTTCATATGTCTTGGGAATGGCAGGTTCTTACACTCACGGCAAACTCAGAAATTCCCATCACCTGGTTATAGTGATGGCCCCTGAACTACTAGAAATGTTCATAAAATATCATATAATTTTCACTGAAGTTTAATAAATTGTAAGCAGTGATCCACGATACGCAGTCATGGGAATGTGACCTTATCACAGGGCGTTTCCATGACTCAGATTTTCGTGAAGCCCCAAAGAATTTTATGGAAAAGTAGGCAAAACTGGCGTTGCCATTACTCTTAGCACGGCATCTCTGCAATCACGTGGCTAGTGTGTCAGCTGTTAAGTTAATGGAAAGTGATGAAAATGAAAAACGCCAATGCAGAAAAGAGGACTGGACATTTCTCCAGATTTCTGTTACACAAGTAGTTAGAAAATATTATTTACCGCATTAAAAAAATCCTCATTTTATTTTTAAACACAATACATGGAAATACAGTATTTTAAACTCTCATAGATATGAGTTTTAAAGGAAAAGGCAGACAACTGTATTTGAACAATAAAATAAAAATGGAAAAAATCTATTTTACTTGCATTAGCAATTTATCTACAGGCAGTTTAACAAAACTCAGTGGATCCACTCCTTAATTAATATTAGTGTTCGTGGTATTATTCTTGCTAGTGTATGGTGTAAATGTAAGTGCATCGCTCATGTAAACTTTGTCAAATCTTGTCTCTTTATCTGGGAGGAAAGTTTGAAAGCAAATTAAAAGCTCACAGCTCTCAAGCACTTTGGTTACTGGTTAACCCCACTAAATGTTCATGGTTCATTCATTGCTCCATGACAATGGTACATGTAAAACAGCTCTTGGTGTATTGTAACTTTGCTACTTTGCAACCAGAAAACAACAGACAACCCAACAAAAGTAGCCCGTGGAAATGGAGCAACAGAAACACCAGACTGGAAGAGCTACAGACTCCGAGAACACATCACCCCATGTCACGGTGAGCCTATGGTTGCACAGACAGATACACTGGTTGACATAATGTATAACTGACCAGCCATTTCATGTAAAAGTCAGAGTTTAGAAAAGAGTTAAAACATGAGAAATGAAAGACAATAAATAGAGGGAAGGAGCTGCCGATTTTAAAGTGACTGGAAGTACAAAGTCCCTCCAATAGTACGAACAGTGTCCTGAGAACCTATTCTGAACAGGTTCTGGGAGGTTTGTGTCGGCGCATTTGAAGGCAGAAGATCTGAACAGCCCCCCCAAGGGAGGTTTGCTGAGTTGAACTGAATTCAACCCAAGTTGAATTTTACCTCAGCTTTTTGCCAGCTAAATCCGAGTTTAACAGACAAAGCAGCGATGGCCGTTCTTAAATGAGCAATAATACCCTTGTCTTACATTGAAAAATCTCCTGATAAATTTAATAATTATTACCTCGGGGCTTTCCAATGTTGATGCCAAAGGGCATATAATCCAACTGGTTGCTTCGTCACACCCATTTTTCCTCCCCAATTTCTCTCGACTGTGTCTGTGTTCATTAGTTCCCAATCCCCTCGACCGTGAGTGAGAGGCCTGGTCCAAACTACTGCGTATTACTGTGCTGAGGCATCATTAACTGTTCCCCCGCATCCATTCTGGCCGGCAGCCAATCCGTTCTCTCTTCCTGGGTTAAGTGATCTGTCTGCGACTTGCTTCACAAGAATCCCCAAGGTAGCGTTTGCAAGTCTGCTTGTGTGCTTCTGCAAAAGTGAGGTTGTGTCTCCTAATGGGACGTATCTCTCTGTGCCATTTATCGGCCAGGATGTCACTCATGATAGGGAGCTTTATCATAATAGATTTCTTAGAAAGCTAATTCCTCATGCTGGATTTGCCTTGCTGATATTTTATTTAAGATCTGTGCATCGATATTCATGAGTGAGATCTGATTAATTTTTAAATTCCATTTCCCTTCTCCATCTCTGAAAGTGACCACGCAGCAGGCACACGTTCACTGTTGGGCGGGGCATCCTGTGTCCGCCGCTTCTGTGTCCACAGCTACCTACTGATGTCAGCACAAAACACAACCTGCTCCTTACTGTTCACCCGTTGTCCCTGGCAGGTACTGTGAGTGACTGGAACCTGGAACCACTCCTCAGAAACAAGACCTCACATCCAGGGCAGGGTCTTCCTCTAACCCTCTAACCGAGGCCGCCGCTTTGACAAAGCTCGGTTTCATCCATCCTCCCACCCGGAGAAAATCGTCCCTGGCACACCTCAGGTGAGGAGGCCCACGCCCACCTTGGCCGCCTCCCTCCTGACAGCCTGTCCTCTTCCTGGGAGTCCCCAGATCACCTAATCCTTCCTCAGTTCGTCCCCAGGGAGCAACGAGATGCCTTCTATAAACTGTGTAAACACACGAGACACAAAAAATCTCCCCAAATTGCTGTTGGTATGACATTAGGAGAGGTCAACCCTTTTACAGACCCTCTGCAGACAACGGACAGGGCAGGATATGGCAGGGAGAAAGGAAGACCGATGCTGTTAAGTCAGATTTTTCGGAGGAAAGCTTGTAAAAAGTTGGAAAAAAGTCCCCTCAGGCTAAAAAAGAACTTTCCAGAACATCTGTCAGAAAGGTGCAGCACATGTGTCTAAGAGGTACGGAATGGGCTCTGAAAGGTCACACAGCTTAACCCAGGACCACAGGACCAGGCGTGACCAGGCGTGACCAGGCGTGCGGGGGCAGGCAGCCCACCGCCAGGGGAGGTGCTTGTTTAGCGAGTGTGGGCGGAGTGGACCGCCTTCCGCAGAGCAGGGCTGAACGTGAACCGCATCACTGATGATGCGAGGAATCTTTTTAAAAGCGCATTTGCAGAACCAGCCCTTCTTCGGTAACTGGACTGCCCAGGTATGTGTACAGGTAAAAATGCTAGAGCTGTTTAAAAAAAAATAAAAAACTCAGCTAACACGACAGGAATAATAAGTAACTGCCTTAAAAATGCTAATGGTTATCTACAAAACCCTCCAGAAACATTATACTTGATGGCAAAATGTCAAAATCTTTCCCTCTGAACTCAAAAACAAAAATGCATACTCGTTGTCACCGCTCTATTTAAAATCGTGCCGAGGATTCTGATCCATAATATAAAGGAAGGAGAAAGAAAACAGGGTACAGCAATGACAAAGGAAGAAATGAAACTGTCATATTCACAAGCAATGGGATTTTCTACCTAAAAACACCCCACAGAACCTACAGATTCTTATTAGAATTAATAGAGTTTAACAAGGTTGCTTGGGATAAAATTAATATATAAAAGTTCACTGTATTTCTCTATGTGTATGTCTATAGCATGTAGGTGGAAAATGAAAGAAGTTAATAAGACACTATGCACAGGAGCACAAAACACCTCGGTTCTTAGGGATAAATTTAAAACACATGTAAGTCCCCGCGGGGGACAACCGTAGACATCACGAGAGACATGAAGGGGAGCCTTCTATAAAATGGGGGACATCACGTGTCTGCCCAGTGGAAGACCAAGTTCTTCAGAGATGTAAATTCCGCTTCAAATAAGTAAGTGATTACACAGTAGGGTAAATGAATTCTAACAAAAACCCAGCGAGTGTTTTGTGTACCCTGAAGAAGACGCATCTAAAATTGATGTATGGAATTTCAGATTACCAAGGATGGAAAGGACCAAAACTACTGAGAAAATAAAACAAAGTGGGGGGCTTGCTCTACCCGCCCATGAACCGACCCCCACGGACAGACCCGAGGTGATGCAGGGGGCGCTGCAGGGGGCGCTGCAGGGGGCGGGGCTGCCTGTCTAATAAATGGCGGGAATACACTGGCTCCCCACGAGTGACAACGGACTAACGCCATGCAAAAAATCAGTTCCCCGTGGATGATGTGAAAGGAGCTTTAAGAAGAGAATACAGAAAAATACTTCTATTATCTTGGAGTGGAGCAAGATCGTTAAGGTAAATTACACAAAAACTCTCAACCACGGTGGAAAAGTTTTATAAATTTGACTGTGTTTGAATGAAGAGCTTCTGTTCACCGAAAGGGAAAACCCATAAAAAGTGAAATAGCCACAAAAGATAGCTGTGAGTAGTTCTTGTAAGTTTTCTTCACTTTCTATCTGGTTGTCAGAATATAGAAATAACTTCCAAAAATCAATGAAAATCACTCCAAGGAATAGATGGCAAAATATTTCACAGGCATATCACAAAAGAGGAAGTACAAATGTCAAATAAACATATGAAAATGGCATTTATTAGCCAGGGAAATGAAATTTAAACCATAAGATACAGTTATATTGCCACCAGATTGCCAAAATTTAAGAATACGAGCAGTACCAAACATCAGCAAGAACGGGAAGTGCCATGAATTCCACAGCCTGCTTGTTCAACTACAGACACAACCGCGCTGAAAAACAGAGGGACACGGTCCACGCCACGCCACGCCACGCCACCCGGAGCGCTGGACAAGCGCATGGAAACTCGCGGCTCCCAGCAATCCCGCCCATCACTGCGCCAGTGGGGGACGGAGTTTACAGCGCGAGGAACGAATGAACTCGAACGACATACCCATGAATCTTTTTATCATATTGTTCAGTGATAAAAAAAAAGGCGTGAAAGAATATTTAGAGACTGGTTCGATTTACATAAAATGTTAAAATAGGCGAAGCCCGAGCCTTCTCCAATGGGGATGTTATTTATAGGAGCGAAAGCCGAACACGCAAGGAAGGGAATGGTGACTGTGCACGGTGGTCACTCGCTCTCTCTGGGCCCCGGGCGCGGGCGCCGGGGTTGGGAAGGGTCCCCGGAGACGCCCGGGGCTCCGAGAACGCTGCTTCTGGACGTGGGTGGCGGTTGAGCAGACGACCACTTTCCAGTCTTATTTTAATAAAGTCTACACGTGACCTCTGCTCACTTGTTGCCGATGTCGTTTATGTTATGATTAAGAAAATACTAATTAACAAAAAGAGGCCAGCCAAAAAGACTAAAATCGGGGAGGAAGTTCCCAGAAGACGGGACACTCCCGTACGAGCGGATGAAGCGCGGCGGCCCTGTCACCCTGATGCCCTTCGGTCCAGGCGGCGGAGTTTGGACCGGACTGGCGCGATCGGCAGAACACCTGCTCTCTGACCTCAGCTCTTCGCCCGTTTGTGCTGAGGAGTCGCGTTCACCTGTACGAAATGCCCAGGATGACCTGACCTGGGGACTCTCTCTCAAAGAGCACACGGTGGACAGGATGGGTGAAGCACAAGGGACCCTCAGGGTGCCTGGAGAGCACAGCGGCTGGCCACGTGCCACAGGTAACCCTGGGTGCGCCTGGACATGTCTCACCGAGACTCTGTGTGCTAAACTAATTGCCATTTTATGTTGCTCGGTGACTCATGGCGGCCGTTTGGAGCCATTGGGCTGAGCACCGTCTCCGGGTTCTGGAATGGGGTGGGTGAGCTCATGGGTGTGATACCCTCACAAGCAGGGACACGGGTTCTCTGTGTAATAGCTTCTCTGGCCCAAAAGTGATTCACCGATAGATTAAGTAGCATGAAAAAGTCACCGTGTCTCAGAGCTAAAAGTGGACTCAGGTGTCATCTGCTTCAGCGACTTACAAACCGCCTCAAAGCCCCCTGTGCACGCAAGACAGCTGCCTCGTGGTGTGTCAGCCCCGCGTGGGGCTCTGCCTTCACACCGCACAGCCTCCATGCCAGCGGCTTTACAAATCAAGCTTCCAACTCATCACCGAAATGGGGCCCAGGCCTTCAAAAGCAAAAGAGATTCAAACTCCACGGATCTCGCCTACTGCCCTCACTTTGCAGCTACAGAGCCTGAAGCTGAGGGAGGGTAGTTGCGTCCCCAGCACAGCAGGACTGGAGCCCCAGATCTGCCTGCTTCCTCCCCGAGCTCCTTCTCCAGCAGGACACTGGGACTCAGCAGCTAGGACACCCAACCGAACCCACAGACTGTTTGGGGGCTCAGGAGGCATCACGACCAGGGCCGCCTCCCTCCTGAGGTGTCCCTGAGGACGAAAACAGTTTACTCTCCTGTGTGTTTAGAACAGCGAGCAGTGTCTTACTAGGAACCTGGTTAGTGTTTAAAAACACACTTTTCTCCTCCTTTTGTTCTTTTTTTTAAACTCACTTTGTTCACACAAATGTTCAATTTCCACCAACCGCCGGCTTGAGGTCTGGAAAGGGCCCTGGATCCACGCAAGGAATGCCATCAGCCACCCGGGGCCTGCGCTCCGAGTGTGACAGCTGAGGAGGAACATCTGATCCGCACCGTGGGCCGGGCCTAATGTCAGAGCCATTTGCACATAATCCCTCCCTCGCCGGCCGTCTGGCCCCGGGGAGTTTAATCACCACTACCCGCGGTGAGCTCATGGAGAAGGCTTCAGCCGCTGGCGCCGGCTGAGGGGAGAGGGAGTTTGTTCCTGCGAGTTGGGCACACTTGCGGGAGGAGGTCCTCACGCAGAAGGCGGAGAAAGCCGGGCCCCCAGGAGCCCCCCTGGGCACCCATGTGCAGGTCTAGGTGGCATCTCAGACGTGGTGGCCGGAGGGTGGCAGGTCCTTGTCTGCCTCCCTCCACCCAGGGGGCCAGCCCCACCCAGTGGGGGCTGCTGCTCGCGTCCCTTCTGGAACCTCAGCTCCAGGAGAGAGCTCTGACCCCGGAGAGCCCTCTCCCCGCACCGACACCCCGGCTGCCCGTGGACGAAGAAGCCACTCGCGTGTGTAGGCAAAAGCAAGATTCTTTAAAAAAATTTTTAAGTTTAATTTTATCATTGTTACCACTTTGCTCACTAAAAACATGCTAAAGTATCTGGGGCGCAGGGTAACAGCTGAGTGGGATGAGGGTGATGAACCCAAGTACAGAGGTAGTACGTGAGCCGCCTTTAACAGATTCCCGTTAAAAAGAAAGATGAAAAGCTTTTTCTTTTGTTTGTTTGTTTGTTTTTAATTTGGGCAGGAAGATCCCTAGCAATTCATGAAACTAAGAGGACTCTGGGAAAAAGGACAATAAGTCCCATTAAGAAAAAGAAGGAACGGAGGGCAGTAGTTATAGATTTAATTTCCATGCAGCGCTGTCTTCCTGTCTTTATTTGTTCTATGAGAATGAACTGCCAGGGTGTCTCATTAACATTATTCAGTGTCCACGGGCCACACCACTGGGTGAGGCATGATTAGAACACACAACCCCCTGCACTGAACGTGGCAATAAAATCCGTACACTTGAGTTTGAATTTTCTCCATGTCTCCCTTCTTTTTCTTCTTCTTCCTCCTTGATCCCTTCCTCCCTCAAATATTTATTAAGTACCTGCCACGTGCCGGGCATTTTTCTAAGTTCCAAGGATGAAATGAGCCCCCGTCTTCACGAGGCTGACAAACCGGTAACAGCCTGACTTGGCGGTGTGGCCCACGTTGAATTTGTTTGGGACGTCGCCGCAGTCCGGGAGAAAGCAACACCCGAAGTCTCACATCATCATGCCTCCTTAGGACTGTTACCCAGACCCTGGAGACGGGCTGCAACCCAACAGACAGGAAGCTCTGGAAGAAGGACACCACCGCTCACTCGTTTCATGGTATAATCAAAGAAACCAAATCCCACAAGGGGCAGAAACAACTGGAAGACCAGGGCTCACATCTGACTTTCCTGATTGGATCAACCACCTGGAACAAGTCCCTCCACGCTGTCAAGCCCTGTGCCCTCCTCTGTGAAAGAAGCACTGTCCCTTCTGTTTTCGGAGGAGCGCGGTGAGGTGGAAAGGGGCCGGACGTAAGGACAGGCTGCATGAATTGCCACAAGCATATGACCTACTGTCACGAGGAAGTGTGAGGGAGGTCACATCGAGTCACAGCTGGGAACAGGACATGTCCAGAGACGCTTGCTTGCCGCCCTGTGGAGTCCCACGACAGGGCTGCGAGAAACAAGGCCCCCACTTCACGAGAAAAAGGATGTTTCCCATGTCTCACTTTCCCCTCCTCCCACAGTACTACCCACACAGTTACTAGGAAAGCATCACATAGATGCACTCCAATTAAAGGAAAATTTATCTTTTTTTAAAAGATTTTATTTATTTATTTTTAGAGAGGGAAGGGAGGGAGAAAGAGAGAGAGAGAGAAACATCAATGTGCGGTTGCTAGGGGTCATGGCCTGCAACCCAGGCATGTACCCTGACTGGGAATCGAACCTGCGACACTTTGGAGGAAAATTTATCTTTACAAAATGAATATAGCGGGACCCTTTTAAGTAACATGTTTATATGGTAAGACAAAAATTCAGCATTTTACTAAAAGCTGCTTTATATACAATTTATAAAGCGTGCCATACACATATTCTGGTATATGCATATGTGGTTGCTATTTCACCAAGTTTTAAACGATAGTTTCAAAAGCACCTAGGCTTCAGCTATTTTTGAAAATGGCATTTCTGCTCGAATATCACAGTTCTGACATTACTACTCAGGACTGGGTGACTACCATCTCATAAAACAGCTGGCCAGCACCGTCTCGGCGGCGTTGCCTTGTAAGAGTCAGCTAAAGATGAGGGTGGACTGAGCTACCTTCCGAAAAAAAAGGTAGGCCACCCTAGGCCGCTGTGTTGCTCAGAAATGCTCCTTTCCAGTCCGCAAAGTCTCCGGGAGACACTGCACTTTGAGGAGGTTCTTTGTCCATCGTCCTGCCTAGCTTTCCACAGTAACAGTCCTTTCTGGCTGGAGGCCGAGACTCACACCTGGCCATGAACGTGGGTGGCCTTACAAGTAACGGCCTTAATGCTCCCACCGCCTGGATCATCGCTTTGTTCCCCGACAGTGCTATGTGCAGCTTAATGGTCTCGTGCTGAAGAGAGAAGGCAGAGTCATTGTCTGTGATGTATTATTCTCCGAAGACAGGCTCCTCCACCTTCAGGCCGTCCTTGAGTGGCTGGGAAGGAGCAGGCGTCCCTGCAGGCTCACGGGGAGGCTTTGCAAACCCGAGCGTGGGGCCCAGACCATTGAAAGCACGGCTGGAGTTAGCTGTTGCTGGATGATTCTACGAAGTAATTCTGCACCCTTATTTCTAGATATAAATCTGCCTATTAAAAATAAGATTTATTTCATCCTTCCTCCTAAGGGAAAAAAGCTTTTTGTAAGAGACACCCAGGGAAACACCGGTGTTTTGCTTGTTTCCTGCAGAGATCAGCAGGCAGAGAGGAACAGAAAAAATACAGGAAAAAATGCCCAATCCGTGAACTAACTGACTCAGTTCTTCATTCTTAGTGTTGTTGCTATTATTAGCATCATCATTATTATTTTTCTTCCCTTTTCAGCAGCCAGGAATTGAGAGAAAATAAAGTAAAAGGGCAAGAAAATGCTTTAGTGGAAGTTAATGTGCGTGCCCTGGTCTGCTGGGGATTACGCAGCGTCCAGGCACCCACCCCACCCAATGGGGTGCTGGAAGTCTGCTCACCCCCAGCTTCTCCTGCTGGCCTTCCGGAAACACCCAGGTTTCCTACAGCGCGGCCACCACCGGGCATTTGCCCGGGTTTGCCGGGGAATGCATTTCTGCCCAATGAACTTCTAGCAAGAAGAGTTTCTCGGACAGAGTAAGATCGTGGAAGAAAGTTCTGCAAGCAACGTTAAAGCTCCCACTCTGCACCAGCCTGGGCACCAGAGCACGCGGAGGGGTCCAGCCTCGGCGGCCAAGTGCTCAGCATCACTGAGCTGTGCGCTACTGCAACAAGAAGACAGGATCCCGCTGAGCGCGCACCGGCAGCTTGTCGGAGGAAACACCTGAGTGGCCAGCATAGCTTGGGTCTTCCAGGCACAGAGTCAACTGTTTACTTTTGCTTGTTGCTTTGGAAAACTTTGTCTTTTCAATACTTTTTCACTAGTTAAAGTTCAGCGTGGAAAGGGCCAGCAGTCAGAGACGTGGGCGGCACAGGAGCCTGAGGCCCGTGGGTGCCACCCCCGGCTCACCTGCTGAGAGACCACCCAGGCAGGAGCAGGCAGCTGCGTGAGAACTCCAGGTCAGAACTCCGGGTCAGAACTCCGGGTCAGAATGCTGCTCCTTCCCGTCACTAACCGAACAAGCGGACCACTCATGGCGTCTCTCAGAGCTTCAGTCTGTTATTCTTAAATCGACACAGACGGAAAGCCAACCACTGAAGTCCTGCAAGCATCCACCCACGGAGCTGAGAGGATGCCGGGCAGAACCCCTGCTTAGCAGGCGAGCCCTCGTGTTATCGTGTGCTTGCAGCTACTGCTCAGAAGTACAGTCCATTCATTACCCTTCCACCAGCCCTTCTTCGTGATTGCTCCTCTGTGTTACTACTTCATGCCTTTCTTGTCCTGTGTTTGAAAAATTTAAAGGACAAGGCAGCATTGACGGGGTGTTAATTATACACCAGACACAGTGGCCAGTGGGTTAGGTCATACGTTATATCGCATATAAGATGCACAATAACCGTCTGAAATAATGTCACTATCTCCATTTCGCCAGTGGAGAAACGGAGGGCTGCAGGCTTTAAACGCCTTTCCCAAGAAGACAGGTGTACCTGGAAAGTGCTAGAGTCGTAATGGGAAACTTCTTCTGTGGCTGCATCACTCTGTCATCTACGATGTGATTTTAAACCCCATTTCCCCGTGATGTAAGCTCTTTCCTTCATTCCACAGATATTTACCAAGTCCCTTCAATATCCAACACATTGTTTTCCTTTATGGTATTAGCAGTTTTTTTCAAAAACCCAGTGACTTTTTGCTTCATACGTTGTAATCTCCTTCTCCTGAGTAACCTACTTGTGGGTCACAATTCAGTAGCCACGTGCAATTATTTGGCAAGAATCACATTTGCCTCATGAGCCTCCAATTAATTACAAGCTCCTTTTCTTCCTTCTAATTAATTTTTTTCTCTTCGAAATCTTAATTTTTGTTCATAATCAAAATACTCCTTATAAACCCGCAGAACCAGGTTTGTGGTTCTCCATGTGCGTGCTTTTTAAAATTAAGCTCCAAATAATTATGAAAACATCAGTCATCGAATCTAACTTTCATAAATAAAAATTGTCTTCAATCAAAAGTATTATCGTGACTTCCAGGAGACCCTAAACACTGAGCTTTCTCAAACAGATGTCCCTGTCTTTCACACTCCTGCCAGGTGAGTCGGTATCCCCAGTCAGATCACTCCTAATTAGGTGCGCAAGTGTCGTTTTAGGACTTAATGTTCACTGCACAGGGGACAGTCTCCCTAACCCAAGCCGCTCTTGTTCTGTTGATGTCTTTGAGTAACGTGTGGGAAGTAGACATGAAACTTAGCTCCTATTCTGGATTTCACTGGACGGGCTGTTTCGTCATAACTGCAGGCAGTGGCGAGAGGGAGCCACGCTCAGAGTTTCATTTGGCTCCTTCTTTTCCGGTTCGTGGGGAGTCACTAAGGGAGGAGGAGCCATTCCTTCTCAGACTCAATAGATCTGTGATTCTACGCATTTTGACTCTGAAGGAACTTGCACTTTTTCCTCTCCCTAGTTCCCCCTTCTGGATCACGGCTCAAGAAGGAAGGAGGGAAGACGCAAAGCTCCCAGATTCAGGAATTCATTTCGTGCATCATCTCATTCCAAAAATGACTTACTACTTCCCTTGATGCATGATCCGAACCATCATTTTTCTAGTGAACGAGGCAGAGTCAGGAGACAGGATTAGCTCATCAATCGCAGCGGCCAATCAAGATGCCTTTGGGTGTGGCCCAGGAGCCCTGCCACTCCCAGCCGCTCCTTATTTAAGGGCTACCGCAGTGTGCCCAGGCCTCTTCAGAGGAAGAACCACCCCCTTGAGCACTCTGGCAGCGGCGGACCTCACTCCATCCACCAACGAGGGACTCGGCCAAGTCAGGAGCAGATTTTCCACGGTCTGGCCTCAACGCGAATTGTCTCGTTCCGTTTTCATTTAAACCGGCCGCACACTTGACCCCCCGGAGGAGCCAGCGGTTCTATTTAAGAACGGGCATGGCATTCCGGTGTCCCATTTCAGTTTGTGTGTGCTCTGCCCATCGTTTAAGACCATAAGCCTTCTGGAAAGCGTGTATGTATTTCTGGACGTTTCTATTTTGCTCAGTAGGTAACGGTGACACGGGGATGGAGCTGCCCTGAAGGAGCGGGAAGGCCTTCCAGCCGTCTCCCAGGCAGTTAATGCTGTTCTAATCCCTAGGAAAGAATGCTGAAAGGGCACTCAGCCGTGACTCACTTTATAGGGCGGTCAGGTTCCATAAAGACGTGTGCGCCTTACGTTGTACTCGGAATAAACTGGGACAGTTTCACTTAAAACACTATTTTATCCTCTTTTAAGAAAAAATCCTCTGAAAGCCCAACTTCTGGAGATTCATCAGAACCTGGCTGTTCTGTTGAGAGAAGGGGGAGGGGCACATGGGCACCTTGACCCCTCACGGCAGCACCCTGGCCGCCCCCTGGCCTGTCCAGCCCTGAGGCTCTTCTAGAAAACTCCTACATCTGCTTAGAGGACAGGTTTGTAAAAACGTGTCTCCCGGTAACCAGTGGAGAATTATAGGATTGAACAAAGGATCATTCCAGTTCGATACCCCTCAACCTAAATTTCATTCAGTGGACTCGCGTCATCCAGGGCCACCTAAAGGTGCCAGCAGTTTGTGTGAGACTCCTTAGCCTCTCCGTCTGGGGCCTGGCATTCCTTGGGCATTTGCAGTCTAAAAGGCCAACGGTCTGCCTTTCGGCATTGCCGAGAGGAGGCTGCACAGTGTGAATGGCTTGTTCTTTGTGCGGCCGGTGAAGGAGAAAAGCCAAAAGCAGTTCAAACAGGCCTTAGCAAACCATTCCTCCTCCCCGCCCCTCCCTCCCTCCCTCCTCCTGCCCAAACTTCTCCAGGTGGTTTGGGAGCAAGAGGCATGGTTTGCCTGTCACTGGAGACAAACCCTCCTCTCCCCCCCAGGGCCAGGAAAGGAACTGGAGGCACTAGCGGGAACCCTGGAACTGACCGGAGCCACTCCGAGGACGGTCCCTGCAGAGTCAGCGCCAAGTAGCATCCTGTCTTCCCCAGGGTGTGGGTCCTGAGATTACACCAAGGACTTTGGGAAACGCTTATGGCGACCACCATGTCCCCCATTAGCTAATGACTCTTTCTCGTAGGTTAACAATCCAGCAAGGCGTTGGAAAGCTCTGACTGCACAGAACTATTAACTTTTGGAGGTGCGATTTGAAAGGATGGGTGTTTGTTTTTCACAGTGGCACCGACCCCCCAACTGCGTGTGCCCATCTGGGACTTACACTCCAGCCTCCGTCCCAGCTGACCCCGGCTTGTTTAGTTCCGCACTCTCAACTTCCTCCTCCTCCACATCCGGCTCGGTGCACCTCCACTTGCACGAAACCAGGTGTGCTCTGCCAGGGAAGTTTCACCTGAAGTCCCACCTTCTCTGTGAAGCTCCTGATGCTCTCAGTGGGCTCCTCAGAGAACATTCCTTGCGGAACTGAACTGCTTTCAAGGCAGCACCTTGCGAATTTCTCCTTGCTTGCTGGTTGGGTGTTTTATATGCGCAAACTTTGGCTCTGCCCACTCAAGCCTCCTTTCTCTCAAGACGCAAGTCATATAACATATGTGGTAAGTATGTACATATACATATATGCACACCTGCATATATACAGATATACATGTATCCAACTATGTACATGCACCACATAATTCTGTGCCAGGAACACAGCAGGTATCCAAGTATTTACTGAACCAAATTAAATTCAAAACTATCAGTTATGTCAATAAATAAGAAAAATACCTTTTTTAATAATTTACCATCTTCTAAAAGAAGCAGTAAACTGGAAAGAGAAGGTTGAGACCTGGTTTTCATTCTTAGCTGTCCTTGTTATATAAACATTTTAGAGTTGACCCTGACAGTGCAACTATCAATATAAACACAATTCATTTTGAAATTTTTCACCAAAATACTCGTCATTTTTCAAAAAGCTTCATGGGTAAGCCATGAGCATACCTGTTCTTTCCTAAAAATCAATTCCTTTTAACAATAAAACTCCGAGGCTTTAGGGAAAGCTCTAGGCAGGAGACAGGCATTAGAAATAAGAATCGTAAGCCCTGGCTGGCATAGCTCAGTGGATTGAGCGCGGGCTGCGGACCATAGTGTTGCAGGTTCGATTCCCAGTCAGGGTACATGCCTGGGTTGCAGGCCATGACCCCCAGCAACCACACATTGATGTTTCTCTCTCTCTCTCTCTTTCTCCCTCCCTTCTCTCTCTAAAAATAAATAAATAAAATCTTTAAAAATAAAAAAAAGAAATAAGAATTGTGATAAGAGGCGGAGAAGTGGCCAGTGAACCGGCAGTGACAGTGGGAGGCCTGGGAGCATCATGACTGAGGGTCCGTGCGCGCTCACGGGCGAGAATGTGCCTGTTGTTGGTGCGGCTGGCATCTCACTGGGCATCCCAGGCAGAAGCGCTCTTATCTCCAACCCCCGTCCTCTGAGCTCCCAGGGCACCTCATTGAACGTTGCAGAATAGCGCTTACCGTGCTTTCAAAGGACTTGGTTCCCTGCCCGTCTCTCCCAGTAGACTGTGCTTACCTTGAGGAAAGGCACCACGGTGTGCTTGTGTATTTTATCCTTAATGCCCAGCACAGTGCCTTTGATGTAGAAGATACACAAGTAATCGCTGCGAGTAATAAGTGAGCAAATAATTGAATGGCTAAAGGAACAAACAGAAGAACAAAGGAACGAGAGCATCCCTCGTAGGAAAGCTGATTGCTCCTAAGTTATTATCGGCAATGCCAAGTTCCTTAATTCCACAAACTCATGCGTCCCTCCAAATATAGAGGAAGGAGGAAGACGTTCATACATTAATAGGACTGTCTTTTGTGAACTTGGAGCTTTGTCCCCAGATTCTGTTTTTCACTGATGCTATCATAATAGTTTCCTCCCAGTAAGTGTGCTGGCAGATCTGAAAACCAGTTGAGCTCGGGTAAAATTAAAATCTTTTTTTAAGCACTGTTTTTTGTAGCACTTTTGATTGTATGGTTATGGTTTTTGTCATAGAAGAGAAATTCTATTGATTCAAGTTATTTTATGTGGATTTCTACCTAAGTAGAGAAAATGTGTCTAAACCTCACATCATTAAGGTATTTTTGTGCCTTTATATCAGAAACAGCATGAAAGAAGCCCTCCTACAGGTTTGCTTCTTGGAATTTCTCACTGCTGAGATTCTGAGAAGTGTTTCTGACAGAAGTAACCTCCCTCACACATGATCAACACAGAAGCACCCCGAACCATGTGAAACCAGGTGCTCGTTGCTGACATCCACTCTAAAGTGACATTCCTGAAGTTTAAGTTAAAGTTTTAAAGGCCCTGGGATGGACTTCACTGATGGAGAAACAATGACATTACACCCTATGAAATTCTAGTCCCTTTTCCTACCCAGTTTACGCTGGCCTTCACAATGACAGGCACTTGGACTTGGGGTGACATGCTTATGCGGCGGCCCATTTCCAAGTGTCAACAGTAGACTTGTTAAAAAGAAAAGCATGCTGCATGGCAACCCTAGGACCAAATTTATCAACCACAGTCACCAACGTATCAGACGATTCCACGTCTACCCTATACTCTGCATAAAGTCTCAACCGTGAAAAGCGGGCCCGAAGTGGTTGGGTGTCATGAGATTGCTTTTCAAGCAGCCTCCCAGACAGGCATCACCTTGATGGGTTTCCCACAGTCTAGAGTTCGTCCATGGCCTGGCAGTCTCGCAACCTCATCGATCAATCGGCAAAGCTGCAGCAAATTCTCACATCAGCGGTGCGCTTACACCTCCAGGAGCACAGAACTCTGCAGACTGATGACATCAAGAGGCAACTACGCGAATCTACCATGAGGACTACCGCTGTCAGAGCTGGGGCGAGTCTACGTGGAGAACGGCATCGTCATCAGGGGTTACTTGGTGATGAAATCGGAGGGAATACATTACATAAGTCAAATGCAAGAGTGGAATTCAGAGTCTAGTGGATTCACCCTGTCCACACCAGAGACAGGTGACCGAGCAGCGACGGATGCACCTCTCTGGGGTGGCGCTGGCTGGGGACTGTGCATCTGCCTGTGTAGTCGGTGCATTCCTCCTGTGACTGACACGTTTTGCTGTAGCTACGTTATATCTAATCCTGGGACACAATCAGTTTCCTCAGGTGACATCTCTGCTCTCTGCCAGTGTTATGTAAAGGGATCATCCAGTTCGTTCACTCTCCTTCTTTTTATGTATTTCTTCTTGCCATTCTTTACCATCCACGCCAGCACCCACCACCGCACACAGACCTGGGTCCTCATCCCCCTAGGGCAGGGGCCTCCTCAGCTGCCTGCCTCAAACCCCACCCACTGCCCGACTCCAAGGACCGTTGTTACAGAAATCTACCTTAAATTAGGATTCTATATGGGTCTTTTCCCATTTTGCCCCTACACTCGGGCCAGAAACTCTCAGTGACTCCTACTGCCTTCAAAATTAAGTTCAAATTACTTAGCCTGCCATTCAAATTCCTTCACATCGGTGCCCAATTTATTGTCATTTTTTTCTACTTCATAAGCCTTCCACTCCCATCAAATCTATTCTTTCTTAATATTCTCATGCACCCCTAAATCCATGCTTCTCCTCATTCCTGGGGTCCACTCAAGATCTGCCTCACCCATGAAGATATCTCTAAAAGTCCAAATTTGATACTGATCTTTCCAGTTAGGAGATTCATTTGATATTTAGTGTCTCTGGAAAATAATTATCATAGGTTGATATACTATCTGCTCAGTTAGAACAAACTACTTACAGGCGGGAACAGTACCTTTTGCCTTTGCTATACTCTTGTTTCTTTAGTTCCTTGATGTCAGGGAGGCTCTAGAACAAGACCTTAGAACTGGCCCCACCCACCTGCAGGCAAAACTACTGAACAACTCCCTTTAGACCCCGAGACGGAGCTGGAGGAGAATCGCCCTTCACCGAAGGGGTGATTGCAGGAGATCGGTGCACTCCCTCCCGCCCTCGTTCGCCCTCCCTTCCGCTTGCCGGCCCAGCTGAAAACGCCTTCCCACTCCTAGTGGTCTCACGGTCCACCTCCCAAGTAGAGGGCTAGCTTTAGACATGGACGCGGTCTCTGATATACAGAGTTGTCATCAGGACCTTAAACAGCAAGAACGACACAGGAGGTAGTAACACAGAAAAGCGGAACAAAGAGGTCCCTTCGGTATGACGGTGGAGTTGGTAACAGTCTTCGGTACGGACAATGAGAAGTCAGGTCTTAGTTATAGTGGAATAACAAAGGGATCGAGCAGGGCATAACCTTAAATAGTTCAGCTGTCATTTAGCTTTTCTGCATTCTTACTGCCTAAACATATCTTGGTCTCAAGCCCCATTGGAAAGTGCTTTAAAAAGACTGCCTGACTCGGGTCCAATACAATGAGCCAATCTGCGGGAGCATCTAAGAAGACTTGGTTCCTTTCATTTCACGCCGCAGCACCACCGCTCCTGGGGAGGGCATCCAGTGTGCTGTCAGCAGGGTCTTCTGTGATTATGAAAGACATGAAAATACCCACATCGGCTCGGGTTTCACGGAATTTGGCAACCCCACGCCAGAAATGTTGGGGAACCATCTGGCTGAGTCTTGAGAGTAGGAAGGAGAAACCTAATTCAAAGTGGAGTAAAGGTGATAATCTTCCCGAGGAAGGAGGGAATTGCCAGATTAAACAAAGATAATTGAGGCTGATTAGTTAAGTATAAAAATATAACCAAAATAAAAATAGTGTATTTGTAGTGAATAAAAGAACAAGCTGTGATAAAATGAAGATATATATAATACTTTCCCGGGCAAGAAAAAATTAATTCTTAGAGGTAGGAGATCAAGAAAGAATTTGTAATGTCCCCGATTGTTTTTCTAATATTAAAAAATATTGGAGACTAATTACACTGACACTGAATGAAAATTATCATCATAGAGCCTACTATTTAACATACAGATTGATGCAAGATAGTAGAAGATAGAATTTAGTTACACAGATCCAACATTACAAAAACACAAAATTTCTAAAAACTTGACATTCCTAGGGGAAGTGTTTTCCATTGGGGAGTTCTGATGTCTTTCTTTCCTTTTTGGGGTGGAGTCCCGGAGTCTAACAGATCTTCACACAAACTCATGAGCAGCAGACGGGAGCGGGGAAGCCATTTCACAGGGTCCCGTCTCTGCCCAGAGTGATCTCAGCAAAGACACCCGACTACAGAGGAGACGCCTGTTTCTTCTGGTTGGTAAATATGGACAAAAGGGGGCTTCCAGAGCTCCCTCTAAAACCCTTGTCAGTTCACCAACAGACACAGATTCTTAGCCCCTATTTTAGGTTCTTAGGTACTGCAATGCTCACATTCCGTCGACAAGATTTTCCTGTGGATTGGGGTCACAGGCTATGGGCTGCCGGCGAGAGGAAGCTTCAGGGCCTGTGATCGTGGGATCTACTCAGTCTTATACCTGCAAATGTGGTTTTGTTTTCCAGTCTGGTCTTCCATGTTTGCTGCCTTTAAACAAGGTACTCCGTCTAGCCGCCTAGTGCCGGCCGCATTTAAATAGTTCGGCCTGTTCTGAAGCAGAGCTGTGGGGTGAAGAGTTAGCTGCTGTCTTTTTCCTCTGGGTCCCACCTTCTTGGTGAGGGTTTCTTACTGGCATGCAGATTTCCCCCGCTTTTAATGAGCTCAAAAATCAAAAAGATTTTTCTTTTCTGCCTAAGACAAATGTCCCCTAGGAAAAATATACTCATTATCTACCTCCTACACACACAAGAAAGGTGTTCCACCTTAACTTCCCATGTATCCACAGAGTAATTCACATTTAAAATGAATTATTTTCACAAATTGAAAAATAGAAGAAAACAGGCTTTTAAGAGGTCAAGCTTTCTACTCTGGGCTATTTTTAAAAATTACATTTTTTAACTATGTGATAGTATCTTTTGATTCTGAAAATTTAAGTAGAAGTATTTGGGGCTCTAAAATTGTGGCTGCTGCCTTTCAAAGCAGAAGTTAATCAAACGGCTTTCAGAACCTAAAATATCACCTTGAAACCCACTGTAAGAATTATTTGCATTATACGGAGATCAGTCCTCTAGAACATACGTGGTCTTACAACCTTTAAAGTCTACGATTCAAATTATTGTTTCTTATTAGGTCTCATACTTCAATGTCTTCTAAGAAACATGGATGGATGATTTGACTGCACACCTATAAGACTGCTAATTCATGTTCCTCTTCTAGTCAAGTTTGTACAAATGGAGCAAGGCAGCAACAGTGCCATCAGGAAAACACAGGCCATAAATCTTAATATTTGACACGCCGTGTGTTATTTTATAATCCAGTGGTTAATCTTGGCAAAATAAAATTTCTGAAAAACAAATAACACCTCCAAATGTCCTCTTTTGAATAATTATTTTATCTATCCTTGAAGATTTGAATTAAAAAAATCACAGAGCTTTGGGCCCATGTCAGAGGACAGTTGAAATGCAGTCAGTAATTGAAGCCTACAAAGCTATGGGAAATGAAATGTTTAAAGTTTAAAAATATGCATTAATAGAATGATGTATACTTGAAAGCATGTTTCTATTCATCTATTTTGCAAAAGATACCTTCATTATATTAACCCAGACATTTTCCACAGCAAAGCAATCTTTTAGGAAACCACGAAGTGAGCTAACAAATGTTTTCTGTATCGAGTTTATAAAAATACTCCCCTTGAAGCAGCCCACAGAGAAAACAAGTGACGTTTTTGTCGGACTATGGATGGAATGAGAGTTAAATTCAACTTGGAGCTCGAAAGCACTGCCGCCACCGTACCTTGCCCTTGGGTCACGCCGTAGAACTCCGCGGCTATCCGCGCCGCCTCTTTGCGGTTGCCCTTGACGATGTAGAAGTGACTGAGGATGGCCAGGCTGATCTTCACGAACAGCTTGAAACAGAACAGCGAGAGGATCGTGAAGTAGACATTGGATAACTGCTGAGCAAATGGTCGGCTCTCTTCTAACACCGACATGGCCGCACAGGAATCTGCCGCGGCGGCAGCGAGAGCCAAGTGCCCGAGTGTGCCTGGCTCCGGTCCGGGATGCCCCTGAACAGCTGGTCCTGCGGAAAGAAAGTATCAGCTGGTGACGACGCCTCCGGCTCCAAATATTTATACTGCCCACGCAAGCTCTCCGCGGGCTCCGATTGGCCTGAGCGTGGTCCTGGGAGGCCACTGCACGCAACACGTGCCCCGCTGCAAGCCTCCTGACTTTCCATTCTCAAAATAAACACACACTCCGCCTCTCTGCCCCGAATTCCAGAATCCGGGTATTGACGTTTATATACAGGTTGTTTCCTTAAAAAAAAAAAAGTGAGTATGCAGTCAGCATGAACACACTGAAGACTTTGTGTACGGAGTTCCGGTTGCTAATGTAAAGGATACTCAAAATAGCAAGGTAAAACTAAGTCCATCAAGTCAAGCCTTTAAAAGGGTCCTATTTGTAGATCATGAACTAAATCCTCAGACAGGCCATGACTGGATGATCCAAACAGCAACTCACCAAATTAGCCGATTGGGTAGCTTTGACTGTTGTCAGAAAAAAAAAAAAATTTTTATACGTGGGTTGAGTGGAAGGCCATAGAATAAATAGGTTTCGTCTGTTCATTCATCCAGTGAAACTTTTTTTAGGTTTTATTTATTTTATTTTTAGAGAGGGGAAGGGAAGGAGGAAGAGAAGGAGAAAAATGTTGATGAGCGAGGGAAACATCCATGGGTTGCCTCTTGCACGCCCCCAGCTGGGGACCTGGCCAGCGACCCAGGACTGGGAATCCACCAGCGACCGTTCTGTTTACAGGCTGGTGCTCAATCCACTGGGCCACACCAGCAAGGGCTGCAGTGAAAATTAAAAAAAATACCTACTTTGTGTCGAACATTTTACTGAGAAAAATGGAATATCCTTGCCATGAGGATCTCATAGTCTAAAGGAAGAAACAGACAAGAAGACATCAGGCAAATCCAGGTGAGGACGGGGTATGGTGGGAGCACAAACAGGAAGGGCCTAATCCTGGTGCAGAAAAGTCAGAGAAGGCTTCCTGGAGGAGGTGGCATCTATAGAGAAATACCAAGTAAACACAAGTGTTTCATCTAGACTGCCCAAAATCAAGCAAAACGATGTACTTTTGGGGCCTATAATTTTTGTTAACCTTAATCTGATGTATTTTATGAAAGAAATGCAAATGTTTATAAGGCATATTTTAAAGAGAGAAATAAATTATTAAGAACAATAGTGAAAAGTGGCAATATTTTGTACATAAGTTGAAAATAATATGACAAAATATTAGTATAGTATCGCATAGTATAGAGAGAGTTAATTTATACATTTACATGACCAGGTTTGGGGCCTGTTAATTGTTGTATTATTTCCCAATTCTTCTGAGAAGCCCCAGAATAACAAATAATTTTTTAAAAAGACATAAGAAAACAGAAGTGGTTCCTCTTGAAATCAAGAAGCATATTAGCGATCGGTCAGTTTAGTAAGTGCTGGGCGCTTAATGTATGCTTTTGAAGTAGGCTGGTGCCCACAAAACACTCCTGAGACAACGGGGGCGGTGCTGTAAGATGAGTGTGTCAAATGACGCAGGCTGCTTCTTCCCTCGGGACCGCGTGGCACCCAGGAAAATAAATCAGGTCAATGTGTTAGAAGCAAACCCCTGAGCTCCTCATAGAAACGGCCCTGGGGATGTTTACAGGCAGAGGCCTGGACTGAGCGGCCGCTCGTGGACCCAGTGACCATTTCCCGTGTGTTTTGTGAGTCAATGAAACTGGCTTCAAAGGACCGAGGATAAAGTCACTCAATGTCCCCCGGCAGCTGCGGCGCGGGCGTGCCAGCCAGGCTTCCCTTGGCGGGCGGCGGCGACCGCACGCGGCACAGGCCCGGCCCGGAGGACAGCTGGCCATCACAATGCTCTGAGTCACCGCGCTCGCCCACTTCCACTCTCCGCCGTTACCCACAATCCCGCCCGCGCCCCGTCTCCTGTTTCACCGCCTCCTCTTACCGGTAAGCGCTGTTACGGGAATCTCGCAATCCCACCGGCTCATCAGGGGCCTGAACTCTGGGGGGTTGAGGGACACTTCGAGTTCAAGGAGGCAGCTAGCGCTGGGCATTACATTTAAATCTCTATAGTTTTACTACTAGAAAAATACTACAATAGTTAGGATTTTATGCCAAGATGTCGGGTTGTATTTTAATGAGTTCCTATATTCCCACCTCTATTTTCTGTGTTGGTATATACATTCCTTCGGCAACTGTTACCATCTCTCATTCTATTAATCACCAAAAGTTAAAACTAAACAACTCACTGTCAGTGAACTCCTCATATAGAAACTAGATGCTGTGTTTCTCACACTACAGATCCCTCCAAATTACACCACAAATTATTAATATTTAAAAACCCACCTGAAACACAGGGTGCCCCTGTTTTCTCAGCATGAACATTTTCTTGAAAGTAAAATATTGATTAGTGATTTCAGTTATTGAGTGAGATGATACTTTCATAATCTCTGATGTTGGGAGGATGTGGAGGAGGGATCTGGTTGCCAGTGTATCACAACGGCTCTCATCTTGTTAGCTTCAATCAATCAGCCAATCAATCAAATCAAAATCGAGGTCAATAATTGTGTTCCCATAATGGGTGGTGTGAGAGAGGTTAAACACACAGGAAGAAAGAAATCATTATTCAGAGTCCGTTGTACGCTACATGAATCTTCTCATTGACTATCCCTGTCTCAGATGGGCCAATGTTATTATCTGATTTTAAAGATGAGAGTTGGCTGCAGACAGCTTTAGTGACCTGGAAAACTTCCTTATGAGCAACAGCACTATTTGAACATAGTTCTGACTCTAAACTATATGCTTGAAGTTACTGCTCATACTTTCTACTTTGGAGCACTTACAATCAGAATGAGCAAATGTGATTTATGCACAGAGAATGAGGCCATCAACCAGACTCTCTCTCTCTCTCTCACACACACACACACACACACACACACACATTAAGGGGATCAGTCAGACTGTGTTTAATCAGGGACCTAAATTAGTCCCTGCATTAGTAGGGCAGGCGGCTACTAATTCTCGTGATGATTCCGTGAGACTGTGTGTCAGGGAGCTCCCACTCTTGTGGAGCAGCCAAATAATAATCATTCAAAAGATGAATAAAGGCTGTGATGAGTGCAGTGCAGGAAATTCGTGCAGTGCTGTAGAAAGAGTAAGAGAAGGGACCCACAATTAGGACAGTGAGGAGACACACCTTTCAGAGAAGGTGGCAGAGCCCTGAAGAATGAGAGGGCTGGCCACAGGAAGAGCAGCCAGGAGAGAGGACTGGGGGGATGGGACGGAGGTGCAGGGGGTGGGAGGAAAGGATTGGGTTTCCAAGGACCTGACAGAGGACTGGGCGGAGCCTGAGTGAGGGGCTTCAGGCACGAGAGGACCACGGGAGAGGGCAGGAGCATTGGTTTAGGGCCAAGGAGGGCGGGTGCCTACACCCAGACCCCGCCTGGGTGGAAGCATTTCTTGCCCCAGCTGGGGGCGCTGCTTGCTGGTGCCCTCTACTGTCGGCCATCCTGGGAACTGCCTGTGGCTCTACCTGCTCACCCTCCCCCACGCTGACCCTGTCCCAGAGCTTCTTTTTGATGCATCCAGGGCAGAAGGCAGCATGACAATAACACGGGATTTTACTCTAAGGTAAGTGGAAGGCGATTGAAAGGCATGAACAAAAGCAAGAGAGGACCACTGTCGCGGGCGTGCGTCGAATTAAAGGAGGCAAGGCAGAGCCAGGGGGCCGTGAATGGTGGCTGGCACTAGGGAAATGGAGGTAAAAACGGAGAAAAGTGGGCCAGTGCAAGACACACTTAGGGGTGGAATTAATCGAATTTGTCAATTAAGTGGATGGTGAACAAAAGGAGGGCATCAGAGAGTAAAGGCAAAGCCACGGCACCGCGAAATGTTCGATGTGCCCCAGCACAAAACTCAGGGCACCAGAATCCACTGCCGCTTTCCCAAGCTTGGATATGACAGTGCAAGAGAAAGGACTGGGGAGAGGGGAAGGGATTTCAGGGGAAAAGGGAAAGGTTTACAAGAACAAGTATAAAGGACACATGGACAAAAACTGAGGGGGGGATGGAAATGGGAGGGAGGTGGGGAGGGCTGGGGGTGGGCTGGGCTGGGAGTAAAAGACAGAAAACTGTGCTGAACAACAGTTAAAATAATTTTTTGAAAGAAAGGACTGGAAAAAGACGCCAGTGCTGAATGTCTTGTGACATATTTTGGGGGCTTCATTTTAGAAAATTGTCCCCGAAGAAATATGCAATCAGTATAAAGTTTAAAACACAGCCACAGATGATTATGGGCCCTGTACTCCAGTTCTGTGTATTACATGGTGCTTGTCTAATGAATTATGGGCAACTAGCTGCCAAGTGGCACTTTGTCACTGCGCTGGGCCTAAACACCGTAAACCGAATTACCAGACAGGGACAATACATGCCCCATGTTCATTGTAATGAGCCAGCACAGCCTCGGAGGTCAATAATGGCTTGATATTCCAGAAAGTGGATAAGTCTAAGATACACAATGCAATTTTTTTTTTTTTTTTTTAAATAGGCATTATACAAGGTCCGCCTTTGGGAGAGGCTGGAAGACAAGAAAGAAATTAAATGACACAGAATTGTCGAGAGGCTGCCGCATCTGACCTGAGATCAGAGCTGCTTCCACGGTGACCTAGCAGGTCTCGCTGCCGCCAGTGACCATTGAGACCACACCGCCTCTGCTGTGGTTCTGGAAGCTGCTTCACCGGCCCTCGAACTCAGAGACACCCGTGCCTGCACGCAGGAATGCCAGGTCCCAGTTTCCTCACTGCAGCCAATCAACCCAAAGTTTCACTATCCCGTATCTGATTGGTGAGATCCAAGTCACATGTCTGTACCCTGGCAACAAGGAATTCTGGGAAATGTAGTTTTCTGGGTGCTGCCCTGAGGAGGCAGCATGCCTAACGCCCGGGAACTTACCACCCTATGGAGAAAGCACTGAATGCTTGACTTGGGGTGGTGAACCCTCAATCCAGTGTACCGATGATGTGTTGTGGAACTGTGCACCTGAAACCCGTGTAATTTTGTAAACCAGTGTCACCCCGACAAATTCAGCAAAAAATAAAAAGAATATTTAGGTAGACATGAATGACAGATGCCCACTGTAATGAACATTCTTGATGCCATCTTCAATGAACTCAGTCCCTGAACAACAAACACTGAAGTAATGCACTAAGTCAGGAACCAAAGACTGGCGGAGGCTTGATCTGAAATGTTCCCTATGAACAGTGATTACCTGGGAACCTGTGCTGGTACCTTCAGGGACGGATCAGCTGTCAACCTGCTTTTCATTACAGTCAGGTATTTGCAAGACCCTCTTCACTCAGTAAAACTCCGATGGATTATTTGAGCTCATTGCAGAGGGCTGCTGCTTGAGAGCCGCGTTCCTAGTGTGTTAGATCCGCTCAGGACGGGCGGTCTAACGAAGAGCGTCTTTGCTGATTCCTCGAGGTCTTCAAACAGTGTACTCCCTGCTGTCGAGGAGTCCTCTCCTGCGCGTGTTCGGGCCCCGCCCCCCTGCCGGCGTCAGAGCTGTCTTCTAGCCTCTGGGATTCACCTCCCTGCACCTGAGTCTCCAGGGGGCCGACCGCCTTGAGTCATTCTCGCCTCTTCCAAAGCAGCTTTAGGGAAGCGGGCCCCCGCAGGTCCTGCTGGGGGGCTCTGTTTGGATCCTTTCGGCAGGACTAGAGAATGTGCCTCCTATCGCTCAACTTCCTTTCAGCGGGTCCTCTTCCTTGTGACCGAATATGACGGTTTTTGGTTGCAATGCAACAGATGCTGATTGAGTCGTCATTAAAGCAAGTCTTCTACAGGGACAAAATCTCGCTAGCCTAATGAGGATCAGACACACAAAAATATAAACACATACATAAAATAAAAACCGCAGTGGAAATGTCGGGCCAGAGCTTCATGGCCTGTTAAACAGATTTCTACTCTTTAATACGGTCAGCCTAACCAAAAACATATGTTTTGACCACCCTAGGAATATCCTATTATATTAAGAAATAGTAATTCTATTAACTTACACACACGCGCACACATTCATATATATGGTTCGGATATGAATATATATAGTGTTATTTCTAAATAATTTTAAAATACATTATCTCATTTCATTCCTATATAATGCATCGCCTGCACAAAAGTATTGCCTGGTTTGAATGCAGGCTGCAAATAAAGACCCTCCCTCCCCCCCTTTCCGCACAGGGAAAGGCCATGTGAGCAGACAGAAGGCACCATCAGTAATAAGCCAAGAAGGGGGGGTCTCCCCATAAACCAATCTTGATGGCACCTTGGCCTTGGCCTTCCAGCCTCCAGAACTGGGAGAAAATACATTTGCTGTTTAAGCTCCCTGCACCCCCCCCCCCCCCCCCCCCCCCAGTCTGTGGTCTTTTGTTATGGCGGCCCCAGAGGACCAACACAGCCCCTATGAGGAGACAGCGCTAATCGCTCCATCTTACAAGTAAGGAAAGAGGCCCAGGAGAGGTGTAATAACTTGCCCAAGGTCAAGAAGCAGACAGCGGCATGATTTCCAGCAGACTCGGTGGCTACAGGATCAGGCAAAGTACATTGGGGAAGGTTTGAAAAGAAGTGCAGAGGCAAGAACGTTTCGGACGCAGAGGTCCAGTCTGTAACGACGCAGCAGGGTTGCTCATACCGCGGTTATGCTGCTGGGTTAGAGGCGCAGAGAGAAGCAACCTGGTAGGGACATCGCGTGGCTCGGGAGAGGCAGACATGAGTTTTCATCGGTCCTTTGAGGCCAGACGACCTTGGGAGCCGACTTAGGTAGAATTTTCCAGCTGGGCCTAGAACACGAGTCAGGGAGCAGCTGGGAAATCAGCTTCGCAGCGGCGGCGGGAAAGGCCTGCCGTCCACATCGGGTGTGCTGGCGGCCTCATCTCAGAATTTATTGCCCTCACCAGGGAGTGCAGTCTCCGATGTGAAAGGCAATAGAACCACCATTTTCCCAGTGCAGCACGGGGCAAGTGGGGCAGGTCTGGGAGACGGAGGAGCGGCCGGGTGGCAAGGTCCTCCGAGATCTGGATACAGCCTCCCGCGGCACTCCGCGCACGGACTTCCTCTCCGCCCTCTGCTCCCAGCAGCTCCAGGGACCCTCCCACCCCGTCCTGGCCAGCCCTCCCCTCTTCGCCCGTCGTGGTCTCTGTGGGGCAGTGACTCAGCAACGTTTCCCCCCTTCTTCCTTCCTCTGCACCTTGACCTTGTGCAGCCCTTCCGCACACGCCTCTGCCACTTGGGAGCGAGCTGTCCGGGCAGGCCGGGGCCTGGAGTGTCCTTGGCCCACAGCAGCCCTGTTGGAGCCTCGGCTTAGCGTTAGCTTGGAGCTGCAGGTGGCAGAAAACACTCCCAGCGAGTGGCGTGAACAAAATAAAAGCTTGTTTCCCTCCCTGGGGCGCGGTGGGGAGGGAGAGGATGGAGGGTGGGTGGGGCTGGTGCCATAGGAGTCCAGCCCTCAGGGACTGCAATGCTGGGTCATTGTCATAGGAGGCCGCGGACACCCAGCCATCGTGTTCACGTTCCAGCAGCGGGGAGGAGCAGGGACACGGAGAGCCATGCCCTCCTCGTAAGGATCTGTCTCAGAAATCACACAAACCACCCACAGGCAGGCCACCGCTGTCACACGACCACACCCAGGTACAAGGAACTCCAAGAAACCTAACTTTACTCCATGAGACAGCAGGTTAGGGCTCAGTCTCCAAACGTCTCTCTCCTTCTCTGTCACGCTAGATGTGCATTAGAACGCAAGGAATTCTAGATACGACCATCTGAGTCAGAGGGAAATAAATTTCTACTCGTTTGAGACATCCGAGAACCATCAAGAGACCCGGGCTCCCAGCTCGCGGACACATCTTCCCGGGATTCCCCGGGCGGCCTCCCTCCCTAACCACTCGGTCTGCAATCACCATCGCTCTCAGCAAGCCTCTTCTTATCCTTCCCAGCACTTTCTGCGGAATTCCATCATTCATTCGTTACTTGTTTTACGCCTACCTCCTCCCCTGGGCTGTGGGAGGAGCTTTGGGAGGAGGTGTGGGAGGAGCTGTGGGAGGAGCTTTGGGAGGAGGTGTGGCCCCAGTCGGTGGAAGGGGTGCTCCACAGGATGGTTGGCACGGGCAGGCGGGTCGCTGCACGACAGCTCTCAGGAAAGCGGTGTTGACCGAGAGGCCCCACTGTCCGGAGGGCACGTCTCCCACAGCGGGAGCTGGGGTCCCTCGGCACACTGGGGCAGGAGGGGCGGCCTGGGCATCCCCCCCCCCCCCCCACGCCGCCCCGGATGCTTTAGGCTTTTGTCATCCACTGCTTATGGCTTCAGCTACGGCTGGTCTCTGGTTTCGAGCTCTGGCACAGCCTCTGATTTGAGTGTTGGGTCACTCGCAGCTGTCGCGTGGTCTGCAAAGGGGCCAGGCAGGGCTGCGGTCAAGACCGCGGCACAGCTGCAGGCTCCCTGAGGCGTCACCGGGGTGCCTGGGAGCGCCCCCAAACCCTGCAGACCGGACTTCTGACCACAGACGGCAGGCCTCTTCCCGGCAGCTTTTACTCAGATGCAAAGGTCACGTTTCTAACCGAGTTTTCTTTTTTCCTACTTGTCCCCTCTCCCCTCACTGCCCTGCAGCCCCCACCTTTCTGTCACTCGTTAACCCCCCAAAATAGAAAATAATTTAAATAATTCACTGAATAGGTTCTTATCCACAGGTAACCTTTAGGTCTTTCACCTTCCACTCTGACATGTTCTAAAGGTGGTTTTCTGCCTCCTATTCTCAGTTGTGTGTGTGTTTGGGTTTTATTTTTTTATATTACTGGCCTTAATTTCTAAAGGATATTAGGCTCCATGCCCTGTTCTATCTCCATGGGATCATTCCGTGAGAGCTTGGGTGGAAAGGACGACCGTGACATTGACAGTTTGTGTCTGTGCTTTGCATACATTTGTGTGTGGACAGAACTGATGTTAGGTGACTACACTCGTAGCTCTCGCGTGCTGAGCGCCACCCCCCCCCCCCCCCACGCCGCTATGCCGGGTGTCTCGGGAGGCTGTTTGCATACTGTGAGAGCGAAATGCACTTCGCCCACGGGAAGCAGCCTGCACTGCAGGCCGCTCCAAGTTCCAAGGGGTGAGTCGTCGGAACGGCGCAGTAACGGGAAATCATTTCAATTTGAAATTTTAAAAAGTTACCGTTTTCATTTAGGTAGCACTCATCAAATGAATACAGAGCAACGTAAACATACACACACACAAAGAGATTGAAAAGGAATTTAAAGCTGTGATACAGTCCACAGAATTGGAGAGTTGAGAACATCTCATTTTTTCATTTGTGTACAGTATTTTTTTATTTATAATTTTCCTTCTATGAAAAAATGTTTTGAGACTTGACCCCTTCCTTCACACAACCAGGGGCATTTTGCTTTAAAGCAGAAATGAAGAGGCCTGCACCGCAGTCCTCATGCCCTGCCGGTCCCCCCCGCTGGTCCTGTTCGCAGCTCCTGGTGGCTCCCACACAGGCCTCCCCCGCCGCCCTGATCTGTGGGTTCAGCTCTGCAGCTGTTAGGTCCGTCCCGCTGCAGGAAGGAAGAGCACCAACAGCATCAGTATGCCAGGGCCCTGCAGTTTAGCACATTTGACCAAAGATCCCCAACTGGGACCTGGGAGCATCCTTAGTGACTTCCGAGTAGCCCTGCGGACCCCCAAACTGCAGTGTTCCCACCTCCTTCTCACCCACACCTTAGATAGGCGTTCAAGTCTGCCAGGGGCTCCACCTCCGAGTTCAGGCAGACTGTCCAGCATAGTACCCGGGGGTCTTGCCTTGAATGCCCCCTGATACCTTGCAGCTGCCTGGACACACCTCGCCTAATCAACATCTCCCTGCCGGATGCCTGAGCAGTGCCTCTATCGAAGTTCCCCAGCGGGGCTTTCTTCTCCCACACTCGGGAAATCAAGCCCAGTGAGTGCGCGCGACATGCTGAGGTTCTGTGGCTAGAAAGCCCGACACTAGAGAAAAAAGTTACCAAGAATTATTTCTGTAAGAATTAATGTAAAGGGTCAAAAACATTCTAGATCTCCTTCACCTATGTGTTTTATTATAGCAATGTTCCCTCCATACATGTAGATAACTTTTAAAAGATGTCACACACACAAGAAACAATTCCTTCCTTAAAAACACTGATCATAGGTTGAGGAGGAGACTTTGAAGTCCACCCTGAGCTGCAGGCGTCCACACCTACACCCAAAGGCTCAGCGAAGAGAGCAAGGAAAAAAAAACCAATCTGCAGACTGACTAGGGGTCCACGTTTTCTTGACCTTCGTTTGAGAGAGGACGGAAGCCACGAACCATCATTGCTTTTTTCTAGTGACCTTTCCGTCGAGGATCACTGGAGGTTTAGGATCACTGGGGACCTCTCCCTGGAAACTTCCCACAAAAACCACCACCTGCTCAATATGGGGATTTAGAGCGAGCCGTGCCTTCCACCATGGGGCAGTGTAAACCCCAGGGAGACACCTGCCAGGTTCAGGAACAACTCAGGTCCCAGACACCGACTGGGGCTGACTCACAACCGTCCTCGAAAGCCCCCTGGGGACCTGGGGCTTGCCAGCCTCCACAGCAGAACCCTCAAGGGTGGCGAGATCCTTTTCTTGGCGTCTGTTGCAGGTCTCATGCCAAGTCGCAGTCCCTTGCTCCCCCACCTGCTCCTACAATGTCACATACTCATCGCCGACTCCCGCCGTATGCTGCACCGGCAAGCCACAGAGGCAGAACTTGAGCTTCAGGAGTTTCCGTTTTAGCAGGATGTATGCAAATCACCTGACTGCTAACGTTGAACTTCCTTCCAACATAAGGGTTCAGAGGAGTGTAATAGCACAAAAAGTCTGAACATATTTCAGCATCCAGGAGCTAAAAATCTAAAATTCTCACGAACCACTTTTTCCTTTAGAGCAGACCTTTCAAAGTCAGGATGTGAAGAAGTCAGATGCTGCTTCTCTGGTTGCATATGGGCTTCCAACTCCCCAAGTGTTCCCAGCAGTTTAAAAAAACCTCAGAAAAAATAGTGATGTGAAGGACTGGAGTTTTCTAACCGTCTATGCCGTATACTGACTTCCCTTTTCAGCTTTACATAAATACGGAGCAGGCAAGTGGCAAGAGGTCCACACAGAGAATACACTTGGCTGAAACAAAGGACTTTGCCTGGCAGGGAGGTCGGAGGCGCTGAGGGGGTGGCTGAGTGGCTCGGTGACAATGAACGAGCCGTGAATGTGCCTCCCATCCACAGCTGTGCGAGTGTGTGGGCGTGGAAGACTGTGAAAATCACAACTCAAGGTCAAGAACCTAGTGCAACGTGTCCACGTGGGTTAATGTGATGAGCAGGGCCCGAGGACAGCTTTGGGAACGGAGGGGAAGGCAAGCTCTCTGAAGGCCAGGCAGATACACGCGAGGTGGGGTGCAGGAGGGCAAAACACGGGCGTGGGCGTTGGTGTGGCTGGCACCGGACAAAAGACTGAGTTCATTCACAACGTAGGATTAAGGACAAGAAAATACCCCTCCTCCACTCGCAGAACAGAGGGGCCACATTTCCCTGGGTTTTGGCAGACGTCCTTAAGGACATTCTAAATATGAAGTTTATGAAATGGGAGAGAGTCCCGGCATCGGGGGTCTCAAGACCGCCGCGGTTCACTGATTCGCCAGGACTCAGTATACGGTGATCCAGCCAGTTTACTCCAGGGAAAGGATTGCCAAACCCAGTCGGCAGGGGGAAAACGCACCTGGGAAGAAGGTGGAGGGGGTTGGGGGGAAGGCAGCCACAGCACCTGAGGCTCCTCTCCCAGCGGGGCCCCACTGGACGTCCCCCAGCAACGGACTGAGACGGCACGCTCAGTGCCGTCACCCCAGAAAGCATCGCAGACCCAGTGCCCGGGGTCTTCACGGGGTGAAGGTCGTGGAGACACCCTCTGCACAGCGTGGGCCAGAGTTCCACACTCCCAGAAAGAAGACAAGTGTGTGGCATAAGCCACACCGTTTCTACAAATGGTTTGGGGGCAGCGAGCCACGTTTATCATTCTGGGAGTTTTACATCCGTGCGGGGCGCTGTTTTCCCGATGCCAGCCCAGGGTGGACCTTTCCAGCAGGGACTTCTAAGGACAGAGGTCTCAGGCCTGTTCACCCTTCCACCCGGCTGCTATGGCCCCTTCCCCCTTTCACTTCCAGTCTGGACAAGTGGGCTGTGCACGCCAATGGGTATCCAGGAACTTTCCTGTAACTGAGAACGGAGATGAGGAAAAGAAGGTAATCCACCGCAGCAGGCACGGTCTGAACTCCCAGGTCTCGCTGACCGTAGCGCCGCGATGGTCTGGGTGTGTCCCAACAGGGCACTGGGCGGACTCCAAGTACCATGTGATCCCCCAAGGCTGAAAGCTCCCGCCTACGCCCCTTTACAGCTGGGGGCAGCTTCCTCGGGATGAGTGTGAAGAGATGCAAAGTTGAACCTGGGCTCTGCAGTGACCTGATGCCCACCGTGGAATGTCAGAGATGTGACTTCAGCGGTGAGTTTCTGGGTGGGTCGGAGGAGGCCAGGGAGGGAGGAGAGCAGACTGGGCTCCTCTACCAAGAGAATGCCCGGATTTCCCCAGCCCCGCGCCCCTTCCTCAAAGGGTGGTTGTCTAGATGCTGTGGACAGCGCGGTGGGATAGTAACTGCCTCAACTACCCAAAGAATCGCAATAATTTTTGGATGTCTTTGTCCAGGGACTATGGAAGGGCGTCTTGCTTTTCATTTTCCTTGGCAGGGCGAGCTCCAGATCCTCAGGACCCAGTGGCCTCTGGTACCCCTTCAGGTGCCCCTCCCAAGGAGGTTCAAGGAGCTCGTCTACCACATGGGACAGGCAGCTGTGAACACAGCGGCCACCTTGTCCTGCAGGTTAGCCGTTGGGTGCCTACAGGTGGGCTGAAGACAGAGGACTGGAGGCAGTGGATGAAGTTATGGGGACCTGCAGCTGGACCTGCTCCTTCACTTCATCTGCAGCGCTGTGACCTTGACTCACGCCAGTCATCCCCTATTGAAGCCACAACGACTGTCTCTCACCTGGTCGACCAGTTGGCAGTCTCATCCTTCTCTAAGAAATTACTTATTTACCTGGAGCCCACACGGTCTTCACATTCAACGGATCTAAAATCCTCAAAGACTGCTATTGTCTCTCGGAGGATGTTCACACTTATCAGCCTGGCATCAAGCCTTCTACAATCTGTCCTCAGCCTGCATGTCCCCTTTAGTTTCGTCCTTTACACCATTTTATCAATTCACACTTTAAAACCCTTGTAACTGGTGTATAACATGTATTTTTTCCCATGGAAATTTCTTCAACAATATGGTATCATATGGAGTCAGAATATCTCAATTCAATTAGAATTTTTTTTTTTTTGCATCCACTATGTGCAAGGTTCTTTCCTGGCCACTAAAAGGAACTGAACTAGGTATGACCCTCCATGATGGATGCCGTAATTCATAGTCTCCTTCTGAAAAACATATCCAACTGGGGTCCTCAGTGTGCCACACCTGCAGCGTGCTCTATCCACGGCAGCAACTGCCTTCGGGAGCATGGTGCTAACCTTGCACATCCCTCACAGGAACGCGTCTGAGTGCAACGCTTGTCTCCTCGAGTTTACTCCCCTTTTCTACCCCTTACCTGCCTACAAGGTCTGTCTAGGAGAAATCCAGCCTTTGTTAGTATAAAGAGAATGCTTTGTGTGGCATCAATGTTACCTGGCAGCCAAGGAGAGTGCACTGGAATGCGCATGTGTGAAAATGACGACTTCTCTGTACTAGTCGGTGGGGACAGTAGATGCCATTGAGTGAGCGTGTGTACTGTGTGGCCGTCACATTCAAAATGACTGAGTGAGGAGAGCAATGACTCTGCTTTAGACTTTGCGTTAAGCTTAAACATTCTTCCACAGAAACTATCTGGATGATCCAGAAGGCTGCGGCTATGGGCAACTGGTGACTGGCAGCTTCATCACGACAACACACCCACTCATGGATCACATCTTGAGCAGAGTTTTTTGGCAAAACATCAAATCACCCAGGTGACTGCCCCTCTACTGCCCAGATCTGGGGCCCGGCTACTTTTGGGTTTTCCCAAAACTAAAATCACCTTTGAGAGGGAAGAGATTTCAGACCATCGCTGAGATTCAGGAAAATACAACAGGGCAGCTGATAGTGACTGGGAGAACTGTGTGAGGTCCCCAGGTACCTCCTTTGAAGGGGACCGAGGTATCATGGTCCTGTGGACAATGTTTCTTGTATCTTCTTCAACAAATGTCTCTATTTTTCATATTACATGGCTGGACACCTTCTCGACAGACCTCGTATGTGCACACACCTTAGTTAAAGCATTTTCTCGTAAAATAATTTATTCCTCTTCCCTATTCTTAGAGGAGTGGCATGAAGAATAATTATTTGCAGGCAAGCAGACGGAAACTTAACCTTCATCCTAGCTTCCTCCTCCTCTGCAGAAATATAATGAGCATGTCTTCCCCAGCTGACCACTTCCTACCTGAGTAAGTGCTGACAAAGCCTCCTCTCCCTACCGCCATTAGGTTCTTGGTGGGACCCGTCACAGGGTAGAAGACATTTAGTGAAAAACTGCTGAACTCTCTTTTGAGGTCGATAGTATTATTTCAGATAAATAACAGCTTCGGTTTCCTTCTGTACAATCTTGGTACTTGGCAGGCTAGAGTTTGGATCAAAAAGCATTAAGAGAAAAAGGAGAATACTCTGTAATGCTAAAGACTACCATTCATAATGAAGAGATAAAAGTGACATAAATTTCAAAATGTAACCTTTCAAATTTCATAATGCAGAAACTACAAAGAGGAGAAAAAACATGAGTATGGAGACTGTAATACATTGCTCTCAATCCAGCCAAATCAAGATAGTGAAAAATTAACAAAGATATAAGGTAGATCTCATAATATAGATCAAACTCTGTGTACCATTTACAGAAAATATACCATCTTTACAAGTGTACACTGAATATTCACAGAAGTGCTAGTTTAGGCCACAAAGACCTCAATACTCCAAAGAATAAAAATAATGCAACCAGCATTCTCTGCCTGCATGAAATAAAATCATACATTAATTTAAAACAATCAAAATGAAATAGGTCCTCTCTTCTGGAAATTTAACACACACACGTAAACATGCACACACAATTAAATGAGTTTTCAAAGAAGAAATGCAAAATTTAAAATTTATTTAGATGTTAATTAAATATCTAATTCCTAAAACTAGTAAACCAAGAAAAAATGAAATGAAAAATTTTGATAACATTAAAAAATAAGAAGACAAACAACAGTAAAATTAAGAAATGGAAAAGACAGTTCTTTGAAAAAATCAATAAAGAAAAATACTAATCACAGGAAAAAGGAGAAGGCATAAATATAGGTAATTAGAATGAATAATTATTGTTAATTAGTAAACGTCAAAACAGAGGACGAGCATCTCATGGGAATACCTCAGCCATGTTGTTTAGGCACTACGTTAGGTATCTGACAGATGCTGCTCTGTCCAACATCACCACAGACGTGAATTCTTCCTCTTAACTCTGCAGCACTTGGTAACGTCCTTGGTATTTGTTTGCGTTTCAGGTTGGTTTTTATTTTATTGACTCTACAAGATTATAAACTTCATGAGGGTAGAAAGTGGTTAGTATACATCTTTGTGTCATTTGCAACGCAGCAGGCATCCAATAAACAGTTGCTTTATTGAATAAACTGTGGCTGCCTGGAAGATAACATTTAAGTTTTAAACTCATCTAAGGATCTGTCCATGTTTCATTACTGGGCTCTATTCTAATTTGGCAGGGACGGTCCCTTATTAGTGCTGTACTCTCAAAGCTACAACCGGCACATAGGCACTCGCTGTATGGCTGTAGGAAATTAACCGAGTGATCATAATGCAAAGCAGCAAGGGCTCATCCATGGAAGACAAGAGCCAGCGATCCGGTTCTAGGCCAGGTGTTCTGCACCTCTTTTGGTTTATGTACACAGCATTAAAAAAAAAAATTTAAGCAGCTTACTGGACCCTGTGAGTTCTACTTTTATAATTTCAAAAATCCCTGGCTGTGAAAGGAGCAACGGTGTGTGGTGACAGTCTATTTAAGGCCAGGATCGACACAATCTGAACGTGAAAGCCCCCGAGGGCTATTAGGTACGGATGCCTTGCCACCCTTCAATCCTTACGCATTGTGCTGTAACAGCAAGCCCACGGCCATTTGTCGCCGGTGATCTTAAGAACCCCGCGAGGTCTGTTGGAGGAACTACCCGTTAAATGCGTACGCTGGAATCGAGAGCATCAACCGTTACCGCCTGAAACCGCTTCAGCAGCCGTTGGAAGGTAGCAGTCCCAGGAGCCCACAAGGTCGCACGTGGAAAGTAAACGCCGGCAGCTTTAAGGGCGAAGCGGCCTCTTCCGCCCCCTCCCCCCACCCCCCAAGGGGCTTCGGTTCTCGCTTTGACCCCTCCGACTGCGGGGAGACCCGGCGTGGGGTAAAAGGCTGCTGCCGCCAAACGCGGCACGTGAGGTCACGCTCCAGACGACCACGCTAGGCTGCTGCTTTATTTTAAGTGCAAATCAATGAACTACAAACCGTCCCCAGGCCAGGGTCCGAGACCACCTGGCGGCAGAACGGTGGAGGGGGAGCGTACCAGCCGGGAACGGGAACCCGGGGGGACCCGAGTTGCCCGGTGGATCTAGGGCAGAGGAGGCGGGTCTTCATGGCGAACACCGCCCCTCCCCTGCTCGCCGCTGATTGGCGGAGGCGGTAGGCCGGAGAAAGGGGCGGGCTCGCGCGAGGCCCAGTTTCCGCCAGTCGGCGCGGCCCCACCGCCCGGTGGGTGTGTCCCGGGGGCGGGTGCGCGCGCGCGCTCTCCCATCGGAGAACCGGAAGGGAGGCGGGGCCGCGGGGGCGCGCGCCCCCGGAACGCGCGCAGCAGCGCAGGCGGCGCGGATCGCACACAGCCGGTCCGCGACCGGAACGGGGTCCCGGGTGTGCGTGCGGAAGAGGGCTCGGGGGACTCGGCCGCGATGAACACGGTGCTGTCGCGGGCGAACTCGCTGTTCGCCTTCTCGCTGAGCGTGATGGCGGCGCTCACCTTCGGCTGCTTCATCACCACCGCCTTCAAAGACAGGAGCGTCCCGGTGCGGCTGCACGTCTCGCGGATCATGCTGTGAGTGCGGCCGAGGCCCGGCCCGCGGAGTGGGGCGGCCGGTGCGGGCCGGGGCGGGGCGGGGCAGGGCGGGGCGGAGGCTGGGCCGCCGCGGGTCCCCGTTCCCGGCGGCCGCGGTCCCCCGGTGCCCGCGTCCGGCGGGGCACCTGGCGGGCTGCCCCTGCAACTCCCACCCTTCCGCCACCAATTCCCGGGCTTGCTCTTAAATTTTAATTTTGAGTGTTCCTCGGGTCAGTGGCTGCGCTTCCTTCCTGTGCCTCACTTCCCTCCGCCCACGCCCGGCCAATGAGGGAGCGACACAACAGCGCGCCGCGCCGCCGCCCCCCGCCGGGCCCCCGCCGCCCCGCGGGGTCCCCAGCCCCGCCGCGCCGTCCCCCGCGCCCCGAGCGCCCCGAGCTCCCCGAGCTCCGCGCCGCCGCGGCGCGGGGCCCCGGCCCCCGGACTTCGCCCTCTTCGACGTGTCCCCCGCAGCGCCCGTCTCGGCTGCTCGGTGGCTGGAATTCGTGGAGCCGCTTTGAACTTGGCCGGGGCGGTGCGGGTGCTCCGAGAGGAGCCGGCCTCTGAGCTCTCCGGGGCGGTTCGGCTTTTATTTGTTAAGAGCCGACCGCTTGAATACATCTGCGAAAATGCCAAAAATAGAACTTTGGGATGACGTGGGCATTTCGCCCTTGCCTTTTTCTTTTCTTGATTATTTTATTCTCTAGCACTTTTTTCTTTGATACGTAGAGTTGTTATTTTTCCCCTGGTTCTCCTACCTTTCTTGTCTGTTCCACCTTCTAACAAGTTCTCTGTCTTTCTCCAACGTTAGTTTTCGTTATTTGTCAGAATCTCCATCACGCCGGTCACCTTAACAGTTGCCGCATTCACCACTACCCCGCCCCGCCATCCCGCATCTTTTGTGTTTTGTTTTGGGGTTTTTTGCTCTGGTGATATTTGTTAGATAACTGTGTTTTAGGTTCAAAAATCAGACCCTGGGTGGAAGTGAGCCCTGTCCCTGCCAACTCTGGGGGTTTTGAAGAGCTTGGTGCATGGTAAGCGCCGAACAGCTGTTAGGTCTTGTTAATTTTGAGCCAGTTTCTTACAATTCTGGGCCTTAATTTCCCACTGTCTAAAATGGAAGTACATCCAACTTGGACACTTTGAGATAACTGAAAAGACAGAGTGGCCATGACACAGGCACACAGTAGGTGCTCGGTGAATAGCAGTTGTCATTGTTTTTCTCGGTTTTCCACGCCGCCCCCTAGAATGGGCACTTGCTTGCACCCAGTCTACCCAGGCACTTGTCATGGAACAGTGAGTGACACTTCTTTTGAGCAGTTTTTATCTCCCCCTGGGCTTTGTTAGGGGCTCTTTTGAGGTACGTGAAAGTAGCTGAAGACCGACTTTGATGTTGAATATGAACATTTGCCCTGATTTCACAGTTACAGGGTTCTCGAGTTTTCACGCGCTTCCTCCCGGAACTGCCGTTTCCCCTGTGCCTACAGCTACATCCTGTCTGTCACTCCACCGAAGGAATCGTGTGGGTTTTGTACGCTGACGTGTTTGCACGGTGGTAAAGCTTTTATCTTTACTTCTAGGAAAAACGTGGAAGACTTCACTGGACCTAGAGAAAGAAGTGATCTGGGATTCATAAACTTCGATGTGACGGCAGATATCCTTTAAGAAATGATTTCATTGCTGCTTCTGTGGTTCGGTAATGATGCACATCTTGTAGGGGGACAGTCTGACTGTCAGCCAAGCCTTGGACATTTCTGGGCCTATGTTTTCACCAGTAAAATCGTATTAATACCTCCTCATTGACATCTGGAGGAAACTTATTTGTAGATTCAGCACTTACTGTGAGAAGATACTCTAAATTCTTCACAGAAACAGTACGTAAATCGAAAGCTTCAGGGGAGTTTGAATGTATATTTTGGAAAGAGAGAATTAGATCATTTGGATTAAAGAAGGAAGAATGTTACTAGTGCTCGGATGGGGTATTTCTTGTACGATCCCAAAGTGCATCTCCATATTTCATGATAGAAACGTGGTTGAAGATTGAATTGCATCTGTTATGGTTTGGAAGGTCATTATCACAATGGCTATTGGTAAGTCATATTAAAAAAGAGGTATAATTTTGATTAATTTACAAAGAGAATAGTAATTGTCTACCCTTTAAACTCCAAAGTGACTTTTTGAAAAATCAGGTGCCTGTACTTGTATGGAAGGATTTCTGGCACCAAGAATTAACCAATCAGACACAACCTTATGCAGACTGACCAATGAGATGCAACTCTATTATATGACCTCTGTAGTTACAGTTCAAGGCAGGGCATTTACACCAGATGGCTGTTGTCATTTTTTCATTTGACACTCTAATGGAAGAGAGGTCAGTGTTCTTGACTAAATAGTCAGGAATTGCATGTTTTTAAAATTCTTGCGGCACACGGGTCGAAAATCGCTGGCTTGGACGGTTACAGTGAAATTGCCTGGTATCTCAGCTGCTGAGTATGTGCTGGGAATCACCCAGTTCCGTCTGGTTTTCTTAAGGCCGCTATTAAAGCTTGGAACTGTACCTGCTCTTAGAGAGAACTGTCCAGAAGGAAAAAAAAGAGCTGTTTTAGACTTCTCAGTTCTGAAATAGTGAGTCTTAGTGGATGTACGTGAAGGTGTTGCTATTGGTATGTACAGGCATATAACAACTAACCATTTCCATGGAATGCTTAGTAAAATCCAGACATCGACACAGTTCATTTCGTAGTGACACCAGTCTTGTAGTTAATTCTGCTGATTTTTATCTTTTTACATTAGTAAACCGATGAAGCCAAATTAGTGTCCAGCTGTGTCTTCTACCAAAGCACCTCATGGACTGAGCGCTCTCGATCTCCTCTGGCACGTGCCCAAAGGCACCGCACACGGTTTATCATACTTGGTGTAATCACTGGGGCCTAGCATGCGTTCGCATATCGTCACATTTAAATTGTGGTGACTGGTCACTTTCGAGCCTTAGTGGACTCCTGTGTGCTTGAAATATTTAAATCCTTTCTACCTTTTACATATTTTTATTACCGGCTGAGTATGTTTCTGGGTTACCTCTCCTTTTTTTTTTTTTCTATTTTGGTTAGTATTGCTGTGAACACTTAAGAATAAGTAAGATCTGTTTTATATTCCTTAATTTGTTTACATCTAGAGAATATATTTGATTGGAATGTCAAGCAGTTGTTTCTTTATTTATCAGCAGAATATTCAACAAAGAATAACGTAAGTATATATAAAGAGAAGTATTTTAGGAGATATGTAAAACCTTGTTCTTTATGAAAATATATAAACTTTAGATATTCAAAATGTCTGATCTGAGTAGTTTAGTAAAAATCACAAGCCTATGGGGAGGTGAACCTACTAAGAAAACACTGTCTCCTTTGGTTGCCACTGTCTTTTTTTTCCTGTCTGTTTCTATAGCTCTGTAGCCATGCGGTCTCCAGAATGGGCTGCATGTAAGGTGGTCCATGGGCGTCTAAGGAAAACCAGCTACTACTTCTTCTCTGAGGACCCCAAGCTGAGTTGCAGTTTTTTAGTTTGTTTGCCTTTGTACGTGACGTGAGGTTGCCGTGGCACCGCATCCTCCTCACCCACCAGGCTGGACACCACACATCCCCTTGGGTGTTTCTTAGTGGAAACTAAAGGGGGAAAGATCTTAAGCTGTACGCATGTGCCGGATGGAAGGGCATCAATTCTCAGACCCCACGTGGTGGGGGTGGGGCGGTTACATCCTTCCTAGAACACGCAGACGCTCTGGAGGAGGGGGAGCAATTCTGAAGGGCAAGAGGTTGAGCGGGCTGCGTATCCCTCTGTAGTCACTCCTTCCCACTGAGCTCTGTGCAAAGGTTTTGCAGCATATACCCAATGAAGTGGTATTACTACAGATATTACCCAATTTTAAGTAAACTAATCCTCACAAGATGGAAAAGAGAACAAGATCCCTGCAAAGCAATCACAGATTGAAGATGGTGCTAATGGCCCAACCCAAGTGCAGGCGGGCAGCAGCAGGAACACGGCAGAGCTGACGCCTGCTCCTCTTGGGGCCGAGCAGCCCACTGAAGGATTAAGAAGGGAAAACCTGGACAGATGTCATACAGAGTTGGCTGAGAAAACGCACCATTGGTCAAGGAGACTAAAACGCATGTTTACATGTACTATCAACACGGTATTCTTCAAGGATAATAGCAATTTGTCTCATGTACGTGATTTGTAAGTAAAGGTGCATGTTTGGGGGTTTGTGTTCAAAGTAGTATGTGATCGGAAACCTTTGAAGACCACTCCGAGTGGGGAAATCAGGAAGGGCGTTGCTGCCCTTTGGGTGCCGGAGGACACGGGAGGGGGCTTTGCCACCCACCTTAGGAGTCTTTGAGTTAAAATAGTGTCTCCACAGCTATGCTCAGGAAGATAGACAGCAAGACATTTGAGTCGATAAAATTTGTGATCTGTGTTTATAACTCTGGTTACCCAAATATGTAATCAAAATCTGTAAAGGCAAATTTTGAATCATCTCTGAGACCACTTTATAATCCAGGTAAGTATTTATGGATACTGTATTTTGCCAGGTGTAACACGCTGCCATGTATAATACTCACCCATGTTTGTGGACCAGACTTTCAGGAAAACAAGACTCTTTCATTTTACTTTTTTAATTCAATTTTTTATTTATTTAGAAACAAAACCAATTGTCATATTCCAGGGTATTCTTTTGCATACGGATATTATTACTGCTTTCTAGAGTTATACTTTTAACACGTATGCATAAATAAAAGAATTAGAAACATTTATATAGATACCAAATTAGTACTACCCATGTACAATGTGCATCCTTATTTTTCCCTCTAAAATTTGGGCAAAAAAGTACACATTATACATGGCAAAATATGATCTATAATATACATACATGTATGTATAAGACGTGGCTTAAGCTGTTGTGATCGGCTCATGAAACCATGCTTACACAATTAATATCTGTTTTGAGAATTTTTCTTTGTTTTGGAGTTGTATGGGATTTATCGGTATGAGGACTTAAGATAGTCTTTTTAATCATAAATTAGTTCATCAGAGGCTTTATAATTAGAAGCTATTAAACTCTTAGTTTAAAATATATTAAAGCACTATTAGTTTGTGGTAGAGATGGATTAGTCCAGGCTGATTTTCGGTTTTGGCTGTGGCTAGAATAGGGGTGGAGATATTTATGGAGAATGTTGCTGAAAATGAAATCCTGGGACATAAAAGCAGAAGGTGACCGATTCTAACGAGTGAGTTAAAACACCGGGGGGGGGGGGGGGGGCGCGGGGGGCTGTGGCGTTCAGGCGAGCGGCTGCCTACCTCTCACCCAGGTCAGCCTCACGCCCGCCATCGGCACGGGCCGGAGGTAATTCCTAGTTCGAAAGGCGTCTGCTTCTGCATTTCACTTGCGGTGTGCTCGTTTTCCAGAGACGGCAAATGAACCAGCCTTATCTGCTGATTGGTTTTTTCAGTTCGGTGTAATTTTCAGCACTTTGGTCAGCTCATTGTACAGAACGTTTATTTTGAGCATATCTTTTGTGCCAGATATTTTGTTAGGCCCTGGGATTATTGGGTTGAATATGTTGTGCTCTTGAGGATCTACAAAGCATTAAAACAGAAAAAGCTGTTCTGAAGATAAGAGTGACAACTGGAGACACACAATGTCCTACAAGCCTCAAAGCGAACCATGCAAATAAAGCGTCCTTTTCCTGGTGACAGATGCACCTAGGTTGCATGCGTGACTCTGGTTTGCCCCAGCCTGACTGGCAAGGTAGCACAGGCTGGGACTGGACGGGCGGTTGCCTTGGAGGATGAACACGCGGGAGAAGGCGCTTCACCTCGCCGTGTTGTCGACCCTGTGCTCCTCCCTTGTGCTGCTCCTGTTCCGTGTGAGGAAGGGTCTGAGGGTGCTGATATGAACCCTCCCGCGGAAATACCTGTGCCATGTTTCCTCCCGGACGCGCTGAGCGACCGGCCTCGCAGGCTGGTGGGCGGGAGCGTGGGAGAGCGCAGTTCTTGGGATCTACTGGTGACCCCAACTGTGCTTTCTCTCTGTTCTGTGTCCCTGATTTTCCAAACAGTTTATCATGTGTCAAAATAGGAGCCGAGAGGAGGTGTCTGACTCTAGAAACTTGCCATAATAACACAGCGAGGTGCCTGTTATTTTGTTTTAATGTAAAGAAAAATATTAAAAAGGCTCCTTTTCTTCCGTGATTCCACGGTGATTGAAACACCTTGCCATGACACAGTCGGGCGGCAGTGACCTGCGGTCCCAGCGCGATGGCACTGCGCCCCTGCCTGTGTGCGGGGCCCCTTCTGGGTCGGAGGGCCTCGGAGGTTTGTGGAGAAACGGGAGTTGAGAGTGTTCCCTTTTTGGGGAGTGGAGTTCCCTCTGCCTCTCCCCAGGCCTCGCCCTGGAGCGCGTGCAGGCCTAAAGCCGTGTAGAAAGCTTCGAGGACCCTGAGTAACAAGGTTGCCTTAGCAGAAGGAACGATAACCTTCCGAGAAATATCTTCCTTTTCTCCAAGGGAAGTCTGCTCCCCCTTTCTTGTATCTATCCAGTTGTTACCACTTTGTGTGCTCGAAGATTTGAATCATTCCCCCCAGGGTGGGTTCATTGATGATAAACTATTTGCTTACCAATACTTTTAATTTGAAGTGATGAAGATGCTCTTTCTGGTGAGTTTTTCTAACGCATTTTCATTCCGATGTAGGCGCTGAACCAAGTTGTTCTTTGGGACAAGATTGTTCTGAGAGGTGATAATCCGAAGCTGCTGTTGAAAGATATGAAAACAAAATACTTTTTCTTCGATGATGGAAATGGTCTCAAGTGAGCAATTCTTTGTCATTTGTTTATGATTTAATGATGATGTGCAAGAACGGGGGGGGGTGGGGGGGGAAAGTGGGGTTTTATTTTTAAAGGAAACTAGTAGAGGGTGAGGAGAGGCAGGCTGGGCGAGGAGCCCAGCGTTCACACACCTCTGACCCGGAAGGTGGCGGCTTGGCGGCTCGGCCGCACGGGCTGAGGCGGGGTCCCTGCTTCGCCCAGGGTCTGCCTGGTCTGCGGTGCTGGTGCGGGACTCGGTGGGTGCAGGACTCCTGGGCGCAGAATTCCGTGGGTGCAGGATTCCGTGGGTGCAGGATTCCGTGGGTGCAGGACTCCGTGGGTGCGGGACTCGGTGGGCGCGGGACTCGGTGGGTGCGGGACTCCGTGGGTGCGGGACTCCGTGGGTGCAGGACTCAGTGGGTGCAGGCCCCTGGTCGGGCAGGGGGAGGCAGTGGGGTGCTGGCCCGGTTGACACTGAGGTTCCCCGTTTTGGTTCCCTCCCTGAGCCTCAGTTTCCTCCTCACACAATGTGAAGAAACTACGGTAAGGGACCTTTTGAGTCACGGTTAATCTTTCCGGTCTGAAAGGCTTGCTGGGGCTCGCCCGTCCAGGTGACGATGGGCAGCACGGGGCTCGGGAGCACGGACTTCTGGCCTCCCACCCATCTTGTTCTAACTCCATGTTCCACTCGGGGAAGCTCTGGGTTGGCCGAGCTGGGAACCGAGGGAGCTTAGGGGGGTCAGGGTGGGGTGCCCCCCGGACACAGGGACTCGAGAAGACTTCTGTTGGCGGGTTAGGGCTCCCGTTAGGAGGAGCGAGTCGTGTGGGAGCCTGCGGGACGGCCCAGCGCTGGAGCTGAACCGTCCATGCGAACCGCCTGTCCCTGCTGACGTCCCTGCTGACGCCACGCTGTCTCCTCCGCAGGGGGAACCGGAACGTCACTCTGACCCTGTCCTGGAACGTCGTGCCCAACGCCGGGATCCTACCTCTCGTGACGGGATCGGGACACGTCTCCGTTCCATTTCCAGACACATACGAGATAATGAAGAATTATTAAATTATTCTCAGTTTGAAGCAGCATATTTTTATACTTAATGAATCGTATCTCCTTTATGTCCTCCTTTGAATCTCATTTGTTTTTGGCTGTTAACTTGATTCTCTGTGTAAGAACTAACATCGAAAGGCGTATTTGGAGGGAGAGGTTAATGTGCCCCTTCACCTCCACGTTACCCCACCAGAACCAGGAGAGGAGGCCGGCGGGGTGGGGCATGGTGAGAAGAGGAAAACCACACCACGGAGTCTGTAGGACGTGCATATTCGAAGTGTTCCCTGACGTCTGCGGTTCTTGCGTGGGCTGGGCGGGCGTCTGGCATCCCCGGGGGCTGGCGGGGGCAGGACGGCTCCGCGCCGTGCTCTGCGTCCATGCGGACCCACACGGAATGCGGTTCGGGAGGAGACACGCTTCGACCTCATGCAGGTGCGTCTGCTGACGGGAGACACCGACGTGGGCATTTGTGAGAAGCCTGGTCACGGGTCGCCGAAAGTGACGGAGTTGTGTCCCCTCTCTCTCTTGAAGGCCCACAGCGCTCGGTTTTCTCGCAGGTGTCGAGCCGCTTTCTCCTCCCAGACTGACCGCCTCTGTATGTGCAGTGAATCCCTCCCCTCGCCCCGAAGTCTCTTCGGTGACCCGTTTGTCTCGCGCTCTCCCCCGGAGCGCCCTCTGGGAGGCGTCTCCGAGGTCTGGTGTCTGCACCCGGGGGTTCCAAAGTGATGTGCGGGGTCTCCTCTCGGAGCGGGGTCTGCCCTCGCGAGCATGCCCACGGCCGCCCTGGGCGTTGTTCCCCATGTCCGCAGGCCTGCATGTTAGTAACCGCCGGGGCAATGAGAATCCGCACTGGTGCGCCTTCCCACGGGCAAGCCCTCGCGCGTCTTCGCACGCTGCACGGCGTCTCCAGTGGGCGGGCGAGGTGGGCGCTGCGAACGCCCGCTCCCTGCAGGCACGGAGGCAAGCCCGGGCGATGGCCCGAGATGCCCGCAGGTCCCAGGGCATGGAGAGGAGCCAGCCCTGGAGCCCTGGAGCCCAGGCCCGGCCCCGCACGGCCCTCTCCTGCACCTCGGGTCGCAGGCGGAGGGGAGTTCAGGGCAGTTCTCCCTGCCCTCTGGTTCCCAGGCACCCGCCGTGCCACGGCTCGCGGAGGCCGCCCTCCCGGGAGGAAGGGACTGATTCCCAGCGGCCACGCCGTGACAGAGGTCACGTCTCCTTCGTTCTCAGCATCAGTTAATGTTACTTACGTTAAAAGTATCCAAATGCTTGTAAAAGTAATCTGGAGGTCAGACACATGATCATACGTGGGGTTTTTTCTGGAGTGGGCAAATAATCACCCCCGAAGGCAGCACCCACGCGGCAGTGACCCCCACGCGCGCAGGACCCCGCGGCCGCGGCACCGCCGGCAGCGCCCGGAAGGGCTGCTGTTCCTGGAGTCGTGAGGAACAGTTCGGGCTCCCAGCCGCCGCCGCGTGCTCCCCGTTTCTCGTGGGGCACAGCCTGGTCGACTGCGTTCGTTTTCGCAGCGCGCACGCGCGCACGTGTGTGTGTGTGTGTGTGCACGTGCACGCGGGCGAGCCTGTGTCCGCAGTGAGGGCAGTGGTGCGGGGTCCCGGGGAGGGGGCTGGGTGTGGCGCCCCGCCCCTCCACTAACCTCAGGGCGCCGCCTTCTCCCCCTGAGAAGTGACGGCCGCACTCGTGACCGTGAGCGGTGGCTCCTCGGCGCCACCCACGTCTGGAAGGTTTGCCGGGTCTGCTTGGGGGCGGGGGGGGGCCTTAGTGACAGGAAGCCGGGGAGGTGATGGACACACACATGTGATTCATGTGGATCCGACTTGACTTCTGGTGGGTTTACACCCAGGAAATGTGCTTCACGTGGTTAGTGCAGGTACACGCGGAAACTTCCAATCCGTGGGCATCGCCACCCAGAGCGGGGGGTGCGTGCTCCTGACGGAGGCGCGGCCGCAGCGGCGCAGGGCGGGGTCCGCGGTTCGGGCCTCGGAGCTGGGGGGCCTGGCCGCTTGCTGGAGGCGCATGTTGAAGCGCGCTAGAGCAGTAATCGACCCGACGGGTCCACCCACTGTTTTGGAATTTGGCGAGGACACGGGTTCTAGCCCAGCCAGCATGATGAACACATTGCTTTTTGTTTTTACGTACCTAAGGGAGGCTGCTCGGGACAGGGATGCGCCCACGTGGGAAACGTAGCCTAAGTCTCAGGAACTCGTTTTGGGTGTGAACAGCGTTGTTACTTTTCCCTGGTTCTACGTGAAACAAAAATTAGGCTTCGTTTACTCTGATAACCTCACCAACCTCAGCATCGCCGTTTTAAAGAACGAGACCTGAGTCTCCACGAAGGCCCAGTCTCCAAACTTACAGAAACCGAAGTGCTGCGATGAGCGAAGTGTGTGGGCCCACAGGTGAGAGAGTGACTGCGAGGCACGTCCCTAAAGTCGTTCTGATTAGAAGGGAGTCGGTTTTAACACGCCGTGCTCACACACCCCCTTTTCTCCAGGAGTTTAACCTAAACAGAAAAGGTGTTTTTCAACTCCCCCTCGCCCCCCCCCCCCCCCGCCCCGATTACAGTTGGTTCCTTTATGCTTAAAGGAAAGGAACAAAACTTCAGCATTTCCTCAGGGTTATTTTGGATTTTGTGTCTTGGAGTTGTTTTACAGCTCAGCTCTCTGGGGGGTCTGGCCAGCCCCGCCCCCGACAGCGCCAGAGGTGGGCTCCACGGTGGCGATGAGCTTTTTCCCTCTTGTGTTCAGCCACACTGGAAGAAGGAGTTGCCTTGGGCCACACATTAAATACCTTGTGATGTGTAATCACACACCGAAAACTCTCATCATGTTTTAAGTAAATTTACGATTTTGTGTTGGGCCGCGTTCACAGTCATCCCGGGCCGCATGCAGGAGGCAGGCTGGACACCCCTGGAAAGCTGTGGATCTTTGGGGTATCGATTAGTGGAGGCATTTCCTCATAGCACTTTGAATGGGCACTGTAGGGGTCGGCGGGGGCAGCTACGGCCGTGAACTTGGGTGGCAGGGGCTGGAGGGGCTGTTTCAGAACGTTGCTGTGTGCGTGGATGCTGTCTGGGAAACTGGTCACTTCACAAATACAGACGGATAAGAAAACAATTCATGAAAACACTGGAGATGTGTTTGAGGGTTTTCTTCATTGCAATAAAGAGCGTTTTTCTGATGAACAGGAACTGTATGAGTCCAAGCATGCATTTGGAAAGGTTTGCAGATTCATGCTTTTTGTGCGAAGCTGAACTAGAAGAAACGGGATGAAACCAAGTCCAGTGAACTGAAGTTTTCTCTTTGTCTCTTGTATTTTTAATGTTTTTTGTGGGGTGGGTGGCGGAGGGCAATCACACCTGAAATCTCTCTCCGGGGTCTGTGCCCCTGCGCTAGCCAAACTATGAGCTCTCTGCGAGCAGCCTTGTCAGAGGCCTCCTCGTGTCTTCCCTGGCGCCTGCGCACCTACTAGGCGCCCAGTAACTACGGATGCCGGAGGGCAGCCTTGTCTTTCTGATGGGGCCACACCACAGGGACAGCCCCTGGGTGGTGCCCCCTTGAGCTCCGGGTGCCCTTAGCTCTGCCCCCTCCTCTCCCTCTCCCCGCCGCCCCCTGTTTGGACGGGTCCGGCACGTGCAGCCCTTGCTCCCGCCGCTGCTGACCAGAGGGCCAGGGCCAGGGCCTGGCTGGGGAGAAAGATTGACACGCAAATTCTTTACTAAAAATAGCGCTAGAAAACCACCCCACAACCAGACTTAAAAACCTCAGGACGCCCCCTTAGCCCGTGAGGAAAGGGTCCCACTGTGGGGGGAGTCTGTTGGCCGAGACCCTTCGGCCTCTCGGGCCCAGCCGCTGGGCAGGCCGGCTGCGGGAGGTCTCACGTGCTCCGGGAGCTTTGCCTCAGCCTGAACTTCTGGAGACGCGCTGAGCTTTCCGTGTGGAGCCGCAGTTGACTCATCTTCATCGCCACACAGTGAACCACCGTTTGACAGTAACCCACGGCAGTCACGGCCTGCGTGAGGTGTCGGCCTCTCCTCTCAGCAGCAGCCACTGGACATTCCTACTGCCGCCCGGGGAGCCTGGGGCGCGTGTCCGTGTCTGGGAAAGAGACCTTCCGATGTGTTGGCTCTCCTTGCACATCAAAGGCTGGGAGTGAAGGAGTGTCTAACACTCAACACCCCAAATCTTCACCTTGTTAAAACGGTCTAAGTCACAAATCTAAACTAGACTTGGTTTTTGGCATATTGTAATTATCATCAGTTTAGAGCACACACTGTTGAATTGCTTTAACAATGTGTCTGTTTGCACGTATGAATGGAACACAAACACCATCATGACTTGGTACTCACGACCGTGCTCTAAGGAACACATTCTGAACGTTAAAAATTGTATCGTTCCAGCCCCTGGCTGGCGTAGCTCAGTGGATTGAGCTCAGGCTGTGAACCAAAGTGTCGTAGGTTTGATTCCCAGTCAGGGTACATGCCTGGGTTGCAGGCCACGGCTCCCAGCAACCACACATTGATGTTTCTCTCTCTCTCTCTTTCTCCCTCCCTCCCTCTCTAAAAATAAATAAATAAAATCTTTTAAAAAATTGTGTCATTCCTTTTCCTCCTTATAATTGTATTGATGCTCCTTTTCCCCAACACAATTTCATTCCAGTGACTCACAGTAGTTAGTTCTATTTTCAAAAGTCTCATATCGATGACTCTACCTCACTCTCTGCCACAAAAATAGGTGCATCCATTAGAACTGAGCTTTGAAATGTTCCTGTGACCCCCACATTCTAAGTGTTGACAAGTTACCATGGAGGAAGTTATTTCTATAATGATCAACAGTACAAAATGGTCCAACTGCGTCTTGGAAATTTTGGCAGATAATTGACAAATAATCCTAACGCTTAATGAGATGGGGTCAGGTGTGGGGGCATAATCACCGGTGCTTTTGTTAAAGAGACTGTCGCCCCCCTCCCCGCCCCCATCTGTCCCCAGGCTGTGCCCCCCAGCACGGCAGGGCCCTGGAGGAGGAGAAGGGCCCTGGAGGAGCAGAGGGGGACACAGGAGGAACTCCGGCGGGGGCACCAGGTCCCCAGTCAGGGGAGGAGAGCTCAGCGCTGACCCCTCTGAGCAGCGTGGCTGCAGGGCCAGCTCTCACATTCCCCCTGAGGACCCCGCGCTGATGTAACCCCGCCCCCCCCCCCCACCAGCGCGCACACATACAGGTTCCCAGGCCCCAGGGATTCCCGTCGCCGTCTTTTCTGCTTGTTGCCCAACTTCCTCCAAGTATTTCCCAACTCGGCTTGCACCTCGCCTCCATTGGGTTGTGTGGGTTTTCGCTTTTGCCCGGCTGGTGGGTGTCCAGGGGAGTCTCCCTCTGGTTTCCATTTCCATTTTCCCCGATCCCTGAAGTGCGGGCTTCTGACCCCCCACCCCTGTGCACTCCCTTGCAGGTCACGTGCCTGCGCAAGCCCCGCCTCTGCTGCTGTCCGTCTTCATTGACTCGTAGATTCCCAAGCCAGGGACCCTTTTAGTTCCTCACAGTGCCCCCGGGCTTAGCCCTCCCCCTTCTCGTGGGGCCCTTTCCTGCGCCCAAGTTCTAACAACAAACACACGAGTGAGGTTCTCTTCTGTCAGGGTTCTCTGGGACTGCTCTCCCAGCCCGGGGGGACCAGCATCTGGGCTTGGCTTCTGTTCTGGCGGCTTTGCGGCTCTGCCCCCCTCCCCCGCCCCCAGGAAGAGTTACACTCAGTTTACAACGGAGTCACCTGCTCAAACACACGGGCTGTACGGCCTCACACTGTGTGTGTGCTGTGCAGACTCACCCCGAATGGCTACTGTTGTCATTTCCTCTGGTTGACAGTGTAGGGCGCAGGGGTCACGCACAAGGCCGGCCCAGTCCCGCCCTCCAGCTTGCTTCTGCCCGGCGGCAGCGCCGCGCTCTCACCGAACTGTTCAGGAGCAGTCACACCTACACAGTCCTGACATTGCATTCTCGGCCCTTTGGAGGCCACCCCGAGGCTGATGTGGCCCCCGGTGAGAATGAGTTCGACGCCCCGCTAGGGGAAAAGAGGTCAGTGCGCCTGACCAAACAGGCAGGTGTTGCGTGTTGTAAACACTCTTGCAGCACACCGGTAGAAAATTAGTGATGCGGATGAACATGCTCATGACCCGGAAAGGTATGGAGAACTGGACCCTAACTTTAACCACCTGGAATAAGAAGACGAGCAGGGAAAGAAAACAAGAAATAAACTTCCGCTGGAAGTTGGTGCGAGCGTTGAAACACCCCTGGCGATTCCGGATTGGATCCCGGCCGGCTTTCAGTTAGAACGTTTGCGATCGATCTCAGCCCACCCTGTGGTTCCCCGAGGTCTGGGAGTGGGCGGGGCTGCCACGTGGGCCTCCAGAGCTCGTCAGGCTCAGAGCGTGGCCCCTGTCTGCCCACACCTGGGACGTGGCGCGGGCACAGTCCCTCGCTCAGACCTCACCACCTGTGCGCCCGCAGAACCTTGAGCAGGCCAGGCACTGGGCTTATCCCCTGGGGTAGGCCGCGGGGGCGGGAGGGGGGAGGGTGTCACACACAGCACCTCGAAACACTCGGGACGTTCTGCTTTGTTTTTGTGGGAAGTGGGGAGTGGTCAGCGCTGCCTGAGGTCCTCTCCGGTGGTCTCAGAGAGCCAAGAAATAAAAGTATTGTAACTCGCAGGGATTGCGCCCCTCCCCCGCTAAAGCTCTGGCATGGGGGCGGGGGAGTTCAGACCGGAATAGGAATCAAAGAAAGAAGAGTCAAGAAAAAGTAGCAAACACGCCCCATGGTTACATTGTTGGGACAAGCGTCTGCTGTGTCAGGTCTGCGGGGCACTGCGCTGGCGCCTGGAGCCGCAGCAGCGGCCCGAGCAGGAAAACCCGTCTCTGTACTCACCGCAGCCAGGAGACGGGGTCTCCTGTCCTGTCCCGCTGGTGTCGGTCCTGCGGGAAGGGGCCAAGGAGCCTCGGGGCGGGTGGTGCAGCGACGATGAGACGGTGGGCGGAACGGCTCCCCCGGAGACTGGAGCCTCCCAGCAACAGGGCTGAAGGGGGACGCAGAGGAGGGCGGAGGCGCAGGAGGTCCAGCTGCATGCCCACTCTGAGAGGAGCTGACCTTGAGCGACAGGCTTAGTGGCTCCAAGGTCAGCGCGTCCCCCTGACGAGGATGTACGCTAGGGCGAGTTACCGCGCACCCACTGGGGGTCACCTGCCCATCCTCTCCCTCACCTGATCCGGTGACCTGAAAGCATCAAGTGTCCCTGGCTAAAAAATGTCCTAAAGGGACTTCATGGAAGCCCCAGGGCCCAACCAACTCCACAAAAATTAACAGAGAGGCAAATCCGACCTCAACGCCACTGTTCCAATGAATTATTTAGTGAGATGGCTCAGAATAAGTTCCTATGTAAATGTAATATTTTTAATTCAGTGCAAGCTGCAAAATCGCTAGAGAGGGAAATAATTTCATCCATGCAATTTTTCTAGTTTCTTGATTTTAAACATTATTATTTTCTTAACTTTTTAATAAACAGTTTTGGTGCCAAATCATTTCATGAGCAGCCATTCATAGGGCACTATGCCGTCTGAAGACACCGCGCCTGGGTGCACCGGTATTTAATTTTACCTCTGTGAAGGGGAAATGCTTCATGCTGGCCAGGTGCGTTCTAGGGAAAAGCCAGGAAAAGGTGCTGCTATCCTTGCCGCCCTCCAGTTCGCAAACCCTTACCTGCGCTGATTTCTGGTGCTTTGGTGCCCTCTGGTGGTGCCACTTGGGAAAACAAGCAATAGTAAACCTGAGCCCTGATTTTCAACCGGTGTGCGGGAAGACTTTTAAAATACGTAACACCTGGCTATTTAGTCAGGGGAAACGACCTCTTTTCCCTTTGGCTGTCAAGTTAATAAAATGACAATGGCCAACATAACAACAGCTTTCTGGCATGAGTGCATCAAAATTATACCTTATTTTGGTCAGATTGGTATGTGTGTGTGTGTGTGTGTGTGTTGTGTTACAGAACTGTCGTAATTAGTTTGTGTGTGCTATGAGATGAAAAAGGCTGAAAGTCGCTGCTACGTGGTATCATCCACAGTAATGGGTGCAAGTCACACGCTGAAAACCACCAAGAAAAATCCCCCTAAGACTGACCTTGTTGGTTCATTCAGTTTTGCCTCCCACGAAGATTGCTAACAGCTTTGACACTTGTAGTAAAAACAATAACTAACTTCATACACTGAGAGTAGGCTTGAAAACCCATCTTATAAAAAAATGACAAATCTTTTAGAAACAGGACTAACAAAAAATCGATTCCGTTACACCTGTGTGCACGTCAGGAACAAACGCCATCTCACTGAGATGAGACAGGAAACTCGAAAGAGCCCTGGAAAGTCAGATGAGAAACAAGCCCGAGCACAGCATGGAAAACGGCATTTCTTCTCGCAGGCGTCTGAACTGCAAACTGACAGAGTGGAAGGGTGCGGCCCTGGAGTACATAGTTTTCCATCGCTTTAATTTTACCCTTCCTATCCCCTTACGTTTTAGGGACATGCCTTGTTAAAGTTTATTTACTTGTACATGTTTAAAAAGGTTTTACTTATTTATTTCTACAGAGAGGGGAAGGGAAGGAAAGGAGAAAGAGAAACATCAATGTGTGGTTGCCTCTTGTGCACCCCAAGTGGGGAACCTGGCCTGTAGCCCAAGCATGTGCCTTGACTGGGAATCGAACTGGTAACCCCTTGGTTCACAGACCTACACACAATCCACTGAGCTATAGAAGCCTGGGTGGGAGAGGCCCTTTAAACAGAATACAGCTGAGCTCTGGCTGGGTAGCTCAGTTTATTGGAGCATTGTCCTTGATAGAGTGAAGGTCACGGGCTCCATCCCTGGTCAGAGCACGTGCAAGAAGCAACCAGTGAATGCATAAAGGAGTGGAACAACGAATTGGTGTCTCACTTTGTTTTTTTTCTCTCTCTCAAATCAAATAAAAAAGTTTTAAAAAATGCAGGTCCTGCCATTGAAGATCCTAGATTTCAGGAAGATTGTAGAAGTGTGGAATCCGAGGTCAGAGAGGTCAAGTGTTCGCCGACTCTGGGCCTGTTTGCACTTGATACGCAGCAAGTCTCTTGTCACATACAATGCACACAGGGTCCTAGGAACCTGGGGAAGTGGGAATTCCACAGTGAGAGAGGCTGGGCGATACACCTTCCTCACCTGCCCTCAGCACATTGGGCTATACTTGTGTATACACCTCAATGTAACTCAGTTGTGTATAACTCAGTTGAGCTATTTATGTATTCCACATTTCACTAGCCCTCGGTATCCATAAAACTTGCCTGGGTTGTATGCATACGATCTCAAAATGTCAGTGGCTCAATCATATGTTTATTTATTACTCGTGATCCAAGCAGGTGGTCCGAGAGAGCAGGGGGGGCCCTGGGATTTGAAATCAGAGCCCCCGACCTTGGCTGCCGGACACCCAGTGTCAGCACGTGCTTCTAGGGTCCCTGCACTGGAAATACATATATATAGTATATATATAGTATATAATTATATATTAGTATATAATTATATATACTAATATATATATTAGTATACATATTAGTATATATATAATTAGTATATATATTAGTATATATAATATATAATTATATATATTATATAATATAATAATATTATATATATACTATATATATATATCACAAAAGAAGGAACAGGGCACATCACGCATGCCGGCCCTGCAGGCCCTCTCAGGGTCGGAGAGTCAGTGGTAGCCTATACACATGCAGAACAGGGCAAAGCCCTCGGCCCTCCGAAACCCCAGTCGGCCTGGATTCTCCTTTATCTGGACTGTGCTTGTTGTCAGCAATGAAGAACAGGTCTGTTTGCTCCCGGAGGGGACTGTTTGTTCTCTTTCTGTCTGTTCCTGTTTGTTCTTTCCGGTGGTGCTCGACCGTGGTGCTGGATCAACAGGCCTGTTACCTTCCTTCACGAACTTGGTCTTTTTTAAAAATATTTTATTTATTTATTTTTAGAGAAGGAAGGGAGGGAGAAAGAGAGAGAGAGAGAAACATCAATGTGCGGTTGCTGGGGGCCGTGGCCTGCAACCCAGGCATGTGCCCTGACTGGGAATTGAACCTGCAACACTTTGGTTTGCAGCCCATGCTCAATCCACAGAGCTACGCCAGCCAGGGCTCGAACTTGGCCTTAACCGTGACTCAGGATCGGCGAAGCAGAGAGGACTCGCTTTCCTCGCCAGTGCAGCGGCGAGGGAAGCACGGGGCAGGGGTGCAGCCGTAATAGCAGGGTAGGGGATGCAGGGCGACACTGGGTTCGGTTTAGGGGTTCAGAGTAGGGTCTGTCTGCAGGAGACCCCTCGGGGCGCAGGACTTGAAGCGAGACTGCGTTGGAGAAATGGCAGCCGCAGTAGAAGACACGGGAACGACAGATTCAGAACGATCGCTGACAGACGAGCTAACGGGTGACTTACACCAGTGTGTGTGTTTGTCTGCGTGTGCACACAGTGGACACGGCATTTAACCCCTTCCAGGAACGTTTATCAGCACCTTGTTTGAGGAGAGATTGGTTGTTAAAAATAAGCTCATAGGCATTAATGTTTTATAACATTCACTTAAACTGTTCGGTATACTTCGAGAGTTTAAGGTATTCTCAAGCAAGTAACGTTTTTTGTTGTTGTTGCAAGCAAATACCTGCTTAGGAGGGTTCCCGCCAGGCCTTTGACCAGGGGCTCGGCTGTTATTCGAGGCCCTGGGAGGAACGGACAAAGGAAACTAGCACTTCTGACGGACTTCCACTAGATGGCACCATTGAGTGCAAGATTCAACCCGCTGTGGGTTTTAAGGCAGAGATTGGACCCACGATAGAAGACGTTTCTATTGGGTTACCTTCCCGGCCTACCTTAATGTTCAAGACAGAACCCAGACCACTTTTGTTCGTTTTGGAAATAAAGAGTCAAAATGTGTCACCTGGACATTTGAAAACACTGTGAAGTTCTTAAGGAGCTGGCATGGTTATATTGTCTGCCATTTCACTGGAATTCATAGGAAGAACATTTTTTGTGATAAACCATCATGTTTTGGTCGTGTTGACACGTATTGTAAGTTTTGGTCAGAGCTATTTTCACTTGGGGGCAAAACAATTTCATTTTCAGGCTACTGGAAGGGTAGGTGGGGGCTACTTTTTTCCTCCAATTTTTTTTTTTACCCAGGCAAGACAATATCTCGAGTGGCTGCGCTGGTGGGTAAACATAGGCTACCGCGGAGTGCCTAGTGCCACTTGGAGTGCCGAGAGACATTGTAAGCGAGAACACGACTGTGAAAAATAAGTAACGCGCCCACGGCGGTCGGAGGAGCACAGTGGACCCCGGTTCTGTGGGTGGACGAGGAACAACGGCAAATGCAACGACTCCACGGGCTTCTGTTTCCCGCAAATCCACAGCGGGGCCGGGTTGGGGGGGCTGTCCGTCTCCGTCCCTGTGCAGCGAGGAAGCCGAGGACTGCGGGCTGTGCAAACCCACCGCCTGCGGTGATCGGGTCGCAAGGACCAGTTTGTGGGCCTGGAGCCCTCCGGATCCTCCCCACGTGCCTCTCGGGGACGCTTAGGCCGGCCCTGCGTATTCCAGCGACGATGAGGTTCTGTTTTCTTGTTCATACACCCTCTGCCTGGAGACAGAGCGCATCTATCCAGCGTCAGTAATAAAGTTACTCATTCTAAGGCTTTATTTGAAACACGGACACCAAGGAAGATGTTCACACCGGAGACAGTGAGACAGAGGAGGGGGCTCGCGGTTGGGGTGCCGGGTCTCCAGGTCTCGCCAAGCGCGCGCTGTGGTGAGGTCGTGGGAACCTTTGCGGTTGGGTTCCTCAATCCCATGAAAGGGTCTGATGGCTGATTGCTGACAGCCCCTTGGGGAGGCGGGACCCTGTGCTGTTCTCTGGGACTGCCCCCCGTTTCAGAAAGGGCTCCTCGACGCCCCCTCCCCCTGTCGCCTCTGCGTGTCCACACCTCCTCATGGCCGGGTCCTTCTGTTAGAGAGATTGGGTCTGGTGACTGGACTATGGACACGCATTGGTCCCTCTTTCCCGCCCTGTGAGTCTTTGTCCCCGGACTTCTCTGAAAAGGTGCCACTGGAGTGTTGGGATTTATATTTAAAAGGTTAACCTAAACGTCACTGTTTATGGATCACTGTTCAAGTCCTGGCTGCCATACTGTGCGGCCTCCAATGAACAGGGTTCAGGGGGCTGCCCACCTCTCTAAGTTCTGGATGTAAATGTATCCGTGTTTTCATTGTCGTTTCAAGTGTAGGAAAATGTTGTCTTTATAGCAGATAAACCAGAACTCTCAAGGTTATACATTCGATAGAAGTAAAACTAAAAAAAAAAACCTATAACCCTCCTTCCTTCCAAGAGGGGGAATGAAATAGAAATGTACTGATTGGTCTGTGTTGTAATATCAAGTTCTATACTTGACCTGGCTGGCGTAGCTCAGTGGATTGAGCGCGGGCTGTGAACCAAAGTGTCGCAGGTTCGATTCCCAGTCAGGGCACATGCCTGGGTTGCAGGCCATGACCCCCAGCAACCTCACATTGATGTTTCTCTCTCTCTCCCTCCCTTCCCTCTCTAAAAATAAATTTTAAAAATCTTTTTTAAAAAGTGCCTACAATTCATTAGATGGTGAATCTAGTTTCCAATTCCATTTTAATAATAATAATAATAATAATAATAAAAGTTCTGTACTTGAACGTGGGTTGGGTGCGGATTCCAACATACGTGTGTGGGGCGAGTCAGCGCAAAGTTAGAGACTTTGTCTCAGTGTATTTCCACTCTGGGGTCAGTATGTTTCAGAGCATTGATTTTTCTCATTGGCGTTTTTTTTTTTTTTTTTTTTTTAATTCTGAGAAAAGGGAAACGCTGCCCCGGGCGGGCGGGGGACGGTGAGAAAAGCCGAAGGAAACAATGGCCATGAGTCACCCTGTGAGTGTGAGCCCGGGTTTCGGGGATTCCCACACGCAGCAGAAGTGCTGGTGGAGGGACAAGGCGGGGGGGGGACCTCAGCTGTTTTAAAAAAAACCTCACACCAGCCCGGAAGAAAGTTCGGATTTTAAAGAGCAAAACGCACGCCCACGCCACCCGCACTGCCCGCTTCCTTGTGCGACGGCCGTGGGAACTCGGTTTCCATGGAGACTGGATCCACGGGCGGTTTCCCTTCCTACCAGGTCCCACGGTTCCTTTTCCTTTTTTTTCTCAGAGTCAGAATCCCCTTCTGAGTAATTGTCAATCCTAACGTCCGCCCTCATCACACGGACCAAAGTGACGTAGCCTGTGCTCTGCCCAGCGGAGGTGGGAGGTGGGCTTTGAGAGGCCCCCCCACCCCATGACCCCGCTGTCCAACCTGCCCGGCTCTGATAAGAGCCGCAGCTTGGGAACAATGCAGCCTGGGTTTACTCTGGCAAGTGGCTTTTCCTCCAGGGGGTGGGTGCTAGCGGCACCCCCTGTGTCCCAGGCTCTCCTCTGCCTTGAGCCCGGGGAACAGGCATTTCTGCAGAAGCAAAGCGAAGCCTTCCTCGTGCTGCGAGATGAAACCCGCCCTGCGCCCCGGAGCCTGGCGCTGGTGGACGGATTCCGCTCCTCCGCGGCTGGGCTGAGCGTCCCTCCCCTGGGCACATGGGTCTCATCAGGAAAACGCGCAGCGCAGCGCCGGAGACGTTTACTGGGTAATGACTGCGGTCGCCCTCACGCTCAAAAGTACAGTCTGAACACATGGTCTTTCTCGTGTTACTCATTTCCCAGCGGTTACGAAGACGTATGAGCAAGGCTGCCTGTCACGATGGCTTAGATCCACCGGCAAGAAGGGGCAGACCTCCCCAGCCGTCTTCCTAGCGCTGGGCCACTCCGTTCCCTCCTTTGCACGCAGCTTCTTGGTTCTCGGGAGAAGGAGGAGAGAGCTGGGGCTCTCTCCTCTCTAGCTGTGGGCGTGTCATTGCTCACAGGCTCGTCTCTGACACGAGCGGTGTCTGGGGCAAAGGGACCAAGGTAAGGCCGCACAATGTTTGCTACACATGTGGAAACCACAGATCCATCCAACGGGACGTTAATTCCCACGTGTTTCATTTCCCTACCTGAGCACACCTACCTTTTACGTGACGTGGCCGCGCAACGGTGACCTTGAAGGAGGCTGGGGTAGACCGAGCACCTTCCCGCAGAGCAGACTACCTGGGTCGGAGGGAGAAACAGGCAGAACTGAAGGGGCTGGGGCCGGAGTGGGTGTCGGGGAGCCGTGGGCACGGGGGCCTGGCTGCGGAGCAACGGGGACGCCAGGCTGCGGTCCTGGGTCTTCGGGGTGCAGGAGGCGGAGGGGGGACAGGTTGGCAGGCTTTCCACGGGGAAACGGTATTATCGTGTGACTTCCTGGCTAACAGGATGATACGCCGTTAATCACGAACGATGACTCGAAAGCTCTTCAACTCATGCGCTTGGACCCCTGTAACTCCAAAAGTGGGGGGTAGGGGATGGGTCCGGAAGCCGGCCTTCTGCAGCGGAAAAGCAGAAGGACGTTTGCTGACGCGGAGGCTGCTCATCCCTGGATCCCGCGGCGGCGGGAAAGAAAGTGGGCGGGGCCCCCGCTGCCCTGGCGGGGTCTCACCTGAGTCTCACCTGCTGAATGCACCGCCTCTTTCCATCGGGGGCCCGCCCCTCCCCCCGACTCCGAGGGGACCTTGAGGGTGAATTTCCGTGTGCACGTCTGTTGGAACTTTTATCTTTTCCAGTATTAAAACACGTTGAAATAAATTCCGTATAATTCTTGCCCCGGACATGCTCTGAGTGCGCAAGGATGCGATTCTTGATACAACACCTTCCTCAAATATTTTTAGGGGGGCTGTGACGTCAGCGTGCTGTGTGCGGTGAGAGGGAAAATTGTTGTAACTATAAAAAGCTGTAAGCTAACTAACCATTTCATGTAATTACATCATTTTTATAATTCAAGGGGGCCCTGCGTGTCCTCGTCTCCTTAACTCAGACTCTTTTGCGTCGTCATAATCCTGGAAAATAATTGCCCAGCATCTGCAAGTGGCTATTGCTCCCCCGTCTCCCGTGTCGCAGGCAAGGCGACGCTGTGTGTCGTTGGCAGTTAGGAGTGGGGGCGGCGGACGGGCCGAGCGGCGCCAGGCCGGCCCCGCGCGTTCGCGGAGGGGAACGTATTCCGGCGTGAGCGTGTGGGCAGAGCCAGCGCGCGGCTACCGGTTCAAGAAGACCGCGTTTTCATGTTTGGAAATGGCAAACTTCAGAAACGTGAGTCTGTCATCAGGCAATTTTTAAACGTTTCTGCACGCTCGAACTCGCACGGAAAAGAGTGGAATTAAAAGTCTAACCTTAGGTGCTTCAAACGCACGTCACTTTAGCCCGTGTGCACACACTACGCGTTTACAGGTGTGACCGCGGCCATCCCAGCGTGGAAAACTGGGTTTCACAGTTGTGACTGCATCGCCCTGTTAAATAACTGGGCGGGGTGTCTTCGCAAAGCCCGCTGTATCTTTGACTGAATTCATTTTATTGACCAATCCTTGCGGCGCTGTGAGGCAAGAGCTGCAGGGTGCTCTGAAGTTCACGTTCAGCGCCGAGGCGGTGGGAGCGCGGTCACAGCCCCTGCCCCTGCGCCAGCCTCCAGGCTCTGATCGCGGCCTCCACAATTTTCCTTCCTCCAGACACGCTCGCGGGGTCCTTCTGCTTGTCCGCGCTCTGGCTGTGACCCAGTGTCGTCGTTAACCACTGGTGGGGTCTTTTCTGAGAAATCATATCCCCTCACTTTGCCAACAAGGCAGATTTTGTAGGGACAGTTCACTAAGTCGTATGGGTGTGTCACTTGCATAAGACCCCAGGGAGAGGTGACCCGCATGGGGCCTGAAAATGTCCAGCGGCTGCCCGGCTCAAGGTGGCTGACCACGCCGATGACCTCTTTCCCATGCCCTGGTGAAGGAGGTGAGACTGCCACAGTAACCATTCCTTGTGGAGAACTCCGGACACCCCAAGAGCCGGGAGGAAAATGAGGCCCAGGAAGAGCAAATGTCACGTTCAAGGCCGCACAGCCAGTGCACGGCAGGATGCACGTTTGAGCTTCAGGCTGCTTCGCTGCAGAGCAAGTGCCCCTAACAATGAAGTTCAAGTCCCAGGCGCGTGGTCTGATACACTATCCCTTGTGCCTCTGCCATTTTTTTTTTTTTTTAGCTAGCATTTATAAAGCATTTGTAAGACACTGTCTGTATGCCAGGTAGGCTCCTATCACTTTACAACGAGTCAACAATTTATGATGATCAGCCCCTGTGAAGGCACACCGGTTAGCCATGACCCTGGAGACCTAACCTCACGTTACTTCTGCAGAGCGCAAGTAAGCTGTATCTTCACCTTGGATGCTGGAGCATTGAATAGAACCAGAAGATCAAGTTCAGATTCTGTTAATCACACATGAAAGGCAACGCATGGCTCACAGGGAATCACGTCTCCATTTTGATCATTTAATTGAAGGAGAAAAAGTGATATTTTGATCAAAAGCTCGCTGAAAACTGTTATTGCTAAGGATTTGAAAGTTAGATCATATTTTGTTTTAAGCTGTTTATGAAATTCGGTCTTGGGGTTTTATAATCCTCAAATCGGCTTTAATTAATTTGTCAAATCCTTTTAGCGGAATTTGTTTCAGTGTTTTTGTGCACCGACCAGAAACAGCTCCGTGTTACTTTTCAGTAATCTTCAGATGGGGTTCGCTCATGTGACCTAATGGTCTGTGTAAATAATCTAGTTCACAGTGCCCCTTCTAAAGAGGGAAACTTCAACCCTCCGCTTTAATTTCCAGCGTGATCTGTAATAGCCACACACATTTTCACTCAGTGGCAAAAACAAAACAAAACAAAAAAACAGCCCCAGACACAAAAAGCCAAACCCCAGACCATAAAACCCCAGCTGCAATCATGTCATTCATTTGTATGAATAATGTAAGACACAACCTGCAAACACGCCAAGGTTAGGATTTGATACTTCGCCTAAGGACATACCCATTAAGCATCGATAAAAACGGACACTTTTGCTTTAAAATGGAGTCCACTCAGAGGTGTTTTCATTTTAATATCCCAGATTAATTCACGCATCCAGGGGGTAAGTTTTTTTATCACGCCTACACAATTTCTCTGATTTTAGTTCTGTCATTATTCTAATAAACTCTTCATATAAAAGAATGGAGAATGCTATGGTAGACTATATTTACAGTCCGATATCTTCTATTACCCATAAAAATTCCAAAAATAGTTAACTGGAAAGACAAATAAGAAGTCAACATACAATTTATTTCAACCTTCTCTTTTCCAAATATATAATCTTTATCATATTTTTCCCATTACCACTTAGTCCCTTTCCACCCCTCCCTCCAGCAGTCACCTCAGTGCTGTCCACGTCCAGGAGTCCTTGTTTTTCTCTTGTAAAAATAGAGTTAGAACCAAACTTTTAAAATATCTTATCCTCACAGTCACATAATACTTTTCATAAGTTTCTTAAACTTCAAAGGTCAGTGGTGTTTGCCAAACAAAGGGGATATTTCATTTATGTAAATAACATGAAACCTTTCTTGGTCATATCGAAAGACCATGAATTATTCAAAAATCATTTGTGTATATGCTTGAAATAGTGCACTATGGTTCCTAGACTGAAGAGAGAAGGGAATGAAGACTAGAATTGATTTCTTGAGAGAACAGGAGAGCATTGAAGAGGTTAAGGGCATGCATGGGAGGTTCAAGAGCAACTTTCGTGGGGGCAAGGGGTGCAAAAACTGAATTCACTGATTAATTCTAACAGTTGTTTTTTGTTGGTGGGGTGTTGTGTTTTTGTATGGACGAGGTCGTATCATCTGCAAATGGAGACACTTCTACTTCCTTTCAATTTTACTTTTCTTGCTTAACTGTTCTGGCTAGGACTTCTCATATTGTGTTGAATGCAGTAGTGAGACTGGGTATCCTGGTCTCTTGCTGACCTTGGAGGAGGAGTTTGCTGGTTTTCACTGTTGGGTGTATTAGCTGTGGGTCTGTCATACATGATCTTTATTATGTCGAGGTATAGTTCTTCTATACCTGATTTGTGAAGAGCTTTTATTGATTATAGAAGAGTGTTGAATTTTTTCAAATAGATTTTCTGCATCAGTTGAGATGGTCCTATGATATTTAAAACTTCATTTTGTTAATGTGGTGTGTCACATTTATTGGTTTGCCTATCTAGAACTATTCTTGCATCCCTAGAATAAATCCCACTTGACCATGTTTGAATGTGCTGTTGAATTCAGTTTGCTAGCATTTTGTTGAAGATTTTTACATCTGTATTGACCAGAGATATTGGCCTGTCGTTTTTCTTTTCTCGTAGTGTCCTTATGTAGCTTTGGTATCAGGGTAATTTTGGTAATTGTGTAAAATGGGTTGAGTAGTATTCCCACCTCTTCATTTTTTGGAATACTAATTCTTCTTTAAATGTTTTGTAGAATTTACCCATGAAACCAGCTGGCCCTTTGGGCTTTTCTTTGCTGGGATGCTTTTTATTAGTGATTTAGTCTCTTTATTCATTATTGGTTTATTCAGCTATTCTATTTCTTCATCATCCATCTTGGTGGTTTGTATGCTTCCCAGAATTGATCCATTTCTTCTAAGTTATCCCATTTGTTGGCATAGAATTGTGTATAGTAGTCTCTTATGGTCTTTTATATTTCTGTGCTTCATATCAGTTGTAATGCTTCCACTTTTTGTGATTTAGAATTTCATTCATTCGGGTCTTCTCTCTCTTTTTTCCTTGGTTAGTCTAGCTGCAGTTTGCCAATTTTATTTATCTTTTCATAAAAATAATTTTAGTTTCACTGACTTTTTAATATTTTCTAGTTTCTATATTATTTATTTCTGTTCTAATTTTATTATTTTCTTCCTTCTGCTAATTTTTAAAAAGATTTTATTTATTTACTTTTAGAGAGGGAAGGGAGGGAGAGAGAGAGAGAAAGAGAAACATCAATGTGCAGTTGCTGGGGGCCGTGGCCTGCAGCCCAGGCACGTGCCCTGACTGGGAATCGAACCTGCAACACTGGTTCACAGCCCACGCTCAATCCACTGAGCTACGCCAGCCAGGGATTCCTTCTGCTAATTTTGGGTTTAGTTTCTTTTTCTTTTTCCAGTCCCTTGTGGTGGAATTGAACTAATATTAAATAAAGATTACGTATTACTTTAGTTTATTTTTCTAATCCAGAACATTTCCCCTCACTTTTAAATTTCTTTATTACATTGATTTGGGGGGAATATCAGAATTTTTGTTTGGTAAAGTATCCTAAATTTGAAGTATATATAATTGATTCTTCTAACCCTCTCATTTTCTGGTAGTTGAGAATTAGGTTAAAATCTTATTTGTATTCAGGTTAAACATGTTGGCGTACAGTGAATGGTAACAGACGCATAACACCAGGGCGTCCCACAGTGCCAAGACTGGCGCTTTGGTTAAGGGGCGACCCCCAGACTTCTCCAACAGGAGGCCAGTTAGCCCCTCCCAGGTGGTAAGCAGTCCCCAGGGGGCACCGAGCAAATACTCTGTTCTCCGGCATCCTTCAACCTAATGGCTTGAACACGCATTGCTTGAATAAATTATTGATTCTTTTGTACCAAATGTTTTATTCTTTGCAGTCTGGCTGTCTATAAAGTTGAGAGCACAACCAAGCAACATAAAAATCCAGGAAGTGTTTTTATTTCTATCGCCCATTAAAACTCAAACGACCATCTCAAGGGGGTCTATCCCTACCTCATGTGTTGTTCCTCGGCACGGGACAGCAGGAGCCCTCGGGTGAGCTGGCGTCGCTGGGGAAAGCAGAGCCCTTGCGTTACGAGTAGGAAGGAGGAGGAGGCGGCAAGTGTAGGCCCAGAAGGAGGACCTGGAAACAATCTCATCATGGCCAGTTGCCACCAGGAGCTCAAAGACATGGAGCAGCCCAGGCCGAATGGAGAGGAAGACTGCCCTTTGGAGGGGGTGAAGGCCACCAGCCTGCAGGCAATAACAGCAGGGGACAGGCTCCCCACTGGCCCAGCCTCCAATGGGCCTCGCCCAATAGGCGGGTCAGTGATGGGGCAGGGATGACACAGAAATGCCTCTGGAGAGGACGAGAGGAGTCAGGAGGAACCTCAGGAGCTGTGGTTGAGGTGTCGTCTGCGTGTCCTTATGGGGGTGCTCTCTGACCCCCGAGTGTCCTTACGGAGGCACTCTCTGACCAACGTGCCCATCGTGTGAATTTGCCTTGTGCCTCTCCTCCTGCAGTTTTCCACGAGGTTCGTTCTGTGATTCCCACTGTAATCTTTTCCTTGGGTTTCCTGACGTGCTTCTACCGATCTGTCTGTTGGGAACCTTCTGCAATTTCCATGTGCCAAGTGGGTTCTGCGTTACCAGTTTCACTTTTTTTAAAGGGCGTAGGAATACATTTCATTGCAGATCCACACAAGGGGGCACTTGGTATGCAACGACAAGCTATGATCAAGCACAAAGGAGTTTTCAGCACAGTTGACAAGAGTTGCACACTGCGCTCCCCAGCTGGGGCTACGTCAGTGACTTTTAAGGAAAACATTGCGCTGTGTTACCGTTTTCTCATTGGAGATGGTCTTGGCATACAGACGGATGATCCTGCCAACAGCAATGTCACCTATTTGTGTGGAAAAAATGCAAGGCTAATAAAGCCATTTAAAAAAACAAACAAAAAATAGTACAAGCACTCAGTTGTCTTGAGGAGTTCACCTTCTCGATCAGCCCAAGCCAGAACCTCACCTTTGACCCTGGCTGGGTGCTTCATTTTCCTGCTGTCGTTTGCATCAATTATGACCTCCGTTTGCTGAGCTCTGCCCATGGAGCCCAAGCCTTTTCTCGTTTACTTGTCACTTCTCTACTCCAGTGGAGTAATTAGTTATGCCAAGATAATTACATTTTTAGAGCTTTCAAACTCTCTTAATCCATGTGTCTGAAGAAAGATCCAGGACATGGAATCAAACCCTTTCCTTTGTATTTGAGGTCTGTCTCAAGAATTACACAGAAGAAGCTCTCTCCAACTCCTCTGGGATGGCTGACCTATTTTTTTCTGATAATTTTGCCATTGGCATGCGTTTCTGCCCGTTGGTTGGAATCGATTCTGGTGTGACAGTCTCCCTCTGTGCCCCCTCTGACTTCGGGTCAGTGAGAACGCCAGCGAGGTCGGGCCCTGGCAGGTGTTCCACTTTGAGCTAACGAGTCACCGCCAGCTCCGCCTGGGTGAAGCTCCCCCTCGCTGCTGTGCACTGCTCCTGCATCTGCTCTAGTGTCTGTTTCCTCCTTCCTTTGGCTTTACCCCAAAGTACCCCAATATTTTCTTTCTCACATACATCTATCACTTTCTAATGAGTATATAATTATTGAAATTGCTCATCTTCTCACTCAATACATCTTTTTTTTTGAAAAATTACATACTCGTAAAACGAGGACATACTTTTTGTGCTCTTATCCCTTAATGCACAGAGTACAATTTTTGCACATTTTTCATCCCATTCCACCCGCTCTGCTTGGAATTCCGGAAGCGGAGGCCTACAGGACTGAGGGCACACTCCAACCATTTTATGTCCTGAAGGGGAAGAGGAAGCAGGCAATCGGGAAGTGTTGGCCCTGTCCTGACATTTTTGTGTGTCCTTAATGACCACAGTGCATGCCATGGTTCTTCCCTGAGAACGGCCATTAAATGGGGGAGCAGATCATTTCTGGACCATCCTAGGAGTGCGGCATGGGCCTGTAACTAGGATCCAGTGTGTTCTCCTGATTTTACTATGGATCGACTCCCACTATGGTAGCTCCCAGGAGGTGTCCACAGGACTGACTCCATGTGTCTGAATGCGCAGCCGGCGTGACAACAGAGGACATTCACAGAGTCACTCTTGCTTCCCATCACACACACGCTGCAGGTCCTCACGTGATGAGAGGGACAGTCAAAGCTCTCCAGAGATGTCCCTTGCCCCGGGTGTCATCCCCTCTCTGCAAGCCTCAGTGTGGCCCCGTGTTTAACTGAAGAGAATCGGGCTCTCGTTACCTTGACCTCCAACAATTTATTTCTTCACTGTTTCTCAGTCACCTGCTTCCATGTTCATCCTCTAGAATTTACGACCATCTCTGTCACCTTCCGTGATCTTAACTTCAAGTATCTCATTCCCTGGAAACCCTACCTTTTTGTCTCCCATGTACATCCTTTCCCTGACTTTCTAAGATACCACAACTCATTGACCTCTCAGGGAGCTCTAATTTGCTGACCTTAACACCTCCCCAGTGCTCGCCCAGAAAACACTCGATCTTTCCCCAATTCTCATTCCGAATGTTCTGCCCTTGTACCTAGGAAGCGGGGCAAGGCTGGAGAAAAGCACAGAGTCATGACCACATGAAACAATTCATGACCACTGATCTCAAGTGGACTCAGTGTTGTCAGCAAACGTATTTCCCTAATTGCTTTTTCTCCCGTCGTGTTAGGCCATTATGCCACAACTTCCCCCAAACTGCCAAACCTTCTTCTCAAGTACTCTCAGCTGGGGATCTTGCTACATATTTCCCCAATGAAACAGAAGCAGTTAGGAGCGACCTTCCACATGTCCTCACCACCGTATCTAGCAGCCTACCTCCATCTGTATCATCCTGTCTTTCTTCTCATTACCGTAATTGGACTGTGGGTCATCCTGGCTAAGGCAGCCCCTGCTTAGGCACTCTGCCCCACCCCTATTATCTGCTCCAGGGTCACTCTCTTGAAATCTCTCCCCCTTGCTCCTGCATTAACCACATTTCCCATGCAACCGTATTATAGTATCTCCCATCTTGAAAGAACCCTCCTTCAATACCACCAATCCTTCCACCCCTTACACTAATTCTCTGCTCTCTTTGCAGCAAATATCCTCAAAAGTGTTAGCAATGCATATGGTCTCCATTTCCTTTACTCCTCTTTTCTCCTAAACCAGCTTCAGTCGGGTTCTGGTCCCTTGACTGCACTGAAACAGCCGGCATTAAAGTTGCCAGAGATGTTTGCACTGCCAGCGCAGGGCTCAGTGTTTCAGTTCTCATCTCACTCAACTTTAAGCAGTGTTTGAGCGAGTTCACATTGTTGTTAAAATATTCCCTCCCCCAGGCTTCCAGAGCACCACTCTCTCTCCCCCTGCCCCCGGTCTCCTTGCCGGCTTCTTTTCAGTCTGGGTGGTTCTTCTCGCCTTTTCAGTGTCTGTGGGCTCCGCTGAAGTTAACTCACAACTTTCCTGCAGCTGCCCCCGCCTCCCAGCCGGACTCACTCTTCAGGGGCCTCTGCTGAACTCCGACCTCACGCATCCCACTGCCTGCTGGACATTTTCACCGGGCAGGCGACAGGCTTCCTGAATTTAACACGGCCAAGGCCAGATTCTTGATTTGCACGCTCCCCACCCCAGCATGCCGAGGCACTCACCCCCCCCCCCCCATCTTTCTGAGAGGAGAATTCATCTTCTGTTTTCTTAGGCCGAACCTCTGTTGTTCCTGACTCGCCGTCACTCCCAGCGTGGAACCGTCAGAACATTCTGACAGCTCTCCCTCGGACCCTTGGCCAGGACACTCCCACCACCTCGTAGAACTTCCACCGTGATGGCCCTCTCTCAACTCACCCTAGGTTCTCACTTGGACTTGTGCAATTGGGTCCTGTTACCCGGGCCTCTGACCTTGCCCCTTTATAGTGTACACGTCACACGTGACCGGAAAGATGCTTCTGAAACCTAAGTCCGAGCACCACGCTGCTCTGCAGAGGGGACTCAAGGATCTGTCTCCACCTCCAGCCGAGTGAACCTGTCTGACCTCTTCGGCTATCACGTGCCTCTGCTCTCCGCTCCCGCCACGAGGGCCCCTCAGCTGTGCCTTCGCCCCCTGAGCACCCGAGGCCCCGGCGCCGCTCCCTCTGCGCGGCCTCTCTGCGTGGCGCTCCGCCCACCGCCCATCGCCCCTTCCCTCCCCATCCCGCACCGCTTCCCCCAGAGCCCGTATGAGCATCTGGAAAACCCTGCGTTCGTGTGCTCATTGGTCATCTGCCCAACAAAATACAAGCTTCCCAAGGAAAGACGTTGTGTTTAGTTTATTGTTGAATCCCTGTGGCCCAAAGCAATGCTGGATACACAACAGTCCTTCAGACTAATTTCTAAATTAACATACGGAGTTCAACAAATTAAGTCACCCACATTTCAGACCAGAAAACTACAATATGATTGGCTTGTTTTCTTTTAATTTATTCTAAATTCTCATCCCACATAATTATAAACTTAATAAATGCCTTCTCCTCTTCAGATCGGGTTCCTAAAACAAGGCCCACAGAGAATTTCTAACTCTTTGAAGGTCAAGGAATTATTGGCCAAGGCCTGAGAAATACCTAAAATAATGATTTTCTTTAGCCAACACAGTACAGAGATTCTTAGCGATTTGATATTTGGGTTTAGGGATGATACTACCTTTACATAAAGAATATAGCTCATTATGTTGGCAGGCGAATTGGAAACAGGCATTGCATTTATGAGGGCATAAAAATAAACGTAATGCGTATCGCCTTGAAATGTGAGCATCAGCTCCTAGTGCCCCAGTTTTATAAGACACGGAGAAGAGGCACAGATGTTCTATCGCCTTCCAGCTCATTTCCCCTTTTTTCTTGAGACGCCATGGGCTGCTGCTCGGGATGAGAGCCTGCATCTCAGGAAAGGGAAGACAGGTGCACTGATTTTGATTGAGAGCTTTTCCACTGGTCTCCCCCGGTGATGAGAATACTGAAAACAGGAGTGTTACTGAAGACTCGTTTTTCTCAAAGTAGTGGACGTGGGGTGGGAGCTGGATGGGGTCCGATAATCTGGGTTCAAGAGGAGAGTTTGTCACTGTTGGCTGTGTGATCGTAGGAGCAGTTCTTAAACCATTTCGCTATCTAAAAAGTTGGTAAAATTCTACCACCCCACAGGAAATTTTGAGGATAAACTAGGAGAAGACATAAAGGCACTTTGCCATCTACAAAATACCATTACGTATTTAATCAGGAAGAATCATTAAAATATCAGTTGTGGATGATGCTCTCACTAAATGCCGTTGATGCTGAAACTAAAGGGACTTCTCAACACTCTGATTTCACAGGTGAAGGGGCCGAGGCCCGGGGAGGTGACCTTGCTCAGCAGCGGGAAGGAGGAGCTCCAGCTTGGAGGTGCGGTTTGGGTTGCTTAAGTTCCTCTGCACTGCCCCAGCCTGCAGCCTTTTCCTGTATAGTCTATTCGCTAAGAACAGTTACTATGTTCTTAAATTGTAGGAAAACATTGAGAGAGCAATAGTTCATCGTGTGCAAAAATTGTGTGCAATTCAAATTTGGGTGTCCACAAGCTGTGTGGTGGAAAGCAGCTGTGCTCATGGGTTGGGCATGGTCTGGGGCAGCTTTGGGGTGAGACGGTGGGTTGAGCACTTGAGAGAGAGAGACTACAAGGTCCACAGAACTGCAGGAGCCACTATGTGTCCTCATACAGAAGGAGTCTACTTGCCTCTGCAGTGCCCACTCAGCCTTGACCTTGGCCTCTGTTGACCACTCCCCTTCAATAACTTTATTATTTTATAAAATTCTATTTATTGATTTTAGAGAGATGAGGGAAGGGAGGGGCAGGAGAGAGAGAGAAACAGAAATATTGATTTGTTTTTCCACCTATTTATGTATTCAGTAGTTGCCTCTTGTATTTGCCCTGACTAGAAATCAAACCCATCCATCAATAACTTTAAAATAAGAGGATGGCATGTGATCTTTGAGTCTTGCCCCAGTCTTGAAATAAAGGGTAATTAAATCTATTTCAGACCAGGTCCTCAGTAGATGACTTTATTCTGTCAGAGTGAGAACTAAACCCAAATACCATTAGCCTAAGTGAGCACTTACACTTTCATGCCCATTTGCTTCCTTGCTTTTTGTCTGTGTACACACACACACACACACACACACACGAGCCATAGTCTCAGTTTGGGCTGCAATACCATATCTAGCCCAATCTGTGCAAAAGATAAAACAAAACAAAACTGCAACAAACACACAAAACACACAAAAATATTCTTTAACTTCAAAGGAAGAGAAAGAGAATCATCAGACTTTGAGCTGACATTGCCAGAGAATTTCTGTTTTAGCTACAATTTTTAGAAAGGAATTGCTCTAATGTTTCATAAATTAAGTGTGATACTCTCAAATTACTTTAAAATTATTTCCTCTAAATGGTTCCTACGCAATCGTATTTTTGCATGGAACTACATTAAATAATAACGCGACTGATTCAGTGTGTGGAAATTACTAATACTGTGGGCATGATAACGACATGACATCATTGTTTTGAAGACAGTATTTGCCATAAATCAATTACTTTTAACATTCTATGAATGCCTGGGTTATAACATTAGGGTGATCCAGAAGATGTTTTGTTTATGAAAATGTGCGTCCTTAGATTCCTTAAAGAGTGGAGGAAGGAAGCACGTAGCACCAACAACCACGGTTCGCTTGCTGCGGGCCTGTTATTGGAATCGAATGTAACTGGCACTTTCAGAGCTGGTAAACAATCTATCCTTGAGGGCTTTGACAGTCTTAAGATTTAGAAATTAATAGTTGCCTGGTGTTGCCCCGAAGGAGTCCGAGCTAGTACCTGTGAGATACACGTTTGCGTCAGGTGAGTGACGTGGGGGCCACCTCCCACAGCAGGTAAGGCCTTGCTGAGGACTTCGGCTGTGGACTCCCATGTTCGCTCTTGAATCCAAAAGTGGATGCTTGCTGTTTGTGCGAGTCAGCGTTGAGTGCAACCAAAGAATCTGTTTATCTGGCTAAATTTCCCGTTTATGGTATGAGAGATCAGTATCCTCGGCTGGCCACACGTCATTCTGACGGTGGGGGACAAGTGACCTAAGACGTCTTTAGCAGCTCTCCGCATCGTAGTATGTTCGCGTGTTTGTCTTTCCTGAAACGGTCCTTCCAATTTATCTTCCTTAATGCTTATTTTGTGCCTAACAACCTTAGACAGCCAATTAGTTCTGACGAACGAATATTTTTCAGATCTGAAGTCTCTTCCTCCCTAGTAGTTTTAGTCTGGTTTATCAAATGGATATACCATAATGTATGAGTCAATAAAGAAATACATGTTTAACTAAACTTTGCCTCATTTGGAAACTATTTCTGTTGGCTTAGTAATTAAAAGAGCTTGGTAAACACCAGCTTGCATATACAAAACAGTTCTACTTGGTTTCTATTTAAAAATATCAAGTCACATATGCTGAAGTTTTATGGACCTCATGGCAAATAATTTACTTGCTTGGGTATTTGGATAGACATCTACTTGGGTAGAAATAACACCAGATTGTTTCTGTCCTATGTAAATGTTTATAAGAATTTTCTGGCAGTTTAAAAGCGCTGTGATTATTGGCAACCTCAAAGAGGATGTAGTTAAAGGTATTTTAGTGTGAGGTCTGTAAACATGCTATACAGGATTGGCCTTACACGACCTTACATCTCTTTTCCTTAGAACTAGCATTTTAATTCACAAAGGTGATTTTCCAAACAATTTGAAGTGATTGGCTTATAGTGAAATTTAAACTCAAAAATAAAGATGTGAAGTGTAGCTGTTCACCCATTTTCGACTTTAAGAATTGGTTCTGGGCTGCCGGAATCAGTTCTTCACAATTGGAAGCCATACTTGGTGTGTTCTCTTTCTGCTGAAGGTTAGTTGTTCTGTTACGGTATTAGAGGTCGCCTTCTATTTCCTCCTGAAGGAACCTTCTCTGGGGCCGCGTCAATGTTCATTAGCCATTTTTCTCCCAGTCTGAATAACTAAGAGAGTTAAAATACTCTCTGTGGCTAAATGACAGGCAAACCGGCAACCAAATTCAATCCCCACCTGTGTTGATGGCCACTCACTGAGGAGGTTCGGGTCTGCGAGGAGGGCTGTGCTCTTTAGCTGCAGAGTAAGAATTTGGGGGCACATCAGGGTTGGCTCGGAGCCTGTCAGCCGCGCCGGTGGCACGGGCAGAACTGGGGCTCCAGTCACCATGGTTGATAAATGCCAAGTGATGTAAGCATCTTGAGAGCTGGTTGAAAATTACTTGTCAGTTGATAAATAACAGTCCAAACAAACTCTGGGGTTTAAGTTTTCATATCTCCTTGAAACAATCCTTTGAAGCTTTTAGGTATTGAACTAAAAATGTTCCAGCACTGATAAAAACGGGCAGCTCCTTCTCCTGGAATATGTCACCTTTGTGGAGGATGGTGCTTGCACAGATTGTCCGTAGTCCGGAAATAGACGCCAGCCACTGACTCACCCGCCCCATCCTCCAGCTGCCACCTGGCTGTGAGCTCTCTCCACCCCAGCTGCCCATCTCCGCCCCTCCTACTGGTCTGGGTGAATGCTTCTTCTTTAACTCCTTGGTTGTGGGACTTCCATACAGTTTGATTTTTCTGGCAGTTCTGGTTATTTTTTGTTTTTAAATGTGTTGTTGTCCTTCTTTTGGTTGTGCGAGGAGGCACAGTGTATCTGCCTATGCCTCCGTCTTGGCTGGAAGTCCAGTAGTGTCTGCATTTTTTTTTCTTGATCAATTTGCAGAATTAATATTTTGTTAACAATTCCCTCTGGGGTTTTTAATTTATGCCGTATGTCTGCTAATAAGTGTCTCCTAAATTTATACTTCTATTTCTATCTATGTAATTGACTATGCATCATCTCTATTTGGGTACCAATTGTCCCTTCAAAGTTAACAAGTTCAAAATGCAGCTCCTGATGTCTCTACTCAAGCCTGCTCTTGCTGCCTTTTTCCTTCACTCAGCAAATGGCAACTCGGTCCTTCAGTTGCTCAAGCCACAGCCCGCTGAAGCTTACCTTCTACAGATATCGTCAGAACACCACGTAAACCAGTAACCCTTGAGTTCTTGTATGCTCATTTTATTTAGCATTTGCATTTGAAGGTCAGTCAGCCTCGTATCAAGTCCTGAGCTGATATTCTTTCCTCTTGAGAATGTAAACGTTTCTCTATTGTCACTTGGTTCAAAGTCTTGATGTGAATCAGTCTGGGCTCCTCTGGGTTTCTCTCTTTTACAAGTTATATGCTCTTTTTGTTCGGATGTCCACAGAGTGTTTTCTCTTTCTCTAAATTTCAAGGGATTTACCTGGCTATGCCTTGGCATTGAGTCTCCTGAGTTCACCACCCCCCCGCCCCCCACCCAGTGCCGAGTCCCTTTCTGGTCTGACCGCACTTCTCTGATTCCCAGAGTTCCCGCTCACATGCACGTTGAAGCTTCATGGCCTCTTTTCAACTCTTACCTTTTCCCCCACAACCCCTTTGCTTTCTCTTTCCCCATCCTTTGATTTGGAAACTTTCTCCTTTTTTTAAAAGATTTTATTTATTTATTTTTAGAGAGGGAAGGGAGGGAGAAAGAGAGAGAGAGAGAGAGAGAGAGAAACATCAATATGCAGTTGCTGGGGGCTGTGGCCTGCAACCTAGGCATGTGCCCTGACTGGGAATTGAACCTGCAACACTTTGGTTTGCAGCCCGCACTCAATCCACTGAGCTATGCCAGCCAGGCAAAAACTTTCTCCTTTTTAACTTCTATATTTCTTACTATAGTCTTTGTATTCTTTCTCTGTTATTTATTTTAGTTTTGATTTCTAATTTTTTTTCCTTTCCCAATTGCTCTCTGCTATACCTTAACAACTTCCTATTATCTGGTTATATCATTTTTAGAATTTCCTTTTTGTGATTTGGTCCCACCTACTCAACTTATAGGTTCTTTTTTGGCAGGGGAGGGTGTATCCGGTCACCTAGTTTTGTGGAAGATGGTATCTCCTGAGGTCTCTATTTCATTGTCCCTCTCCATAAAGTAATTTTGTGATTCCCAAGAACTATGCTGCTGCCACTGTGTTATGGATTTGGCATTCTTTAAACATGACTGTAGGCCAAGAAGCTCATGTCTCATGAATTTTCTTTATGATTCATTCCTTTTCAGCCAGAGTCAAATATGTCTGTTCTGACCGCTCCTAAGCACTGACAAAACCTCAAAACACTCTGCTTCCCTGTTCATCTGCTCTTTGGACTTACTTTTCTGACCGTAGGGCAGCTTTCCCTCTCTGTTCTGTGTGGTTCCCATGGGCTGGGATGGTTCTCTGTGCCTGCCTGCCGGCTTGATCTCCAGGAATCCAAACTCTCACAGCACAGAATGGAAGGCGCCTGAGTGTGGGCATGAGCCACTGATGGGTATAAAAATATGCTTGTACTTTTCCCTACCAGGGTATAAGGATACCCCATTGGATGGTCTTACTCATTCTGTTGTCATCTGCAGAAGGTTCTGGGCAGGCTCAATGAAGATTCCAGACAGTGTTATGGAAGGCAGACAGGAGAATTCCTGGCCCTCCACCTTTTCTACTGCCTCAACTCTGCCATTGATGAATGGATCTCCAAGGGCTTTGTGACTTTGCTGTTAATGTTTTTGGCACTGGAATAGATTACTTTTAATTTGAAATAGAAAACACCAGTGGTCAATCCAACAAAACATTGAGAAAAATATTTAAGCAAGAGAAATATATTTAAGCAAAAGAAAGGTAATGAGATGATTTATGTAACCCTGTAGAAATAAAAAAGGAAAGGAAGTAGAAATTCTGGTGACTTAGAGTTTTAGACTCTTGCGTCTCAAAGTTAAATAACTCATCTATCTGCAGGTGTTAGGGAAATCTGGATATCCTTAGAACACCTCTTTTTAAAGATTTTATTTATTTATTTTTAGAGAGAGAAGGGAGGGAGAAAGAGAGAGAGAGAGAAACATCAATGTGCAGTTGCTGGGGGCCGTGGCCTGTAACCCAAGCACGTGCCCTGACTGGGAATCGAACCTGCGACACTTTGGTTTGCAGCCCGCGCTCAATCCACTGAGCTACGCCAGCCAGGGCTTAGAACACCTTTATTACTCTCATTATAAACCTACCTGAACACACTCCCCCAGCACAGGGTGGACACAGAGCAGTGAAACTCAGCAGCCTGAGGGGAGTGGCTTCCTACTCAGGAAACCCCAGAAGCAACATGCCCGGGGTCCAGGCGTTCTCGAGTGTTAGGTCCCAAAGTGAGATTGAAAAGATTCTAGCAGTGCTCAGATCCTTATCCATTGCCGAGAAAACATAGTCTTTTTAATGGCAAACTGCTTTGACTCTGAAACATGAGGCCACATGTCATGCTCGGTGTTCTTTGGCAGCCGGTGGAAACGGTAACAGTCAGGCGCTCCTGCATTTCCCACACCTGGAAGAGAGGCAGGGGTCCTCTCGACTCCACCCGTTGTAATGCAGTAAGCCTTGATAAAGGAACGCTGTAAGCTCACTTCTGAGACAGAGCTGGATTCTTGGCAAGTGTGGAAACCTCCTCCTCAAGGACCTGCCGGGAGGTGCAGGGGACAATCACAAAGGTCTCCCTGGGTCAGCCCGAGTTTCTGGGATGTCAGAGAGAGTCTCCCAAGCATGAGCTACTGTCGCTGTAGGTCTCGTAAGAAAACGGAAATAACAGTGTACCCAGGGTGAATGATTGGCTTTGGTTTGTAATGTTCTATGTCTTAGTTCAGCAGTATTTTAAAAGCGGGGTTATGTGGGGGGGAAAAGGGGTACAAAGTGCAGGGGACATCTGCCGGATGGACAAACTTACGAAGACGTCCCGTGGTGCACGCGGCTCCTGTTCGGCATTTTTATCATGTGGTAACAGTGAGTTAAATGATACTTAAAATTTTTCATTGGCGATTTTTACTCTAAAAACTAGGACTTTGTGCTCCAGTTTTCCCACCTTTGCTAAAACCAAGTCAGTTGGAATTTCTATGAGATCACACGATGTGGATAAAAACAGCTTGTTGTAAATAATGAGCTGGTGGCAAATGACATCTGAATACTGAGTGTTATATTAAAATCCCAAATGAAAATCTTTAGAAAACTTTGGCCAAGATCAACTTGAAAAAATAAAGGTGAATCATTTTAAAATTATGGAGTCCAGGCAGGCCAGCGAATGCCCTGTTCTTGAGATGGTATTTAATCATTATTTAAACCCCTGCCTTTAAATTACCCTTCCATTTAATACTGCCAAGGTGCCTTAAGGAATCATTTTCATTTTAATTGCAAAATGTCACATGAATTCTGACTAACTTGTATGAAAATAAAACAATACATTTAATTCTGTCAAATTAATGTCACACAGAGCTTTTTTGCTGTTTTCTGCTAAGTTTTTTTAACTTTATTGTTGACAGTATGAACAGAACATTTATTTTTGGTTTTAGAAGTCTGATGTCAAATGTATTATTTAAAAAAGGGCTTATTTGCCAAGAATCTCATGAGGAAAACTTTAAGAGCTAGACAGGAGAAGGTGCTCGCTTCGAAGACATGAGATTATAGGCAAAGTTAGCAAAGACTCTGCTACATAACAGAATACACAGAATAACAAGAATGAGAAGAGATAGAAAAAGTCTGAGGGGCCGGCTGGGTAAAACACAAAATAAATACATACATGTGTCCATGCTTGTATGCACAGGCATGTGTATAAAAGATCGGTAATACTAAAGCCAATGAAGGGCTGAAGATGAAATATGATGCTCAGTTAAAACAGTTCTTAAAAATTTTAGGAACATAGAATTTATTCACTATAAATTAACCGCTTCACAGAGCCGTGCAATCATCCCCACTCCCATCATCGCATGAAGTTGCCTGGTGTCCATGAAACACTCTGGTGGAAAACCTCCCCTCCAAGGCCTCAGCCCCACACCCAGCCCTCGGCAGGCACTCGTCGGCTTTCTGTCTCTATAAACTTGCCTTCCCGGGGCCCTTCCCAGAAGCGGAATCAAAGAATACGTAGTCTTTCGTGTCCTGCTGCTGTCGCTCAGAATAACGTTTCCTGACGCTCTTCAGTTTTGCCCCGCGCCCCTGCTGGTGCCTTCCAGCTGCTGCAGGTTTTCCATAGCCCTGATGCGCCGCGTTTTGTGGGTCCATCCGCGGAAGGGCTGGATGGTCCTTCCGGCACGTTTCCAGTTTTTCGTTTGTTATGAATAATGCTCCGATCAACATGCACGTGTTCCGTCTTTATATGAATACATGGTGGCAATTTTTCCTGGATAATATGAGTGGAATTTCTGAGTCACGTCATGAAGGTGTAACGTTCTGAGCAACTGCCAAACGCTTTTCCAAAGTGGCTGCCTCTTGACACCCTCCTGCCAGCAAGGGGTGAGGTTTCCAAATCCTCCACACCCTGGCCACGGCTTCTGGTTGTCCACCTGGAGGGTGAGTGCTGGTATCTCTTTGCTGTTCTAATTGGCCTTTCTCTAAAGACTAATGCTGCTGAGAATTTTTTCCATGCACTTCTTGGCCACTTGTATATGTTGTTTGAGGAAATGTTGATTCAAATCTTTTGTTCATTCTTTATTGTTTTTTTTGTCTTATTATTGAGGCGTGTTTTTATCTAGTTTACGTACTAGTCCTTTATTAGATAGACAACTTGCAAATATTTTCTCCTAGTCTGAGGCTTGCCTTTTTAAAATGGTGCCTTTGACAGTATTGTGAGTCTTTGAAAATTTTTGATGAAGTCCAAGTTATCAAGTTTTTTTTCTGTTACTGGGTTGTGCTTTCGTTGTCCTGCTTAAGAATTCTGTGCCCAACCAAAGCCCGTGGGATTTTCTCCTGTGCTTTATTCTTGAAGTTTCAGTTTTAAATCTTACCTTTAGGTCTCTGATTCATTTTGAGGTTTTTCGTTTATGGTGTGAGGTAAGGGCCTCAGTTCTGTTTTTTTTTTGTTGTTGTTGTTGTTGATGCCACAGAATTCTACTGTTTTCAGCTATGAAGTTCAGACATTTTGCAAACAAAAATGCTTCTCTGGGGGCTGCAAGCCTTGGGTCAATTTGCAGAGTTATAACCTGTTCAGTGTTGTCATTCCATCTAGCCTTGTAGTTGCTTTTCCGAAGGAAGGATGTTCCCATCTCCTTCTTCGGTCACTGCCTTGTTTCTACCCAAAACACGTGAGAAGAAAGAAACGTTAACAGCCATTCAGACTGGGACGGGGGAGACACTGATGGATGGAAGGCAGCGCCGGCATTCGGTAGCACCTTCTCCCTCCGGATCTTTCAAAGGCTGTGTGTGCTTGTGTGCTTGTGTGTGTGTGTATGTGAGTGTGCATTTGTGGGTCTCTGACTTATTCACGTTGCTGGAAGCCACTTGATTTGTGGTAGTTTATTGTGCAACAGGTGATAACTGAGACCATGTATCACCTTCATTTTACATGCTCTGTACAAACAGTGCCTGAACATAACAAACCCTGGGCGTGTTTAGTCAACTTCATATTTCCTGGACATGGTCGATGCCAAAAGTGCAGGCTTTCTGAGAGATCTTCGGTGTAGATAGTAATATAGAGCTTCTGAATGCTTTTGTACAGATCTTTTGAATTTGCACTTATTGAGTTTGACATTCAGGTCAAAGTTTGTGGAATCAGTGTCATTTCTGTGGGGTTCAGGCAACTTTTAAAGTGTCGGCTGTCATAGTGTATCAGATTCACGTCTCAAGTTGAAGTCTACCAGTGGCATTCTGTGCTCTTGTCGCCTGCTGTGTCTCTTTGAGATGAATGCCACTTTTTGTTGTTTTTTGTAAATTTAATCTTTATTGTATATTTTCCCATTACCATTTACTCCCTTGAATATTACTTTTTGAAAGAAGGGGACCATGCTTTTTATTATGGATTCTTTAATCAACAACAGTCTACTCTTTGCCTTTTCTTACCTCTTGCAAAGAAAATGATTCTTAATTTCCTGTTTCTAACATGCCAAAATGTAATAGATTCCTAAGGACTCCACTGAAAAAGCAAACACCGTCTAATGTTTGCTCAGACATTGAGGTATATAGGAGTGATTACCAAATGTGTCTGGTTTTCTAGACACCAAATGCTAAATCGATTAGTATTTGTGGCTCTTCTTCTGAATTTTGAATACTGTCCATATAAATTGAAAAGGCCAATATATAGATACATTTGTGATATTTACCCTGTTCGAAATATAGAATTGATAAGATATTATAGCAACAATAAAAACTTTTCTTTTTTTTAAAGATTATTTATTTATTTATTTTTAGAGAAGGGAAGGGAGGAAGAGAGGGAGAGAAACATCAATGTGTGGTTGCCTCTCATGTGTCCTCTACTGGGGACCTGGCCTGCAACTCAGGCATGGGTCCTGACTGGGAATTGAACCAGCGAGCCTTTGCTTTGCAGGCCCGTGCTCAGTCCACTGAGCTACACCAGCCGGGACAATACAAACTTTTCATAAAATTTATGCATAGGGTTCAAATCTGGAATTTCTTTTTACACTGAATACAAGTTATTTTGGCTATGATTATTTAAATAAGTATTTCCATATAACTGTTAATAAAGCACCATATTTTTATTTTGTTGGAGGAAGTATACACTTTTTATTAATCAAACATTAAGTTATGTACTTTAGTGATTTACTGTATATCTGCTTCGATTCCAGGAACACAACATCTGCAGAGACAAGCTTGAGGCGGAGTTGACAACTGGGTTTAAGAACGCAATTAAAGAATGAGGTAGCCTACTGGTTGTTAGTTTTAAAGCAGTGGGGATCTGCAAAAGCCGTCCAATGGAAAATGCATGGATTAAACATTCCTGATATTCACCCCTTCTTGGAAACAGCTACGCAGAAGGATCCGTTCGATTATAACTATGTCCCGTCTCATCAAGTTCCACACCTGAGTCAATCCTTACCTTGACAGATCACAGGATAGAAGAAGTCCTTTAGGAGATAATGCAAATATTAGATGTTCAGGAAAGGGGGTACAGCAGTGATCAGCTGGGACCTTCTTCATAACACTCCTCCCAGACAGACGACATAGCAACTTCAGAAGACTGAGTCTAAGCCTGAGACAGAGTCCTGTTTTCCCTTCTTGAAGGTTTGATGCTTGGGTTTTGCTGGGCGCTTGAACTGAAAAGGCTGGCCATGTAGTTTAGTCCCAATGAGTGTGACTTTTTAAAAAATAACTGTCTGGCCCTGACCATTGTAGCTCAGTGGGTTGGGTGTCATCCCACAAAGAGAAGGGTCGCCAGTTCAATTCCCAGGCAGGGCACGTGCCTGGGTTGGCAGTGAGTACCACCAGGCTGCGGCGCTGGGATGCCTTCGGTCCAAGTCGCCATGTGCTGTACCAGTGGACAGCTCCACACACACCTGCCAGCCTTCCCCTCCCTCATGGCCCTGTACCCCCGAGGGAAAAAGGAAGGAGGGAGGGAGCGCTGGCAGCTACAGCTAACTGGCTTTGGGGAAATCATTTAACTTTCAAGTTTCTGTTTGCTCTTTGTTCTAATATTTTGTGACATGTCTCTTGTGGGTAACTATGTTGTCACTCCCTCCTTTCTGGGGACATTGAGCCCAAATCATTATCCAGGAAGAGAGAGTCTCCTTTGCCCACGTGCACTCATTCCCTTCCCAGGCAGAAACACACCCTGGCCCACCTCGCTGGCTAAATTAACTGAATGTGTTTTAGTTTAAGCTGCCATCAGCTAGACTGATGTGAGTACAGTTGCCCCTGGAATATATTCTTGGGTCAAGAATAACCAATCAGGAGTATGTATATCTGTTGATTGACATATCATATTTTTTTCCAAAGGAAAAATGATAATGAACTGTTATTCAGTATAGTTGGACTACATCATGTCTTTAATTAATTGACTTCTAAAACACCACTTGAGATTATAGTATACTATAAACAGATATTCTGCTAAAGATTTATATATCTACCTACACAAATTTACCTTTAAAATTCAAAGAATATTAAAAATAACTAAACTATACTTTTGGATTTACAATTTGTGAAGCTCTTCACTCACGTGATTTCATCGAACTCTGAAGAGTCTAGACAACTGTCGATTCAAAAGTGCCACGCCTGGTAAACTGGCTGATATTGTAGATCTGCAAACATCTTTGAAATCCTTAATGTAAAGCACCATAAAAGTGGGGTTATTGTCATGGATTACACCATAGATGTATGTGCTTTAATTGCTTCATGTTTGTTGCTGTATTTTGGTGTTCTAAAGGTTCAGGTTGAGGGAATTGCTATTTTTCCCCAGAATTTCTTCTCACTGTGTTTGTTAAGTTCAGTGAGTTCGGCCTAAGTTGACAAAGGTACAGACGCTGAGGCACCGATGCCTGGGCCTGACCGGCCGTGCTTACGGCGGGCAGTCCTGTCTGATGCCTCACTCTCAAGATACATGGGGCAGGACACTGCAGGTGTCAGCACTGAGAGCCACACTGATGCGCAGCGTCTAACATGATTCTAAACACTTCACTGGCAAAAGCTGATAAGAGATTGAGAAAAAACATGGTAAAGCAGTTGACAATGGTTCTGGGAATAATGGGAAAGACACTTAGGTACCAATAGAGGCCACTTCTCTCAGAGTAAAAGAAAAGAAAGCCGAACACCATTGGTACCACTTTACTCGATGGTGAGTCATGTCAGCATTTTTGTCATCATCCCTGAGCACACACATCTGCCCTCCAAATGCATGTTGATGGTTAAAAACCCACCATAAGCAAAAGCTTATTTGGGCATTATTACATGTTAATTTTAATGACTAAGTTTTAAATAATCAATGAACCACTGAAATAAAATATACTTTTTCTATGATAGATTCTTATTAATTAAAGTACTGAAAACCTTCTTGGTTACCTCTTTCTTTCATTTTTCTAATACATATTTATTGAATACCTATTATCTGTTACCTGTTATGTCATACTTTAAAAAGATAAGAACAAATAAAATGCAGGTCATGACATCAAAGAGCCTAGATTTCAGGAAGATTGAAGGAAAAAAGATCCTAAAAAAGATCCTTAGGAACTTTGGATTTTTTTTGTTGAAGACAGACAGACCTGCCATAGGAAGAGAAATCAAATTCACTTAGAGGAAGCTGAAAGCACAGTGATTACTATGGAATAATCATGATTCCATGTGAATGTCAAATGTTTATGTTAATACAAATATCCGATTAGATTAATTTTTCAACAAATATATACAGTTACTAAATACTGCACTCCGTGCTAGGTTTTAGAGACATGGGGAAACCAGGAGGACTTGATTCCTGTTCTTATGGGTCCCATATTCTATTAATAGAGGCAGATTAAAATCAGGGATATAGAAAAACATAGCCACTAATCACGATTAGCAATAAGGATGAATGCCAGCAACAAGGGGCCGCAATATCGGGGAAGGGCAGGAGAGAGTCCCTGAGGATCTGAAATTTCCAGCGGGGTTTACACTGAAGTGTATGCCCTCTCCTGCCTGTGGACTAGTTTGACGCGAGATCACACGCTTTTGTTGGGTATCTGTCATTATCAGCTGAGCTGAAGTTTTAACGAGCATAGGAGTCATGCCTCTTGTCTTCTTTATCTTATTCCATCTCTTTGTTGCACATCACATACTCTGTATATGTTTACTATATAACTTGACTGCGCTATAGTCTATGACATCGAGTTCTATGACATATGTTATGTATGAGTTGTAGGCACTCAGAAAGCTTCTACTGTGTATGCATGTATGTCTATGACTCTGACTATGTAGGGATCCCTTTTCACACTTCATTTCCCCCCAGAATCTTGCGCTGTGCTTATCCATGTTGCCAGTCACGACTGAAGTTTAAGCACTTGGCTTCTTTCTGAAACCTCATTCAGTAGACCTGTCTCTGTGGCCAGCAGTCCATTGTCAACTGCCAAGATGAGGAAATGTTGATTAGACCATTCGTATTTGCATACATTTAACCCTTTCAAAACACTTTAGATGCCAGTGTTGCTGTGCGTATCTGAACAATAATTCTGTGGGAAGTTTGAAGTTCCGAAGGTCTGGCGGAATGATGGAAAGGTTGGTATGACCAGTGATTAGCACTGACATGACCAGAAACAAGCTGAAAGTGGAGATAAGGGAAAGAGTATTTATTTTGAAAAAAAAAAAACGGTTCGTATGAAATTGGCTCTAGTTATTATCATAATTTACTATTTGCCTGTTCAGCTGTAACAGAAATAAAAACTTGGCAGTGTATCTAAGTCCTATCCATATTTTCTAACAGTGTGTATTGCCCTTCTGAGCCTCACTGCTCCTGCTTTTTTGATCATTTGACCAACTTCCTGCTACACCAATTTGCTTTTCTCCCGTGTTCACTCTTCCACTGAACATACCACCCCCTGCGTGGGAGCCCAGGGCATGTCAGGAAGCATTATCCTCAAATGTTCCTCCTTTATTAGCCAATGTTCAGATAACCTGCCATTCTGTGGGTTACATGCACCTTCATTTGATTTTGAATGGGCCCATTCTTAATCTCCCTCTAGCAGTGCCTCACTTTAATTAAGTCATTCTCTCTCCTCGCCAGTTTCCTAATGGGCCTCTCAGCCAAGGCAAATTATGCCTTACACTGGCTCTAGAATCATCTTTCTAAATGCAGGTGTGTCTATTCTTCTTTCCTAAGTAAAACTTGTCAATGAGCTCATTGTCCTGAAGGCCAAGTTCAGACTCTCCCTGCCTAACACCCAGGGCCCTCAGTGATGCGGTTCCTTGATTTCCACTCTAGTGTTGCCATCATCCCTCCTGCTGCTTTGCCTCCCCCTCCAACACAGACACACTCACTCACACACACTCATGCTCATGTACACACTCTACTGGAAGTCAGATCACACTACTTTCAGCTCTGTGCCCTTCCTTAGGCCTTTTCTCACCCGATGACTTTCCCTGCAGTGCTCAGCCACCTGCTCCCACACAGCCATCCCTCTTCCTAGAACTGGATATCTCGTTTCTGTTACGGGAATTGCCCATCTACACCCAGGTTTACATCTCACTGCCTGAGGCTCGCTTCACTCTCCCACGGTAAGACTGTCTGAGGACTGGGCTCTGCCTGGCTCACGGTGACATCTGCCACCCCAGCAGGTGGCCCGTGTATTAAATGCTTGGTGAATCCACATTATCCACTTCTCACTCTCGATGGAGGTAGAAGTCCTCCAGGACACGCAGTCTCGTGACAACCATGCAAAGGTGTGTGGGTTGTGGGGAGCTGCGGAGGTCCAGTGTGTGGACTGGCAGGGAGGCAAGCACCCTTGACCCCCACACAGGCTGCTGGGTAGGGAGAGCCCCGAGGACCCGACACAGGCACCATTGTCTGGCTCTGGCTGCCCTCCTCTCTCCTCGTTCCGCCTCACAGCAGCGATTGTGTTTGAAGTTCTGTCTCCTGTTGTTGCACTTTCGTTGATATGTAATAAAAACTCAGAGAACAGCTTGCAAAAGGCAGTACTCATTCCTGCTGAGAAAAAAAAGGGGAACAAGTGAATCCTCTGCTAAGCAATTTCAAATGTTTCTGCTGGAACCTTCATAGCGTAATTTTAACTTCTTGGCACTCAGTGAGGTCAACATCGGTGTGCTTTGTACTAACGCATTATGCTGGGAAATTGGATCCAGAGGTAAGTGGAGTTTCCTTTTCTCAAAGGTTGTCTAGCCAAGATACACAATCCGTGAACAAGAGCAACTGGTGAGAACACTGGCGGAGTGTATGCCTGGGTAATAGCTTGCTTCCCTGTGTTCAAAAACACCGAAGCTTACTTCCCTTACATTCCCACTTATATTTACTATTATTACTACTTCATATTATTTTCATGAAGTTTAAATTGCAGACTGGGCTCAGATTACTTAGAATATTCAGAAATTTGGGGAACACTACGTAAAACTTATGTCAATGAACGTAAGTATTTCTTATGTGAATAAACTTTTTCAAAGATTACATTTGGTTGTGAGGAAATATGGGTATTGGAAGCCTCTAACATCTAAAAAACCATGTTTAATTTCTTGTTTTAAGAAAGTCATGATAACCTTTTTTTTCATATTTACAAATTCTCTGAGAGTCAAGTCAGTTGTGTGGTATTAATTGCATTGGCATTGTGATAGCTTGAAGTGCAATGAGGAAAAGAATGTTCAATATGGATTACTAATTATACTATTAACAACTTAAGCAAATTAATGACTGATGTTACATTGGTGTAATGGTAATTGATTTCAGATTGTTCAATAAGAACTGCTTTGTAATCAAGACAAGGATATATTTAAAGGAAAAAATGGTACAAAAGGTTGAAAGATACAGGATTTACAGCAAATAGTCTTTAACTGAAACTCAAATATTAGCAACAGACTATTTTGAAAGGGATTTGCTTGGGTAAACCCCCACCATTTAGCATTATTTTCTTCTGAATATTATCCAACACATTTCAATCTGTAGGGTCTGCAACCTGGGCTAGAGAACTCTCAGAAATCAGCTCTCTCTGAGCCTTCTGGCATTTTCTGTTTGAGTCAGAGTGGAAATATCCCTCAGAGTGGAAATATCCCCCAGTTTTAGGGGATTTAGCCATCTGAGTCCACAACTAAGAGAGGAAAGAAGCCGAAACAAGAGAAAGGCTGTTGAACCGTGCTTTTGATTTTTCAGAACCTCCTGATTCATTTAAGCCGAATGATTTATGAATTACGGCCCTCTACCAGCCATTACACATAATGGTGTATTTAGATACTTCCTTTGCCTCCTAACTTACTGCATCACTGACTGTAATTTCATTTCAAAGTGCTTGAGTCAAGGTTTGGAAGATTTAGGTGCATGCAAATCTGGAGCTTCGTTAGCAGAACAAAGGTGACCTAGCGCCATAAGTACAGCAGCTACAGACCTGGGGAGGGAAGTTGAAGGTCAGCTGGGTGTGCTGTGAAGAACGGAAGGTCAGAAGGTCAGGACTGGAGTAGACGGTCACTTCCTGTGCACCGTTTGACAATGCATCTCACCTCCCAGGGTGTTGAGCTCTGTCAGAGTGTTTCAAACATGTTCTTTTTCTCATCTCTCTTCCCTTTTTCTGAAGCAGCAGTCCTTTCCATTTGTCATCTGAAGCATAAGCTCACTGTCGACAAATACTTGTGGTGTCGTTCAACCGGTATTTATACTCTGTGCTGGGCACGGTTCGAAGGGCTGGTGCATGACACGTGGCAGAAAGCAAAGCAGAGACGATGCCCTGGAGACGACAGGAGCAGGTTCTGTCTTCTCGGACTGGCCCTGCGCCTGCCAGCGGCCCAGACCCTTCTCCTCGATACCTCGATACCTGGCACCCAGTTTGAGAAGCAGAGATCTCTGCATTTCCCCAATAACCTGTGGTTTCACAGGCAGAGGGGACCCACGAATTAGCCACTGTCCTCGCCATCACAAATGCACCCACGGCTATCAGTCAGGACCTCTGTGCACAGGGTCATCCTGCTGCAACAGACACTTATTTGCTTTCTATGTAGCACCCCACTTCAAGAAAAAGAGGTGCATGAGTCACATATTCAATGGGATCGTGGCCTTTCTCAGTCGTGATTTTTCTTCTCCGTGTGGAGGTTCCTTATTCTCTCCCTGGAGAAGGCACGGAGGTCCAAGGCCTGCCTCTGTATTGTACAGCCATTAAAGGAACTCCCAACTGTTTATTGTGATTTTATTTAATAAGTAACAAGTAAATGCCTTTAGTAAATAAAATAAGTAATGTTATTTAATGTGTCAAGGAGACAGTACACATTCTATTTGACAGCTGAGCTAGTTAAGCTGGAACTGAAATATATTCTAATTTTTCATCTGGGCACGAGAGAGTGAGAGACAGAGAGACAGAGGAGAAAGAAAGAGAGAGAGGAAAGCAGAAGGTGGGAAAAGGAGCAGTTGCCGTTCAGAATTTACGAGGAATAGGGGTGGTTGATGGTTAAAATGTACAACCGTTTATCCTTGATGCCAGTCAAAGAAAATTTCCTCTGGTTCCTTTGATTTAAACCCAACAAATAATATACCAGGTGTTTTTCCTTTTCTCTTAAGAACAAAAAGATAGTCTCTGAGTTTATATGAAGTTTAAATGATTTAAGTCGTGGTAGAAAATTCAGTTTGAAGTCTGGTGCTTATCACCACCTTACGTTTCAATAATATTTTATTTCCCACACCTGCCTTCTCAAGCCATTGCAATCAGGAATAACAGTGGGGGAGAAACTCAGGAAACGCAATGTGTGCCGAGAAGGTCTGAGTAGTTATGAGCCAAGTGGGAAAGGTGAACAGTTGTTAATACCAGGCTGAGCCCGGCGGGAGTCTGGAGTTCTGCCCAAGGCTACCCAGCTCCACAACTTCATTCTCTTGGAGGTTTTCAAAAGACTTTATCTTTCTGGGACTTTCAGCCAAGATGGAGGCGTAGGTAGACACACTGTGCCTCCTTGCGCAACCAAAAGAAGGACAATAACAAATTTAAAAACAAAAAAACAACCAGAACTGGCAGGAAATAGAACTGTATGGAAGTCTGACAACCAAGGGGTTAAAGAAGAAGCACTCACCCAGACGGGTGGGAGGGGCGGGGATGGGCAGCTGAATGGAGAGGACTCACCGAATCTCAGCGGCTGGCAGACTGGGTGGGGTGGTGACTGGTGGACCTGGTGGTCCCACGTTTGTGTGGGGTAAATCAGGAGGAACAACTGGGGATTGAGACAGACCACGCAACCCAGGGTTCCAGTGCTGGGGAGTAAAGCCTCAAAACCTCTGACTGAAAACACCTGGGGGGGTTGAGGCGGCAGTGGGAGAAACACCCAGTCTCACAGGAGAGTTCACTGGGGAGACCATAGGGTCCTAGAATGTACACAAACCCGCCCACCTGGGAATCAGCACCAGAAGGGCCCAATTTGTTTGTGGGTGGTGAAGGAAGTGACTGAAAGCTAGCTGACCAAGGGCCAAGCAAACAGCACTGCTCCCTCCCTGACCCCTCCCCCACATACAGCAGCACAAGCAGCCTCATGGGTGACTCTGCCCTGGCAAATATCCAAGGCTCCACCCTTACTATGTAACAGTCACATTGAGACAAAAAAATATGGCCTAAATGAAAGAACAGATCAAAGCTTCAGAAAAAATACAACTAAGTGACAAAGAGATAGCCAACCTATCAGATGCACAGTTCAAAACACTGGTAACCAGGATGCTCACAGAAATGATTGAGTATGGTCCCAAAACAGAAGAAAAAGTGAAGGCTATGAAAATTGAAATAAAGGAAAATGTACAGGAAACCAACAGTGACAGGAAGGAAACCAGGACTCAAATCAATGGTTTGGACCAGAAGGAAGAAATAAACATTCAGCTAGAACAGAATGAAGAAACAAGAATTTAAAAAAAAAAATGAGCAGAGGCTTAGGAACCGCCAGGACAACTTTAAATGCTCCAACATTTAAATCATAGGGGTGCCAGAAGAAGAGCAAGAGCAAGAAGTTGAAAATTTATTTGAAAAAATAATGAAGGAGAACTTCCCTAATCTCACAAGGGAAACAGACTTCTAGGAAGTCCAGGAAGCTCAGAGAGTCCCAAAGAAGTTGGACCCAAGGAGGAACACACCAAGGCACATTATAATTACATTAGCCAAGATTAAAGATAAGGAGTGAATCTTAAAAGCAGCAAGAGAGAAGGAGATAGCTACCTACAAAGGAGTTCCCATTAGACTAGCAGCTGATTTCTCAAAAGAAACCTTGCAGGCAAGAAGGGGCTGGAAAGAAGTATTCCAAGTCATGGAAGGCAAGGACCTACATGCAAGATTACTCTATACATCAAAGCTATCATTTAGAATGGAAGGGCAGATAAAATGCTTCCCAGATAAGTAAGATCAAGTTAAAGGAATTAATCGTCACCAAGAACATTAACATTGGAAATGTTAAAGGGATTTATCTAAGAAAAAGAAGAAGAAAAATATGAATAGTAAAATGACAACAAACTCACAACTATCAACAACTGAATCTAAAAAAATAAAGACAAGAACAAAAATGAACTAAGCAAACAACTAGAATAAGAACAGAATCACGGAAATGGAGATCACATGGAGGTTATCAGTGGGGAGGGGGACGGGGAGAGAGTGGGGAAAGGTACAGGAATAAGTAGCATAGATGGTAGGTAGAAAATAGACAGGGGGAGGTTAAGAATAGTATGGGAAATGGAGAAGCCAAAGAACTTATATGTGCAACCCATGGACATGAACTAAGGGGGGGGAAAGCGGGTAGAAGAGGGTGTGCAGGGCACAGGGGAATAAAGGGGGGGAAATAGGACAACTGTTATAGCATAATCAATAGAATATATTTAAAAAATGAAACAAAACAACAAAAAGAGACTTGATCTTTCTAATATTACATTTGGAAAGCCAACTTCATAGATACTCTGTTTCTGGAGAACTTTGTAACCAGAATAATGGAAAATTCTTGTGGTTGTCATGCTTTTTGATGAAAGAGCAGAGATCAAAATACTCATAGATCCAACCGATCTGCATGAAGTTGGGATTTTCAGCGACAGTGACTCCTGGATGGAATCTTCCTGAAGCTGTAGGAGAAGAGAAGAGAATCGCAGCTGGAAGGTGGCTGGGGGTTGAGGGGACTGTCTGGGGCTTTGCCACTGTGTTTGGTGTGACCCCGGGGAAGTGCCCAGCTGTGGCGGACGAGGTGGTCAGAGCCGGCACTTTCCAGTGAGGCAGGTGCTGGCCTGTGGGATACGATGTGAGGAGTGGGGGCGGGCTTCCTTGTCAAATCCCTCATTCCCATCACCGGCCACATTCTAGTCATTCCCTGGAGGTAGGTAGGATCCTTCGAGCATGCACCCCAATGAAGTCAGATTTCCCAGGAGGCAGGTCTGTCCCTGCCACCTGAGCAATAATGTTCATCGGCAGATAACCCGCAGGAAGTGGGTCCTGGATGAAGCGGACGTGCAGAGGTTGGTCTGGGCGGAGAGGACCGTGTGGGCCCAGTGGAACCAGCAACCTGGGCACTGAGAGTGGACCGGGGGTGGGGGAGGACCCAGGGGTGGACTCAGCTATGATTCAGTTCCAGCTCCCAGTGCAGTGATGAGTGTACAAAGCCATCTTGCCATCTGGGCGTTTCTGCCTTGTGCAAACTCCCTGAGTGTCCAGCACGTCCTGTTTGCCTTGGTTCGCCTCCATAGCATCACTCACACTTGATGTTTCACCCAGAGCCGGGGCTGCTAAGTGTCCTTTCTCTACATCCCCAGCATTCCTTCCTCACCCACGACCTGATTCTCCCCACACGACTGTGCAGAAAAACGTGACTTCCCACCCCCTCCCTGGAGGCACTGCTGCCTCTGTGCGTCTGCGGGCTCAGGGACGACCCACTGCACACCGGGCTGTCGCCCACAGGCCCCGCCACTGAGGCACAGCGGGTGGAGGATTTGAAAGTCAGTTCCCTCTCTTTTCCTTTCCCACACATTTTGGGTGCCCGATGAGAGGGTCTCGAGACTTGTAGCCGGAAAGGATTGTCTTTCCTCAACAACTCCGCTCAGTGCCGAGGGCTGGTCTGTTGCTCAAGGGTGTCCTTGGACGTGACTCGGTCAATCCGAAACAACCATCATGTGCTTCCGAGTGACTGTGGCAAGGGTGTTGGCTAGAGAGTATTGTCTCAGGCCCACCTCCTGCCTCTCGCGAGCTTACAGTCAGCCCCAACAGGTGAGGGCCACCTGTCGTGAAGAGGAGCGGTGCGTTGGCTGTGGGAGTGCCGGAGGCTCCGTGATGACTTAGCCAGAGAGAGCAGGGGCTGCGCTCCCCCGTGGCATCCTGCAGCTCACGGCTTTCGTCCAGGTCATCCTGAAAGTAGTCATTTGGGTGTTATTTGCTCAACATCTTGAACAAATTTGTTCATCAATAGTGCCTTCACGCAATTTTATTTCACACTTCCTCTTGTGTCCCTGTGGTGCATTTTGGTTCCTGGTGTGTCCCTATGGGAGCTCTGTGGACCCAGAGCATCCGAGGAGGGGGCAGGGGCTGTCAGCTGTGCCCAGCACCAGCCGTGACCCCTGGGGGAGGCTTCCAGGGGCTACGCATGAGCAGAGGGAAAGTCCGAAGACCGTTACGGATTAGTCATGGCATCCTCGCCCCGTGTCTCCACCACAAGGCTGTGATGACATATTTCTTAACCTGGGAATCCCCACATCATTGCTGGAGCCGGGAAGTAGGGGATGGCTCACATCCCGGTGGGCTCGGACAGCCTGCCAGCGTATCTGGCGTGACCCGGTCCTTGTGTGTTCACCGCAGCAGCACGGCCAGTGTCCTGGATGCCCAGGCAGGGCCCAGGCCCTGGTGGGTGTTGTTTGCGTTTCAAACGGAGCTCCATGCGGCGCCTTCCCTCTGAAACTCCCTACAGCCTTCGACGTGGTTCTCTGTCTTCTATTCTTGCTCTCAACTCTCCTCGGAACCAGAAGGAAACAAAGAAGAAAACTGTCACCAGCCATCCTACGGGACTCACAACTACATGCGCAACACGCTAGGAGCAGGAAGAGGTGTTGTTTCACCTGCTCCGAGGCCCTGGTGACGGAAGGCAGGCCAGTCCCCGGGTCCCCTCGGTGCGAAGAGGTCAGGACCAGCCGACGCCACCCAGCTGTGCTGTGACCCGCGTGTGTGGAGAGACGCCAACAGCAGTGTTGCCTTTGAGTCTCTTTTCATAATTTTTCTTATTACACAGCTTTCATCCAAATAAGGTTCTTTCTCCTCCTGAGATAATCCCTATTATTTCGAAATGGGGTTCAGGTACCCCCGCAGTTCCACCGGCGGTGACCAGCACCTCCTTCCGCAAATGGGCTGCTTGGTTGTGCCGACGCACGTGTTGTAACTGTGTTTGATATCCTTTGAAATATTTTTAGGGACTTTGAAAAAGGAATGGTTTACTTAGAAATCAGGGGGCAAACACAACCTTAAAATTATCATGTGAATGTGGGGGATTAAGAAAGATTGAAATAAAAACATCACCACTAACAACACTGCAGAGTTATTTCAACCCCCTTCTGTGCCTTAGAATATTGTGCATTTTGCTCCACTGGGGAAATACTGAGCTCCAAGGGGAAGGGTCAAGTCAAGGAACAACTCCAAAAGTCCCATGTTCAAGGGCAACAGGGGGAGGATTGAATGTGGGAGGTGGGGCAGGGGGGAGCAATGGAGGGAAATGGAGACAATTATAATTCAACAACAATACAAAATAATTAAAATTTTTAATTTTTAAATTATAATTTTCTACAAAGTGAGAAAAAAATCACTTGTAGAGTCCTTTGGATATTTTCTGTGGCGATCGAAATTTGTTCTTTGAAGCTAGAGTTTAATTTAAGGGACTGTCCAAAACACAGAAGTAGCCCAATAAGTAAGACAGGTGGTTAGGGTGTGTGGTACCACTTTCGTTTAACAATACAGGGACATGGAAGAGATCTCTCCATGGGACTTTTTACACGAGGGCATCTGTGACCAGCCACTGTAGTAACCTCACAAAGTGCCTCTGTTAAGAGGCAGGCTCTTGTTTCTCTTCTCACTTGGGTTCTGTGGGTGGCAGTTTTATCCGTGCCTCAGTTTGCATGGAACTGTGGACCCAGTGACGCAGCAGGGGCTGGGTCTCACAGGCCCCCGGCGATTCCAGCCCCCTGCAGACACATAGCTCATAGACCAACTTAAAATGATGAAATCATGCTTCGGCTTTGCAGAATACCAAAAGCAAAAGAGCTCCTATATTAATAAGCCCATTTAAAAAGCTTTTGGAAATGTTAAATTATCTGGGGATGTGCACACTAGATTCTACATTCAAGCCCAGGTGGTACCTGACATTTGTTTTTTTTTTTCTGGTCTTTTTCAGAATGTGGGTTCAATTGAAGTCTCCTGATCATGAAAAATCAACACGTTGCAAATATATACGGGCAGAGCTCTCCTCGCAGGCAGGAGAGTTGCTCTGCCTCTTGGCCTTGGCCATGGCTGGTTTTCACTCCCCCCCGCCCCCCAAGTTCACACTTAAGGCCCATTTAATGCTTGTGTGAGCACCACCTATTTCCTGTCATTGTGTTTCTTTGTCTAGGCTGCCCTCCTTGGAACCCTTATCTTCCCATCAGCTCCCACTCCTTTGAGCAGGGCTGAATTTGCCCGAGGCAGGGAAAGACTGAGGCACCCAGCTCCCGTCTGAACGGGAACCGCAGAGTAACCTGTGGCACCCAAGGGTGCATGTCTGGGGAGGCTAGCACTGGTGGTGTGGTTTTGCCGTTTGAAGTGCCAGCCAGAGGGAGTTTTTAAATGTCAAACACTTTGTTGTTTTCTCCAAGTCTTTTTTTTTTTTTTTAGATCTAAGTTAGGACCTGAGTGTGTCCACAGATCTCTTTTATATTATTTTTGGCTGAAGCCAGAAATGACTTGTGTTGAAAAATATTATGAGAACACCTCTCTTTGTAGCCCAATGCAGGAGACACCACAGGCTTGGAATATTCTTCAGGAAAACTGCAGAAAAACAGCCACTGTGTCCAATTACCTGCTTACCCAGATGCCAACGCTGAACTGCCAGAGGCTTCCTTACCCACGGCGAACGCACAGTGTGACCGAGTTGGCCAACCGCGAGGCGTGGCCAAAGGAGTAGCAACTTGCATACGAAGGGAATCGAAACCCCGCGCCTGTGCTTTGAATAACACGGCTAAAAGGAAAAGTCGTGTTCAAGTGCATTTCCAAGGCCTGTTGTATTTGGCCAGATGCCTGAGTCTGGCATAATTAAACATGAAATAGATGAGCGAATTAACCCTGGTATCCCATAACAAACAGCAAGATATATGTATTTTCGTCAAACTCTAGTCATTTTGAGATTATTTAAAAATGTATTTAACCGATGGAAACTTGGATTCTTAAGTGTGGAGGGCAAGCAATTTTTTTAAATTCCTCAGTTTATGGACCAAGGTAGCGATCCATTCAGTAAGCCCTTTCGGAGAATCTGTTCTGTATGGTGGGGGGAGGGGCTGGGGCAGGCACTGATGACAACCAGCCAACCAGACACGATGTCCCTGCCCTCAGAGGAGCCGGTCACTGTCCCTGAGCTGTGAGTGTTGACACAGTGACGCAGAGGGCTCGTGGGAACAGAGCGACCGCTTCCAATGCTGCCGGTGGCACCTCGGGTCAGCCCCCCAGCGGCTGCAGCATGAGACTGAATCCTGGGGGTCAAATACGAATGTCCTCCTTGGGGAAAGGGCCGAAGACAGGGAGGCAATGAATTCTGGGAACCCTGCCATCGGCCAGACGATTGCTGCAAGACCAGAGGCCGTCGTTCTGTGTGCCTTCCCACTGCCTCCCATCTGTCTCGCACTCTGTGCTGCACTAAACACAGTGAACTCTCGGGGCCTTGGTTTTTGTGTGCAAAATGGGGATCAGCGATAGGTTTTCCTAAAGATTACCTGTATTAATACACAGAAAGCACTTTGAACACGACTCAGAACATGACACTCTGGTACATGTTAACCACAATTAGCTGTCTCCGCGTGGTTGCCCATTCATGCCACACAGCAAAGGGCAGGGTGGTGGACCCATCCATTCATTTATTCCCAAACGTTTGTTAAGCACTTGCTCTGTGACGAGCACTGGGAATTCCGAAGGGAAAAGCACAAGCTCCCGCTCTCCTGGAGCTTACAGTTCTGGTGCTCAGATGAAAGAAAACAAGACACGATCGTCAGACGAGCCAGCGACGGCTGTGTTCACACCCTACGTGATGCCGGTGCAGCTGAGAGTTCGGTGTGGAATTTCCCGGTTTTCCGGAAAGCTCGAGGCAGCCGCGGTGCGAGCTACACATCAGGACTGTCCGTGGATCTGCGGACTTGGAAACCAGCTGAAATGAGCAGGCTGGCTCCGACACCGTAGATTAAAGCTGAGGTAGCGGTAAGTTTAACACCGCACCCCAGGCAGGGTTTTCTGTGCTCATCACATCACTGTGCCAGCCGGTTTCCCTATCCTGTGCGGCACCAGGAGATTATTGTTTTTATTTATTTATTTATTTACTTACTTACTTACTTCTTTTCATCCTCACCTGAGGATACCATTTCCATTATTTTTAGTGAGGGAAGAAGAGAGAGAGGGGGAGAGAGAGAGAAATCTAGGTGAAAGAGAAACATCGATGGGTTGCCTCTACACGCATCCTGATGGGGGGGTCCAACCCACAACCTAGGCATGTGCCTTGACTGGGACTCGAACCCTCAATCTTTCTGTTCATGGGATGACACTCCAACTCACTGAGCCCCACAGGCCAGGGCTGGCACAACGATTTTTAAAGGCATTTTGTTCCAGGCCTCAAAGGATGACTGCTGGCTGTGAGTGCCTTGTTATAAAACTCTGTCTTGCATCTTGAATCGCATGACCCATGTTCAGTTTCATTTACAGTGTGGTGTGAGTGGGAGGTGTCAGAATTCAGATATAAATGCCACATGGTCTTCTTCTCTACTTAGCGCTTTATTATTCCAGAAAACCGAAGTCCTGTCGAAGGAACTCGGTTCCTTCGAGTGGGAAGCGTCGAGTGGGAGTGCCCATCATGCTGCCCTCCTTTGGTTCTTTGGTTGCCCTCGGGTTCATTTTCACCTCATCCTAGGGATTTGGTTTGGATGGAAAACTCATCCAAATGAACTGCTCATCAGAACGAACTGCTTCAACGTCTACATCGGAAAGCACCTCTAGCGCAAGAGAGGGGTCACCGGTGGGACAACCGGCTTAGCTTACATGTTCTGGCTTCCTTCTGCTGTCCTGAAGAGAACGTGGGAGAGCCAGCGGGGACTTGGCCTTCAGAAGCAACACACGTTGAAATAAAAGCGACTGCCCGTTGAGTAGCATTTCCCTTGGACAAAGTGCACACGTGTCAGGTAGAAGCAGGGCTCTCCTCTCGGCGGATGGGAGGGGCCTCCCACGGGGACATCCTGCAGCTGCGCCCGTGAGCTCTGACTTCTAGAAGCTCGTGGAAACAGCTGACTGATTCCTTCATGCCACTCGACTATTCCTGTTCTAAGGAACAGAGTCTTGACTTGTAGCTTGAACTAGAGCTTAGAGGGGTTCATGCATGTCTGGTGCTGAAGTTTATTTGAAATGTATCGTAGCTAAGATTTTACCTATTGATTCTATTTAGAATCCTTTGGGGCTATTTTGAGAGGTTATACTTGTATAACATGGGAAAAGCAAAGTCACCATCTTTTAAAATAATCCTGTAGCTATGTCAGACTGAAAGGCATTGAAATATAATATTTATAGATGGTGCATTTCCCAGATTTAGAGTTTTAATGAGCTTAGATAAGTTATAAAAATAATCTGTTGACAGTTATACTGATTTTAAGATTGCTAAGTAAAATTTCTAATGAAGAGCAGTTTATATAGGTTTAAAAACTCTTATTAAAATTATCTTTATATCTTACATAGTAATATGTTTAATTCTCCATGTTTTGAAAGAAAAAAATAGATAAATGATCTTACATTGGCCAAATATATTAGGAGTAAATACTAATTTTAATCTATTTCAGTTTAAGGAGGGTTTGTATTACTGGCCATATCTGCCTAAACTTTCAAAGAGACGAATTCAATATATTTGTATAAAATTAAAAATATCAATAGAAAAAAGTAATAAATTAAGAGACCAATATGATTTTTCTAGTGTTTAACTGAACTGGGGCTTTTTAAAAACAACATCATGAAGTTCCATAAAATATTTTTTGAACTATTAGATAAGTTTTTAAGATATTCTGTGTTTTTATCAGATTTATCTATAAGTAAAATATGACTACATAAATTGCTGAAATAAAGATGGCAGATATTTCAGCCTTCAGAGTCTTCTGAGCATGTTTGCAAACAGGCCACGAGCAAATGTATTCCATTCGTCTGTTTCTAGATTCCCTCGCTGGTTACATACACTTTTAAAATCCGGACCCCACGGAAGGAATGCAGAGATGTAAACCAAAGGCTTAGAGAACTCGCTCGCTAGAAAACCTCACAATTGTTTAAGCCCTGGCCCTTGCTTTCAAGTTACTTTAAAAACGAATTGACTGTATTTTTCTTAGAAATTCTTATGTTTATTATAGAAACTTAACATAACGTGTGTAGAGTGGAGAAGAAAACTTCAGTATGCCTCCCGCCTCTTTCAGCGCCGCGGTGCACGGGCTGTGGGTCTTCTCAGACGCATGCGTCTCTATCCAGGTGTGTTTGTTCGGGTTTCAAGGTCGCTCTCTGAGAGTTCTTCCGCGTCTCTTTCTCTCCAGCCTGCTGTCGGGCCTGGTTGTGCATCACACACTGTGGTTTCACTGATTTGTGTCCTTTGTAACCTTTGGACTCTTGCACTATAGATTAAAACACCACAAGGGTTCAGACTATGTCTTTCTGTTCATTATTTTAGTGTCAACCCTTAAAAAAAAACAAACAACAGCAACAACAACAAAAAACAGCTTCCCCTGGCTGCCTTTTGGTCTCAATGGATTAAAAACCAACTTTCATATTTAGGTTAGCCTAAAGCAAATTTATAGTAACTTCTTTGTCAATGAAATAATAGACTCGTATTAGTAAAATAAAGTACACAACAAGGACATTGAAGAATTTTGTCAGAAAGTGGTTAAGTATAATCAAAATTGTATTTGTCTTTGCTCTGCCATTGATTAGCTTCAAGACTTTAGGCAAATCACTGAACTTCTCTGTGCTTGTTTGCTTATTTGGAAAATGATACTAACAGCCTAGACATAAGTGTGTTATGTATGAGGCTGAAACGAGATAGAGTATATGCAGCAGGTAGCAGCGCGTGGCTCACGCTAACTACTCGAGAGGTAGTTCAGTCACTATATATCTAGACTAAAAATAGTTGCTGGTTTTTTAAAGGATGTACCAACAGGAAGTAAATGGATCAGGTAAAGACAAAAGTGTGCTGTGAGATTCAAGGCTATCAAGCCAAGTATCTGATTAAGAGTAAACAGCGGTCAGAGAATAAATTATAGAGAGAACATAAACTCATGGATATGACTTCACATTCTTTTTGGATAATCATATTTAAATAATGGATAACAAAATCTCCACTCAGATGGGTCATGTCTATTTATCTTGTGTTCTGCAATATGAATTGGACATTTTTGAGAAGTTCGTTGCTCTTAATTTTTTAAAGTGAAGGGGATGAGGCACTCGGAGGACAGTCAGAGTGAATGTTTCAGACAGTTGGTTCCCATTCCTGTCTTCTGTGGTGGCGTGAATGCTGACCCACACTTCCTGAATTACTCTTGTTTACATCACCATTGTTGTTTCAGAGGATGTAAACAAACTTCGTTCCCCACAAGTCTTCAATAACTGCAAAGCATTTAAGTCTTTATTCTTAATCTTTAACTTAGATTTTTCATGAAGATAGGTCACTAGCAAGTTATTTGTATTTTATTAGGTGTAAATTTTAGTCCTGACACAAATTTTGGAGCTTTGCCAGCTACTGTGTTGCCATAAAGCAATGCTAATATTTCTCTTATAATTAGATCTACAATTATAATCCCAACCAATAATATGGTCGCATTCATTCTTCATAAATTAATGATATAAGAGAATCAGTATTGATATTGCAGCCAGATACCAATATGTCCTATTTTGATAAATGACACACAAGGTCTTAGAAAAGAGAAATTTCTTAACTTTTACCTGGACAAATAGATTTTAAAACTTAAAGTTCCTGAGATAAAAAGACTCTGCTTGTCACTTGTAAGAGCCATTTGCCCGTTCATTAATGTTCCCTACTTACGTATATTTGAAGTAGCAGGCCGGTAAAAGCCCTGGGCCTACCCCCTCTGCATCTCCAACGGTGGCCCTTCCCCACGGAGTAACTTTCTCCAAACTGACGCCTGGTCAGCCTCTCTTGTGCTGAGTGCTATTTGATATTTTTAAGGCCTGGGACTTGCAACCTCCCCCTGGAACTGGGCCTCCTTGAACACTGGATACAAAGGCTCTCCTATGAGCTCCCGATCCGAGTGCCATCTGAGAGCGAACTGCCATCGGATTTCAAACAGAAACGCAGAAAAAAAGAGACGGAGCTGGTCTCATTGTCTAAAAGGAAGTGGGAGCCTTTGCCACAGATACAAACAGGACAATTAGACATTCTATATGTCGCTCTGCACCGCCCACTGCCTGCTCTCTTCGGAAAACACACCTTATGCTCTTTACTTTGCCACATGAGGTTTTCTCTCTAAAGAGCTCTTCCTTCCTCTTTAATCGCTTGCACAGATTAGATTCCCCAGCTGCTTTCCCCTCCCTCCCTCCCTGCTGTCTTTCCGTGCCACAGAGTAATGAACTTGGAAATCCTATAAATAGAAGCATGGAAAAAAAAAGACATCGAATGTAAACCTTTTACATTTCACCTAGGGGACCTATTCCCATGTGCGATTCGTATTACTGTAACCCAGCTCCACGGCCTCAGGGGGATGTGTCGGACTGTGGCAAGGAAGGCTCCTTCAGCTCAGGGTGCACCTGTGCGGATGTGAGCAGGTATCCCCGCATTCCGTGGCTGATCGGCGTTCTGATTCACTCAGGGGCTGACATTCTAAAGCACATGGGCGATTTCTAGGTGAGCAGTTACAACGTGTTGGTTTTGATTGGGTGGTCCTGCCCGATGTAACAGGAAGAGGGAGGACGGAAGAGTCAAGCCTCCGGAATCGGTCAGCAGTGGAGAGGACAGGCAGTCCTCACCGTCATGTCTACTGTCACGCTGATGGATTAGTTTATATTACACGTGAGTTAGCTGCCCGATGATGTCTCTGGTTTCTGATTCCAAGGAAAATCGCATAATCTACAGCCCTGAAAATCCTGAAGAAGCAGTGAGTTCTGGCCCTTTGGTAGAAATAAGAGACACTCACAGCTAAAGAACAGGAACACGTAAGTGTCAACAGAAGCTACACCCGTAGTTCATTTACCTGATGAGACGTCATGTGAGGAGTTAGAGTTGGCTGTGCTGGGGGTGCCTGTGCCCTCAGGTCTGAGGTCAGCTCCCAGAGACGGGCACCTTCACGGGGCAGGGGAAAGCTGGCGAGCCATCCCCAACACCTGAGAGTGCCCAGAAGTGGCTGAGCAGGGAGGCGGGGGCTGGCATTCAGGCTGAGCAGCAAGGGGACCTAACGCCTGAATACCATGTCCAAATGCCAGCCCCAGCAGAGGAGGTGGTGAGACAGGGTCGGTGCTCAAGGCCACAGGGACAGCCCGCAGGGGACAGTGAGGGCATGGTGGTCACAGGACCGTCTCCTCTCCTTTGCTAACGGGACGCTGAACAAGCCACCTCAGGAACCCAGGTCACGTTCAGGGAGTGGAGAACTTGAGGAGTGAGGACAGAAGCTTCCCCAACCAGGTTTGATGTAATGACCCTGAACATGTAAGAGGAAGTAAGGTAGTTCACTACCAGGCAGCTTTGCAGTCCCACGAGCTAAGTTTAATGACAGAGAAATGATTACATCCTTGCACAACTGGGTGTGTGACAATATAAAATGTCAATTTATACTTCCTAATGTGCCACACGGGCAGAAGGCAGATCTTTTACTTCACAGCAAGTTGACAGAGAGTATTCCCTTTTAATAATCTAAGTAGATACCATTCTGCAAGTCTGTAATGAGAAACGACTTTTGCTCTTCGATATTTTTTAAATATAGGATTTACAACATAAACCTTTTCCTGTTTGTATTTCCACTCCACTGTTATTTACTGGAGCTCTATGAAAGCGAAATAAAACAAGGCGTCAGATAAATATATGAACTCTCCATTTTTGAATATATGCTTCTGTGGTATCATTCTAACTTTCCTTGGCGATATTGATCGGAAGGTCAGATTTACTGAGGGGCACCTTTTAGTCTTTGAAGCGTCACCCAAAAGTGTGAGTAAGGTCTTTGTCGGCTAATGAGCCTTCTTTGATGTGACTGGGTTTGTGAAGCCCGGCCCTGTGAATGGGCCGTCCATCAGCTCACAGCTGCACTAAGCCCCTCGGATGGCCGTATCCATGGCGACGAGCCAAAAATGGCCACACAGATTAATCCATTGGTGTGAGCGTCTCAGTGAGAGGCCGCTTTCATCTTCTGCTGGGGAGGCTGGTGGTGACATAAAACACTGAGCAGAAGCCAGAGAGCGGTGGACACCGCAGGGTCTGGTTCCCGTAAACACTGTGTCCTTTTTATCTGCTCGGGGTGACTGAGAACAGTTGGGGATGTGATAGCGCCACCATAATGTTCCTTTAATAAAACTGGCATTCATTTAATGCTCACATGCGGGCTCTTTCTTCCTCGTCATCTCTCACGAATGCCGTCGACTCAGCCTGGACAATGAGCCCAGCGAGCGACACAGTGGCACAAAATTAAAGAGTAATCTTTTCTCTTGCTGTTTGGTTGCTCATTGCATTCCTATAACAGTGCACGAGAGACCCCGCCGACGTCAGATCTGATTGTTAATTTACTCTGTCGTATGAATACATGAAGCTAAGTCTTTGCATTGTTGTTGAAGCTAAAAAAAAAATCACTGAGCATCTTCTCCACCTTGTTAGAACCCGGTGTGAGTCTTGTATCTAGACAAATCTGCTCTTCAATCACATCTTTAAAAAAACATATTTTGTTCTGGTGTTAGGATGAACTTATGGAAAATCAAATTACTAGTGCTATTGTCAACGTTAATGAACTCTTAAGACAAGGGAACTGGTCACAAAGCGAACATGGATGAACATATTGTCTTTTCATCTGCAATTTATTATTCACTACTGAAGGCTATTCCGATGAAAGCACGTGAGTGACAGATTGAAGGTTTTCTTGTTATTTCTCACTTGGGGACCTGAGTTATATTTTCATACACAGAAATAAATAGAATTACTTTCTGCCCTGTATTTCTTAGCTTGTTCAAGCCACACGACTCTTTGAAAATCAAATAAAAGCTTTAGGCCCCTACAAAAATTACACCTACGTACAAATTTGCAGCAATTTTAGGTGATCCATGGACCCTCGGTCAAGAAAATGTCGGTCAAACCAGTCTTTAAAATGTTCCCTTAAACATTGCATGGAGCTCTCTGGTTTCAGTTCCCACATTAGGGAAGCCGGGAGGTTATCGTTTCCATGCGTGCAGGGAAACGTCGGGCACATGGAGTCACGGAGGTGTGTGACGCCGGAGAGTCTCAGGCGACACCTGTTTGTGTCCCTGGGGCAGGAGAGGCTGGCGCTGTGCAGGGTCGGGAATGCTTCAGTGCCACTTCCGCTGAGCTGTCGGGGCTAGGAGGAGACACCCTGGAGGCCGACAGGCTGCTGGGCGCTGGCTTCTCCGTCATCCCCCAAACTCCCCTTGTTTGGTTCCAGGAACGACATCAGATTCTCACGCTAAAGATTGAGGAAGTTCCCCTCTTGGCTGTGGTGGGGGGAGGGAAAACGAGCCCTAGTGGGACCCCCCCACCCTACAGCGTTCAGCACAACAAACACCTGCTCTGCGGGTGGGGGGTGGGGGGGAGGTCTGGACCAGTCTTCCCGTGTCCCAGCCAGGAGGAACATTTCTCCTGCTCCCTCCTCAAGGTGCAGTGGGTGGGATCGGCGGGAGAAGGCGAAACCCACATGTGAGCACTGAATTAATGGAAGTTTCACTAAAAGAACATTACGGCGGCAATGTCACGCCCCCGGCTGTTCTCGGTCATCGCTCGCAGATAAAGAGGAAGAGAAGCCCCACTGTTCACAGGAAGAGCATCACTCTTTCTCTTAAGATTCGCCCGATGGGTTTGAAAACGTACGTCCTCACAAAAATCTGCCTGCAGAGGTTGATGGCAGCTTAATTCCAGAACTGGAAAAAATCTGGAACCAAAATGTCCCTTAAAGATGACTGGACAAGCAAATTGTCGAACAGCCATGCAATGGAATAGTATTCGGCAATAAAAAGAAGTGAGCTACTAATCCATGAAAGGACAGGAATAAACCTTAAGTGTTTATTGCTGAGTGAAAGAAGCTGGTCCGAAAAGGCTGCATGCTGTGTGATTCTAATTATATGACATTCTTGGAAAGAAAAAAAAATACGGAGACAAGAAAAAGACCCGTGGTTGCCACAAGCTCACGGGAAGTATGTGAGGGTTGAATGGGTGAAGCGCCGGGGTTGGCTTTTGCATTTTGTTTTGGTTTTGTTTTAGGTGGTAACATGTCTGTATGATACTGGCAAAACTCACAGAACTTTACTGCAGAGAGTGAACCTTCATGCACGCAAATTTTACAAGGCCGATTCGGAAGTTGGGGGTTAGATGCCAAATGGGACAGAATAATCTAAATATATTGCAAATGTAGGAAACCACCTTACTGAATGGGGGGGGGGGGGAAAGGTGCTGACCTTGGTAACTTAGGAAATGAATGGAGTTTGTAAGGCTACATTCAAACACAACTGCACCTGGGCACCGTACCCTAGCTGATCAAGTAGTCCCCAAAGTGGGCGGGGCTTACCAGTTCAGAGGCGGTGACACGTGCATACGGGAAATCAACGCTCGAGGAAAACGTTGGGGAATCATGTCGGTTGTCATCACCTTCTGCCAAACAATCATCATTCTCACCTGGATTCTTGCATTGTTCTCTAAGGCATCTTGTCCTGAGTCATTTAAGACATTCATAAAAGTAAGTGCTTAATCTGAGAGTCCCTAATCCTCATCAGATGAATGATGGTAATGCTCCCACATCAAAAATGATACTTTGCTTTGGGGCTAGTTTTTTTTAATTTGTTAATGAAAGTGTTTGGTGATAAATTTTGATATATAACCCGTTAAGACTTTTGAGAAAATTCATGGTTACAGTTTAAAAATTATGATATACGTAGGAATTCTTAAAAATGAGAAGAATCTAAGTCTCAAATGGTTTTTTAATTTAATGACATTTTGTCAATTTTATAATTAAAAAATTAACCACTTTAGTGTGTTATTTTTATGGGCATTCAATCAACCTTTGGTTATTTCTGTTGTAGTTTTTTTTTCTCAATAGCCTTATGAAATTAGTAGTATTTTCAAAGGAGACAAACAAAATACATAACTTTCTTAAGAGAGTACAGCTAAAAAGTAGCAATGCTAGAGTCTGAAATCAGGGAGTCTGGTCCCAGAACTTTACTGTTAGTCATTACCCTCATTTGTATACTCCAGGGACATAATCCTCTTGGTTCAAAGATGATTGTCGTGGTTCATGGCTCTTGTGAATATGTGTTTGCTAACCTGGTGACCCTGCCCGAGTGTATTTATCCTGCAGAAGACCAGGGCACTCTGCCAGCCTGCACGGCATCGCAGCTACGTGACAGTTCATGCAGCCTCCGGAGAGAGAAGACAAACCGTGCTGCTCTTCACTAACAGTGGCCCGTTTTTTAGAAGGCAGCCGAGAATGACTGTACTCACAAAAACTAGATGTTAAATTGTGAGTCCGCACAATCTCTGGACCAGACACGTTCTGTGCAAGTCCATGCCTCGCACGGGGGATCCCCGGTGACTGCACTTCCTCCTCACCGTTACTGACGCCCTGCTTGGCGTTGTAGATGGAGAGACGACGTACGGACCAATGTGCCAACAGGGACAGAAACAACAGCTGGTCATGGGAGCCAAGATCGAAGAAAAACTGTTATCAGAGGAAACAAGAAAAAGCATTTCAGAAGAAGTACCGTATTTTTAGGACTCTAAGAAGCACCTAGGTTTCAGAGGAGAAAAACAGGAAAAAATTTTTGAAGCAAAAAATGTGGTAAAACATTTAATAACCTGCCACCCTGCTCCACTGCCACCCCGCCCCCGACAGTGAGCCAGGTAAGCTACATTCAGACTATAAGACGCACCCCCATTTTCCTCCCCAATTCTTTTTTGGGGAAAGTGCATCTTATAGTCTGAAAAATACGGGCTATCTGAACTTAGGAGAAAGAGCTCTGAGAGGATGAGCAGGAAATACAGAAGTACAAAGAAGGATTTGACTGATTGATTGACCATTAACTGACTGAGTTAAAGGAATGGCCTGGAAAAGTAACTCCAGGCCTTAAAGGGTTCAGTGTGCCTGGGCCCTGTGACAGGGCCCTGTGACGGGCGCGGGGCAGGGAGGGGGCAGAGGAGGAGGGAACAGAAAAGACCCTCAGGGCCAGTTCCGTGCTGCGCTGCAGCCGACACAGTACTGCGGGAGGAGCTTGCTTTGTCTGGTCGGGCTGTTTTCACAGTTTCAGCCAGTGCTTTTAACATTTGACAACTGGCCATCCACTAACCCACACACAGCAGTGAAAAATATTTGTTTTATTTCTTTCCAATTCTTGGGCAATATTTTTATTTTAATTTTGAGGATCAAATTATAAAGCCTTTATTAAGTGATTCATGGACTGGGCAGCAGCTAGCAGCCAGAGGGGGGAAAAAAAAAGTCATTGTTTTCCCCTTCAGTGTTATATTGCATTGGTGGGATGACGTTTTCCTTCTAAATTAAGGGCTACAAACACAGACCCCTGTGAGGAGTGGACAGGCCACGGAAATGGGTGGAGTGGGCCAGGTGAAATGGCTAGTTTTCCTCTTGGGCACAAGGCACAAGGACAAGCGAGACGGCTGAGACTGCAGATGACAAGTGTCCCCGCTCCGCCCCCACCTGAGCCGCCTGCAGCCACCAGCTCCCGCCCAGGGGCTCTGGCTCCAGCGCTGGCAGGCCTGGCAAAGCCAGAAGTCGGGTTTTTTATGGAACAGCTCCCAACTTTCCCGTGTGGACCAGTCCCTCACATTGTTTTCAATGCCGTGGGGGCCGGCGGGGTGGCAGAGCCAAGCACAACAGGGCGGGCCTCGGGCGGATGGGGCAGCCAGGGTCTGACTGGGATCTGCCGATGACGGCCTGCCCCTGCCAGTCCTGCTGTTTCCCGTTTGGAATAAGGCACAATAGGGTGGTCAGAGATCCAACGTCATTTCTTCTGATTGCAAAAACTGTAAATACCCAGAAAATTAGAGTGTGTAATAAACATATATATATATTTGCCACTCCTATTTAACAACTATTCCTCTCTTATTTTGCTTTAAACCTTTTTTGAAAATTCTTTGCTGATCGGATGACCCCCTCCCTTGTTTTCCTCTTCCTCCTCAGAGACAGTTGTTCTGAAGTTAATATTCTTCACCTTATATTTTAGTACCATTAACCAGGTATAGCCGTCAATAAGAATTATTTTTTTAGAGTTAAAAATCCCAATAAAAGGCATTCCACTGTATACGTTATTCTGCATCTTGTAGTTTTCCTACTCCAGGCCTTGTTCTAGAGAGATCTAATCACTGTAGAGATCAATTTGTTAATTGTCGTTGTAGCTGTATGGAGCAGCATTGTATAAATGTATGTGTTTATCCACCTCCCGTGGGTGAGCACGCAACTTTCTCCCAGTTTCTCCCACAGCAGTCACAGTGGGCATGCTCACCTGTTTCCTTGGGCACACACAGTAGACTTCCATAGAGTTGATGCTGGCGGTGGGATTTCACGGTCCTGAGGGTCGTGTGTCTTCGACTTTCCTAGATGCGATTGAAAATTATAATGAAAAATAATAAAAATTGACTTCCCAAAGGAGGTACAGCAATTCATACCCACCAGCTGCCCGTGAGCTGCTTTTCCCTTCCTTTGCCAAGTTTTAGTGATTTTTAAATTTAAATTTTTACTTATTTGATGGCTAAAAACGAAGTATTAGTGTGCTTTTACTTCACATTTCTTCAAAGTGTATTTGACTAGTGTATGTGAGCATCTTTTCATATGGGCCACTTGTTTTCCGTGACTTCCCTGTTTATACCCTTTAGCCACTTTCTTTTCTTTTGTGCTGACATTTCAAAACTGAATTCTAGGATTCTTCATAATCCTCCTTGAACATCTTTCATCCGTTACTCAGGGCACAATAAAAAAAAATTAAGCCCTGGCTGGCGTAGTTCAGTGGATTGAGCATGGGCTGTGAACCAAAGCATCGCAGGTTCGATTCCCAGTCAGGGCACATGCCTGGGCTGCAGGCCACAGCCCCCAGCAACTGCACATTGATGTTTCTCTCTCTCTCTTTCTCCCTCCCTTCTCTCTCTAAAAATAAATAAATAAATAAATAAATAATCTTTAAAAAATTAGTTAGCCTTGCTATTTTGTTTAATCTCTTGTATTTCATCAAATAAATCTTCTGAAAACAGGACAATATTTTCCTATATTTTATTTTAAAGATTTAAATTTTTGTCTTCATCGTTTAAGTCTTCAATCTCCTTGGAAGTCACGCTGTGTGTGGTGTGATGCAGGGACTGGAACTCTTTTCCTCATTAATAGCTCATCATTTCAGCCCTGTTTCTTGCTTAAGCCCACCCCCCAGCCTGCCCGTGTTGCCTCTGCTGAGTATTTACCGTCCCACCCTCCATACGAAGCGGTCTGCAGACGTAAAAGGCAAGCAGTGCCCCGTGTCCGGGCTCCAGCCAGCCAGTGCAGAGGGCTTGCTAGTGTCGCCCCTGAGACGGCCACACTGCCCGGTGGCCATCCAAGTGCGGCCAGACGAGTGGACAAGAGAAAAACCTTTGGTGGAACAATCCTCAAGCCATCAGAGTGGTTCGGAGGTTAAGAGCTTAAGGTTTCAAGCAATCAGCCAATAAAGCATTTTATTTCAGCTATGGATCCTCCGTACTAAAATTTAAAATGCATTTAAATTGAAAAAGAGGGAAATAATTTTTAGCTGCTTATTCTATGCTGACAGCTTTGTAATATGTCCAGATCTGTGCTAGGAATAGAAAACTTAGGTGAAATATTTTCCTTGATTACACTAGCTGTACTCATTGCTTCTGCTACAACGGCTCTGTGGGCAAATGAAATCATTCCCGCCGGTGGTTATTGCCTCAGACGTCAGACTGCCCCATACAAAGCTACCTGTAAACATAGAGCAGAGTCCTTCATTGCACACACTGTTTAAAGTTTCTTTAAAATTGGGAAAGAGGCAAAAACTGGCTCTCTTTAGAGCTCTTAACTCAGGCATTCCCTCAGCCCTGAAATACTGCAACGCTCCTCCCTTCTTCCCGGACTCTAACGGTGTCGGCATTCCTTGTTCTCTTGGAGACATTTTTTGCCCTCACTGGCGTGTCAATCCTCTTCTGCTCCACCCGCTCGGGTCCCTGACACTCGGTGGCTCCCTGGCCATTCACCATCTCAGAGAAATGAGCCAATTCAGAGCAGTCGTCATGGAGGTGATTCTCCCATCCTTTCCAGAAGCCCAAGGAAAGCCAGCCAAACATGGCTTAGTTGAATTCCAAGTCTCCTCTTTCAATCAACATAACGTCAATAGCTCCATTCCTTTGTGCTTGGAATCATTTGATCAATAGCGTGAAAAAAAGCATTTAAATATTTTAATCAACATATCCTCTAAGGAAGCTCAATGTAAATCTGCTTTATGTTACAACTCGACTGTTGCCTCAGCAGGAAGGAAATATATCCTCAGGATGCTACTCCTTCAGTGGGTTTGTTTTTTCTCTGCTTCAGCCCTTTGCTCCCTCCCCTCGGGCGACAGGCGTGCTGTCGCAGAGTCGCTCTCCCACGCGAGGTCCCTGAACCCGTTCTGCATCCTCGCCGCCTGGGCCTTGCTCTGCTCCTCTGTGCAGGGAGCGACCCGTGGCGGACACGAGGGGTGAACTTGCAGATTTCCGTGGGGGACATTGAATTCAGGAAGCTGACGGGGTCTCCTGCACTTTGGGCAGGAGACCTTGAGGTGGAGCTGGGAGGGACCCTGGAGCAGAGCGCCTGCGGCCGTGGTCAGAGCTTGTGGGTGGCCCCTGGTTTCACCCTGGCTCCGTCCACAGTGCCTTTGGCCACTGGTCCCTGTGACCTTTGCCGGGGTGGATGGCTTGAAATCCCAGGCTTTTGATTTTGATCTCGGTAAGTGGCTGTGGTTACGACAGCTTTGTGCACAGGGAAGGCGCTGATCTTACAGAGACGGGAGAGCGGAAGTCACACCTTCACGGAACAGGGGCTGCGTGGCTGGGTCTTCAGTGACCAGCTGCCCAGCAGAGGTGAGCAGTGCGGAGCAGCTGTGACCAAAGCCATCCTGCGTGCCAGGTCAAGGAGGAGGAGGCTGCGAAGAAGAAAACGACAGCTTCGCATGGCTGCACAGGGGCTCTTGAGCAGGCTCCACCATGGCCCTCAAATCCATGCAGACAGTGGACTGCCCAGGAGAGAGGAAGCCCCCCGGGGCAGGTGCCTCGGGCCTGAGCCCCGGAAGCCGGAGGCAGTGCAGACAGGCCCCGGGGTGCCGGTCCCCAGCCTGTGCGGCCGGAGAGTGGAGGGGATGCTGGTACCACCGGTGTGCCAGAAGCGCTGCCTTGGAGAAAAATGGAAATCAAACAACTTTCAGTGTCCTGAAAGGAAAAGAAAGGCGCCTCAAATAAGATGGGTGATGAGCTGCCTCTCTGGCAAATTTCTAAACCGAAGAGATGCCCTGGCTCCCCCTGAGGGGCAGGCCGTGAGCGTATAGATTCCACCTCAGACGTGGTCGGCATCACCCAGCCGAGAGCCCTAACATTCAGTCTGGCTCCGTGGGACTGGTTTTCTGAGCTGATTTTGGCTGTGAGCCATAGGACCCAGAGTCAATGTTATTTCCCCTTAAACGTATGACTTATCGATAAGCAGGACCGAACCTTGGTTCTGCCTCTGCGATATCTTAGTGTTTAGGGACTCTCCAGGGGACGCCCTGGTCTTGCATCCCGCGCACCTGCAAACGTCGTCGGGGTCGGAGGGCACACCGCAGCCAGGAGCAGTCTCGCGCCCGGCGGTCCCCCGGGCTGTCACTCCGTCCTCACAGCGAGAATGAAGCTCGTTCTCTGGGGGAGGTTTCCAGGGGCATGTCCACTCCCGGCGCTCGGTGAGACATTGCAACAGCAAATGTTTTGAAAATCAGGATGATTTGACGTTATTTTTTTAAAGACCTCTGAGATAGTGTTAAGGGCATGTTTATTTTAAATAACAACATGACTGAAAAGGCTAGGAAGTTCCCAGCAATGTCTTTTTCAAGTCTCATCTTCACGCCTCATCGCGGAGTTAAAATTTGGGGCCAGTCACTCTCACTATTTGAACTCACTGACACGGTTTACTTAATTTTTTTTAAATTGATTGATTACTAAGCAGATTGGTTACTTTTGTCTTTCTCAAGATTCAGAAAAAATAGGGTCATGTGCTAGCTGTTTTCTAAGTAGGATGTTTTCTTGTAATGAACTGAATTAACAGGCTTCAGAAACTATGATAACAGAGAAGCAATTTCTTGGTTGGCTGACTTTTATGCCAAAATGATAATACCTAACAGTTTCCTCTAAATAATGTGGTTTTCTCTTCAGAATGGATCACAGACAAACCTCACTTATTGACATTTTCACATGTAAACAGACATATTTTTTGCCTGGTTTGACCATAGTGAAACTTGACAAATGGAGGACATCCTATTTATTATAAATAGTTATAATACTACCTTTTCATTATAGAAATTTAAACAGAAAGACAGAAATCATGCAGACATGCAAAGACACAGTAACCCCCAGAAAGAGTAGTATAATAACAAATAATAATTCAACATTGTAAAGTCGTGGTAGCTTATTATGTATAAGATGACCTGGAGAGAAAAGTATGGGGAACACAGGCAAATTCCCTGGCTTGTTAGATTAGAAATAACACGATGTTTGTTTGTGCTATATGAGTAACATGATTCAAACTCTCATTTTCAACAAGTTGTGCTAACCCCGTACACAGAGACTTCCTCTCACATTCGGGCTGATTTAAAAGAAAACGTGCTCCGACCAATCCACATACACCCTGTTTTCACCTCTGCTCAAAGTCTTTTTCCTTTTCCTCTTTAGTTTCCTTGTTTCATTTATATGAAAAAAAAACGTAGAAAGATAAAAAGGTGTGTCTGAGAACTTGTAAGAAAGAGAGAAGGAGAAAGTGGAACATCTTTAAAGAGGCTCTTCTTCATGACCAAACTCCTGTGGGTAAATGTTCCAACAAGTTTTTCCCTCTCGTTTTTCCTTTGCAGCACCCAGGCTCCCAGGCAGGCCCAGCCGTGCCGCACGCGGGGTGCCAGGTTGATGCCCCATGGAACTGTTTTTCCCGATTTCAGATCCCGCTGTGAACGATGCATCTTCCTGTCTGCTCCGTAAATGCTCAGAAGCTTACTTAATTTTCCTCTGCCACTGAGTGATTCATGCAACATCCAGGAGCGAGGCCACTGAGTCCCATCGCCGACGTTGTCCCTTCTTGGGCGTGTGCCAGGCGTGGGGCATCCAGAGGTCAACCAGGACCCGCTCCGCCCCAAGGGAGGTCAGAGAGCCAGGCCCGCTGACCTCACAGGGGATGAGTGGGACCCGATTGGGCAAGAAGTGTTTGCACCTGTGCTTGGGAAACCGACAGGCTCCATGCAAAGATAAGGCATTGCTCTTCACAAAAACTCTGGTTGTCTCCTTGTTACTGTGAGTTCTCTAAATCGTTCTTGCTTGTTTAGCATTTCTCATGAAGATTTGCCAAGATCAATACTGCTATGAAGTTTTGTGGTTTGGGTGCACAAATCACTGTGTTTGTCGAGTCCTGAGAGATACCCGATTTAACTGGCAAAGGGGAAAGGTGCACGGCCCACGAACCCCGGGAAGTCACAGCACTCCGGCAGGCGGGCGCTGTCTCCTCACCTTCCCTCTGTGCCTCCAGCTGAAGGTGCCTGCTGTGAACTGTGAGACATAACAGAGGGTAATGAAAATGACGATCACCGCGCTCATTTGTCCAGTACTCTGTACGTGCCAGGTAATTTCTGTGTGCCTCACATACCTGATCTTATTTAATTCTCCAACAGCCCCCCCCCCCCAAGTGGTCACGGTACTCTGTTATTATCCCCCACTTCCTGGAAGATGGTAAGTTTCCCCTACGCAGAAGTACTTGCTTAGTACTTGCTCAAATTATCAAATGTGAAACTGGAATGTTTTAGGGACTCTAGGGGATTCCTCATTGTTTTTATTCATTTCCTTTATTTTTTATTGTTTTAATTTCCCAGGCAGTGTGTTCATGCATTGGGAGGGCCACGCCTGAGTCCTGTCCCCCGAGAAAACACCCTGTTTCTACAGGTGCGACCCAGCAGAAACCAGTGACGGAAGCAATGTGCGGGGTCGTTGCTCCCACTCATGAACAATCACAGAACGATACACAGTTGCCTCACAGCGCTCATTAGTAAAGACAGTTTTCCTTACAGGAAACTGTTAAGTGTGGGGATTTAAAAACGCAACTTTGACTCACTTTATAGGCAACACCAGGACTTGTTGATGGCCATCCTACCATGTGATTTAATTCAAATAATCACTCATATAAAGTCAAAACACACACACAAGATTTTTACAGTTCAAGAGGAGATGTATTTGTAAGGCCTTTTTCCCAGCGAGCAGTCTCAGAGCATCGTTTTCAGTCCATGTCAGTCTAGTAACACCGGAGGGACAAACCTGACGACACATAAATGTGACCCCCAAACACTGATGCTACAATTACCTTAAAGCGTGACAGACTCCAATGGTGCACATTCGGGAGTAAGTGTATCAGGAATATGAGGAAAAATGTTTTCCAGGGTCATTCGTGTTCGAAGGTAAAACTTAAAACTCCTAAAGTAAACGCCTTAAATACTTATGTTCGTATAATGAAGTATTCTTACAGAACACTCCCTTTACTCCATTTACGTTTATACGGATGTTGGTTCCTGAACTAACAGAACTGGAAGTATTCACCTCTCACGGTACTGTATTGAAGGCTTTGGAATATCTTTCCTTTAAAACCTCAGAATGGGCTTCATCACGTGCCAACGCAGAAAGGACAAAACACCCCTTTGGGTTTTCACTCTGTTTTCCAGCCAGCGCGTTCTGGAATTGCTCACAAAATATTCATCGTAAATTAAGCATGTGCCGCCTGAGAGAGGTGGCCATTATGCACCATTATTCTATGTTTTCCTAGACAAAATCTTATTTATGGCATCAAATGCAGATAAATTACCCGGTAACAGAGCCCGTCAGCTCTGCCGGATGCGGAGGACCAAGAAAACGAAGCAGCTCACAGCGCCCCGGCCCGAGGGTGTTATTAACGTCGGGAAGCGGAGTTGCTGGATCCGGGCGGAGAGAGAGGAGACCCCGGGTGCTGCTCCTTCTCGTTTATTATAACAGCACCCACCGCGCAGGCCCTCCCTCCGCGGGTCCCATCAGCGCGCCGGGGAAGGCTCCCAGCGTGAGCGCTGTCACTCCATCCGCCTCGGAGTCGGAGCTGGGGAGTCACGCACTGCGGTCCCAGGAGAACAGTGCGCCGGCGGGACGCAGGCCCCAGGCGCTCCCATCTGGGATGGGGGAACCTGAGTAGCCGGCACGGGGTCCAGCAAGCTGTAATAAGCCTTCCGAAAACCTCGTTGTGGCAGGCTGGCTGCTTCCTCGACTGGCTGTCTTCTGGCTTTGGAAGTTTGGTCACGGTTTTCAGGGAGCATCCAGATACCTATCCTTAAACCTATTAGAAGGACTTTATGTCTGCACACCCGCCAAGGACAGCAAGAATGAACAGGCTCCAATTCTAGGTCTCGCTGTGCCACAGGCTACTGTTTTGCCTTCCACTTGTCACTTGGGTGTTCTCTTCCTCTGTCTCCCGTTTCGTGAGACCTAATTCCAAGGGGCAGCAGTGATGTGCTCGCAACCGGCCATCAGACAGGACCTGCCGTAGGCGTCCTTCAGAACCTTCTAGAGAATCTGGACTGTGGACTGTGCACAGGCGCAGGGGCTAGCATTCTTACAGGGGTGGACTCCAGCCATGTGAGTGTGAATGTAATTTTTCAAGATCTGAATTCCTTCATCTGACGTGGTGGGATGGGCTGGATTCTGCAATTGCTCCTCTCGAGCAAAGATTCCAGCACTAGGTCATGCACCCCACCAGCCGACGCACACACCGCCCTCGTCAGAGCCGCGGCAAGAGCCTTTCGTCTGTTCCTCAAGAGGCCAGGAAGCCGGACACTGACTGGCTCTTGGAGCAGAAGCCGGGTTGGGCTGTTCCACTCCCAGAGTTTGACCATCACACCTCTTGCCCTCCGTGGAGAACAGGTGACACTCCAATGGCCTTTTGTCAAGGCAGGGTGGTGGTGGGGGTCAGTGACCCCAGGGAGCAGGCTGGGGAGAGGGGAGGCACTTTGGAGTGGGAGGGTAGATGACATTGCTTTGACATTGACTTTGTTCCCTGGCTTGGTAAGTTCCATCACTGAGACCTCAGAGTGGAAACCCTTGCACAGGATCATCATAAAATGAGCGGGACAGCGTTTCCCCGGTCACAGCCCTGGAGGAGGGGCAGGGCCACCGTTGCCAGGGGTTCTGGAACCAAAAAGGACACAGTCCAGGCTGTGGACCAACCACCCTTTGGGGCTTGCTTCCTTGGACCTCAGGCAGTCAGTGACCGAGTCTCTTACTTCTGACCTTTGAGAAACTAGATAGTAATACGATAAAGAAGCCGACTTTTGAAAACAGTGTCTAACAGCGTATAAGTATCACCTCTGCTATGTCAATACCATAGTTTCACATTCAAGTTTGAAAGTAAAGTTAGCCAAAAATAGCTCCACTGTCCGTGTTCTTGGGGGTTTGATGAGCAGATTGTGTACGGAGGCATTTCCCGTGGAGAGTGGGCTGCGTGTGGTGGGGGCGGGGCAGCCCCATCAGAGAGGACCGGGTGCTAAAGAGAGCCAGTCGGGGCCTCCGCGTGGGCCAGGGGGTGGAGCTTTCGTTCCCTCGCCACCGCTGAAGACCCGGCTCCGAGCTCCTCTCCCAGATGCTCGGCCCACGAAGCAGGGAGGTGAGAAAGCCTGGCCTCATCGAGAAACCGCATCATCACTCCTGGGAAAGCAGTCAGAGCTCCCCCGGTGGCGTCTGGGACCCACAGTGTGCCTGGAATTCCAGCCCTGGGGGGACGCCCAGTTCACTGCATTCAGGGCTGCTGACGGAGTCCAGAGTCTGTTAACACATAAAACCCGCATGGTTTGTATTTTAAAGGCAGAAGACACTGTCTTTGGTCTGTGCACTTGCATGTTTTTCCTCAGAGATCCTCCTGTCAAGTGGGGCGTCTGCAACAGTAGACCAGCATGTGCAGGCGAGGTACACGGAGAAACCCGCTTTCTGGGTCCGCTGTAACAAAGCGTGCAGTTCTTTCCAGGCCTTCGGGCGTGGGTCCTTCCAAGTTCCCCGTCTGGAAAAGGATGGATCACCCGTCAAGTGTATCTTCCTCTTGTCTCACTTAGTTTAGTAAGAGACTGAGTAACTCGGCTGTTGGATGCTGAGTGGACACTGTGGAAGGTGGAAAGGCAAACAGGGCAGCACCCCTGAGTCCCGGAGGTTTACACGGTGCGAGGGAGTGGCTGGGGGTGATTAAAGAGGACCACAAGCGGCCCGGATACCGGAAATAGAGGGAGAGGAGCTCGCAGGGGGAAGGTGTGGTTAATTCCAACTGGGAAACCATAGAGGGCTTCCTGGAGAAGGGATACATCTTAAAGGATGGGTGGATTTAGATACTTTTCCTTTCTTTTCTTTTTATTCCTCCCTTTCTTTACCTTCCCCCTTCCTTGCCTCTCTCCCTTTCTTTCCCCCTTTCCCCCTTCCTTCCCCTGTCCATTTGTTCAATCACTATTTCTGAATGCCTCCTATGTATCAGTGACGGTGCTACCCCAATGGATTGCGTCATCTTGGGGTAAAGATGACATTTAAGAATTTAAGCCAATTGTCACGCTCCTTGATACGAACTGATAGAAGTTATTTGGGGAAATAATCAATGGCATGATCTCTGACAGAGGAGACGGACTCAGACGAGGGGTTCAGGGGGGCATGACTTGACACCTGCCCTGACATCTAGAAGATGGGAAGGCGTGGACTCAGGGTAAAGCTGACTGGGAGACACATTTACAATAGGCGTAGGGGACACAGCAGATATTGGTGAGCCCATGACGCAGGTTAGTGGGAATACTCATTTTTTAGAGACTATTTGCCACACAGAGAGACGGACCATAGTTGTTAAAGCGTGCTCCGGAGCCAGATTACTGACACTCCCGTCCCAGCTCCACCCCCCACCCCCAGCCGTGTGGCTCTCGGCCTCTCTGACTGAACCTCTGGGTCTCATTTCCTTCTCTCTAAATGGGGATGATCATTGCCATCCTTTAAGGATTAAATACATATAAATATTGTATATATTACAGACGAACTAGGAAGTATATTTCCATGCAATATTTAGATAATGACTAAATATATATTAATTCATATTCAGTCCTTGAAATTACTCAGGAAGCAAGTCCTATTACCCAGGTTGTTAATAAATTGGAATGTAACAGGCATCACAGGCATGTAGTAGCGTATATATTAGAATCTGATATATACATAAGAATAATGTGGTGTCTTATTATCTTTATTATGTCTTTGAGTCCAATTACAAACCTGAATTCTCTAGTTTAATAAATCTGCATTTGGCCATGTGTGTATATAACCTTTTCAATTCTCAGGATTCTTAGACTCCCGGAGTTTTCTTTCAGTTATTTATTTTTTTCCCCCCAAAAGAGATCCTTTATAGGATAAAAGCTCATCTCTGCCCTTTAAACTTGGTTGCTGAACCATGATATTCTTCCGTGGTGGAAACAGTAGGGGTTTTTTTTAGAGAAAGCACACATTTTCAGTGTCTTTCATGAGAGAGGGTCCCAGGATTGTTAAAATAATGCGGCTCCTCCCACCATGTTTTCTTTTCTTTAATAATCTCTTTTTCTCCAAATCTTTAAGATCCTATTTTTTTTTCAGATTTTCCCAGCTCAATAGCCACACCCCATAATTTTCCTGCACCTGTAATTGTGCCTGTTGACATATAAATATTCATTTGCATGTCACATCCTCGATTCCGGGAACTCCTGTGCTAGCCTTGGCTGTCTCTGCTCTGGCCCAGATAGCTGGTCTTTGACAGTTTTGACTACAATATCCAGCTTTAGCGTTTCAATGCTCATAACCCACTTCTCTTCTGTTATGATTCCCCCAGATTTAAATCAATCCCTGTCCATCGGACCCCTAGTTAAGCCCAACGTTACATTAGTTTATGTGACGCATCACACACAGCCCAGAACATATAAACATGTGGAGAACACAGGTGCCCATGCATCTGCTGTGTCTCTCCAATGAGATCATTAACCTTTGAGGGCAGAGACACACTCATAACTCTCCTGTCTCCTTCCGGCGCTGGGCTCAGCACAGAGCAGTTGCTTAGGAAATCCTGGCTGGATGGAATTGGGAATCTGTTGTAGCAGAGCTTTGTAGAACCTACTTGGGCCAACTTCTCTGCTTGTAAGGAAAAATGGGACCTTACGTCACTGCGGAAGAAATTATCTTCAATTTTGTTCAACTGTTTATTCTCATCTGCTAAGCTGTCCTATAAAAACTATACCTGAATAACATAATGAGATTTCCTGGTGGTATATTGTCTATATGGAATGAAGTCCAGTGACTTGAGTTTTGAAAAGGGGCTAGAAAGATGCAAAATGATGAGCTGCTGTATTTTTACAGCAACTAAGTTGCGTGTTTGCCAATGGTTATAAAAATACACCATGTGAAAATACCCATCCACCAGATCATTCTCCTGAGGGAACTGGTACAATAGACTCCACATCCTGAAGATGAAAGCTGAGACTGGAAACCGTCAGCTCGCCACTGGGGGGCCCTCAGACACCCCGATTTAACAGCACACTGAAAATTACCACCAGGAAAACCCGAGCATCCCCTGTGAGTGACAGTACCTGCACTTAACTTACTGATATTATGGTGTGAATGTAATTGTCCAGCTGCATTTCCAATTGGTGAAAAGACTAACGTTTTTATGTGAAAATAGACAAAGCGGAAACAGACTGGTGGATGCAGAGAACAGACGGGTGGGTGCCGGAGGGGAGGAGCATGGGTGGGCCGGGTGGAAAGGGCGAAGGGGTGGAGGAGGACAGACGGGTGGTCACAGAGCAGTCACCATGGGAAGCAGGGCACAGGGAGTGCGGTCAGTGATACTGCACTGAGTATGTGTGGTACCAAGTGGGTACTGGAAATATTGGGGGGAACACTTTATAGGGTGCTTGTCTGACCATTATGTTGTACACCTGAATATAACACAGAATAATACTGAGTGTAAACTATAACTGAAAAAAAATTTAAAAATTTGAATTTTAAAACATCACTTGACGTGTGTAGAGTCTTAGGTTGCACGATGACTTGTTTTGTGTAGTGCTCTGTCCAGGTAGTCCTTTCTTTGAATTAAGACCATGGGAAATAAATTGTGCTAAAATTGTAATTAACTTCCTTTAAGTTTTTCTGTTTGACTTCCACCTTAAGCACATGTGACCCCTCCAGCCACATACGTTTCTACTTCCTCTTTAGCTGCCTCTCCGCTACGGCTCTGTTTTTCTTTTGGAAAGACTTCTTCTTCCTAGAGGGACTCCCTTGGATGTTGAGCGGGGGCAGTGCCCCCAGGGGGAGCACGGCCCGGTGTGGAGGGCTTGCAGTGTTCTCTCTGCTGGGGGTGGGGGGGGATGTGGAGGGGCCACAGGGTGGAGACACACGGGCAGCCCTGCCCCGGTGTGTCGGACTGTGAGGTGGGCGGGCTGTATCACGTGGGCAACCGGGAACCAAAGAAATAGAGATGAATTTGCTGTAATTTGGTGTAATATTTTCATTGTTTTCAGTTTATATCTCTCCCTTTTCCTTTCCCCTTTTTTTTTTTTTGGAAATCAAACAAAGGAGAGTAAATCTTTTTCTTTTGCAATTACAGAGAAGCGTTTTCCCAAACATGATTGTCTTTTTGGGGGGAATGCCATGATGCAAAAGAAACCACCTTCTGTCTGAATAACATAAAGAACCAAAACACAGTCCTCCTGGAACCCAGAACTGCACAGAAAATTCATGCCGAGTGAAGTTTAACGAGTAAAAACGACCCTGCCTTCTGTTTTGCCGCAGTAACTTGTTTTGCCAGGTGCGGCAGTCGGTAAATGAGCATACCTTTCCTCGACGGTGCCTGGGAAACAAATGATATGGCCATTTCTCACCAGATTTTCTCTCAAAATCAGATAACAGATTGTTGAGTCAAAGCCAGAAAGTCAATCAGGCTAACCTCAGTACCAGACCTGTAATAATGAAATCTCCCCGTTGTACAGGAGCTCATATTGGGCTGATGAATTGATTGTAATCTTTTCCATACTTTATTTGTATTATGCCCTTGATTATGGCTATCTGGGAAGTAATAAATGGCTTCATTAAATGGGTAGCTAATTAAATAACTACCTGGATACCAATAAACAGGTGAACATAGAAACCAAAGATGTTTAACAGAAGTTAAATAAAGGCACAGTTGAACGTCATTGTTTGCAGTTTCTTGCCAAATACTAATTACGTCTTTTATATAAACAACTGAGATTATAATACAGTCATTTTAAGATTAGGGAAAAATTAACGGAAGTGTTGAATGCTCAATTTATGGGCAAAGCTTTCAGAGGTGACTGGCATTTATACAGAATCTATCCTGAACCTTTCTTCTAGTTTCTTGTTTAACTGGAACAGGATCTCACTTTTAGAAATTAACTCATAAATTTCCAATTGGGCTACTGTCACTAACATATTACTTACTAAGATCTAAATAAACATCAACTGTGCCTATTTCTAATTGCAGTCTCGTGGCTAAATCCTTAGCTTGGTTTCTGACACAAATAGGATGCATATTTATTAATTCATTTAGTAAACGAATTCACTTAGTAATTAAATGAATTCACTTAGAGATTAATTGAATCCACAAATATATATTATTGGGGTCCACCCTGCCTGGCCTCAGGAAGCTGTAACCCCCCCATGGCTATGGCTGAGTGAGAGACCTCCGAACCAGGAGACACTAAGGAGACGAAACTTATTTCCCTGAGCCCTCCACGTGATCATGCCTGTCTTAGGCCATTCCCCCCACTTGGGAAATCTTACCCATCATTGACTAACTGATCAAGCATTGGGGACTGGCACAGAGCAGGCAGCATTCATGCCAGGGACTCTACTCTCCCAGGGGACCCTCCTATGCTTCCAGGTCACACTTCAAAGACCTGAATGAACCCTGGTGATTCTTTGATCTCACCAGGATCTTTAAAACACTGATACTCTCAGCTTTTCATTGTCCCTCACTTCACCCATCTGCTCATTCCTCTCCTTGCCCCGTTTACAGTTATTACATGATAGTTAAACAGTTATTATATAACTACTTCTTCCACTCCCTTCCATTGAAATCATTCCAACTCTGCTTAAGCCTGCCTCTCCTTTGCATTTGTATTCAGGTTGCTGAGGACAAGTACGCAGCTCTGCTTCCTGGCAATTCTATTTCTTTTACTCTATTTCACTGCAACAACAAAAACAAGCAGAGAAGAACCCTGATGGTCCCACCCACACCTACCAACCTACTTGCCTCAGCAGCCAATCAGCCTTCACTTCCGTTATGATGGATGAGCTGCTTCCTCCCATCTCAGACCGACCCTTCCTTGCGGGCTGCATTCCTCCGCTCTGCTCCAAGTCAGAGTCATTGCTCTAGAATTCCCTCCCCGCCTTCTCCACATCACCAGGCTTTCCCCTCTCAGGTCCATTTCCACGGACACGCTAACGTCCTATGCTATCCTTCATGGTAAACAAACACACACAACTCTCCCTCGATCTTGACTTCAGCTCTAGCTAGCCTTCCAAGTTCTGTTCCCTCTTACTGAAAGATTACCCCCCAAAAGTTGTCTCCTTTTTTTCTCTCCTTCCATTCTTTCTTGAACTCATTACAATTAATTTTTATTCCTCTCCCATGATATTAAAAGAGCTCTTGTCCGTGATCTCGAGATTGCTCAGTGCAATGGCCATTTCTCCATCTGTGTCTGCTTCACTCGGACTCCTCGGTTGGAACGGTTGGCGACGCCTCTACTCTGATGCGCCGAGGCCAGTGGGGAGTTCGGCTGAAGGCTGGTTAGGGACTGGAGGATTGAGGAGGCCAGGCAAATAGCTGCACTTTAAATATGCTCATTCAGTTAAAAATACCACAGTTATATAATATTTTCTTATTTCCTAAGGTCGCCCAGAAACTACAGGATATTTTCTTGGCTAATCAAAGTCCAATTTAGTCATATTTTTACCTCTTTTGTGGACAAGGTAAAGATCCATGATTTCTTTGATTTCATTTAACTTCCTACAAATTTTATTATGAATTGCATTTTAATGGGGTGTATCTAAAACCCTATCACATATTGACTTCATTGTAATATTATTTTATACGACTGATATTCAGTGGGATTTACCACATAATTATCTTCAGCATTGTTCTGTATTCCTTCTTGCACTTCCTTGTTTGCAATTGTAGACTTTTTCTTATGATAGACTCTAATATTTTTTTAGTGTACTTCTGTTTGTGATGAATTCTCTTTTATTTCTCTGGTGTCTTTCTTCCATTCTCACGCCTGAAGGGTATCTTCACCAACAAACTGCAGGGCGGCATGAGTGAACTTCACCGTTACCTCTGGCCCCTGTGGTGCCTTCTGGGAAGTAAGTTCTTAGCTTAACTCTTTCTCCTTTGAAGGTAAACTGCCTTTTTTCTCTATCTGCTCTTAATATTTTATCTGTATATTTAACATTCAAGAATGTCATTATGATATTTAAAAATATCTGCCCAGCATGTATAACTTTGCTTCAATTTATTTTTAGGTTTCAACAGCTTTGAAATTTTTATCCACTTTATTTTCAAAATTTCTGCTGTCTTAGTCTCTCTCCTTTCCTACCGAAACCGCCATCCCCATTTGTTAGACCCACTCATTCTGTTCCTTAAGTCTGTCACCTCCCGTGTTCCCAGACTTCTGTGTCTTTGCGTTACCCTCAGTTTCTCCTAACCTGTCCTGTAACTCACGGATTCCACCTCTGACTACTCTGCTACTAAACCCACCTATTGGTTTCTTAGTTTTGCTATTATTCGTCTTTTTTTTCAACTTTGCTTTATATTATTGTATGTTCTACTGCTCTGCCCAGTTTTTCAATCCTGTTTTTATTCACTGGGACATAAAAAGCAGAATTATTTTAAATTCATGCCACAGCCCCGGTTGAGCTGATTTTACTACCATTTAATTCTGCTCTTTAAAAACCTGTCGTCTTCTCATGGGCCAGGGTACTTATTTTTATTAGTTGACTAGTTGATTGGTTCTCAACTAGGGGAAATTGTGTACCTCCACCCCATGCGGGGAACTTTGGTGATATCAGGAGGCATTCCGGGTGGTCCCAACTGGAGGTGGGGGGGAAGGTTGAAAAGGAGCTCCTGGCATAGTGGGTGGAGTCCAGGGAGCTGCCAAACAGCTTACGATGCACAGGGCAACCAGCACTGCCCCCGGCAAAGAGCTATCCAGCTCCGAATGCCAGAAATGCCGACACTCACAAACCCTAGGAGGGAGCAGACAGATCTGCTGAGGTGTTAGGACTCGGTCAAGGGAGAAAAGCGCAGAAAAAAACAGACTGAACTTGAAGACAATGTCAAGCAGAAACAGGTCCTATTCGCCTCCTGGAACAAGATTGCTATCTTCAGCAACACTGATAACGGGAACAGCAACCGAGCCGTGGGTGGCATCGAGTGTGAACTTGGGAGACAATGACCGCAGATGGACAGGAGCTTATCTGAGCGCACCTCACACGAGTGTCCCTAGGGCGTTTCGCGATTACGCACATCCCGGCCCGTTTGTTCCTGATTGCGGCGGGGCCCGGGCTCTGTTATATCACTAAGGTGCATGTCATCAAGTTTCAGAGGAAGCAACTTCACAAGATGCTCCATAAAAGTAACCTCTGCTTCTTGGCACTCGAGTCTATCAAGCATTGATGAGGCGAGCAGGAAACCTAATGAAAATAATACAAGGAAATCTTTGCATCAACACCCATCCCTAATGTCTCAGCTACTGGGTCATTGTTTTTGCTTCTCTCCCTGGAAGCCGTGTCCGCAGCCAACATAGGAAACCCTGATTTTAAACAAGGCTAAGGAGTCATTTCGACCCCATGACCGAGCCCCTTAAGGAGTGACAACCGTGCCTCAGAGAAGATGGAGTGGCCTTTAAGTGTGTTTACAGCACAGCTTCTCTCTGCCTCTCGTGCGCAAGCACAGAGACACGCTCCCACCTACAGCCGCTGGAATAGGGTTTTTGGTGCTTGTGAAGTAGCTGCCGATTTTCCCCCAAAGGAACATGCATGCAAAATTGATACAGGTTTAAATAGCATTGCTTTGTTGGCAAGGATAGCGAGGAGATTCATTTGATGCTTAGTGATGACTCCCTTTTGCCCTTGACTCCGGTGCAAATGACCATTCTGTAATGTCATCATCATCCCATTTCATCTGTGCAGAGAGCTGAAGATGGGAATGACCCCCTACTCTGCCCCCCACCGTATCTAGATGAAGGGGTTAACAGGCCCCGAGGACAAGGGACCCGCCCCAGGATGTGCGTCCCATCAGGGCGTGTTTGCCGAGGTTGGCAGAGCGCGTGACGGGCTGGAAGGCAGGGTGGGGACAGGATATCCTCGCCCTCAGGCACACATCGCTTTCCTCATCATTAACGCGGCGGGGTCACACCCATTGTCCTGGTTCAAGCACTTGCAGGAGCAGAAAGCGAGCCCACCCTTCCATCAGCTTCAAAGTGCGACGATCGCCCACGGAAACCTGTCATGTCCTGTCCGGAGGAGCGTGTGGCCAGATGAAGAGGGTTTAAGAAACGGCCCGGTGGCACTGTGCATGGGGGCAGGACGTCTGCCAGGTGCAAAGGAAGCCCAGAGGGCCGGCACGCGGGCAGAGCACGAGGCCACCAGCAGGGCCATTGAGGGTGGACCAGGTGCGCACCTCCCAATGCTCCAGGGGCCACTTCAGCCCGAAAAGCAAGAAACGGCAGTGGTCACCCCAGGACGTGAGCAGCCCTTTCACTGGGCCTTTGGTGCGTGGTAGGAGTTCAGTAGATGCTTATTCTCAGAAACCACAGAGTAAGCACCGATGTTATGCCAGGCACTGTCTTGGAGACAAAGAAATACAAACAAAGTGAGGACATGGTTTCTGAAATCCAGGCATTAAACATGCAGTTGGAGGTGACAGATTCCCTAATCAGGGTCTGCAGTGGGTGGGGACATCCGGGCCCACTGGGCAGAGAGGGTGCACTGCTTATTTGTACAAATAAACTTTTATTGGAAAACAGCTCTCCCCCTTCATTTGGCGGGATATATTCTCTACGGCTGCTTCCACACTCCAGCGACGGGATTAAGTAGCTGCAGCTTCGACCACGTGGGTCTCGGCGGCTGATCACAACACAGCCAGACAGAGGTGTGGATGTAAAGCAGGATTAGGAGTACTTTTGTGCACTGCTACGTGGGGTCCCAGGGCGTGTTATTAAATGACAAAGAGGCTTCAGGAGAATGTGTATGATAAAATCCATGTGTGTTTGGTGTGTGCACACTCGCTTGCATTTTCAGAAAGAAACAAAGGAAGGTTAACCCCAAAACTAGTGAAAATATTCACTTCTGTGGAGAGGCAGGGCACAGGGAGGCGGAGGCAGGGGTGAAGCCGAGCGTCTGTGAGCACTTTAATTTTTTACTCTGGCTTTGGAGCTGTGCAGTGTCTTATATAGTATTAAATCTAAAAATATTTAAACAAAAGAACCTCTCTCCCACCCCAGGAAGATCTACAACTCACTTAAAAAATAAATGTTGGTTGGCTGGAAATAAATCTTAGCAGTAATACGGCAATAAAGTGCTAAACAATGCAGACAGTTGGATAGATGAGTCCATTTATTTTTATTGAGAAGAATTACCACGAGGAAAAAGTCTCTCTGTCATTAGATTCTAAATCAATTACTGGGGTTTTGATGTTTGCCAAGGATAAGATCTAATATTGCAAAATGTCTTCGTGTCCTCTGGGCATAGAAAGAAAGTAAACAAAGTATGAAAATTAGACCAAAATATTGATATTGCGATCAGTGAGGAGACGGGATGGATCTTTGATCCGCCGGTTTGCCTCCTTTTTCGCCGTCCCTGCCTTCTCGCGTTCCTAGCTCGTGAGGGTTGTACAATCTTGTACTTCATCAGATGTCATGGGCTCGTAGCAAGGCGGCCCCAGGGGCATTGTCCCCTTGGTCCGGTGGCCCGTTCACGCGTTCCGGGTCCTTCCTGCTCCCCCCCACACACTGATGGGCACCCCGGGGCTGCCCAGTCTGCTTCGCATTTGGAGGGGCCTTCCCGATTGTCCGAAATTTCCTTCCGGACTTCACTTGTCTTATAGAAATAACTACCAGCACGAACATTTTCAAACGGTTTTTATTTTAAACACTACCCGTTGTTCAGGTGAGTGGCAAAAACAAACAAACAAACAAACAAACAAAAACAAAAACAACCCCACAACCACAACTGGGGAAAATACGCATTAGAAATAGAACAAGGGACAATTCCCCTGCCGTGAAAGCCCCGGAGGAGGCAGCTGCGGAGGAGTCCCGGCCACCGAGAGGGCGGGGCCTGCGCCCAGGACAGCGGCTGCTCACACCCAGGGCGGTGCGTAACCGGAGGCTGCAGCCGGAGAATCACTTGCCCTGGTCCAGAAGCCTCCCTTTCTTTGGCTCGTTCCGTCAAAGCGCCACGCCAGCGCGTTTCCTGGCAGGCTTCTGGATGCTGCTGGCCAGGCGCTGCACTGTCCATTGTGCAAATATAGCTGCTGCCACACTGGGAGCATTATTACCCGAGTCTCCCCCCAAGATAAACAACAGCTGTTTTGTGGACGCCGTATCTTCTCTATAAGGAGGAACTTGGATTGGAGACCCTTCAAAAACGTCCACAGAAGGTGAAATACCGCGCTGCTGCTTTTTTCCGTCACCATGGAAACTTTTATCATTTCACTTAAAAAAAAAACCAGAAGGGAAAGAATTGCCAAGTTTTAACATGTTTCTTTGGTCTAACAGTAGGAATACATCAAACACGGTTGGAACCTAAAACACACTGATAGTATTTGTTATTTTAAAGTGCTTCCAGAGACCCCTGAGAAAAGGTTTGAAAGTTGAAAAGCTCCGGTGCCTCCCAACATGTGTGTGTCCACACCTTATCGCCAGTGGGTGAGGTCACATGCGTTTTGAATCGAACTTGACTCCTCAGACACCCAGTATCACACCGTGTTTTCCAGTAGAGTGAAAGGAATAATAATAACCAAGTAATAAAGTAATAATAATATAATCAAGGAAAAATTAAGACATTTTATGAAATATAATGAACATTGGATTCCTCATGCACTTTTTGGTGACAGTGTTTTTTTTTTTATGTGCAATGGTTCAAAAAGTCTTTGTATCATGTGATTACTTCTGGTATCAATGGTCTCCCCTTGAATGTGGGAATTCAGAATGCTCACTGTTTCCTACAAATCTCCCAATCCATTTCTAATCCCGGAGATTCATTTATCCACCAGGACTGAGGGGGGTTTGGAAACGGAGGAAGAGAGCGAACTCACAGCCCTTCACGCCACGCGAGAGGACTCTCCTGTCCTTCCCTTTTGTGTTTGTTGTCACAGAACAGAAAGACCCAATATGTGACATGTTAAAAAAGAAGCCCAAACAAGCAAACAAACAAACAAAAAACAACCGAAACCAGCTAAGAGAGATGTGACGACTTTGGCAAATATAAACAGAACACGGACAAGGAACGCCCGGCAGTCCCCTCGCTAGCATCAAACTGCCCAGGTGCAGTGGGTGACAGAGAGACACGGGTCCCTGTGGCCACCCCGCAGGGGGAAGCTGACGAGCTGGCGGCGCTGGAGCTCACAGGGATGTGCAAGCCACACGGGGCAGGACGCTGCTGTGAAGACCAGAACGCAGGGTCTGTGGGGCTGAGCTTCCTTCTGCTGGCGCCCCGCCCGGACACAAGGACCCCATGCATGCTCTGAAGCCAGCCTCTGGGTGGGTTCCTCTCCGACGGCCTCAAACTGGAGAGGTGACCTCACCCTCAGGACCTCTGTTTCCTCATCTGTAAACTGGGCACAACCATGGCTCCCCCTTCCCGGGGTTACTGTGAGGGTTTAGTCATTTAATCACAGGTGCAATGAACACAATGCCTGGGCTAGAACTGTGGCACATCTCCCAAGATAATAGCGTAGAAGTTGGTGACAAAGGTAGCCTGTCTTACCATTTTATAAATATGTTTCATAAAGAATGAGGAGAGCGCCCTGGCTGGTGTAGCTCAGTGGATTGAGTGCGGGCTGGGAACCAGGCATCGCAGGTTTGATTCCCAGCCAGGGCACATGCCTGGGTTGCAGGCCATGGCCCCCAGCAACCGCACATTGATCTCTCTCTCTCTCTCTCTCTCTCTCTCTCTCCCCTTCCCTTCCCTCTCTAAAAATAAATAAATAAAATCCTTAAAAATATATCAATAAAAAATTAAAAAAAAAAGAATGAGGAGAGACATAATAATCCCTAAGAATGGTGCATACAGAATTGTTACTCTTCCTATTGGTGAAGACTTGAAAATATAAGTGTAGCTCATACTCTTACACAGATATAGAAAAGGGCTTAAATGTGATGGGAGGGAGCTGCTCTAATTAAGAGTGCCAATCTGAGGTTATTTCACCCAACGGCGGTTTCCATGGTGCATCAGGGCTGAGTTTTCCTAGCAGAGTCTCATGGAAATCTCTGCCCAGGGCTTTTTCTGGCTGGTTTAGGGGTGGCCAGTTGGTGCCCTCAGAGCGGCCTCTTGAGTAGAAATGAGGGACAAATACCCCAACCCTCTGCCCTCTGCGGCAGAAGCATCTACATGCGTTTTCGCATGGCTCCCCGGAGGTCCTGAGCTGCACCCTGCTCAGGACCACACCCGGTGGGAGCATCGTCCCCTTCCCTGCTCCCTGCCTCTCCGAGCCCGCCCGTCCGTCCGTCCTGAGGTCACCTGCCAAGTCGACAACCTGCTCATCCATCCTGGTCTCAGCATCTGTTTCTGGCTGAACCCAAACCCCTCCCCGACCCCTTCCCAGCAGAAGTCAGGAGCTTTAACAAGATGACACGCGATGATGTTTCCTAAACGATCCGAGGGATGCCTCCACCTTCCTTCACCCAGTCTCCCTCGCTCCAGAGAACGTGTGTGCATAACCCACAGACCCGGACAGCAGTGGCGGCGGTGGCCTGGGGCGCGGGCTGGGTGGAGGTGGGCGAGGGGGAACAATGGGGACAACTGTAATGGTGTGAATAAAAATAAAGTAAAAAAAATGACTGGAGGAAGATGGACCGCAGGGCATCCAAACTTTACCTGAAGCCACGTCACTCTGTTTCCAAATTCATGACACTGTGTTGACACACGTTTTAGTGGGACTGGTCTGTCCTGTTAGACGAGAGTCCGAGCACAGAGGACACAAATGCACGGCCCGAGCCCCGAGCCCCTGACCATCAGCTGCCCCTGCTGGCCTTGGCTCACAAGGAGGACAGGGCAAGGAGACCCCGCCCCAAACAGTGCACAGTCATTTACGTTAGGTCTTCCACCTCAATAGGCTGTGCTGGCTCCTGGAGGAAGGAAACCTTCCTTCCTCCCCGCGTCTTCCTCCTCAGGAGGGAAGTCAAGGCGTTGAATTGCTCAGATCCCATGTGCTCATCGCAGCCACTTTTGCTGGCGGCAGTGACTCCTAAGGGGAGGAAACGAGGTCTCTCTGATTCTGTGTCGGACAGGTGGGCACTGCGTTTCACTTCACGGTGAGTTCCAGGCTCCAGTTTGAGCTTTGGTGGAAGAAGAGCTGGTTTTGCAGCCTCTTTGATTCAGGAATATTTAAATCTAACCCATGCAAGAAAAATAAAATACTTCCACATGGTTCAACCTAATTCACCAGGGCTCTATTTTGGCAGAACATCCCAGCTAAGTACTATATTTTAAAAAGTACGGTATTTCCTATTTTACCATAATTGTGCATACGGGGCCTTTCGAGGAGGACGTGGCTAGCCAAGGCAGGAATCGGGGGCTTTGAATATTCTTGGAGTCTTATAAGATTTGAATATTCTTGGGCTGCGGCTGCTGCAGCAAGCTGCCTGCGATCAAAATGAGACGTCCTGACGTCAGTGGAGGAGGGAAGTTCCTGGGGTGATGGAGGCCAAGGGGTCTCACTGAACCCCTCGAAGCCAGAAGGAGGCACTCCCTGTACCAGGCACCAGGCACTGTGTGACAGCCAGAGCGGTCTGGTCTGGTGTGGTGGTCTGGTCTGGTGTGGTCTGGTCGGCGAGGTCAGGGGCAGTGGCAGGAAGACCGGGCATTCCTGGGCTGAAGACACAAGGTGAGCCCACGGAGGTCCTACTTGGTTTGTATGTGTGAGCGAGGACAGGTGGGGTGAGTAAAGGTCGGCCTTGGACACGGTAAAAGGGGCCACCCCTCATTTCATTCCCACACCCCAAGGCTTTGACTGCAGGGGAAGCTTTGTAAAAAAACAGAGACTATAGAATCTGTCAGAAGGAGCTGTTTTCAGGATTTAAGTTTGTAATCTATTATCTATCTATCTGTCTGTCTGTCTATCTATCTATCTCTAATTTCCCCTAGGAACAATGGGTCAGTACCCACTAATCTAGCACTGACCAACAAGAATTGATGGCAGATGTTTTTATCCACAGATAGAAGATACAGTGGCCCCTTGACCTGTTACAACTTCTATTGCAGAGCTACATGACAATGCTGTGTACTTCTTAGAGTTGCTATGAAGTTAGAAGACTTAATCCATGCTACATTCTGAGAATGGTGTCTGGACAGTAGTGAAAACTGTATACATTTTTGCTGGCATCATTGTTAGAAATGACTAAGTGGCTTCTAGAGTTTTCCCTATACATAATACGTATAAATCAAAGGCAATACTATACCCCTGGTGAATTTTTTTTTTTTTTAATTTGCTTCGTCTTTAAAGGATTAAACGATGTAGGAGTGGGGAATCTCATCACTTCCCTAGTCAGCTGTCCAGTTTGGCTACTGGAGAAGATAAATTGATCGCAGAGAATGATGGTAGATTATCAGACGTTTCATCAAGTGGGGATCAATATGGCAGCTCTGTACCATATGTGGTCTCTTCATTGGGACAATTCAGCACAGCTCTTCCTAAGCACCCCCTGATTTGACAAATGCTTTCTCTCTATCTGCAAACGCAATAGATAGCAGACTTTTTTTTTTTTCAAGCGACAGCGACAGCCATGCATCTCCACAGTCTGGGCACAAGGTCCTATCAGCGTTCCAGCTCTGCATCCCAGGTCATCCTGCAGGGACAAGCAGTAACCTCCTCCGTGCTCAGGACATCCCACTGGCCCCCACCACGCTGACAGCATGTAGACAGAGAGCCGGAAGGTCCCTGTGACCTGGGTGAGACACCCAAGCACCCAGCCTGGAGGGTCCGTGCCGCCCGAGGTGTAGGAGTGCCCTGTGGTCTGAGGTACCTGCTCCCCAGCACGACGGTGAGGAGCGCCCTCTTGGGTTTGGGAGGAAAGCGAACCATAGGTCTGTGAGCTGCCCTGGCCTGGATGCAGGTCTCTGAAGCCGCCAGTGTGACCCGCAGGACAGGGACACGCTCCCCCGTGCAGGCTGCGCCCTGGCTGTCATCCAAACCCTCAGTGTTGTCGCCAGCTTTTCTGCTCTCCCAGGAGAGACACTGGGCCACCTGGGGGCCACCAAGGAGGCCTTGAGTAGCCACACTTGGTTTTCGATGGTTAGTTAGTTACCAGCAGCTTTACCAGCAGCTACAATGGTTTGTTAGGTACAGGAGCAGGACATTGTCATGACTTAATGATGACTGGCCCAGCCCTCCTTCTGGGCACTGTGGCTGGGACATCTCAGGGACGTCTCAGAGGCACCAGGCGTGGCATTTCCATCCACAACAGCCTCCCGGCGCCACCACTGAGTCCTCAGCGGGTGGGCTGCCTCCTTGTGCCAGGCACTCTCCGGGCGCCTGGATGGGGCCCTCACTAAATGGTGGGGGGCCAGGGATCCCGTCCTGCAGCCCTGTTGTCCCTGCTGACTTTTGTGGCTGCCCCTGCAATGAGCCGGGGTCACTGGGGAGCAGTCCTGGGGATGGGCCGGTTGCTGGAGACTGTCGTGAGAGCAGCGGGGAGGAAGCAGCCTGTGGACCGGGAGCTGTCCGACCACAGCGGAGACCTAACGGCGTCCCCGGCCAGGCCTGGGGTGAGCTGCTAGCGGGGCATCCGAGCTGGGCAGAGATGGCCAGGCCTGGGGCCTCGGCCGTGCTCAGGCATCATCCAGAAACGTGTGGCCTTGGCTCAAACGTCGTCCGGAAATCACACTCCGCAAATCATACTCTGAATCCATCTTCAAAGGGATCCGGGGGGCGCAGGCGCGCTGCCGCACACGTTTACACGGCGTTGGGGGGGCGCGGCCGAGAGGGGGCTGGTCTGCAGGTTTGTGACGGAGGCAGGACGGCTCAGCCAGCAGGGGTACGCCTGAGACCCGTGGCTTTAGAATAAGAGCTCCTTTTAGAATCGGTTTCTTCTGGAGGGACAGGACAAGGTGAGTCCCTGTTGCAATGAAACTCCAGACATTTGTTTCATCCAGTGAGATCTCTACATTACACAGCTGAGACCAAGTTCCAGGTCTAGTCTCGGAGGTGTCTGGACTGCAACGGGAACGTACGCTGCTTTCCACGCGCGCTCTGAAAACGCTTTGACACGCGCTGTCGTGTGTGGGCCGCAGAGTGACCCCATCAGGGGCGCAGGGCAGCGCCAGACTTTCTCCCGGTAAGTTTTTTTTGATCGTTCATAACTTCTAAAGATGTTTCCAGGACACTGGCACGGGGTGTCAAAGATGACACGTGACCATAGACGTGATCCAAGAGGTACACATGTAAAAACTGAAATGCCAGGATTTTCTTAACAACACCATTCCCATTGGTTTCCAATTTTATCATGACCTCAACGTCATGGAAATTTGATGGGTTTGAAAGGTAAGTTATATTACCGTTTGCATTCGAATTTTAATATTGGTGTATAAAATGTCAAACATGAGAAAATTTGATAAAACATGAAATTCACCGATTTACAACACAAATTTAATTTCTTCTATCTTCCAACCTTTAAGTATGTTTCTATATTACTGTAAATATTTGTAAGTTTCTAACATGCTTTTTCAAAACTTACCATCATTCTAAAGAAATTCTGAGATCTACAATTCCACAGTGATTGTTGCTATAATTTTAAATGACTGTCTCATATTATATCTACTGTTTTAAAATATTTCACACATAGTTTAAATAGGCATTTTAAAAATGAATTTCATGGGAGATAGACATTTGGGGTATATAAAGTCAAAAAAAGACATTTAAAGTAATATAATAAGTAAATAATATAAATAAAATAATGAATAACAAATAAAAATAAATAATAAAAAATTCAAGTTTTCAGAAACCAGACCAAAAGCTTATGGTGAAAATCATTTATAGTATAGTTCTTCCCTTTGAGACTTTAGTATTCTCACTGACCTTTCAGCCTGAATTCAAAAATAGAACTTTATCATTGATTTAGCCTGTGGACCTATTTTTAGATATACAGCGTCACGACCTACACTTGATAAAAATGAAACACAAAGAGATGAAAGTGGGAACCTTCTTTGCAGAAATTCCTTTGGGGCTACATCCTGTCTCAATTCTACAAAAAAGAATTCCCACAGAAGTCAATAGAAGATTAAAATAAATATCAATGGCAGGATACAGTCCAACTTATGAACGAAACTTTAAATTTGACAGGTTAATTGTTTTTCAGAGCGCCTGGAATTTAGGGGTGGTGTGTTGGTGAGGGAAAACCACGCTTTGGCTGTGGGTAAATTTGCACGCTGCCCTGTCTGTGGCAGTCACACCCACCCACTGTTTGAGGACGTTGGTTGTTGCCAATTTGAAGGGAAGTTTCCAGACCAGGCACCGTGATTTTGCATCAGTGGGCCAAGTTTTCAACTATGTTTTTACTTAAAGTAAGACAAACAACATGTAAGGTGAGAAAAACGTGTTTCTGACATTTCTTGCTTAGTCACGTTATTCAAAAACTATTAAGAAACAGAGTATACTAATATCACAAATAAAAGATCCGAAGATGAGACTGGGTGATGAATGACTTGAAGACCGTTGGCTACAAAATGTTCCACCCAGCACAAATATGTACCTAGTGTTCAGGCTGCCAAATGTGTGCTCCAGAGCGCTTGAATGGAGGTTTATAACAAACACACAGGCTTGGACACCTTTCCTTTTATGAGAGGAAAGGATGACAATGCGTTTCTGTGAAATGAAGATGAGACACCAGAAAGAGCAACATACACATTGAAGGGGCGTAGTTTTGCAACAACTAGAAATCAGTAGTTGTTGCATCCACGGGCAGAAATGATTCAGCATTTGAGTGAGGGTAGGCTAGCTGCCCTGAAGGCTTAGCTCCTTTCCTCAGCACTGCAGAGTGGCTGCCCCACCTCCAGCTATCACATCTTTATTTGAAGCTTGCTGAGGGGTACAGAATGATAGCATTGACACTTGTCTCATTAACTAACTAACTAAATAAATAAATAAATAAAAGATTCTCCAGAAGTTCTTTTGCAACTATCACCTTACGTCTCCTATCTATAACTGAACTATCTGACCGAACCTAGCTGCAAGGAGGCAGGGAAATGGAGTGCAACATTTTTAGCAGAAGCACAATTAGATTGAATAGCCCCTTACATAATTTAACTGTATTGAAGGAACTTATGAAAATGGCGATGGTATTTTGGGTAAAGGTGGGCACAGAGTAGGTGCCGACGCACTTCTGGGAGGTTTACCGCCACGCTTGCTTCGCTCGCTCCTCTGCCCGCTGTGCTCCCGCTGTTCGAGTACCAGCTCTCTGGGACCATTTGTCCCATGGCGGAGTGCTAGGCACCTAGTAAGTAGACAAGAACTACAAGTGGCTGAGTTGGCAATATTTGTTTCAAAGATGGTATGCAATTCAATTGACACTTAAAAAGTGCCTGCTATGTTCAAGTTATGTGCAAGGGGCTATAAGAAATGTAATGATTCTGCCCTGGCTGGTATAGCTCAGTGGCTTGAGCATGGGCCTGCCAGCCAAGGAGTTGCTGGTTCGATTCCCAGTCAGGGTACATGTCTGGGTTGCAGGCCGGGTCCCCGGTAGGAAGTGTGTGACAGGCCACCACACATTGATGTTTCTTTCCCTCTTTCTCCTTCCCTTCTCCTCTCTAAAAATAAATTAATAAAATCTTAAAAAAAGAGAAATGTAATGATTCTAACAATGCCCATATACTGAAGGGGGCTATAATCTAAAGGGCAGGTGAACTTACATCCAGCCCCCTGCAATACCAAGTCACACGTGTGAGGAGCATAATTAGGGATTCAAATACAGCCCTCTAGCGAGATAAAAGCAAGTTAGTTTGCACTGAAAACTCCTGGGAGGATTGACAGAAAGATGGGCGAACCCCGGAAGGGTGGAATCCCGGAGGAAGAGATCAGTTCCGACAGGGGCCAAGGTTACAATGACAGGGACGGCACTTCCCAAAGTAATTCCCATTTACTCGGAAGGGAAGGACGGGCTTGTGAATGAGTCTCCTGGGACCTGCGACGACAGCAGCGCGTTCTGATTACTTAACAATTAAAAGGAAAGTACACAAAAGGCCTCCTCTTAGGAAGGTAAGAGATGGCAGTGTGACGATAACAGCGAAGAGAATGGTGGAAATAAACGTGAGACGTCTCGTCCACAGGGAACACGGGCAGTGACCTGAAATGGAAGCATATTTTCCCTGTGAGGCCCAAGACCTTGAACAGTAAAAACAGTTAAAAAAACCCCAAACTTTTTACTGTAGGTACTAGTGGGAAAACGATACTGTTTCTGATTACCTTTAAAAGCTGAGCACAGATTGAATTTGTTATCAAGGAGGCTATTAAGAGAGGTCCAAAGAAATCACTGCGGCCCCAAAGTTTCCTTCGGTTGAAAATGGTCTGGTCAGAAGTTGTTGTTTTTTTTTCCCCATGCCATATGGGACAAAAACCTCTACGTAAAATGTGTTAGCATTGCTACATTAGCTTCTTCTACTACCAGTCACAGCAAATGTTTTAAGGTGATGGAGGCATGAAAATCTGTCCGAGATGAAAAACCCGCTGTTGGCCCAGGGGATGTAACAGTGAGGGAAATGTCAGGAAGAACTGGGGGTACATGTTTGAGCTTGTGGAGCAGCTGTGCTCGAAGGGAGTCAAACCGAGAAGACAATTCTGAGCATAGGCAATGCACGGCTAACTCGGACAGCTGGCCACGCCTTCGGTTCTGTGTGCACATCATAAACTCTTATTAGACAAGTATGTGTTGCCCTTCTCTGAGGCTGAGAGCTGCTCTTTATTGAGCAACTACTATGTTCCAGCTACTGTACTAATTACCTTACACATTTTCTCACTTAATTTTCACAGTGACCCCGTGAGGTAGAAACTGATTTTAATTTTCCTCTCATAATGAGAAAACTGAGCAAGTGTCTGCCTGTGGTCACCTGGGTACCAAGCAGAAAGGTCGGACTGGGCCCAAGACTTTTCCTCACCCTTAAAACGACTCTTCACGCACCGTTTTTGATGTCTGGATTCACCAGTTGTGCTTACAAAGAAGAACTTGAAAGACTGACATAACCTGGATGTTAATATCCATGACTGTGTCTTAGCCTAGTTGCTCAGTCAAGGTTAAACTAAAGTGCAATGTTCTCAGGACCTGCAAAAAAAAGCCCCCTTTACACATTAGACATAATTGTGTGGCCAGCTGCCACCAAGGAGTGAGTTTATCTCTGGCGAAGAGTCATTCTCAGTGTTTGAAAAGATTCTGTTTACTTTGCTAGGGAATTATGAAGTCTGTTCTATGTTGTAATCAGTGAAAGGGTTTGAGGATTGTGTCAAGGTGATGGTACTCGGGCGTGTTTCCTTTTGTATAGTCTCCTTCATGTTGAAGGAGGAAATCTCTCTTTGATTTTCCTTCTGTAAAAGGGGAATGTCCCTCCTCTGAGCTTATAAACTTAACTATTGTTATAGTCCATGTCAGAATAGCTTTGAAATTAAAAACCCACAAACACAAAGACACTCCTCCAAGAAAATGGAGTCTAGTCCGAATACTATTATTTGTCATTTCTCACTGCTTTACACTGAGATCCCATTGATAGAAACGGATGCCTCTTTCGTGAACTAACTGCATGTGCGGTCTCTATGAGCAGCCTCTCCTCCACACCCAGTCTGGTCTGGGGGTGCTGGGGGTAAGGTGCTCGTCCTGGGTTGGTTTGTGTTGCGGGAGGATTTGGGGTGCAGAGGAAAGGGACGGGGAGAAGGGGAGCACACTAAGAGGTAGGAAGGGTCTGATGATCAGACCTCTAAGACCAGGCAGTGCCAACACAGAAGCCCAAGGCAAGTACCTTACAAAGGGTCTGCCGGCCAGTGTGTACCATTGACCCTGGACGATCCCCGGCGGGCACAGGACATGGGGTGAGGCTTCTCTCATGGCGTGGCAGCGGTACCTCTGTGCTGGGAAGCGGATGGATGTCAGGCACTCGGTGTTATTAAAGTCTCATTTGTACAACCGAGTCCCTTAACAGTGGACAGTTCAGCTAATGGGATAATTTAACCAAGAAAGGAATTTATCCCCAAAATTCCTTAAGGACTGATATAAGAAACTTTCCTAAGGCAACAAAACCAGAACGCATTAAATTGTACCGTGGACGTCTTACAAGCCAATGTAATATTAAAAGTATTAAAATATTTTTTACTGCAATATCCACAGGGACCTTTATGCCTTGCCCTCACTTTGCCCCTAGATCCAAAATTCATACAAATTAAGTGGTGAAAGCTGAGAAAATGCTCGAATTACCTTCAGATGACATGTTATGAATTTAAAGGAGGAGGAGAGAAGATGGCCCAAGTTTTGCCTGAATTTACATACTCACTAATTGCAGGCTTAACCAAAAAACTATCGGTGAGAGTAAAAATATATGAAGAAAATGACAATTTTAGGAAATTTCCTTATGAGGGAATTTCTGGCGGGGGTGGGGGATGGTGTGAGATTGAGATTTTGCACCTCGTGAAGCCTGTACAGTGGGATGAAATAGACTTCAGGACCCAATAGCCCCAGCTCCCACACCCCCGGTGCCCACTGCGTGTCCGACACCGCACGGCACTTGACTTGCACAGGTTCTCTCATTTAATTCCTCGCATCCACCCTCCAGAGCAGCTGCTGCTCCTCGCTCTGCAGATGCAGATGAAGAGAAAGATGCAGGTCTCAGTGAGGGCACGTGATTTACTGGGTTTGAGATTAGATGTTGCAAGTGCCAGGCTCCAAAACTCAACTTTTGAGCAACAGACACATATGGATTTTATGTCCACCTTGCCCGTGTTATTTGTGGCTACATATCTTCCAGGAGGGCATCCAATGAATGCTCGAATGTATTAGATTGATCCTGATAAAAGTGTACAGTAAAAGGAAATTTTCCGTCATTGCTTTTGGCCATTTCAGGTAAATGCTTTCAGTTAGTTGAATTTTGACAGAAGCATTGGCTTGCCTGTTGGAGATATGACCCCCTTCTTCCTTGTCTGGGTTCAAGACAAATCGAGAAACAGGAGGAAGAGCCCAGAGCTGTATAATCCTGCAGCTCCTGTGGTTTGGGAGTCCAGGAACGGTCTTTCCAGTTTGGTCTGGCTCGGGCTCCCACGAGGGTGCAGGCCAGCTGCTGCCCAGGGCTGTCACCGTTGTTTCACACATCGAAGGTTCACTTCCAAGCTTGCACACGTGGTGGAGGGAAGCCTACAACTTCTCACCGGCTGTTGGCCTAACACCCCAATCTGTCACCACATGAGACTCTCCAAGGCATAGCAGCGGGCTGCCCTCAGAGCCAGGGACCTGAGAAAGCAAGAGCATGACATCACACTGCCATTTATGTCCTTGTTGCTGAGTCATGCACTGTGTCATCTTCTTCTACTTCTTAGAAGGAGTCACTACGTCCAGTAATACCTTCAACAGAGAGAGTTACACAAGGGTTTAGGTACTGGCAGGCAGGGAACTGGGCTCCATCTCTAGCAAGTAGGCAAAAACAAGCTAGGAGCAGCTGATGGCAGTTGAGTGTCCTGCAGAAGAACAGTTCATCAGGAGTGAGCAGGAAGCTTTGTCTTTTCACAGAAGGAGGGAGAACCCCTCTTAGTCACGTGCCACGGGTGAGAGGTGACCGAGCCTTCCCTTGCCCTGGCCGTGTGTGGAGTATTCTCGGGGGAGTGTAGCTGTTGGTGTGTGACCCTGGGGTTACCACTCTGGGATTTTGGGGACGGATGATCACACCCACCAGGAAAGGACCCGTGTGGTCAGAACAAGCGCCTCCTTGTCCTCTGTGCCCTTTGCACGTACCACGTGGCCCCGGGACCTGGTGTCCAACACCTGCCTTCCCCAGATCCCCCTTCTCAGGCATCGGCAGGGGTCTCCAGAGGCCAAATCTGACAAACGTGCCTCAGTTCTCCAACACGGTGATCTCGCTGTGATATTCGACTCTCTGCTTTTTGAAATGGCATGTTGATGTTTCAATACCACTTTTTCAAAACTCTCTTCCGCGTTGGCTTCCTTAACCCTGAATTCTCCAGGATCTTCGGCTGGATTCTAGAGAGCTTCCTTTTCTCCTTTTCCGTGGCATCACCCTTTGTCTGTTCCTTGGAGGAAGGAGGTCCACAAGCGTCTTCCGTAGCCACGTGCTCGCTGTGGTGTGTGGTGTGTGCACTGACACGCGCACGCATGCAGTCTGATCTTCGTCATACACTCCTCCCCTCCGTCGACCGGGTCCCCATTCTTCAAGCCCCTCGGTCCAGAAACAACGAGGTCACCAGTCACGTCTGCTTTCCCCTCATTCCCGGTGCTCACCCGGGCAGGTTGGAGAGTGTTTGTCATCGGGGTTTGTCCCACTCTGCCGTTTCCTCACTGTGTGATCTTGAGGCAACCCCTTACCTTCTCGAGTCCTAATCCCTACAGCCGGGAGCCAGGCACAAGGGACAGAACCTGCCTCTCAGGGCTGTGACGAACACGTTGTGAGACACAGTGCGTGGGGTCCTTCCCGCAGCAATGGACACGGGGAAGTCAGGCTGAGTGTGACCCCGACAAGCAGTTAGGACTATACGGCCACACCACTGTTACTGTGCAGGTTCTAACTGGGCCACGTGCCAGGCTTCTGTTCCCGCTGCCCCTGCCTTCGTCCACTTCCTTGTCTCATGTGGAGTGGTGCTCCCCCTGCCTCCTGGTTTACAGTGTGCATCCCCCCTCGGGTCACCCCACATGGTCACGAGCTGTCTCCTACCCAAGCCCAGGCCTGTCCATGCCAGACTGAACACTTCCGTCCGTGAATTTGTAACTCCAAGAAGCATTCCAAGTTAGGAGTGTAAAACCGTGAGTTCTAGTCCTGCACCAGACTCGTGGGTTTATATTGGACCATGACTTGCCTCTTAGCTGGCTGCTGCGAGGGGACCCTGCGAGGCAACGCCAGGCCTGTTGGCGGCCACGTGTCCGGTGAGCTCGCACCCGCAGCAGGGAGGGAAAGCAAGAGGCAGTGTGTTCGCAGGGGCATAATTAAGACGCTAAGAATTAAATCTGAGATCTAGTTGCTAGCTATAATAAGTAAAGAAATCAATATAAAATTTTTAATTAAAGTAGAAAGAACAGGAACAGCAAGAATGCAGAGGGAAGGTGTTTTCCAAAATTACCCTCAGTTTCTCACACCCGGAGGACCAGCCGCTCCCACGTAACTCAGAACCAGGCACGGCGAGGAGAGATTCCGCTTTATGTAGTGCTGCATAATCAGCAGACACCTTCTCGGTGTGCATGCGGTTTTGCTCCGGAGTCTCATTTACTTCTTGGCTTTATTGAAGTTCTAGGCCAAATGTGAGCCCTGTGGCACTAATGAACAGAAGCATCCTTTTCTCCTTCCCCCGAAACTAACCGCAGGGTGCTTCGCAGTTAACACACCTCGGATTCTCAGACGAGGCACCGATGTGCCCTGCACCCCTAACGGTGCAAATTAAGCAAAGCACGTTGGTGTCATGTATCGAAACCGCGCCAGCTCCCCAAATGTCTGCAAATACAGCCTTTCCATTTTCAAAATAAATGAAACCTCTGTTCGCCTGGATGAAGCCCAATTTGTCTGTTTAAGCCTCTGCTTTTAAACGTTAATCACACCCTGTAACGCCTCCTGTGAGTCCGGTGTCTTAATTACAAAATGGGTTTTCAAATGTAGGTGCTGGCAAACGCATCCTCTGTTGTCTCCAGTTTGGGTGAAATTTCAATTATTTTCTAAATAGAAAATCCATACGCATGATAGAAAAATAGGAAAAACAAAAAAAAAGTGGATGCATTTATTTCACCGTGCAAATATATCTACTCCTGGTATTGGGAATTTTAGATGTTTTCCTATAGTGGGTGTTTTACAACCTGTTACATAGTTGTGATCTGCCAGATAATGTCCTGTACAGTGGTGTCCTCATTTTGCATTCAACATTAGAACACACATTCCCATGTTCATGTAACTTCTTGGATAGAAAATTTAATGTTTGTACAAATATCTTTGTTTATTAACCATTCCCTTATTAGTATGTTAGTGTGTTTTAAGATTTTAGCCATTAGCCCTGGCTGGTGTAGCTCAGTGGATGGAGCACGGGCTTCGGACCAGGCATTGCAGGTTCGATTCCCAGTCAGGGCATATGCATGGGTTACAGGCCATGGCCCCCAGCAACCACACATTGATGTTTCTCTCTCTCTCTCTCTCTCTCTCTCTCTCTCTCTCTCTCTCTCTCTCTTTTTCTCTCTCCTTTCCCTCTTTAAAAAATAAATAAATAAAAATCTTAAAAAAAAAGATTTTAGCCGTGAGAAACAACGATGCCCTAACAGAGACCTTCCCGGGACACTTTAGTTGGCTTTTGTCCTAGTTGCCAAGCCGAACAACGAGCACACACCTCACTGATGCACAGAATAGAGCCGACAGCTGCAAAACACAGTACGTTAGCCTCTTCCAGGATTAAATAGCCATGGAATCTACTGACTTTCCTGGTATATTAGATGATATTCTTGATCATTAAAAGGTACTTATTTAGCCCTGGCTGGCATAGCTCACTGGACTGAGCACGGGCTGCAAACCAAAGCATCACAGGTTTGATTCCCAGTCAGGGTACATGCCTGGGTTGCAGGCCAGGTCCCCAGTGGGGGCCACATGAGAAGCAACCACACAGTGATGTTACTCTCTCTCTCTCTTTCTCCCTCCCTTCCCCTCTCTAATAAATAAATACATAAATAAATAAATAAAATCTTTTTTAAAAGGGCATTTATTTATTCATCACACGTTAACATTCATTCAGATCAAAACATTGCCACCTAAAAAATCTTCAATGATTCTTTCTATTTGAACTCTAAAATACCAATCCCTTCTTGGCATTCCTAATTCAAGATTTGCCTCCAGTATATTTTTAATTTTTTTGTTTGTTTGTTTCTCCTTGGCTTACCTTAAGCTCCAAACAAGTTGAAGTGCTCGTTGTTTCTTGTGGACACACATTTTCCAATCTTGTTGCTTTTGTTAACTTTTCTGTCTCTAATATGGACAGAATTAGAGGCAGAAAAGCCCCGTCCCCGTCTCACTGAGAACGGGAAAGTCCCCGTTCCCGTCTCACTGAGCCGGAAACAAACATGCCTCATCAAGGCCTATTCAGATTCAGCTTCTTAAAAACTATTTAACTTTCTCCCACTCTGAAGTAGTCTCTCCTCCTTCCATATCCCCCTTGTAGGTTTTCCAATGTCCCAATGTCCCCATTACTTTGCACACTTTATCATGGAACTTAAGTTATTTCTATCTACCTGACAATCCCATAAAAGAAGAATCTTCATCTGATATCTCTTTAGAACTCCCATAGCACTGTTTTTATGGTGGGTACTCAATAACTTTGGAAGAAACTAAACTCCAATAAGAACACAATGTAAAGGAAAAGGACTTTTAAAATTCTTAAACTATCATATTCTCATTTAGGGACTCTATAAATATTAGTGATTGAAAATTCGTTTTAAGAACCCTATGAGAAACTTAAAAGTTTTCTGTTTGCTCTTGTTGTTGTTTTAATAAAAACCAATTATTTAGCATGCACATACCAGAAATGGGTTATACAAATTCAGTACCTAAATGTGAATGAATAAAAGAATATGTTGGATGGAATAACTGGTATCATCCTGGTACTTCTACTATAAACAAGTCTAAAATTGGAAAAATATGTTGACAGAGGGAAATCCCATGATTTCCTAACTGTCTGAGAGCAAATTTCCTGGCCATGTTCCAAAACCTCAGGACTGCAGGGAGAAGGATGGCTCTCGGATGAAACGAGGAGGCAGAGGTCACAGTTCAGTGTATCTGAAGCGACTAGAATCTATGCAGCAAGGCATGAGCGACCGGTAGATGAGCAGAGAGACGACTCCAAAAGACTATGTGAACTGCTGCTACCAGCCTCCAGCTGGGGGATGGGCTGGGCATGCACAGGGGAAGACCACAGGGTGCTACCAGACTGAGGGGTCTCTGGGATTGGTGGTATATCAGAGATACTAGAAAATCAGCAGTGCTGGAGAAGAGCAGTTCTTTGAAATGACCTCAATGTTTGCCTCCTTAAAGTTCTTGGCATCAGCTGAGACCACAGAAACAACTTCCTAGCACCAGCCAGATCCCACAAACACGCCACTTTAGATGGAAGGACCAACCCCTTCAGCGATTCTGTAGACCTGCCTTAACAAAGCCCAAACTCAAGCCTCAGAAAGATCTGCCAGTGACACCGTTTGGAGACCGACTCCTGCTAAGTCACGGGGACTGAGGGAATACTTTGGGTTTTACACAAATTTACACCAACAAAGCAAAAACTCAAGTCCGTGCACATTCCTGGGATCGTATTTATAACAGACGTAGGAAAAAAACAAAGTTGAAGAGAAGAGCAGGGGCAAGCAAGTGCTGTAAAGTAACCACATCTGTGAAGTGGGAAGCAGGAACGGGAAGTAGGAGGTGAGAAGTTTGTGTTGAGTGTTACCAGGGACAACGAAGGAGGAATTGTCGAGTTCAAAGCGTGAAGTGGGAAGTGTCATATTGACTCTAAGTTGACTGATGAGTGTTAAATATGGGGCCATAATTAAAATGACGCATGCCGTTAGAATAACAACAAAAAATAATGAAAAGGCATGCAATGTAGTTAACGAGCAAGTAGAAGAAACAAAGCAGACATGGAAAAAAAAACTGTGGTACAAGATATCCATATAATGGAATCCTACTGAACAACAAAAGGAAGAAATGCAACAATATGGTTGTTTTCAAAAAGATTGTGCTGAGCCAAAGGGCCAGAATAGAAAGTGTACATATTCTCGTGGGCTGCAAACCAAAGTGTCGCAGGTTTGATTCCCAGCCAGGGCACATGCCAGGGTTGCAGGCTGTGGCCCCCAGCAATTGCACATTCATGTTTCTCTCTCTCTCTCTCTCTTTCTCCCTCCCTTCCCTCTAAAAATAAATAAACAAATCTTAAAAAAAGAAAGTGTACATATTCTATGATTCCATTTATATGATATACCAGATCAGGAAAACCAATCCATACAGACAAATCGGAACAGGCGTGACTGGGGTGAGAGACTGGGCAGGTGGATTGTAAAGGGAAGCAAGGAACTTCTGGTGGTCATGCAAATGTTCCCTATCTTGAATGAGGTGGACATGGGTTTTTGTTAAAAGCCACTGACCATGGTGTATATACACATATATACACCAACCTGTATATAACTTCTGCCGTTAGAGTTTATTTAAAAAATTTAAAAAATACTAAATTATATGCATTGTAAATTTGGGTTGAATTTACAAGATGTGATATAGTTTGAAATTTTAAATAATAGCAGTGGGAAGTGTGGAACTTTCGTGTTTGTTGAAAGAGTTGTAGATCAAATAAGAGGAACAAATTCTTTAGAGTACTCAGGAGTGTCCAACCCTTTGGCATCTCTGGGCCACACTGGAAGAAGATGAGTTTTTTGGGCCACGCGTTAAATACATTGCAACACATAATCGCAAAAAAAAACTTATAATGTTTTAAGTAAACTTATGATTTTGTGTTGGGCCACATTTATATCCATCCTAGGCCGTGTGAGGCCCAAAGTCTTCAGGTTGGACACCCCTGCACGAAGAAAATTTGAGAAGAACCTTCGTCTGTTCATTTCAGGAGACTCCTTAGTGCTAGCATGTCGGCTGTCTGATAGTTATTGCTCAATCAATTTTTGTTGAATTTAATTCACGTTAGTTTTCAGAAAATCAATTACTGTGAAATGTCAAATGACTATCTTTGATATTTGAATATGTTCTTATTCACCTCTAAATTAAAGGATTAGATTTCTAAATGAAAGATCTTTATTTTTAATAGATAAGGAATCATTATTCTTGCCCAGTGCTATGCCGTATCTTGCCTGGATTAGTGTTTCCAACACCTCAAGCATACTGGCTTTTAATCTATCTTTTCCTTTAACCAAATTCTATTAAGAAATTGGTTCAAAACAGCACTTTGTAAGGTATGGATAAAAATAACTTTCTGTCATAGAGATATGTTAAACATTATGATTGATCTGTAGAAGGCTATATTTTATAATTTGTGAATGTTTAACTCTCCCAGCTTTACTGAGATTTAACTGATGTATACATTGAGCAAGTTTAAGGCATACAATGTGATGATTCCAACACACATATACCGCTAAATGATTACCACTAAAAGTGTTAAACATGCATCATCTCATGTAATTACAGTTGTGAATGCGTGTATATATGGTATGAGCATCTTAGCATCTTTCTCAGCATCTTTCAAATATAGAAGAGAGCGGATATCTTTTAAAAAGTGGATCCATTAATTTCAGCTCAAAGATCATTTCCCTCTAGAAAACAAGATCAAGACAAAGAACAGAAATGTAGGTTCACATGGGAAATGTTTGGCTTGGATGCGGCTGAAACACACCATTAGAACACAGTGCAATCAGAGACCATCGACCTTGTGCATTGCCACCCTGGCTGGAATGGAGAGCTGCAGACAGATTTTGAATCTGAGCCATTTACCGTCATGTAAATGGGAAGGCTGATTTCCTTAAAGGATACAGAGTCTCTTTGACTCTAGAGAATCACCAGATCACTGATAATTTTAAGTGTTATCTTGCTCTAAATGTCTATTTCAAAGTTTGGCTCTTCTGTCTCTTCTTAGGAATGCATTCTTGAAGCTCATTATAATTTATTATCCCAGATTTTTAAAAATGGGATCCCATTAAGTTTTGATTATAAAGCTCTTTGGGGCTATTTTGCTGCAATATAACTTGACTGATGTGCTGTTTTTCATACACACTGACAGATATTTATATTTGTATTTGAGGAAAAAGTGAATAATGGAACTAATTTGTGGGTGATGTTCAGTGGTGGGGCTATCTATTTCATAGTAAAAATTGTTTAATGAGCTTGGAAGAAATACTTCTAAGTATTTTATTTATTATTGTAACATTACCCTATGTGAATAATTCTCCACAAAGAACAAATGACCTACCAGGTAATCCTCAGTGGAACCTATACGTATTGCAAACGGATTAGGAATTGACACATACCTATTGGTCTAAAATAACAGTGGTAAAGCAATAAACCCTGATTCGGTTAAGGTCCCTCACTCATCAAATGAGAACTCGGGACCTCAGTAACAAAATGTCACTAATTTTTCTGTTGGAACTTTTTCTTCCCCCTGCTCTCCCTCCTTCATATTGAAAATAAAACAAAATTTAAAAAAATTAGCCTACGGCGAGCCTCTCCTGTCTGAACACCACTCTGAAGCCAGGGCTCTTGGGAACTCCAGGTCAAGTCTTGTGGAACCTTGCAAACAAGGGCTATATTGTTAAGGACATTTGAAGCGACTGAAATAATAAACCCACTGGGGCCAGTTGCTTGCCGAGACACGTCAGGTGAAGTGGAGATGGGACATTCACCGAGTCCCAGGCCCACGCAGACAGATGCACTGAGTACTTTCGTCCAGTCCTCACCTGGACCCTTAGCTTCCCAGCAGATAACACGGACACAGTGGACATCAGAGAGTGACAGGCCGTGGGGATTGCATAAATGACTATTGTAAACCACGCATACAAGTAGAATCTTAAGGAGTGTGCTTTCTGATCTATGTATGTGCTCACAATCAAGAAGCACCAAAATAGATTTAAAATCTTTTGTTCCAACGACTTTTATAGGATACACACCCTAAATGTTTATATTGCCTTTGTGAGTTTCCTTTAATAACATTAAAAAGATAATAAAAATGTCCAAATGCTAAACTGATTCATCGCAGAATGATTAGCATGATGTTTTTTCTTGCTTTGAGTCGCTTAATGCCTACAGATTGAAGCTCTGACTGTTCAGCAGAGATGCTCGTGAATCCCACGGGGACCGTAGCGTGTTTTTCTGTGCTGCCAAAACATTACACGGGGAACGCACTACCACTCCGGGCGCGTGCGTGCACTTGAAGTGAAGGCGCGTCAGCGGTGCACAGACAATGATGCGGGGCACAGTTTCCCGCTGTGGCGAGCACGGCTCGGGGTTCAGTGGTAGCAGCCCCCTCCTGGACCAAATACGAGGCCAGAACGTCACTCTTTGCCCTCCTGCTGATTTGGGCTTCCCACGTTAACATGTGAAGCACTCTGTGTGCTTTTTAAAGCTGCCTTTCAACCAGTATTATTACTACTGCCATCCACCAAACGCGTAGTGTCTGACAGATGCAAACCGACACCGCATCCCCGGTCACCTGATAGCCTCCGGGTAGTTTTTGTTAGTGGCGAATTCACATTTTCTACTAAGAGTCCTCCCGATACTCCACCACTTAAAACTCTCCAGGCTGTCGCCTTGTGCTAATCCTTGCAAACATCTTGAGTTGCACACGTGTTTCGGGTTGATTCAGCAGACGTTTTAAGAATATCTCATGTGGAAGGTTCTTTACTGGATGCATCACCTCGGGGTTCACTCATGCTCTGGAGAGAGCTCCCCTCCGACTTCTGATGTGTTTCTTGTTCTACAAGGCACAGAGGATTTTGGAGGTTCCTCTAGCTGATTAGGAAACGGTGGATGGTGCGTGAGTGATTTTCTTGTCCCCAACGAGCAACGGTGCTGCCCACCTTCGACATCTTGGCATGAAAGAAACCAGCACAAAGCACCACCAGGAATCTCAGGTGAGTGTTATGGGGGGAGAGACTTTCAGATGCTGCCTCTGCATTCTCTTCTGCTTCCACTTGCATTTTCACTTCCCTCGAACACACACCCTTTTCAACTACCGGCAGGTGAAGAAACGAGAAACCGTTTTCCAATAAAGGATGTCGAGGCCAAATGAGGACTTCGATGTTTTCACTATTGAAATATTTGGGAACTCTCATAACATTTCAAACCGTTAATTCAGAACAATGTTGACTTTGCTCCAGATTTCAAGATCACCAGGTGCTTTGAATGGCTGACACGTCCCCCCCCCCCCGCCCAGGTAATTCAGCCGACGACAAGACGCAGCCACGGGAGGTCGTGACCAGGCTGAGCCATCGCCCACTCGCTCGGTAGCGGCTGGCTCTGCGGGCCGGGCTGGTGTCTGTGTGCGGCGCCGGTCCTGAGAGCATGGGCGGACAAAACAGCAGGAAGCAGAGCTGCTGCACCCTGGCCCCGCCGCCGGTCCCTCCACCTGCTCCCCGGGCGAAATGCTCCAGTCGGAGAGACGCTGTGTTGGGTTCCTTCCAGCTCCTGACAGCTCCTTTTCAGATGCATCAACAGACAGAATGTTCCACAGTTAGGGGAATGGCTTGGCGGCCACAGCACCAGAGGGGAGGCTGGGCTGTGCCTTCCAACTCGGTCTAGGTCCATGGGAGGAGACATGGCAGGGGGCGGGGCATGATCTCTGCTCAATATTACTTAGGCATGTCCTTTTGGGTTATGTCGTTATATTTTTAATGATGACAAATAAGGAAATTACGGGCTTCTTAAAAAACATTAGGGGTTGCAGGCCTAACGTTGAAATGAATTTTCTAAAGGAGGCAATCGGGGAGATCCAACGTGTGACTTTCATTCTTTCCCACCTGGATTCCCACTGTTTTCCTCTCCCTTCCTGTCCCTGCCAGCGCCTCGGTCTGCGGCTCCTTCTCTCCACTTTCCCATCCTCCTCCTGGGCTCCCGTTAGCGCAGGTGCCAGCGGCCAGAGGAAAGGGAGGCTCCCTGGAGTGTGTCTGTGTGTCCTGGTTGGGTCATCTTCCAGAGTGAGTTTGCCACGGAGGGCTCAAGGTTCACCTTCATATTCTGATTACTAGAATAAATAGTCCTCACAGCTTTTATGGCGTTTCATGTTATATAACTAATTGGTCACTGATGTTTGATGTGTAATTATATGATTGTTTGGTTTACACGTTGAGAGCTGTACTCAGAAATAAAATAGTCATTTGTTCTCTATTGCAAATGAATTGATATATTTTTTTCCTATTTCAGTTGCCAGGGTGGGAAAAGCAGAAAATGAGGAGAAGCTTTTTTGTACGCTTCCCTCATCTCAGTTACTGAGGAGACAGGCGGTTTTCTTTTGGGGGCATTCTTTAGAAATACCACAAATCCCCCCGAATCACAATCTATTAAACTACAAGTTCTAAAGCCAAAAATGGGTGGGACGGTTTGTCGCTGTTGTTTTGTTTTGTTTTGTTACTCTTGTGATTATTCTGTCTCCTGACGGTGGAAAGAGACCAGGAGCCCTTGAACTTAACATGAGACGAGAACACACTAGATGGTGCTGTGTCCCAACAGCACTCCTCTGCCTTGGAAACTGCTGGAATGAAGTTAGGAGAAAGCCTGGATACAGGCAGCAATGCCCACGGCGCACATTGGATTCTGTCTTACACCCGAGGGTGCACTCACACCAGACTGCATACTTCACATTTGCAGCATTTGTATGTCAGTCGGAAAGGCACTAGCCCGGCCTTGTTTGAGCACGCACGTGCGGGTGAGTGGACATGAACACACACGTGTGTTCGAGAGGGGACAGGTATTCTGGTTCTAGCCGGTGTTATCCCCTGTGACCTCCTGAAAGGCACGCTGTATTCCTGTGAGAAGTCCCTGGACGTGGCCCATGTTTTCCCACCTGTTTATCTTCCTACCTGGAGGACATTTCCATCACCTATTTGGAATGTATTGCCTTCCACGAAGGCTCCTGATTGTCCCAGCCCTTCTCCCTTTCTTCCACTTCCCACACCCTTCTCTGTACTTCTCACGCTCCTGGGGCACTCCACCTGGCGGTGTCTGTGTGCTTTCCTTACCATCCCGCAAACTTCTTGAGAATGTGGGCATTTCTTAGGCCATATTTCTCCTTCTTCCTGTACCAACCTTTACGTAAAGGACTGTATATGAACGTAATTGGTGCTCACGAATATGCAGGCAAAGAAGAAATAAAAGAATAATAAATGAATTGCCATTAAGAAAGTGATTATTCTGGGTAGTTGGTTTGCTCTCCACCCACCGCCATGCCACTCTGTACCCTGAGAAGCTGGCCTCTGTGGTTACAGCAACCGTTCCAGTGGGTGTGGTGAGAGAAGAGAAAACGGAGGTATTCACGCTCCCGTCTCCCTGTCAGTCGAGACATGGGTTGGCCACAGCCCTTGATGGGTGTCTGGTAGCCTCCCCTCCCGTGTCCCCTCCAGCCAAGGGTGGCAGCTCTGCATGCGTCTTTGCCCCTTGTTTAGCTCAACTCCACCCCTTCGTTAAGCTCTCTGTGACCACCCATCGTCATGTAATAAGACTGAGGTGAAATCCTTTCTGCATGTCATCTACGACCCAGACCCAAACTATGACATGCAAGAGGCCCTTAGAAATGGGTTGGCTCATCCTTCAGTGGCTCTTTCTGGTAAGGTGACCGGGTCACCACGTCTGAAAGGCCAGCTCAGATAACTGAGGTTTGATGTACACCTTCACTCTCCGGTGAGAGGAAAGCCCCTCCGACAGACACCAGTGCTGAGGGGTTCGGGTAAGCATCCCGGTTACTTGAGGGCATTTGCCAATTGCCTGGAAGGGAAATTACGTACGGTAATTGTAATGAGAATTTTCTTTTTGGGTAGCCTACGCGTCACTTACAGTTTTTCTTATTTGAAGGCATCCATCAGGTCCTTTTCTGGTAGCACACAGAATCACTGACTCACAGAGCTGAAACAACGATTTTCAAACCATTCTCTGACGGACCCAGGATTCCCAACTTAAATTGTAGTTTCCACATAAAAAATGCAATTGACTTTTAATGACTTTTAATTGGCTTTTAGTGAACATCTGATCAAGGTGGGCATATGGTGTCACACGCTGTCCTCAGTGACAACACTAAACACGTCATGTGACAGGATTCCGATGAGAACCTTTCCTGTTCCCCAAAGTAGTGCCTTCTGCTGGCTGAGAAACCTGCTCATTGATTCTCTCCCGAGACAGGCAATAACCGTGTGAACTTCTCTCAGCGATAAACTAGCCGTAATTTATGTAACTCATACGGCGTAGATATCGCATCGTGTTCAGGGCCAGCCACATGTGTTCCATATACACCATTTTTTTCCCTTTTCTTCAGAGTCTCAGAGTTGCTTGTTAGACAGCCACATCAAAGCGCAGGCCTCCTGGCCCCAAGTCCAGGGCTGGCTCTAGCTCACGGGTTCTGCCCTGATTTGCCTTCACCTAATAGCATGTCAGGAAAATGCAGGCTACAATATGGACTTTATTCAGGATTAGTGTTTCTACCATCATTTTGTGGTCTGTGAGTACACACGGTCCTTGCTTTAGACATTTTGTTCATGATTTGCATGTGTGAATGCACATATGCAGGAATAGAAAAATAGCACATAGGTAGGTAACAGATACCTGCTCACTCACACACATGAAGGTGGTTCTATTTTTGAGACCTGATTTCTAGATTTTTATGGAGAAGCAGTTAATGTGTTTTGCTGATGAGGCTACCTTCGCTGACATTTTCGTGTGTGATGAGTGAGGAGCAATGGCTGTTCTCAGTGCTGAAGCCCACGAGAGAACATCCCATCTGACATGCAGATGGCCGCCCCGCCCCAGAAGTGCTGTCACTTGGAAGGCTGTCCCAACACCAGCCCCCCGCTCGCAGCACACCACGCACAGCTAGGGAGGACACGGGCCTGGGCACAGCAGGGCCAGCTGTGTCTTCTCATAGTCTGCATGTCCTCAGGTGCCCGCTTGGGGCCCAATGGTCCCTTCATGAGAGAGAGAAGAGGACGATGTCCTAGTCAACCCCCGGCCTTTGTCACACCAAAGTCACCAGAGGAAAGCCCTACTCAAAATAGAGGAAGCGATTGTGTAGTGTGGGCATAAGGAGCAGGGGCAGGAGCAGGAATAACACATGAGGTTACTGCCCCATTCAGTAAAAATACGATAACTATGATTTTACTTATATGAAGGATCTTCATACATACTAAGAAATATTCTGGATGAAGTAGGGTTGTTTTGGTGATAAATCACAGTGATTTGGCAAACATTTGCCTGAGAATATGCAAACTGTCATTTAAAAATCATAATTACTAACATTTCTGAGAATTTACCACGTGCTCCATGTTTTACATTTTCACTGGAGACCCACGACTGCCCTGTGCCATGGATATTTTTATTTCCTCCGTTTCGCTGAAAAGGCCTAAGGAGATTCGAATGGGAACCAGGTCAAACGTGCTGTTGACGGTTGGCCAAGAATATAACTGGCTGTTCAGTAACTGTGCCCAATCCTGACATAAAAAGTTAGGACTGTTATTAACACAGATACTTCCTGTTGTAACTGAAGATACTGATGAGATAGGAAAATAATTCTCGAAGAGAGCAGGGGTCTTTATGAAAGTGACCTTTCCGGACGCCTGGGCAACGAGGCTAAAAGAGCAGGACACCACGTGAGCATGTTCAAGCGCGATGGCTGGTTTTGATGGTCCTTAATGAGCCTGGTTTGTCCTTTCTGAAAACCCAAATGATCTCAGCTCTCGTCTACGGAGGACAACATAAGCTTGAAGCTCATATTCGCTTGATGATGCTACTGATCTGGTCTTGCACGTTTGGGGGCTAAGATCCTCGCTAGAGCAATCACTGGGACTAGAGTGATCTTCACAGCTGGCACCGGGAGGGCCACATGTAGATTCTGGAGGGGCGTTAAATACAAATGTGTTTTTAAGTCTCTTTGTTGTACAGCTGAGCCTCTACCCGGAGGTGATATTCAACATATTTAAAGAAATAATGCAGCGTAAGGAACAACCACTTTTGTGCTGAAGCCTAATTACACTCGGTCATGAGGGCCAATAACTGTCAAATATTCAGAAATTTTACCAGCCAGTTATTAATTCTTTGGTAGTTTGAAACAGCCCCCTGGTCAGTATTTACACCACAGAAATTGGCAAATGCCACAGACTAGGGCTTGTGGTTCTGGAGACCCTGGCTGAGCACACCACTGAAGCCAGCCACTCAGAATGGATGCTGATACCGTGAGAATAAGCGACAGGCGTGAAGGACAATTTCTCCCGGGTCAGTGAACTCCAGGTGAATGTCAGCTCTGTTCATTCACTAATTAATACACTGGACGTATGCTTTAACTCCAGCCAGATACAAGTAGAGAAATAATGCAATAACTTGAAAGCATTAATAATTTTTAAGTTTGAAAATTATATTGGCGTATGTGATATTTAAGAATTTGCAACATAATTTGGTGTTTTAGAGAATGCAGGAGATCTGGCTTCTGTTCTAATTTACAGTATAATTGAACAATTGATTTAGACTCATGATTTTAAGTTAGAAAGTGTAAGAAAATTATATTGTTCATAAAATTGTTAAACATTTAGGAAAATTGGTTCTCACGGTTGTAAGTCCAATTTCTTATTAGATTTATAAGAATGCTTCAGTACTTGAAAGGTTTTGTTTATGAAAGGCATTTGAAGTATTTCAAAAGAAGATCAGGTTCAGTAAGCTGACAGCTGCAATTCAACATGTTTACTAAAATGTCTCTCTTAATGCTTGTTAGAATTTACCAGATCACTGAATAGAAAAAAGTCACTTAGTAGCTGAACTTCAAGAATTGAGGAAAATATAGATGTATAAACTTGACTCGAAGACATCAAATACTGATTGTAAAAACCGAATTAAAATCTTCCCCAGTGACCACAGATGCCCCCAACAACATAAAGGATACTGCTCTGTGACACGCAGAATCGATCTGGGCGGGTTTCCCTGTGATTCTCGACTCCAAGAACTACAGAAAAGTGTGTAAAGGGGTGCACGGAGAGGACTCTGTACACCCCCTCAAGTGGGTGTGTAATTCTGATGGGCCTTTTCAGGTCTCCTCCCCCAGGAAGGTGTCATTCACCTGGTCACCATGGTGACCTCAGGGGGAGGCCCTGCCCAAGCCCACTCTGACTCTTGGCTGTGTTCTGGCATGCCGAGGCCTGAAACCACTTGCAGATTCTCCGTCTCTGCCGATGCAATAGCTTGACGTTTGCCTCAGATATTAAACGTAGGCTAATAAATTTTTACACAAATTTAAAGTGCTCTGGAGAGGGCCGGCTGCCAAGCGGGGAGTGCTATCCTGGGAATGGCTGGGGTCCAGGGTCTCTGCCTCTGCGCTCGGTTCCCAGCCCTCCACACCGCCCGCCGCGCTGCCGCGGAAAGGAAGGTTCGAGGCCGCCCTTTCTCATGAGAAGCGTTTCCTCTTGGCTCGGAGTGCAAGTTTGTGAAGGATAAACCCAACCGTAGAAAGATCTTCTTTCTTTGACACCATTTCATATCTCCCCATGGTCCAGGGAAATCCCTCTTTGTATTTGAACTTGAAAAAAATGTCTTGCTCATTATGCTGAGGGTACCGTTATCCTGTCAGCTGAACTTGGACTTGGTGTGAACCACAAGAACAACGTGTGGCCGTGGAGCCTGATTCATTCAGCACGCTCTGTTGGTGCTTTCATTTTTAAATGTCTAGTGTTTTTGTTTGCTTGTTTGTTTGACACTCACAAGCAACTTCCAACCTCCCACCCACAGGTAGACAGGTAGACCAGTGGTCTGCACGAAACACCACTGGTTTCCACCCCACCTGTACATCAGGGTATAGGATGTTTATGTCCCTTTGGGGGGAAAATGCTTATGATTCAATGCACTATGCACTATGATTATTATCAAGATTCCTCTGGAGAATTTCAGAATCTTTTATATATCTATATTCCAAGTCTGCGAAGATAATAAAACTTTAGAAACTAATGTGTTACTTAGAGAAACCCATCACGAGATGAGTTTTTCACAAAAGCAGCCAGACCCAACTTCATCCTCAAAGCCTGTTAAAATTTTATAGGAATAAACAAGGAAGCAGAGAGACACATCATGGATTCCAGATGTGTTCTTGGGGGTTTGAGACATTGGCATCGGTTTTCCTGGAAACTGACGGTCTATGAACACTGAACATGTTTAAGCTATGCAGCGGCAGCGTAGTTTTGATGGACACAGAGCTAATGAGAGCACTTCAGGAGCGTTTGGAGTTGGCTGGCATAGAGACGACTAGTGAACGCTGCATCACAGACAAGGCCCCTCGGGCATCACTGCAGGCGGGCTTGTCATGGGCCTCTTGGCCTGCAGGTGGCAGGCAGCAGGGTATCCTGAAGCCCTACAGTGTGATGAGAAATCAGGTGGTTGTGAGCCGGGCTTGGAGAAGGAATGCTTTCCAGTTTTCCTAAAATATAGCCCCAATGGTACCGAGTGGGGTGATCGGCTAAGGAAGGACAGCAGCGTGTAACAATCGACCTACAGTAAAGAAATCAGAGACAGCCAATTTCTCATGAGCAGATTTAGATGGTGAGTCTAACAGGCACGGAGGGAAACAGTGTTGATGGCTGAAAACTACCCTGAGAGCAGTTAGCAGCCCAAGCAACACATTACTTTGCCTATAACAGAACACACCATGATCTTTTCTGCTAGAACCGTACATGCATATACTTATTTACTTAAGCAGACTTGTTGCTAGATAGTATCATGATCTTAATAACTGCATTTGGTGAGTTGAATAAAAGCTGATTTTAATGAAACTGCATAATCAAGTTTTTGAAGTAAATTCCTCCAGCATCTATGACAAGTATCTACTACTAAATGCTCAGCTCTGGTTTTTTTAAGTATAAGACTTCCATTTTTTACAGAGACATAGAAGTATAACCTCCTTTTTCACCTTTCCCCAGAAAGCCTCTTAGTTCTAAAATCTGTCCCCTTCATTGTACTAGACACATGTCCTACACAAATCAATAATAATGAAAAAAACGTAGTTAAATTAACACTAGAATAAAATTCCAAGTGATTCAATACCTCACATGGTTCTTTCTATGAATCCGTCATAATGAGATGAAAGAAATAGCACCCTTCGTTTGCACACAAAAACACTCACTATGCTAAAGTGCAGAGATTTTAGACAAACAGAAGCACTTGCTGCTACAATATGAACAAACGAGTATGTGCCCAGATTGGCCTTTTCAGGTTTTCATCGATTTAGCACAGAGCTGGTCAATACGGCAGGTTAAGGATGTCGAGTCTGACCAAACGGTGCCTCACTTTCTTAGTCCAACTTGCTCTCTCTCCCCCGCGGCCCTACCCCGCACTCTCTTGTTATCTTTCGCTTAAGTCTGAACCCTGACATTATTGCGATAATGTAGTTTGCTTGCACCAATAACTTTCTTGTCAGGAGACATCTGCTCGGTTATGAAAAGTGCTTCCCAGCAAAGCATCAATCATGTCTCACTTGTAAAGAAAAACACATTTGTTTTTTGGTCCCTAGATAGCAAAACATGGCCGAGAAAACAAACTGTGCAGAAATATTAACTGTGGCATGTTCATATATATATATATATATATATATATATATATATATATATATATATTCTGAGCATTTATTTGTCTACTGGGGGCACCCTGGGAGCCTGACAGTTGGGGCCACTGCCTTCTTGTCCCGGAAACCACAGAGGACTTGTCAGTGTCCTCTGTAAAGGCATTATCGTGGGCTGATTGCCACGGAGATCCACCCAGCAAGAAGGTGATGCTGCGTTTTAGGCTGTGTGTTCTCATTTGCTGACACACAACCATTTGATGTTTTGAAACTTCCCGGGTCCCTTCCCCAGCTGTGGACACAGAAGGACAGGCTACCTGGGAAGTTCATGTCCACCATCTGGGTGTCTCCAAATACACAGATGCTTTGCATCCTGGACATGAGGCACAGGGAGGATGGACCCAAACTTGTACTTGAAGCCTGGTGTTTTCATATTTTACTGACATGCTCACTGTTTACTTCATGAAACAACACTCTCTGCTTTGAGGCCCAGGTTGTCACTTTCAGCGTGCCAAGTGGCATCAACCTCACGTGCTGGGGGAATTGAGAAGGCTCGCTCTTTGCTCACAGCAAGGCTTGAAGTGGGACGTAACAGAGAAGTGAATGTATTTGAGTAAACACTTCACCCAAAACTGACTTTGATGTTGTTAGAGCTAGAAGTGACTCGGCAGCTCGTGTCCATTCAGGAAGACGAAAGCACACAATTTGCCCTGACTTGCGTGGCTCAGTGGGTTGGGCGTCATCCCGCAAAGTGAGAGGACTCTGGTTTGATTCCCTGGGATGTGCTCGTGCCCCCAAGCCAGACCCCTGTGACTGCATCTGCAGCTTCTTCCGGAGCGGCAGCGCCTGAGTAGGAAGCCACCTGGGGAGGGGCTGTGCGGCATGGACGGTGCAGGCCAGCAGGTGCAGGGGTCCTGGGCACAGTGTGGGAGGGTGGGAAGGGAGCTGGGGGCATCTGTGAATAAGCACCTTTCTGTCCGCTTCCTCCCTCCACGTTTCAAGGGTTGTCCCACAGGCTGTCGGCAATGCTGCGGTTTGGGGTTGTGCGTTCCCGAGTACCAGCAGTTTACACAGGCTTCCCAAGCTGCACAGTTAGGGAAGACACCGGGTAGGAAGCTGGAGGTGAGGCCCCAGGCTACGCCCATGCTAAAGTGGCAGCAGCCCACATGGAACTCGTCACCACAGCTGCAGCTGACTGTGTGTCAGCAGAACCTGGAACCAAGAGGTGTCCGATCCATAATCCCTGAAAACTGTATAAAGGCATCCCCCGAGTCACAAATTTGTGGGAAAATGTGTTTAACCATCTTTCTTCTACTTCCTGCCATTATAGGACGAGGGAATCCTAGACGGGTATATAATTTCAAACACTTCGCAATCTTAAACATAATTGAACATGTTACTTGCACCCCTGGAGAGCAGGAAGCATGTTTTAGCATGTTACTTTTCACATGTTTAGCAGAGGGAGAGGCCATTGAGAAACCCAGCAAGTATTTAATCATGGGTAGTCATGAAGAAGGTCTTGAAAGACACTTAAAAGGAAGGAGGATCCATTCTGACTGTCTTTCAATACCATGCTGGTCTGAGGGGTAGACCCCTTCTCTGTTCATTGCTTACTTCCCTCCTCCTTGGGGTAACTGTGAAGCTGGGGAGGGGGTGCGTGCTAGCACGGGGGGCAGGATACTGTGATAGAGTGGGAAAGAATTAACGACTTCTGCAAACCATGCCGGCTACTTCATAAACCGTGCACCCTGACCCCAGGGCACGGTAGTGACTCCAGTTCAGGACTGGTTTTGCTCCCCTAGTGTTGCTGTCTCATTATCCCCCAAGTCTGCCCGTGAGCTCTCTGTATGCTTTATTTTTTTTTTCAGGTCCACTCTGTTGAGCATCTTTTTTAAATCACAGTGTGATTAGCTGTTAGTTTCTGAAGGGTGTGGGCAGAGCTCGAGGGTGCGGAGTAGCATCTGGAACTCACTGTGGGCCCCCCAGAATGTCCGGTAACCCTGCCGATGAATGGGCTCAATTCCAGAAAAAAGGGGTCACTTAAACAAGAGCAGGCCAGTGTGATTCCACAGCGGTCAGTGCTGTGTCCACAGGGCCCCATCCGGGGAGGACGCTGGCTTCTGCTGTCGGTCTGCGTACACCACACCGACTGGATAGCTTTATCTGTTCACGGAGGGGCACCTACTGTTTGCACAGCGGTGCCCTGGTGCCTGTGGATCCCAGCGCTGTTTGCAGCAGACACTTGCTAATCTTCCATAAGGCTCCCGTCTGCATTTGCACCGGGCGGGCCTCAGTTCCTGGGGATGGGAGCGGTTGGGAGAAGGACCCCACTTCACCATCCACCTTGTGTCCCTCTGAGGTGGACAGTGTGGTTTTCGAAGGGCTCCCTGTGCACCAGACGGCCTCTCTTTGATGCTAGATTCGATTCAAATTGAACACGTCAATTTCTGAAAAGGCGTAAGTTTAGCCACGAGGGCTTTGGGCTTCTGCCTGTGAGGTGTGAGGGCAGGAGGTGGGCTACCAGGGCCCCTGGTTTGCCACAGTTTTCTCAGAACCACAGTTTGCATGGAAGTGTTTCTGCCTCCTCCTGGGTCCGCATAAATCATCCCCGATGCGGCCCTCAGAAGCACAGCTAACGTCCTCTCCATCTTAACAAGGCACCGTCTCCTGGGGATGGAACTTTTCACTCCGACTGGGCTGTAAATCTTGGTAACAAGGAGGCAAGGGCGGCCGCCTCACCTTGCAGGGCAGATGGGACTGTCAAATGCGATAATAAATCTGTCAGCATTTTATACGCACTGTGAGATGGAATACGGATCAGGTTAACGTGGGTGCACATTTAACTTTATTCCAACCCTGACCCCTGTTCCTTGACTTAAATGCGGGGTAGGAGGAAGTGGGTGGAGGGAAAACACTGAACTGGAAATGGCTGGCTCTGCTCTCGGCCCCTCTGGCACCGTCCACAAACAACGTGTGCTCAGCCGCTGCCCTGCTCTGGGCCTCGGCCTCCGCGCTGGTACAGTCAGTGGCTCACTCGGGTGATGTCTGAATTCCTTCCAGCTCCCTGTGCAGTTCCGTGCACACACTCCTGATGAAGTGGGGAAGCCTGAGGTCACACCACCTAATTAGAAGCTAGGATCCTTCAGCTTCTCATTTACTTTATTTGGAGACAGTCGGCTTGATGAACGACCTTCTAAGTGACTAAGGGATCTCCCTTTGCCTGCTAATTCTTATAGCAAAACAGTAATAGCATTCTCATTCCATAATATATGATGAAAAAGAGATATTGGATTTTTTTAAAAGTGTGGGGCAATTTCCACCCTGATTACACAATTTTATTTTTCATTTAGGTAAAACTATGTTTGAACTGATTTTATTTATTTACTTTTAGAGAGAGGGGAAGAAAGGGAGAAAGAGAGGGAGAGAAATATTGATCTGTTGCCTCTCATGCGCCTCCAACTGGGGACCTGGCTAGCAACCCAGGCACGGGCCCTGACTGGGAATTGAACCAGCAACCTTTCGGTTTGCAGGCTGGTGCTCAATCCATGGAGACACACCAGTCAGGGCAGGTAAAACTATTTCTGATAACAATAGCATTTTGGGAGAGATTCTGCAAAAGAATACACATCCGCTAGCTACGACCCCAAGCCTCTTCCCCGACTTGAGCCGACGTAGCAGCGAGGACTGATGAGCGAGGAATGGGGTGGCATTTCCACAGTTTTTAAACAACGCTTCCGACCTGTGTTCCCCAGAGCTTGTGTCACGGGACAACAGTTTCATGAGGTGTTAGAGATGAAACGTGGAAACAGGCTCCATGAATAAACGAGTTTGTGAAACATTATAGTCGACACATGTAAACAGACTTCCTGTGGAACCTTCTCTGAGCTTCTGCTGAGCTTGAGTGTATCCCCCATGTTCACTACAGACGCCTGGCATGGATGTTGCACAAACACACAGACCACAAGACTCTCATTTGAGGACATCTTGGAGGGCTAGGTCTCTTGGAATGCACTTGAAGAAACTTGGGTCTTATTTTAAGCAACCAGAACTAACTGAGGAAAGCAAATATCTGCTAAGACACTGGAGAAAGGGTGACCACATGGCTAGGGTAATTTGGTAGTGGGGCACCCAGTGGACAGGACTGCATCATACATCAAACTGAGCAAGCGTAAGGGTGAGCTATTGCTTTATATTCACCTAAGACCCACGTCGCCAGTTAGAATAGTTTGCCTTTTATGGAGCTCAGTGAACCACCAGGGCCATTTGGACACCTGATCGATGCTTCAGATGCTGAAGTTACGCTAGCAAACATGTCATGGCTGCCTAGCCCCTTAGCGCTTGTCTTTCTCCCTTCGAAAACCTTCACAGAATGCCTAGTCCTGTGCACGTTTCTAAGTGCTGCATCGTTGACCACCAAGACACAGATCCTTCCTGAACGAGCCGTGATTTAGGAGGAGAAGCAAACGTGTATTTTAAACAGGCACACGGCATGGCACATGGAAGGTTTAAAGGATGAAGCAGAGAGGCGATGAGGTGAGGAGAGAGCAATTGAGTCTTAGAGAACAGGACGGGATGTTTTCTGGAGAGGCACCTGTCTGTGTCTCAAATACAGAATTGAACTTGGCTCCATGGGACATGCCAGTGGGTTCCGGCACCGCGATGAAAACTTTTCAAAGGGGAGGAGGTAGGAACAATTTGATGATAGCGGGAAACTATGGACAGTGGGTGTTACTGGAACACAACTAGAAGAAGCAAAGGCGAAGGTGTAAGGCTCAAGAGCTTGGCAAGGGTCAGATTACTGAAGCTTTGTGTGGTTTGTAAAATTTCTCAGAGTCTGACTCAGGCAATGAAGAACTAAGAGAGGTTTTTAGAAAAAAGGTAGCCATGGTTGAGTAAAGCTGTAGAAGCTGACCTTTGGTCCCATGGACAGAGGTTACTGGTAGGCGAAGCAATGAGTAGGTATTATGATTATCTGAGTGAGAGAGGATCAGGGCCTAACCCAAAGCACTAGCAGTGACATATTTGAATACTGAGGGACATATCTGAATAGGACATGTCTGAGGTATTGGTGGTGTAGGTTTAATAGTATTTGCTACTGATCAGACCGTGTGGAGTGACAGGAAATGGACAGTCAGGGATGACTCCCAGGTGTACAGTTTCTTGCTTGGAAGATTGATTGGATAATGCTGTTTGTAATAAGATGAAAAGACAGAAAATGAACATAATTATCAAGTGCAAAGATAGTTCATTTTTTTTGTATATAAAACTTGAAACACCTTGGGGAGGGGTACACAGAATGGGATCCTAATAGGTGATTGGTTATGTGCACTGGAATTCCATAGAATTGTTGTTTTTAAAGTTATATGTTTGCATGCCATCAGCTTTTAGACGGTGGATACTTTGTGCTTAAAATAGAAAATGCAGCCTTAGAAGAGAAGACCACAACAGAGACAGATGAGTAGGGAATACCACTCCACCAAAATCAGAAAGTGTGGGATAATTAGAGGGAGAATGAGAAAGTTCTCATCCCAAGATCTAGGAATATAAGGTTGGTGAATACATAGAATGAGGGAATTTCAAAAAGGGAGTTGTCAAAAAAAAAAAGAAAGAAAAAGCAAAAAGCCAAGGCCAAATGCCTTAGAGAAGTATTCGGAGATAAGCTGGAGACTTGTTTCAGGACCTGGCGGGGCTGACTCATTGGTGACCTTTGCAAGAATGGTCTCAGTGAAGCCAGATTGCCTTAAATGGTTGAGAAGAAAGCAGCTGAAAAATCATGGATATTGGTTATTCCTTTTTTTTTCCAAAAATTTTGCTGAGGAAAGAAGAAAGAGAAAGATAAGAGTAGCTAGAGGAGGATGAAGGATCAAGAAAAATGCATTTAAAAGATAATTGTGTTTATGCATATGTGTGGAAGAAAGAGGAAGAAGAAAGGAGAAGGAAGGAAGGAAGGAAGGAAGGAAGGAAGGAAAAGGAAGATGTTTATGGGCTATAGGGTCTGTCAGCCTTGGCACTGCCTCAAGCCAGGTAACACAATGGCACTGGGTGTTTTTTGGGGGGGCAGTGTCTTGTGCATTGCAGTATGTTTAGCAGCATCCATGACCCCTATGTACTGGATCCAAGAGCACCCCATTGCGATAATCCAAAATAACTCCCAACATTGCCATGGGAAGCAAAATTGTTCTCAGTTGATAATCACTTCACTCAAGGAGAAGGCAGTGGAGAAACCTGATAATTTAAGAGAGAAGAAAAATAATAATGCAGAATCCAGTGATATGGGATGCTCTGGGTTTCAGAACATAGATAAAAGTGCTCCCTTCACACACAAGAGACATATCTTCCTCTGGCAGCAAAAACGAAGGACAAAAAGAGCATAGAGATGCTAGACAATTTGCACTTGGGGATGGAGTGGCGCTCAGGAAACCAAGGGGTAGCTTCTGTCATCTCTGTGGGTTAAGACGAGATCACTTGGTAAAAACGAACAAGCAGCAAGCTGAGCAAGAGTGAGAACTGGAAACATTCAGGATGATAGAGCTGAAGTGAATGCAAGAAGGAAAGGCCAACATTGTTTTTTAAGTCTTGAAGAAGGTGATCAAGGCCACAAACTTGGCAAGCATGAATTCAAAAGAGTCTCATTCCAAAACGGTACTGTTTTTCCCTTTGCCACATCTAGGCCCCAGTTAAAGAAATAAAAAGGGCAGCTTATGTGATTGTAACAGCGTGGGCTGTGTGTGGGTCACGGAGGAAGATGGCACAGCAAACAGGTGGGAACAAAGACAAGGTAATCACACATAACCTCAGATTAGTGGACCTCAGACAATTCTAGCTCAGTGGTTTTCAACCTGGAATCAATCAATGAGAAATTATTTATAAGCATTAAATAATAGTGCTTCAGTCATTATTCCCAGAAGTGATGTGTGAACATTTGATTGATATTGAGTCTATTTTATGTTAAAAACCCTTTGTGTAGTCTTTTCTGTGTGCTGCATCTTCATATCGTAACCACTTAAAATAATTAACTTTACTTATTGATTTTTCAGACATCTTTACATGTTAAGGAAATTAATCGTACATAATAACTACTGCAAATATTTATTAAGTTTCCTGTTTGCATTCCAACTTCATCTGTGGTTTGATTCAGGACTTTAAAACTGATGCATCAAATACATTAAGTGTGTCCTTCCATAAAACTATCTAAGTTTTGTGACATTCTATAGTGGGTTTCCCCACACAAATGAGAAAACCATTCTCTGTATTTTCATCTAAAATGTTATGGTTTTGTTTTTTGTAGTGTTAAATTTGGAGGCCATTTTGAAATTCATTTTGGCCTGAAAATAAGCAAGAGATACAATTAACTATTCCTAAGAGCCCAACCATAATTTGTGAAATACTGTATTTCCTGCATTGTTATGAAATACTACTTTATTCATAAAATAAATGTATGCAGTTATTAGGGTCTGTTTGTGTGCCCTCCATTTATTCTATTAATCTGTTTATTTTTGGATATGCACTAAAATCTCCACGTCACTGAGTAGGTTTAACCCCTTTTATGATAAAGCCCAGAAAATTTAAGTGGTTTATTGGAGCCCATCCAAGTAGTTGGTGGAGAACACCACTAGAGCCACAGACACCTGCTTCTCTGTTGGGTTTGGGTTATGCTAACGCCTCATAGCTTCTTATGAGCTATGAGCTGTTCTGTTGCATAGTCATTGACTAGGGCTGAGATGAGCCAACCACCCTGAGTGCATGTGCCCCTAGTCATTATAAGGTAATTAGGTGAGAGAGTTCCACAGATGGCTGATAAGAAGAAAAAACCTATTCTTAGGGACTTCCAGCCAAACCAGAGGCATAGGCAGACACACTGTGCCTCCTCGCACAACCAAAAGAAGGACAACAACAAATTTAAAAACAAAAAACAACCATAACTGCCAGAAAATCCAACTGTATGGAAATCCAGCAACCAAGGAGTTAGAGAAGAAACACTCATCCAGACCAGTAGGACAGGCAGGTGGAGACGGGCAGCTGGGTGGAAAGGACTCACCAAAAGGCAGCGGCTGGAGGACTAGGTGGTCCCACATTCGTGTGTAGATAAACTGGGAGGAACAACTGGGGAGCAAGACAAACCATGCAACCTGGGGTTCCAGCTCCAGGAAATAAAGCCTCAAAGCCTCTGACTGAAAACACCTGTGGGGATTGAGGCGGCAGTGGGAGAAACTGCCAGCCTCGCAGGAGAGTCCATTGGAGAAACCACAGGGTCCTAGAACCTACACACACCACCCACCTGGGAATCGGCACCAGAAGGGCCCAATTTGTTGTGGGTAGCAGGGAAAGTGACTGAAAACTGGCAGAGAGCTGAGCAAGCAGTACTGTTCTCTCTCTGGCCCCTCCCCCAGATACAGCGTCATAGTGCAGCAATGTGGGTTGCCCCACCCTGGTGAACACCTAAGGCTCTGCCCCTTACTATGTAACAGGCAGGCCAAGACAAAAAAAAAAAAAAAAAAAAAAAAAGGAAAAGAAAAATGGCCCAAATGAAAGAAGAGATCAAAGGTCCATAAAAAATGCAACTAAATGATGAAGAGATAGCCAACCTATCAGACGCTGAGTTCAAAACACTGGTAATCGGCATGCTCACAGAATTGGTTGAGTATGGTCGCAAAACAGAGGAAAAAGTGGAGGCTATGAAAAGTGAAATAAAGGAAAATGTACAGGGAACCAACAGTGATGGGAAGGAAACTGGGACTCAGATCAACAGTTTGGACCAGGAGGAAGAAAGAAACATTCAACCAGAATAGAATGAAGAAACTAGAATTCAAAAAAAAAAAAAAAATGAGGAGAGGCTTAGAAACCTCCAGAACATCTTTAAACATTCCAACATCAGAATCATAGCAGTGCCAGAAGAAGAAGAAAAGCAAGAAATTGAAAACTTATTTGAACAAATAATGAGGGAGAACTTCCCCAATCTGGCAAGGGAAACAGACTTCCAAAAAGTCCAGGAAGCTCAGAGAGTCCTAAAGAAGTTGGACCCAAGGAGGAACACACCAAGGCACATGATCAAGATTAAAGAGGAGAGAATCTTCAAAGCAGCAAGAGAAAAGGAGACAGTTACCTACAAAGGAGTTCCCATTAGATTAGCAGCTGATTTCTCAAAAGAAACCTTGTAGTCAAGATGGGGCTGGAAAGAAGTATTTGGGGTCATGAAAGGCAAGAACCTACATCCAAGATTAGTCTGTGCAGCAAAGTGATCATTTAGAATGGAAGGGCAGATAAAGTGCTTTCCAGATAAGGTCAAGTTAAAGTTAAAGGAGTTCATCATCACCAAGCCCTTATTATATGAAATGTTAAAGGGACTTATCTAAGAAAAAGATAAAAATATAAACAGTAAAATGACAGCAAACTCAGTTATTAACAACCACACCTAAAACAAAAACAAAAGCAAAATAAGCAAACAACTAGAACAGAAACAGAATCACAGAAATGGAGATCACATGGAGGGCTATCAGTAGGGGAGTGGGAGGGGGAGAGAGTGGGAAAAGGTACAGAGAATAAGTAGCATAAATGGTAGGTAGAAAATAGACATGGGGAGGTTAAGAATAGTATAGGAAATGTAGAAGCCAAAGAACTTATATGTATGACCCATGGACATGAACTGAAGTGGAGGAATGTGAGTGGGAAGGTTACACAGGGTGGAGGGGAATAAAAGGGAGAGAAATGGTGTTACAATACAAAAGGGGGGGACAAGGGTAGCTGAGGCAATATACTGTTACCCGAAAGGAACCCCCCAAGTTCGTTATGTCCACCACCAGAGGAAAGACGTCTCTCAATGCCAGAGATTCGTGAAAAGGAAATGAATTTATTATTCATCTGAAATATCACAAACTAAAGTTCCCACAAATGCACATGGTCCTCCCAGCACTCTCCATGTGGCAAAAGGGAGCACTTCCAAAGCCTCATGGTCCTGACTCTCACCCAAGCCTCACGGTCCCAACCAAGACACCAAAGCCGCATGACCCTAAACAGACGCGTGGTCCCAAAAAGAGAGACCCCCAATGGCTGCCGTGCCTCCGTTTAAATCCCAGCACCAATCCTCCTCTGCAGCCCCATTTCCGGCTCCTCCCACAATTGGCCACAGCTGCCCGCATTCTGGGCAGGTGTGCCCTGTGGTGTGGAGCCAATTATCTCCAAGCTCTTGTGGACTCTGTTACAGATCCCTATTTGGGGCTCCCCTCTTGGCTGCACCCTGTTACAGTGGGACAACTGTAACAGCATAATCAATAAAATGTATTTTTAAAAAAGAAGAGAAAATCCTTGCAGGAAGAACTATGCAATAATCATGGCAGTTTCTTATTCCTTATATTATGTTGCGACTGAGGGCAAAGGATTGTGGATCCTGGGGTTATAGTGGAGATACTGGGGGTAGCGGGGGGTGGACTGTGTAGCCCTGGAATTAGAATTTGGTGATGCCCAAAGCAGAAACAGATATTTAACATAAACTATGAATTACTTTTCAATGGTTTTTGTAAGTGTTTCGTCACAAAAACTATACACTGATCGGTTCATGGAAAACATTTTCCATGGTGCTAGGATGAAGGACAGCAAAAAAGAATATTGTTGATTAGTTGTACTTGTATAGTTTTTACTTCTATTCCACTTTACATTTTCTCAATTTCGAATGTATTTGTATTAGTCAATGAGTGCATATCACTGGGAATTAAGGTTTAGGAAATAAGGGAACCACACAATTTTCAGAACCACCCCCAAAAGACAAGGCTGAATTATGTGATCCTTTACAAGTTCATGTACAAGTAACAGAGCACCACAGAGGTCCTGGAGTGCAGGAAATGACACTTAAAGTCAACGGTGTCACTCAGGTTAGAAGTGGTTCAAACCCCATGAACCCTAAACAGAGACATGAGCTGCTCCCCAGCCCACACGCACAGGTAGATGCAGGGAACAGTAGCAGAAAGGCCACCTACACAGACTTCACGCTCACAGCACAGGGGCATTTACTATTAATGTTTAAGTGAAGCACAGATTGAATCAGCCTCACACGGTGGAATTTTTGACAGAGATTTTATTATGTCCAGGTCGTTTTTGCTGTCCGTATGTAACACAAGGTGACTAGGGTAAATGCCTACAGTGCAGGGGGAAAGGGCGGGGGCTGGTTTGAAAACTTCGCCAACTTAGGAATTTGATGATCTGTAAATTGCCTAGTGCTTCCAAAACAAGCGCTGAGCAAACAGCAACAGGAATGGAGTAAACCATAATCAACCATGAAATCTTATTAGCACTCTCTGTGGGAGCCTCAGGAGGCAGATTAAGTCTCAAAGTGTCAGGAGTTGGAGTTCGCATCTGGAGTATTATATAAGCACTACATTTTAACTTTAGATGCACCCTTTTCAGAGCAAAGAGGACACTTTGGGAAACCTACTCATGAAGAGACCCCACATCGGACCTTTGAGCTTGAGCAAAACCTTTAAAAATACTAGAGTCAATGCATTGCCTAAGCCTGGAGCTGAGTCATAAATGAATCAGAGTGTAATTTGTGGTGACTCTGACATAACATCGTGAAGCACTTACAAGATTGAATTATTTCCCCTTATTGGAAGAGACTCATCTGAACTAAGTCTCACCCACTTGGAATGCAGTTTAGCAACCACGGCATTGTGGGGAGGCAGCCAATGGCAGGGCCCCAGAGTGACCTTAGCAAGCCACGTAAAGTGTGACATTAGCCACACAATAAGTCTCTCAACAGGGAGGGCAAGGTTTAATGACAGAGTCTCAAGTGCACACATCACAGCGATGTGGTCCAGGACGGGAATGCACCAGCATCTTCTTCCAGTCACCTGGATGGAGTCTATGCCTCTGTGGCCGGAACCACAGGCCGCATGGGATGAGGACATCTACAGCAGCTCTCTGGGTGAGCACACACTCCCCTGGTTTCCCTTCCGTGTGATGCTCCTTATACCTGTCAAAACCGACCCCTTCCGCATTCTCTGTCTCCCTTGATACGCGTCCTGTGGGGGGATCCAAGGCCAGCCGTTTGTAAGTTAACGTGAAATGAATGCACAATTGTCTTCAGGTTAGTTGCATTTAAAGTCTTTTCTGAATTTTAGATTGGAAGTATATATGACCTCTCCAAAGTCTTCAGTATTCATATGGCACAGGTATCTTTATGGTTGATTTTAGGATCAGTGATTGATTTTAGATTTATGATTGATTTTGGGTGTTTTTACTAGTTCCTGGAAAATGTTGTGTGTGTGTGTGATATTGGCATATCAGACACACATATCAAATATATATTTGAATTAATGCACTATAATACCAATATGTATGCTAAAGAAAACCTCTCATATATAAGCTAAAATTTCTTCAGAACAATTCCACGTAGAGACAAGACAGATGTTTTCAACAGCCCTTTTTTCAGCTGAAGATACTGAAGTTCAGCTCAAGACAAATCTAGACCCAGATTCCACTGTTCCTAATGGAACAGTATTCCTCACTCGGCATAAAAGGTATCAGGCAAACAGTCCTACGGAAAAATAACCTGCTTGTGGCTTCGGTTAAAAATTGTTTTCTTCTCCCCTGGCTGGCATAGCTCAGTAGATTGAGCACAGGCTGCGAACCAAAGTGTTGCAGGTTCGATTCCTAGTCAGGGTACATGCCTGGGTTGCAGGCCACAGCCCCCAGCAACCGCACATTGATGTTTCTCTTTCTCTCCCTTTCTCCCTCCCTTCCCTCTCTAAAAATAAATAAATAAATCTTTAAAAAAATTGTTTTCTTCTCTACCCATTGGCTGAAAGGATTTTCCAGTCAGCAAAGTAAGGCATGGAGAGCTATGGCAAACATGGCTAATAAAAGTTCAACTGTGTTGAAAGGTTGAGAAGGAGTCCTTCCCTTCCTGACGTTCCCACAGAATTTCGGGGACAGCCACAGAACGATGGATGTCACAATACTAGGCCTGAAACACAGGCTCGTGTGGAAACCTCCATCAGCAGTTTTAAAGAAAGACAGGAAGACGTGGTGGAACCCTACATTATATAGGATGTCGTATCTAGACATCGTCTCAGCAAGGAAGGCACGGGCTGAGAGCTAAGTACATGGAAGCAGCTGTGGAGGCAGACTGGGCTCCAACCAATCTGCGGCTCTGCCCCATGCGCGTCGTGTGACCCAGGAAAAGTCATTCTCGTCTCTGTGGCTCCACTCCCCTATTGGTAAGATGAGAGTGATAACGGTACCTCACAGGGTTGCTGGGGACACTGAGGCACTCATTAAAGAATACTCCGCTTTTCACATGTACTAACTATCCTCTAAATATGTGCTGCATAAGGAGGCAGAAACGTGTCACTCCTGGAGGAAACTATGGAGAGAGCGCCCTTACATTCTGGGGCTGCAGCCCATGCCGTGAGAGCACCGTCCTTAGATGCACACACCACACGCCCACGTGTCTGTACGAAGCTTCCAGGCATTTCTTCCCCCTGGGAAAGAAGGAAGACGGCAGGGATTGACGTTTGCTCCTGGACTTGAACGCTGGTGAGCCCACTTGGAGACTCCCCGAGACACGAGAATGTAGGAAGAGGCTGATGCAATACTGAGTCTGAGCAGTAACAAGACAGAGAATTTGCGAGATGGAGAGAACGATTTTCAGTCTAAAAATGCAGAGCTGACTTTCCGATCTGCCTGCCTGCGGCCGCGGGCTGCTCACAGAGCCCGCTGAAACTCAGCTGTCTATCCTCCGATACAGGAGTACGCACGCCTGCCATGTCCATTTCAGACGGACGTGAGGCTCAAGGGACCGGCTGATGCGAAGTGACGTTTAAACTGAGAAACCCAAGACAGAACTTGGTGGTGTGCTGATCGGTTGTGAAGTAAACTAGGGAGGCTCCCCAAATGGAATTAATTTCCTGGTCCTCTTCACAACCACACATGCAATTAAGCAGGGTCACCGTAATGAAGGTGACCAGAGGACGAGTCTGTGGGGACAGACGCGGGCAGCCACTGTACGGTTACCAGACAACATCACTGACCATGAAGGCGGCCTTTGCCCCGTTCGGGGTTTTCCGAAAGAGCAGAAGGGTTTGGACAGGAGGAGGCATGGAGGGAGAAAGAGAAAAGGACATGGTTCCCGCTCTGCTTCCCAGCCGCATGCTGGGGCCACAGCCCAGGTGCAGTGTGTGTGTGTGTGTGTGTGTGTGTGTGTGTGTGTGCAGGAGTGTGCGGGAGGAACAGGCTTGCAAAGAGAGAAGTTTCTGCGTTTGAGAGCAGACTATCGACTAACAACTACCAATGAGGCTGCTCTGTAACATGTGAAGGGACACAGGGCATCTCTTTTGGATGGACTCCCCGGGAGCAGGGATCCTCCCGCTGGCAGGTGAGAAGGGGCCGGAAGGGAGGGTGTGTGCTTTGTCGGCCGCAGTGCCCAGGGCAGAGCTTGCTGTGTGCTTGGTGGCTGCCCTCGCTGGGCGTGGGGTTCTCAGCTCAGAGAGCTCTCCCTCGGAACTCCGAAGGCGAGTCTCCCGTATCTTCAGGTGCTCTGGGCTGTCGGTAAGAATGTGGAAGCCAATGAGATTATTGTGAAGCGTTTTATTTCCCCACCTCTGCAATTTCCTAGGACCTTCGCTTTATCCTTGGATTGCCAAAATTTCACAGAGATGCCAGGCTTTGTTCACTCACTGGAATCGAGCCCCCCACTTTGCTTTGCTCACCTCTGAGTCTTAGTTCCTCAAAACACCGTGTCCGACACAACAGGAGCTCAATGAGTATCAATAGTTGTTGAGTACACACTTGGGATGAAGGTATTCTGTAGGAAATGTGGAGGATGCACTTAATCTGAATAATCTGTTTTTCTTCATTGAAAAATACCATTTACATAAGTGCTACAGAACAACCAGGGGGGCCAAGGGGGGACGAGGGGGGACAAGGGCAATATACTATTAGCCGAAAGGAACCCCCCAGGTCCGTTGTGTCCGCCACCAGAGGACAGAGGCCTCTCAATGCCAGAGATTTGTGAAAAGGAAAGGAAACGTTTATTTAATGTTATACAGACTTAAAGTAGTGACCAAATGTCTTCATCAAAATCCCAAAGTCCCTTAAAACACCCACAAACACACACAGCCCTTCCTTCCTCCTTTGCCCAGTCTGGGGGACGGTGTCTCAGGAAAAGAAATAGAAGTCCGTGGCTCAGGCGGCCCCCGGTTCTTCCCAGTAATCCGTCTCAGCTGGTTGGCCTCCCTCGGTTCCTGGCACCATCAGCTGTGTCGCCGCAATCTCTGCTAAAGCCGAGTGGTGGTTCCCCCTACTAAAGCTGCAGGGGTCCCCACTCTGGCAAAGCCACGAGGTTCTCTCTCCACTGCCCCAGCCGCGTGGTCCTCTCTGCACAAGGGCCACGGGAGTCCCCACGCAGCCAAAACCATGTGGTTCTCCCCCCTCAATGGCTGCAAGGACGGGGGTTGCCACTCTGCCAAAGCCAAGTGGCGGTTCTCTGCTAAAGCTTCATGGTGATTGTCTCTCGCAGGGCTGTGGGAGTCCCCACTCTGCTAAAGACTGAGTGATTCTCCCCTCAATGGCTGCTGCGTCTGGGTTTAAATCCCTGCACCAATCCTCCTCCGCAGCCCCACTTCCGACTCCTCCCACAATCAGCTACACCTGCCAGCATCCCCTATCCTTCCAGCTTCACTGGGCTGCCATCCTGGGTCTGGGCAGGCGTGGCCCCACGTCCTGGAGCCACTCTTCTCCAAGCTCCCATGCAGGCCCTGTAACTCGGGGGACCTGCTCCCAGTTCCGTCTTGGTGGGGAAGTTACTTTCATTCCCCTGGCTCAGAGCATGGCCACAGCTATTTAGCATATCTATGCAACCAGTTAAAGGTTATACATATGTTAAATGACCATGCCTGTGGATTAGCCACAAAGCTGTTGCTGAACAAAACAGCTCTCAATGGCCCTGCTCCCTGTGTCTGTTCCCCCAACCCACACCTGGGAGGAGGGGCGGTGAGGAGATCCTAATATTTCCTGAACACTTTGAGTTCTGGACCCCATTGCAAATCCCTATTTGGGGTCCCACCTCTTGGCTGCACCCTGTTACATAAGGTCTCCTCTTCCTTTATTCATTTCTTCAAAAGAAATAATGAGGTCCATTCCCATCACTGGTTAAGATCTGAAATACATGAAATAATATCTTTCCACCTCATTCTTTTTGGCTTTTCCTTTCAGTCAACGGGCTTCATTTAATCAAATAAACACCTTTTTCTAATTATTCATTCTGAATAGCTGAGTGAGTGTTAATGTAGCAATCAATTTGGTGGTCACCAGTCTGCTTGTTATTAGACATGAAATCTCTAGTTTAAACAAAGCATGAGAAATTTTTTTTAAATGTTTCATACCAGTGGCTACTTCAGCAAGGATCCAGAGAAAACAAATCATTGATGAGAGCCATGTGATTTTTTTGAATTTCAAAAATAAACTATATCTTAAAAAAATTTATGGAGACCATAAAAGTTCTAAGTTTTTATTTTTCTAGGAAATAATATTTTAGAATGTTATGACAATCTAAGACTGCCATACATTCACTTAAACTATTACATTTCAATCCCCCAAACTTAAAACATAATCTAAAAAGATGAGGAAGGTCACAGCACTAAACATATTTTTATTTTTTCTATTTTCCCATTTATCTACCCACTGAATCATTAACTAACTGATTCAACCAGCCACTCATTAGAATCTCACAAACCCTTCTCTTGTGAACATGAACAGCTCCGTGGGATCACTGACATTAAAATTAAAAGAACACAAACAAACCAAAAAAATTGCTCCCCGTGGACTGATCTCAGAATGTTGTGGCTTGCTTTGTTCTTGATTTAAATCCTTTGCTGCCATTCACCCACAAGAGCAGTAAAATACACTCACAGCCTGAGAAGATGATTTCCATCAGGACTCTATTAAGTCCACCCCTAATCCAAGAGGCGGAGCTTTTGGCAGGACATTTTCCCACCTTTATTTGAAAAGACCCCCTACTCTCTGGCCGAGGAAGAGAAACAGGCAGAGAGGCACATGGTTTGTGACGAAAGCAAAGCGAGGCCACGTCCGATTCTCCTGAGATATTTCTGGAGAACATTTTATCCTCAGGAAAATGCTGCTCTTGCCTCATGGCCAAGGTCAGAGATCACTTGGACAGCCCTCTAGGTATGAACTAACTGTTTAAATGAGACTTGGCAAGGAACACATTCAGTCTGCACTCTTTAACGTAAAAGTATTCGCAACGGTTCTCATTCATGATAAGTTAAAATATGTTGTACCACACTTGCTCATTTCTTCCCATTTTTTTTTGTTCCAGAAGGAGACAGTAGGTACATTTTCCCTGTGGAACATGTTCCCTGGGTAGCACGGTCACGCTTTGTACGTGGCTCTGAGGAGCAGATGTCCACGTCCCTTGCCCAAACTATAGATGGAGGAATGGGAAGACCTGAAATATTCTCCAGCAAAAAACCCCAACAATTCCAAAAAAAGCGAGACATGTAAACGATGGTAGAAAGAACTGCAGAACGATCATAGGAAAAGAGAGTCATAAAGGTTGTGAATTATTAGCATAGGGACAAAAAGTGACCGTGCACCTTGTACAGTGACTGGCCAAGTAGCGAAGGATCGTTACCTCAAGACTGGGGGGCCCTGATGCCAGTTTGCTGGGTCCTCTGTCACTGAGCAGGCATGCCGACTGTACCGTCCCTCCAGCCCCACCCGCCCTCCACCGTGCCCCCTGGGGGGGCAACCACAAAGAGCAGGGCGGCAATTCTAGTTACCGCATCGTGTGTCAGAGCCAGTGACCCGAAGGCATCCTTCCCGTCAATGACATGACCTCTGAACCCTGCCTCCGGCGATGGCTCTTCCCTGCTCACCTCCTTGTTACCTCCCAGGGAAACGGCTCCCTGCCTCCTGCCTGGCTTTGTTTTGGGGAAGAGATGGTCCCCACCAGTTCGCCCGCCCCCACTTCTTCTCTATCCCCCTCTCCCCACGATGCTGAGGCACCCCCGTCACTGCTGAGCCTTTGAGCAGGGGCCAGCCACACGGTTCCAGAGGAAACCCAAGGCGAGGTGAGGCAGGAAAGGTGTGTACGCGCTGCACCTGGTGGGAACGGTCAGGGCCGGGATGCACCTGTCTCCACCTGCAGGTTCGAGATCAGCCTGCGTGGGGCCAGCAGCCTCTCTGTCTCAGGAGACGCGTCACCACCTCCGGGTTTCTGTCTCCTGTGTCTCTTTGGCACCACCGTCTTCTGCGGAAGTTTTTCCATCAGGTCGAAAGCGGACGGCAGCGCTGGCCTGTTCGCATCCGTGACCCACGGAACGGTATATTTCGTCTCTGGTGGCAGCAGGGCCCTGCCCAGGCCTGTGAAAAAAAACTGGGAGATTCAGCCTGGTCTACGCTGGTCCTTGTTAGCAGTTGTTACAGGGCCACGTGTGTCTCCCGGAGACGTGCTGAAGCCCCACCCGGTCCTGCTGACAGTGAGCGCACTTGAGCATGAGGTCTTTGCACGTGCCGGTCCTTGCCCTCAGAGGGAGGACGATGAACAGGAGCAGTGTGAGCCTGTGGTCCAAGATGACCAGTGTCCTGGGGAGAAGGAGGACACATGGATGCCCAGAGAGAGGCTGGAGGGACGCTGCCACAGCCAAGGGCCCCGGATGTCCACCACTTCTGAAGTGGACATGCCGGGGGACAGACAAGGGACTGTCCCTCCCAAAGCCTCAGAGGGATCCTGGCCAGGCCTCCCTTTTGGGCTCCGGTTTCCACAATGATGGGAAAATACCATTTTTGTTTGAAGCCACCTAGTTCTTGGCCCTCCCTTACAGAAGCCATAGGAAACGGATACAGGGGCATTGCACGTGAATTTACGTTAAGAGAGAGAGATACTACTCACCCTTTTCAACCTCTATTGTTGGAGGACCCCAGGGGTCCCAGGAAGGTAAATGCTTTTTACACTGTTCCAGATGGTCCTCCTGGGGAAGAGGGAACGGCTAGGAAGGCGAGTGGTCCCAAGCTCTGGCCTGTGGCTGTCTGCAGGCCACCGAGCTCATCCTCCCTGGAGCCAGGCGGCCATCAGCTCCTCTTCCCACGTGTTGTACCCTGAAGGAGAGATCTCCTTTCTCTGCATGGCAGGGCATCTCCCTGTCTGGGAAAGGAACAAGGGAACCAAACATTTCCTAGATTTAATAATGTTTCTAGACATGAATCACATACAATATAAGGTGATCCCACAACATTTGCTGTGAAGCATTAATTACTCAAGTACGGGGGCTCTCTCCGAGTCAAGATGAATTAAACCTCATCCAGTTATGACATCCAGCACATTACATTGCAGAATAACAAATCAGCATCAAACGAGGGAGAGAAAGTTCACATGAAAGAGATCAGATACGCAAGGCTCTTAATGAAATCACTTATATTTCAAAAGGAGAGATCCATCAGTAAGCCGAGGTTTCTGAAGTGGACCTCCGCAGTGACAAAATTCCAAGAGACCAGATGTGTTTTCTTTCCCCAAACAGCCCTCCTGCCCCTTCACCCACTGCGGAACAATGGCACTACCCTGGCCAACCAAAGCAGGGGGTATTTCAGCTCTGTTTATGGAATCCTCTCTCCATGGCAACCTAGCCTGGCCCGAGGCAACTTCTTGGAGAACATGATCCTTTAAATAATGTCTTTAAGTAGCAAAGACCTTCTACTAAATAACGAAGGCCCCGCATTTTCTGGGGTAGTGGAGAAAGTCTGCTTCCCTCTGCCTCCGCAGAAGTGCGTGTTTGAGGTCCTGAAACTGTGGTTCTGGTTTCAATCATGAGGGAGCACCTTACAGATGTTTAGCCAAAGGGCCAAGCACTGTCACTCCTGGGGACATTATGTGATACCCTTTGGAGGGGGCTTGTCCCCTCATCCCCACCCCTACCCCTCAGGTATATTCGCTTCTCTGTGCTGTGCCCAGGCCAAAAAGCACAGGATAATTGAACAGCCTGGGCCAGGATCGGGGTCCTCCATCAGGGAGTTGTAGGCTGTATGAGGAAACCATAAACAAAACAGACGTCTAAGCAGCACGTTAAATCGGTGTCTGGACTCTCCCGTCCCTGGTAATTCGGACACACCCAGGCTTGCTAGGAGAACCCTTGGGGCGGAGGAGCAGAGCCCTGCAGAGAAGCCGGTGTGAGTCGGAGAGGGCCAGCCCGGGACCAAACGTTCTCGCACTCCGTGGGCCAGCTAACTTTGCAACGAGATGGAACTGAGCCCTGGGTTTCTGGATAGAGCTGCAGCCGAAACCGCGCCATCTAGAGGCGACAGAAAGAAGGGCGGATGGCTGCTCCCAGTTTCAAGAGGTCAAGAAAGGTGACCCTCGTGGGTGCAGGATGCGCGACACAGCCAGACACTGGGGACGGGGAGGAGTGTCCACTCCCGAGTGTGCGCAGTCACTTCATCATCTGTGTCCAGTTATCCCACCATGCTGAGCCTCTGTTCTCAGCGGTCTTGAGCTTATCTTACCGTGGGGATTTGTTTACTTACCTGCCAGGTTATTCCTGGTGCCACCGTGCTCACTGCAGTGGGTAAACACGTTCCTAAGGAGTTTGGAGGCCTCCAGTCACTGTGCCATCTTGAAGGGAGACTTTTTATTGGCTTCTGCCAAGCGCCCCTGGGCGCTGCCAGCCTTGTCGTAAAAACAAAGGAGAGCTTCATTTGAAAGAGACCAAATCGGGCTGCAAGGCTGCACAGAGGCGAATGAATCTCTAGTTCACTGTCCCGGGTGGGGGGGGGGTCGCCCTCGGCTGCAGAGTCAGACTGGAAGAGGGCGCCGATGGAGGCTTGGCACCGAGTGGCCCCCGGGACGCTGCCCTTCCAGAAGAATCAGGGGAACTGGACTTCTGCTTCGTGGCTGCTCCTTCTGATGAGTCAACGGCCTCGGGGCGAAGACGGTTTTCTGCGCCAGCCTCTCCCCTTGGAATGTTGCCTGGGTGCAGATTTTGGGTCCATCATGCTTCACTCGACTTCCGGTGGTATAAAAAATATTAACTCACGTGCCGTCGGGTTGTAAAAGTTGTCCTCAATTATTTCACTGGCCGTGACGCAGATGCCCTCAGATCAGGACTCTTCACCCTTGGCACTCGGGACAGCGTGGGCAGGTGTTTCCCTGCGGGCGGGCGCTGCCCTGCGTGCACCGAGGTGCTTAGCAGTGCCAGGGACGCCCGCGGGTGAGATGCCAGGAGCCCCCCCCCCCCGCCCACTCCACACGCTCTCAGTCGTGACCACCAACATCGTGTCCAAACACTGCCAAGCCCTGCCCCCTGCAGAGAGAGATGGTCCTCAGTTAAGAACCTCCACCCTCACATATTGCTATGTTGAAGTGAACGTTTCTGAAAACATTTACAGCTTAGGATGAATTAAGAATAATTGCGTTTTGTGCATTTGCTTTTACATTTCAGCTCGCTGATACTGAAGATGCGGTGCTGGAAAGTCCGGTGGGAAATCGCCGGACAACGTGATTTATAGGCAGAACATGAACTTCCCAGGCAGACAGAACTGGATTCTGACCCCGCCTCAGCCACGGGCTGTGACAGGCCGCTAATTACACGGCCTCAACAAGTTATTTAACCTCCTCACCCTCACTTTCTGCGTCTGTAAATTAGGATCCGCAAAGCGTTGTTTGAAAGTAATTTCCTTCCCACTCGGTTCAATTATTCATTCAGAGCACGTAGAGAGTGCAACGTTAATTTCGTTTTTGTTTGTCAGATTCTTTCTCAAGTGCAGGTTCTCTCACCAAAAGCTTTATTGTTAAATTGGGGGGTGGGGGTGGGATGTGGGAAGTCCATTGAATCGAATATTTGGTCCATTGAACCAAATATTTTATTTAACTTGGATTCTTAAAGAGTCTTCAAGGTAAGATTCAGTTCCAATCTTGTTTATTTTTAAAATTATGTATGGGTTGGGACAAAAAGGCAGACAAATTTTCCATGAGGCTAAAAATTGTGTTTCGAAATGTGTATTTTTTCTTGAGGTGTGTTTGTGTGTTATTATGCGCAGACTGAAGAGGAGAGAAATAGGATGATTTGGGTGTAAGACAAGTGATCGACACAATCTGTGTTAGCTTACATTGGCTCCCATCAGAGAAGGCAGCACCTTCTCAACAGGCCTGCAAAGGAAATGCACCGTGCACCAGGTGCCAGGCTCCATGGGGGGTCGTTTTCACAGGCTATCTCATCTGATTTTCACGAGACACCTCTGTGGTCACGCTCACCCATTTTACAGACGCAGGGATCTCAGGGTCATTGAGGCCACGTGCCCACATTCACGCAATTAGGAGCAAATAATCGCAGCCCGGCTCCTCTGGGACCCCGTGCTCCTGAGCCTGATGGCATGCCGCCTCTGATCACCAGGGACAAGAGGAGCAAGAGAGATGGATGGGCACCGGGGGAGAGTGTCATCCTGGAGGCACACTCGATGAAATACGGTGGGAGGGGGCCTTGAGGAAAGACATGGGTTCAGGATGTGAGGCCTCTGGGACACAAATAAACAAGGGAAAAGGGGTGGAGGGTGCGACCAGGGGCATTGGCTCATAGAAAATTCTTAACACTTATCAGATGAAAGGAAACATCTTTATTTCTAGTTAAATGGAGACTCCCATGACATCTATTCCATTTTATGTGTTTGAATACGGGATTATAAATGACACCCTCCTGCCCACCAGGAGTTTACTTATGGGAAATGAACCTCCCTTTGACATGGACACAAGCTTCTTAATCATCAGATAACTCTAGCACGAGGACAGGTTTAGAACCAGAGAATTATATTTTAAAGCTGCTGCCAAGTGCAGAACTGCTGGGTGGGCATTTTGTCTAGTAAGAAGCACAGATCTTGGCCGGTAGATCTTGTAGAGAAAAGACCTCTGAGACTCTCAGGTGGATTTTCCTGCCAAGGCAGGAGGAGTAATGCACGCTGTTGCCCAGAGCTGGGAAGAGCGCTCGTCAGCATCAGGTGCTTAGCGAGACCTGGCCCCGCCGCTGGTGTCTGTCAAGCGAAGATTAAGCCCATCCGAAGCCACTTCGGAGCTCGCCTCCCATTGAAGCATCGTGTCTGTTCCTTCTCCGTTTACAGCAAGCACGTTCTCCCGAGCGTGATCGGAAAGTGGCAACGCGCGAGGAAAATTGTGAGCATTTGTGTGGTGGGCAGCATCTTTTCTCAGCAGCTGAGTATTTCTAAACATACTGGCTCCAGACTCACAAGCTGCGGGACTTTCGCCACCTCAGCTGTGTGGGCATCCCATGGGGTTAACTGATGGTCTATGGCCCAGTACAGGGGGTGTTCAAGAGAAGCTCAACGTTGCAATTTAGATGCGCTGTCTCCCAGTGTTAGTTATCTGCAACCACTTCCAATGTTTGTAAATGCCATGCTGGGCACACACACAGTCGCTCCGTGACCTCAGCAGGCTTGAGGGCTGCCGGTGCGACACTCCACAGGCAAACAGGAATTCAGGTGAGATTCAGTTGACTTGGGTGTTCCGTCTGAATATTCCACAATGGAAAGACGGCAGTGAAGAGTGAGATTGGGAACCCGACAGTTTGGGGAATTTATCGCTGTGTGTCCGTGGGCCGGTTACTCGATCTTCCTCATTCTCTGTTTTGGTGGCTGGGGAGAAAAGGTGGTGGGGCCCTGGCCACCGGGCTGTCACGAGGCATGAACTACCCAGCTCACATGATGCTGAATGAGCGCCAGGTCAACACTCATGTCAGTTCTCCAGTGGGTTCTGGAGATGGTCAGCTCATTCAGGAGAGACCAGATCTTGCCTTGGCAACTGAAGTAATCTGGTACCTAAGAGGTTTTAGGTAGAGAGGAAGAAAGGTCTAGAAAGAAACATGGGAGAATGTGACCAGTTGGGGATAATGAAACACTGCTTCCTGAATTAAAAGTCAGCTTTAACTGAATTTGAGGATGCATTTGTATGTATAACTAGGATCCCAACTTAATCATTGCCTTACTACCTGTCATCCTGGGGGCTTTGGGGTTTGGTGGCTGGCTCCTTAGAACCCCCACTTGCTACATCCCTTGTTCTGACAGCAGCTCCAAGTTCCTCCTGCCAGGGCAGCAGCAGACCCTACCCTCCATGTGCCTTACGTTGTTCGGGGGACGAGAATGGGGACACAGAAGCTGCAGCAGGCACACTGCCGGCCTCGCGTGGCAATGAAGCTTCAGGAAGCCCGTGCCCACTGCCTAGTGGCGCCTCCCTGCACGTGACCGCGTGTGGTCCTTTGGAAGATGGCTAAGAACCCAGGTGTTGTCCTGACCGGTATGGCTCTGACCGGTATGGCTCCATTGTCTGGGCGTTGTCCCACAAAGTGAGAGGTTGCCAGAAGGCGACTAAGCCATAGGAGAAGCCACGCCTTTCTCTGTTCTCTGTTTTGTATGACATGTGAAGAAACACAAAGGGAATCGTAGGGGACCGGACTTCTTTCCAGGCCATGGCCCAGCTGGGGACCCTGACCTGGGGGTGAAATATGGAATGGGATGGGGACGATGTTTTCTTAAAGGAGCGTATTTGTTTCATGAGACCTCAATGCTTTAAGATAGATGACAGGAAAGTGTGGATTTTAAAGACGTATCTTCAGAGAATAATATGTGTGTATACATATGCACACCTACACATTCCTGCCAAATGATGAAGTTCGGGTGCACTGTAGCCTATGCAGAAGGCCCCTACGTCACTTGGCAGAAACCAGCTCCCAAGTGTAGGGGCTGTGTGGGGTCCAGATCTACCTCAGGAAAGGAAGCGGATGGTGGTGGAAATCTGCCCCACTGCAACACTAATGACTATCAAAGTTCAAGTTGCTGCACAGCCTGCTGGTAGTTTATCACTTGAAAAACCAAGTTTAAAACAAATTTGAAGCCCTGGCTGGCATAGCTCAGTGGATTGAGCACGGGCTTTGAACCAAAGTGTCGCAGGTTCGATTCCCAGTCAGGGTACATGTCTGGGTTGCAGGCCATGACCCCCAGCAACCACACATTGATGTTTCTCTCTCTCTGTCTATCTCCCTCCCTTCCCTCACTAAAAATAAATAAATAACATCTTTAAAAAATAAAAAAAAACAAATTTGAAAGTAAAATGACCCTAAGTTTGAAATATCTTTCTAGGAGTTGTCCTTATATGCTACACTTAGTTGTTGATTCCACTCCTTGAGTTTAATTCATTTCATGCTAGACTCCCTCCAGAACTCCCCTGGGCTATTTTAATGCTTCGTGCATACTGCTGTATCTTCGTATTTGCCAGGTCCTGTTAGGCTACCTGGTGTCAACTGGCTCAGAGATTTTCAAATGAATTTAACTTTGTTAACTTTCTGTTTCCTGTACCCTGGCTCCAGAGCATGTTGGCTGAAGTTCTACCCATCACAATCTGTTAGGACACGGTTGGCATCACGCCTTCCTGGTAAAGACCTGTGAGTGGCTCTTTAGGAACAGATGACTATTGTGGACCAAAGGTGGAAGAGACCGGCTTAGCGGTCATTTGAGGTCATCATCTCCGTACATGTGTAACTTGTATATATAGAATACATTGAGCAAACATTGAAAAGATGCCTTTATTGTGGAATGAGGGAACTGACTTTTATTTTTATAAGACACCTCTTTTAATGACCTGGGAAGTGAAGTGGGAATAATACATGTCATGCAAGAATTCAGAAACATGGTATTTATAACTATAAAACCCATGAGATTTCAGGAAAAAAAAAGGCTATTTTATTTCTATAAGCTAGCTGCATTTTCTAAACCTCAGTAAGTCATAATTTTAAGGAGTAAAGTCTGGTATGAACTTGAACTTGTACATTTAACTTAAAAATCTTAGCCAGTGACACATTGCAGGAGATAAGACTTCGTGTTTCTCTTCCAAAACGTTTACACACTCCTCTCCCTGCTCTGGCTGCTTTGTCCCATTTCCCGGCAGAGCTGAAATATTTTAACCTAAGATAACAAAGTCACATTCAAGGTCCTCCTAGCACAACTTGGGGAGGTGCCAAGCATAGCAGCATGTTGTTCTTGACAGGTTCGGCTCCATCAGTTTCTTAAGGGAGAGAGAGATTTGCGGAACACTCCGCGGGGTAACGGAGCAAATGCCTCCTTGAGTAACAACAACTGAATTATATCCCTTGGCAGGCTGTGTTTCTATCTTTTATGGAGCCACTAAACAAAGATGATGGGCCTGAAGACGAGAAGCAAATCTTAGGAGAAAGGCTCATATGTGGTCAGTCAACACTAGGAAGGATGTGTGGATGGCTGGGACTCACCGGGAATGAACTGTTTTCCGAGAGCTTCCACGAGCGTGCAGATAAGCCCCGCAGTGACCTCTGGGGCAGAATGGTGCTGCTTGACCTCTGCTCACCACCGCACGCAGACCGTGGGCGGTGCCTGCGCCCCAGCCGGTCCCTCAAGGGCACTTCCTGTGAGCATCTCTTACCTCCCTGGCTGGCGGGCTCCACGGCTCCTCCTAGGGTGTGGGCGAGTTACCTCGGAATTGGTTGAACGAGGAGGTTTTAGCCTGTGCATCATCGGCAAGGGGACGAGGGGAGCTTCCCTTGTGAGGACACGCAGCCTCCGACACTGGTCCCGCAGACCTCTGCTTCTCTGAGGCTTTTACGGGAGAACGCGCATCCCCAAGTCCCACAGTGCTCCCTCTCGTCCTGGCGCCCGTAGTCTTGACTCTGCCTAAGAGAGCAGAAAGCTTGGGGGAAGCACCAGTTTTGTCTGAGGAGACTGTTCCTGTATGTTTAAAGCAGAAGAGGCAAGCTTAAGAAAAGAGAAACTTTTCTTTTTCCTTTTTTTATTTAGGCACCTGGGCCGCCTCTAGGCGATTGTCCCAGGGAAGATGGGACTCAGGGCTCTTACGAAACACCTGTGAGGAACACGGTTGCCGCTCCTTTAGCTAACGCGGATCATCCGTAATGTCTTTTTTAATGGCTCGGGTATAGTTTGCACAGACGGTGCCTGAACACGAGTCCATCGTTATAATTATGTATAATTATCTGGGAGAAATACTTTTAAAGTAAGCAATCTTCCCTGGGAACCATTTTAAAACGAAGTGGATGTATACCCATGAACATTTGAACCGTGGGTTGAACTATTTAGAATTATTATTAAAGCAGCCTATGGAATAGGAGCAAATTCTAGGAGAAATTGTACGGAATAAAAGCGGTAGGCACAGGTGGGGAGAGGTGGCACTTGAACATGTCCTGGTCAGGGCGTGGGGCGTGGCAGGAGGGGATCTGGGCATCTTGCTACATTTTGCTACTTGGAGGGTAACTGGCTCCAGCTCCACCCGGCCCAGGACCTCTGGTACTTGAAGCATTGTGCCCCAGAGAACACGACATTCCTGTTCAAGTGGCCTCAACGACACGGGTGGGGGAGTGCAGAATTCCTGCTTGCGCAGCCAGGTTCATGAGACTATGCCCTCTCCACCACAAAGCCGTATTCGAGAAGTAGAGCGTCCAGGGGAATGGGTTTTAGCTAGTGGCTGAACTGGCCCATGAGACCGCTCAGCCTTTCCCCACTTAAAGCTTGGGGTCTCAAGCTGTGTCTTCTCGTTCCCCTGGTTAGTGCCCCACACGGTGGGGTTAGACCTATTTTATATCCACATCAACTCACCACGCAAGTGTTCCGAACTACAGACAGGTGGCCGGCATCAGTCACTCTGGGGTGGCTCTTTTCTGGGGGCGACTCGGTGGATGCGTCTCCCTCTTTCATGGGGCCTTTCGCCTTCAGCATACAGCTTGTAACCAAACGGAGAGAGTTCATCCACCGGCGCGGGCAGAGCCAGACGCGAACACCGAGACGTGCGGTGGAGAAAGATTGGCCGTTTTACTGACGAGCGGCTCCACCCCGGACCACGGGAAGCTGGTGCTCAAAAGCCCGAACTCCCCGATGGCGTGTAGGGTACAGATTGTACGGGACAAGATCACAGACACCGTGGGTCGGGGTTCAGGGTCCTGCTGGGGCTGTTGGGTTGGAGGGGAGGTAAAGGTGATGCATCATTGCTTCAGGTCTCCGGGACAGTGCTGAGGGCTGCACCGGTGTCTCTCTGTCCTGTCTCCTGGGCACGTAGCTGGGGGGTTGTTGCACCTTAGAGCTCAGGAGCTGACACATCACTTAGGTCAAGATGTGACCTTGGGTCTGCCGGAGGTCTGGACCCTGTGACTGTTAGCCAGGGGACTTCTCCTGCTGCCTCGGGGGTTGCTGGTTATCTGGAGGAAAGGCTAGGGCTCTGAGGGGGGCGGTGGGAGAGAGATGATTTCCAGAGCTAGGATTTCAAGCTTAAATTAATCACGGTGATAAGGACCCTCGGTTTCAGCCTCCCAAGGCCACCCTGCAGCTGGTCCTCCATCCATGGAGTCCCCTTCAGAAGTTTGTCCCTGTGGAGGCCGTGGGTCCTTCTTTTGGCTAAATTTACCAAGTTTTCATTCTTCAAACCACACCTCACTTTCCACGGTCAGGCTCAGAGCCTGCTCACCCCTCCGCTGCCCTGCTCCCTGGGCCTGCCCCTGGGGGTCCCTCTGTCTGTGTTTCCACGCTTTGTCCTGTGTGCATGGGCTCTCTGAGTGTCCGTGGGCCCGTGGGCAGGGTCCTCTGGGGGGAGCGTGGCCGCCAACACCTGTGTGAGGCAGTTTCCTGTTCGCAGTGACTGTTGTGCGTGGACACAAAGGTTGGCCTTGCGATGGTGTGGTGCGATCCCCCGAGGACACCCCTTTTCCAGGGCCTTCCAGCAGCAGGACCTCAGGGTGCCTCGCAGACTCACAATGCAAACGGAAACTTTTTAGCACCCAGGGGTAGGAGGCCTGCACCAGCTGAGGTGCTGGAGGGGCCTCCAGAGCCCGGGGCCTGTTACTCACAGGCTCAAGGGGAGGTGTTTATTTAGCCCGCGGTGCGGAGCTGATGAAGACGGCGGGGCTGTGCATCTGCAGTCCCGCGGGCGGGCGGGCAGGCGGGCAGGCGGGCAGGCGGGCAGGCGGGCAGACTGGAAACGAGGCGAGAGCTGACATTACCATCTTGGGTTTGAAACCTGCAGGGCTGTCCGGGTGGGGTGGATACTCAGACAGGATTTCTCTCTTAGTCTTGAGGCTAAATTCCTCCTTTCTGTCTTCTCACGCACATGAGACAGTGTTCAAACAGTGCAGGAAGCGGCGTTCAAACAGGAAACAGTGTTCCTGTGAAGGAAGAAGACTTTCAAAAGAAGACAAAGAGCACATTATAACAAGAAGGCACAGGCCGAGGAAATCAGAGGAGAAGTATGTGCTTTGCAAGAATGACAGAGAGTTACAGTTCCGAAGCAGTCACCCAGAGCTAACTCAGGAAAACCAAAGGAGGAGCCCGGTGCTGCCACCTGCCCTAACTCAGAAAGTAAGGGTGGGCTAAGGGGCACCCCTCCGCCCCCCATTCCTGGGGCTCAGCTCTGCCTTGGGAAGGAGAGAAAATGATGAAGATCTTCAATCCTTAGTTGTCCGCAGGCTTGCAAATCCAAGCATGCCACCTGCCCTGTTTGGAGAGTAGCTGATCCCAGGCAGGTTTTCTGTTAAACTTTGACCCCGAGGATAGGAGTTCCCGGCACAGCGGGATGGCGGCGGCAAAGCCTTCACCAGGTCCACGTGGAGCAGACTTCCAGCGAGCGTTGGGTCAAGGACAGTTTTTCACGGATGCTTAATTGGTTGGACATGGCCGCATGGCCTTCCTCCTTCTTGGGGAGCGTGCAGTTAACAAACGACTCCTTAGCGCTTGTCCGGACGGCTGTCACTGCCCAGCGGGAAAATAGTCTCAGGTTGCTTTGTGCAGCCGCCGGCTGCTCGGTCAGAGGGATGCCGTGCTGTTGAGCAGTCTTCAAACAGGTAATCCAGGCGTTTCCGCCGGGCCGGCACTTCCTCTCATTTCCTGCAGGAGGAGCTGATTGTTCCGAAGCTCCCCAGGGACACTGCAGGCTCTCACAGTGACCGAAGTGACCACGGTGGCATGCCCTTACGTGCCCTGTCACAACAGAAACCCCTGGGAAGGTCCTGTATACTATCGGCATCAAGGCTGGGGTCCTCCGCGTCGGACTTTCTCTAACGCAGAAGGCACCACCCAACGGAGTCACTGCTGAACGAGGAAGGAAGGGCTTGCAACCCGTTGACCTTCTCTTGGAGGATCGGTGGCTTGCGCCGTGTCATTCGTAGAAGAATACCAAGGCCTGTGACCCCCGGCACAAAGCCCAGGCAGCCCCGCCTGACACAGGGCACGCACGTCAGTGAGTCTGGCGGAGATAAGGGAGTTTGTGAAAAATGGTCACTTCCCCTCCGGGCTGTGCATTCTGATTAGATTCGTGTGCATGCAAGGAAGTGAGTACTAAAGCCGTGCAGCCGCCCACGCAGAATGATCGCATAATTATGCAGAAGAGAGAACTCCTCCCATGTGTGCGAGGGGCAGGACTCTGTTGCCTCCTGGCTTGAGATAAGGAGCTCTAACTGGACAGGCATCTAAACTGATGCTGCTTTTGATAATAATGCGTTGCTCGTTTTGTAAAGGGGCCCTGATGCTCGGCCCTGGGAGCTCACCAAACTTTCCTAACATCGTAGTTTCAGGGGTTTATAATCACATACTGAAGGAGTGATCAAGGTTACATCCAAAAAAATTAAATATAGGTTATACTGAGTGTTCAGTGGGTCTCTCTGGAAGGGCAACATTATTGTAATTATTAATGTGAATTTACGAAATACTTGTTTTCCTAAGTGCTCCAAATCAATGGGCTCTTTTGAACTTTTCTCTGAGGGGAAGGAAAGAAAAGAGCTGGGATAAAACTCTCTATCTATTTCTTTTCTGTCCAAAATTTTAGCTAATTTTGATGTGAAGTTTGGTGAATGCTATATTTTCTCCTTTTCACTCCAAACTAAATAGTATTTTATTTCTTTTCTATTACCAAATGATTGGACATTCAAAAGTATATAGAAAATACAGGTAAAGTAAAATAACTTAAAATTTAACCCATTATGGTTAAACTTTAATTTTATTATGAAAATAAGCCCCAGGGCAATTATGTCAAATTCCACAGAAATTAATAATAATAATGTGCAGGAAGATACTTGGTTAAATAACTCAGTGGATATAGAAAACTGGGTAAGATCTAATTCTTGCCTCCAATGCATATCTAGTGGATAAACAAGTACAAAAGTGGCAATAATGTAAAGATAAAATCAATTAGGAAGGTGCCCAAACACTTGATATTACATCAGGTTCAAGGAATCATTTATTCCACACAGCCTTCACTTATTCATTTCAACTGATAAACTACTGATTATAAGAAAGTTTTTCAATGAATTAGTTAGCTAATTGCAATGATTGAATACTTAAAAACTAATTAGGGAGCAGGAGGCCTCTCAAATGATGATCTTTAAGAACAATACCTATCAGAACTTTGAAGGATGAAATGATTAGCTGATTCTTATCTTCCATTCTGTTGATGTGATAGAGCATATTGTTGATGTGCACATGTGAAACCACTCTGGCATTCCAGGGATGAGCTCATTAGATCATGGTTTACGAATCTTCTAATGTGCTTTGAATTCAGTGTCCCGGTGTTTCATTGAGAATTTTTGTATTTATATTCATCAAGGATTTTGGACTGTCGTTTTCTTTTCTTATAGTGTTTTTTTTTTCTTGCTAAGGTATCAGGGTAATGCTCTCCTCATAAAATGTTAGGGAGTATTCCTTACCTTTTTTTAAAAAAACTAAACTCACTTTTTAAAAAAGATTTTATTTATTTATTTTTAGAGAGGGAGGGAAGGGAGAAAGAGAGAGAGAGAAAAACATCAATGTGCGGTTGCTGGAGGCCGTGGCCTGCAACCCAGGCATGTGCCCTAACTGGGAATCAAACCTGCGATGCCTGGTTTGCAGCCCGTGCTCAATCCACTGAGCTACGCCTGCCAGGTTGTAGTCCTTACCTTTCATTTTTTTGGAAGAGTTTGAGAAGGACTGGTGATGATCCTTCTTTAAATGTTTAGTGCACTTCCCCAGTGAAACCGTCTGTCCCAGGCTTTTCTTTATTGGGAGGTTTTTGATTACTGACTCAATCCCTTACTCGTGATCAGTCTGGTCAGGTTTTCTGTTTGTCCATGAATCCATCTTGTAGGCTGTACATTTCTTGGGTTTCCCGTGAGCTGTAGGATGCTGAGCAGCATCTCTGGTCTCCACCTGCTCATTTCTAATAACACACCCTCGGCTGTGGCAACTCATATATCGCCACACTTCACCAAATGTTTCTTTGGGGACAAAATAACCTCCAGCTGAGAAGCACCTGACTAAATACGTGTAACAAATCACGGGGAGCCGAGGAGAGAGGGGTGCACTTTGTTGGAATGTCTCAGGAAGGACTTCAAACAGGCGATCAAGACGTTTGGGAGAGAACTCACAGTGAGGCATTACTAAAGGAGACCTGGTAATGCCGTTTATGAAGCTGATGCAGTCCTCAGGCGGGTGGGGCAGATTCTTGGTGCCTTGGCATGCACGCTGAGGCCCCTCATGCATCTTTAGGTTTAATGTAGGATGTCTACATTAGCCAAAAACCATCACTGCAACTCCTTTGTCAATAGAATGAAAGACCCCTACATCTTGCTTCAATTGCCCTTTTTTAGTGACCCTGAAATATCGAACCACTGCAAAAAAGTCACATAGAGCAGAGATTTCCCCACAGTGAGGTACGTGCCTGCAAATAGATTTCGAAAAATCTTGAGAGTAGCCCCATGCGTTGCGAAAACTGTAACCCAGAGCATATACAATTGTCACCAAAAGTTAGAGGCTAAGACGTATGTTTAGAAAACACTTGAGCTATTTTAATTGTATTCCTTCCCATTTCCATTCTTAGATTCCTCTTTAGCATCTCAGTGTATTTTAATGCATTGTGTACTATGTACTTAAATTGATCAAGACCACGCTTAGAGGAAGTCAGAATCTGGATCATTAAGAAACCGCCACCAGATTGCCTGTGTAAGTATTTTTCATGCAGAATGTTGGCCTCAAGGAGAGGCGCCATAAGCTGTGACCATTGGAGAGATGATGTCCTTTCGGATTCCTTAAACTCAATGTTGAAGCGTATACTGTGGACAGCCCTCTTCATCCGTCAGGCCACTTTTATTCTTGTGACCAGTTCTCTCTGGGTTTTCAACATCTATTGTTTTTATGATGTGGCAACCTCTTCAGTAAAAACAACATGGATTAAACTTACTTTCTCCTCTGGAATGCAAGTAGTTCTTTATGGGTCTCCGCACTCGCTGGAACACCTCCATTGCCCAAGGGCGAAGCTCAGGTGACTTCCTCCTTGATAACGGGGTGGACATCGCCAGGTGATAACGATAATTAGACACTGGACCAGCTGTGGGAAAAGTCACTTAGTTCAGGCCAATGACACAAAGGCATTTCTTGTATCATATGGTTTGCTTTTTTCCCATCGAAACGATGAGAAAGAATGATCACTTTGGAGTAGCCTGCCAACAGTGCTTCATTCTTCAAATAAATTTTAGGTAATTGGAAAAACACTCACATATGGACTAACTGCATACGTTAGCATGACTTTAATTTATAAGAATGCTCCTTGATAGTATTTTCTGTGTAGGTTTCCAACGGTAATTTCTCATAGAGGTTCTTCAATAACAGGTTTAACTCGAGGATAACAATGTGCTTAAACTCACTAATAATGTGAAATTTTTCCAGTCATGCCTTTGAAACAGCACCATTTCAAAATCGACGGTGCTCTGAGAAGGAGGAATAGACATAATGTTTCCTATCCTTCCCCTAAGGACAACCAAACATCACACCCGTTATGTACAAGAGACGCTCTGAAACACGGAGAGTAGGAAGAGCAGGTAGGAGACGCAGGGCCCAAGGGTTACCACGGGGGGGGGGGGTGATGGGCATCCCCTGGCTTCTCTCTGAGCCTCATGCATCCCAGACCCGGAGACAAGGAAGTCGGCAACCCAGGGCCAGCGACAGGTGCAGACAGAACATGTCCCAAGAGACGCCTCCTCTTTCTGGCCAAAGGGCCAGGGAAAGGGTATGCTGCAATAAGACTTTTAGAGAGCACCCTCTTACTCTAGCCAAACACCCCAGAACACAGTGTACGCCCGCTCCCACTCATGCCAATAAAACGCCAGTGGGCGGGCTGTAATGAGGTGCCCCAGCTCCCCGCCAGGATGGTGTCAGAGAAGGTCAAGTGTGGAGCCGGGACTTCCATCTCTGCCAGATGGTGACCATACGCCCCTCCTCACCCCCACACACTGTGCATGTGGAGATAGTGGAGGGGGCCTGTCAGAACTGACACATCCCTCCTCTCTCCTTGCTCAGCTGATGTCGGGGAGGGGTTTCACCCCAGCGGTCCAGCAGCAGGGAGACATCACTCCAGGGACCGATCAGTGAGGGACGGATGTGCAGAGTGAAGAAGGGACTCCCGCGCCTGCCGTCCACGGCGGCATCAGTGAGGCCCCGGAGGGCGATGGAGTGCCCGCCCATTCAGGGCCGACAAGGGGTCTGATCTGTTTTAGAGAATCTTCTCTCCCTTGAAAACCATCTTATTATTTAGATTCTTTTCTGATTCAATTTATTTTAACAATGTTTGATTATTTGAATTATGTATATAATAATACAAATATGTCATTAAATCCATTGTTTAGGTAACGAATTTTATGTTTTTTCTGATATGAAACAAAATTTTATATAGAATCTGGTTGAAAAGTTACTCAACACTACTGGATTTGGTTTTGTTCTGATTAGTGTAAGCAGACAAAAGCTGCAAAGTCAAAATCGGTAACCGATGGTGCATGGCTCTCGGCCTATCACGTGAGGCAGGGCTCTTTGAAAAAGACAACAATGCTAGAAACACCGGAGGCGGCAGGAAAGGAGGGAGACGAAATAGGAGATGGATTTGCTCCATAGAAGCAGCCACAGGCACGGATGCCCAGGAGCTGAGCAGGGCTGTGGAGACAGGACCGAGTGGACAGCACGCATTCGCAGGGTGGCCAGGAGCTGGGGCCGGCACAGCGGGCCCAGACCCTCACGGCTCTGCGTGACCGCATGCCGCACTGCGTTGGGTGCTGCAAGGTACACGGAGGTGACTGACACTCCGCTTTAAAGACACAATCGTGGAATGAAGTGTGGACATATCTGTATTTATGAGCATGTCTGTGTTGCAGGCACGAAAGAGAATATAGCTGATGAGGCATATCATGTACAGTAGGGGACTATTTTTTCAAGTGTATACCACGGCAAAACCACAAAGCCTGCCAAGAGTGTTACATCAAAATGTAACCCATAGGGCTTGATGCCCAACCATAGGGCTTGATGCTTGAATTAAAGTGAGTGTAAGCTTACATTCACTTATTGTCTTTTATAATGAAGTAATATTCTTTTTATAATATGCTTTGATACAAGAACAGGTTGTGAACAACTATGGCACGACTAGTAAAGATACCAGTCACGTGGGTGGGGCCAGGAAAGAGGATTCCCACAGGGAGCGGCACCAGCAGGGGGTGATGGTGTTGGGGAAGGTGCAGGGCTGTTTGGGAGAAGCGGAGGGTCTGGACTCACCAAAACCTGGGGCGTAGTGGGAAAACCCCAGTGGGATTCCGGTGGAGTGCTTTGAACGCTGAGGGGAGGATTCTGCGTCAGAGGTGGAGGGGAAAATCGTAACAGCTTAGGCAGGGCATTTACTCAGGCAGTGTTCCAGGAAGATCACTGCACTCCTGATGGTTAATTTGGAACACAGGGAAAACGGGGTGGGGGTGGGGGGGTGAAGGTTAGACGAGACCAGATACAATAATACTCCACTATTTACCCTTTACTTACTAGAATGAAGGATGTTTGACCATGAACATGAACTAATTTGACAGTCAAGCCAGCTTTGCTGAGGATAAGGAAGAAAAATAATGCAATAAATAGTATCTAGTGGTACCACATTCTTCCTGAATCAAAGACCTACCCGTTTCTCTGTATATCCTCAGGGACAAAAAGGGGTCGCATGTTCAACCGGACCAGCCCAGGGGAGGCCAGCACGGCAGCCTTACACACCCAGAGCCCAGTGCAACCAACGAGGACGGTCTGACGGAAAAATCTCTCTAACTGAAGGCACGTCAGGGCGGGAGTCACACCCTAGGCTGGTCCTTTCCCTGACAAAGGTCCATCTTTACCTTAACTGAGCTGGCCTAGTGGCCGCCTGCCTCTAGGATAACACACCTCTGGAATGTGAGGAGTACTCTCCTCTTCCACACCCCTCAGGGCAGACCAAGTACCAGCACTCGAGACCCAGAACCCTGCTTTGTCGTCCTGTTCTCCGGAACACCAGGAGTTCCATCTGTGTGTGCCATGAATGCGGCCACCTGTCCTGGACCCACCGAGGTAGAAGAGGTGTGTATCTATCATCTTACTTTTCGTCCTGCTTCTGTAATCTACCACCCATGGGGTTCATGGAACACGCCCCCCCCCCCCCCCCCGGTGATTTCTCCATGGAATCTGATGTACAAAGCAAGTGGTAGAACTGACACTTTTTCCGAGTATTCTCTCAATCCATTGGGACTTTGTTTCTTGGCAACAGTCATCAGTTTGGCTCAAATAAGCTGATAGAAATTCTCTGCAGCTTTGGATATTTCTTATGTTGACGCCCTAAGAAACAGCCTTATTTACAATGCAGTTTCTGTATACTAGGTACTTCTTAGATAAAGTCTTTGTCACGTTAACTGGTTTTAAGAAGCAGGGAAATTTCCACGGTAATGTTTTCATCGGCAAAGCAGTTTTGTGGCGGCCGCTTCGGGTTACCAGTGAGTGCCTGGCGATTGGAGGGGAGGCCTTGGCCCGAGAGGAGGGTCATGGAGCTGGAGTTCCTTCCCTGGAAACGCCTTGGCCAGGCCCAAGGCACAAACAGAGTCAGAGATTCAGACAAACTGTCTAAACAGGAAGGTAATTTGCATTTTCCTCTTGACAGCTCATTTCAAACTTTATTTTAATAAGCGTGACTCTTTAGTCTATAAACTGGCCATTTATTTATTTAAACTCCTAATTCTGATACTGGAATTCACCTACATTTCCAAAAGTTAGAAAATGTTCAAGAATTAAAAATAAATCATTTTTTTTAATTGGGAAGTTCTACTTAGGGACATCTTTCCAAAATCCTTTCAGCTTTCTCTTCCATTCCAAAACCCAATGATAGCCACCAGCTCCGTGGCTTCCTGGGTTCTGGAGTAGTTTCCGATGAGGCAACAGAGATGCCAGTTTTCTGGTCTAGTCCACTGTGATTATTTTGGTAGTAGTTTTGAACCCACTGATCGGAGAAATGCACTCTCTTTTTTCACTTTTGTTTTTGTGGTGCAAACACACTCAAGCGGGGCGTGTTTTTCTGTTGTTATTGTTTCAGCGTTTGTGAAGACAAAAAAAGAGAGAGGCGTCTGTTTTCCTTCAAATCATTGTGACTTTTTCCAAGTCCATTCCTATTACCAACAACTGATTGTAAAGTGAGTGATTTCTCTAGGATGCTCTGGACAGAGTGGGAATAAATGAACTTGGGAATATGGTATTTCTGAACCCATAGGGTATGAACTTTTGATTGGCCAGTGGTTCTCGGCTCTGCACGGAGCCAACAGTGACCCGGGTCAGCACACATTTGAGTCTGGTTTCTGCTCGTCTCTTTTCACCAGGCCGTCTCCATGCATCTGAGGACCGAAACATTTGGGAGATGTTGGGAATGACACTGACACATTAAGCCCATGAGTTTATGAAAGACTCGGGGCTTGTTCTGCAACAGGAGGTCATCGTTCTGGAATGTTCTGGATCCTGCCATGAACTTACTTAACGACCTTGGAGAAGCTACGTAAATCATTTTCAAGCTTCATCAGCAAGATGCGAGTATGCTTATCTACATCATTAAAATATTTTGAACCACGACAAATACAGATATTAGTAACTTACTCTCTACGTAATAGAGAAAGATATGATCAGTACTGGAGTCTATGCTCCAACAAAGAAGATTGTTATAAAAATTAATACAACATTTCCAGAGCTCATTAGCATGACACTTAAAATTTACCAGATTTTCTCTATTTTTTTCCCTTCTCAATATTGAATTCTTCTACTAAATATCCATTGATATTACTTGATGTAGCCCAACTCCATAAATATTGGTCCACACAAGATTGATTTCCAATACGCATCTGCTGGTGGCTCACTGCTCTGCTTTAATTTGAGTGTAACATAAAGCGGGGGGTTGACACGGATGGATCCCCAGTAAAAGGATACTGGTGAAAAAGTGTTTCTCTCTCCTGCTACCCAAGGGACAGTGGGAAAGAGGAACACTGTGCTTACAGCCCACCAGCAATTTTGCAGAGGGGCAGCCAGAGCCTGGAGATTTCTTCTGAGTGACTACTATGTAGTAGGAAGCCTGGAAATAGTCGTTCTTTCCCCTTATTTGTCCATTTAATTCTCACCAAACCCTACGAAGTGTATTATCATTTCCTCCTTTTTTGCTGCAGGTGTAGAAGTTGAGGTCCTGTGATGAATGGATACGCCATCACCAGCCAGTTGGCCCGAGACCGAAGGCAACTCAGAGTTAGCTTTCTGACTCTGAAACTTGACCCCCGCCTGTGGGCCCGGGTTCCCGGGCGCTGAGGCTGGCCGCCCGAGTAAGGAGCAAGGGCGGGCAGGGAATGGAGTCTGTCTGCTGCTGTAACCACACGATGTTTACTAGGTGCGGCAGGCGGAATTTTAGATGACCCCAATGACCTCCCGCATTGGTGCTCCTCCTGGATCCTGTGACTTTACAGACATTTAGATTACTAATCGGTTGACCTTAAAATAAGGAGATTATCAGGGTGAGCCTTTAAAAAAATTTTTCCAGTGGGTTGAAGATGAGTAGGTCACCGAGATTCTAAGCAGGAGAGGAGTCTGTGGGAGGAAATTTCATCCCTGTTGAGAGGGAGGGTCCCTGGGGCAAGGACAAGCGGCCTCCAGGAAGAACGGAGTGGTGCCAATAGCGGCAATGACCTTGGAGCAGGCTCTGCCCCAGAACCTCCAGGCAGAGCCCATCCCAGCCGGCCCCATGAAGTCAGCCGGGGGCTTTGAGCGTGGGAATCCACCCTTCTGGGTTTCTGAGCTACAGACATGCAAGGTCATAGATGGGCGCTGCCACAAGCTGATCACTTCTTATGTGGCGACGGAGAACTAAGACATTGCGTGGCTGATCGGATTCACACTGTTAGCCCTTAGCGACACACGCCAGTGCTGCTCCCCCACCACTCTTAATCATGAACTTGGCCGCCATCGCTTCTTTGCTGTCCTTCAGGGTGAAGAGATTTCCTCCCTGGGAAGTCTCCTGCTTCACTCCAGCAGGCTGACTCGTGCCAAATCAGAATAACAAATGGATTCTGTCACCTTTTACTTTTTCTTTTTTTTTTTTAACATTATCTGTTTAAGAAGAGGGTGGGTTTTGGCCTGAAACCCAGTATTTCTTACATGCACAGGTAGTGAGCCGTGTTTTCAGTGAGACAGGTGAAGGCCTACCTGGTCCTGGAGTGCGGTTACAACGCGCTCACAGAGGATGTGCGATCACAGAAAAGGCATCTCGCAGACTGTGGAGAATTAAAAATGCTCCGAGTCCACTGGACTCTGGCAAATTGCTATAAAGTCTTGTTTTCATTAAGATGGATTAGGCTGAACCTTTCCTTGATAATTTAAAATTCCTTTCCACTTTCGCTTCTCCCCACTTCCAACACGCATGCTTGAAACATCGTTGGAATTTTGGCAAATCGGAGCCACTTGAAAACAAACTACTGGCTTGCATTTTGTCAAGCATCTAATGATCCCACAAAAACATATTGGGCTGGCTTTCTCCCTGCCACTCTCTTATACATCCGATGTTGCCTTCTTTCTCACAGGCTGCATATAGTGTGCGGAGCGCTAGCTGGCCTCATTAGCCCTTCCCAGAAGTTTTATAGCCCACGAGAAGCCTAATTGCTGAAATTGTGGAGGCATGTAAACACAGTATTGGTAGCATTCTGTCCATTCACTCTTCCAACATTTCTTCAGTCACTTCCCCTGGCTTTTGTACTCTTTGATCTATTCTTGTTTTGGTTACCCTCTGGAAACGCGAGCGGAGGACCCACCCTGCCTTTCCCAGCGTCTGGGCCGGCTGCCTCGGCCGCCCTCTGGTCTGTGCCCTCCCGTCTCCATGTGCCCGGCCTCCCCCCGCCTCTCCCTCACCAGGCGCATGCGGCGGCATGGGAGGCCCACCCGAACCATCTCCGCATCGCAAAAGTCTTCCTTTAATCACACCTGGGAAGGACTTGCCATAAGGTCAGGTTCCCAGGTTCCAGGCGTGAGGAGGTAGGTGGGTGTCTCCTGGGGAAGATTTTCAACTTTCTGCACAGCTTTTCAGATTTCTACCCAACACATAGTCTTAAAGCCAAGTCCTGCCTGTTTGGGGTTTTTGTCTTGGCGGTGCTTCCTTGCCGGGCATCCAATTCTATTCTATTTACCACTAGGGCTCAGACGAAGTGCCCTTGATTTGCCCCTTACATGTGAGGCCTTGAAGAGCCAGCAAAAACCTGTTCAGGAGGACACGTAATACAAACGGCAAACAAGGAGTCGTGAACAGGAACCAAAGAATAGACTCCGTTTTGGCACGAAGCAGCCCCCAAATTCCCGTGGTTGTTTTGCAACCAAAACCTACCTCTCACTTGCCTCTACGCATAACCCTCCTCACTCTCTGAGACTTGGCCGGACAGCCGACCTCTGCCGGCTCCCAAACATCAAACACTTGAGCTTTGTGGCCCTGCCATCTCAAGACAATGCTGCTGCATGATTTTTCTGAAGGAGGAAGGGAGAGGCTGGAAAAGCACCCAAAGCTTTTCACTGACTCAGCTCAGACCCCACCCGGAGGACTCCCACTCACCTTTCATCGGCAAAACCTGGTGGGTGGCCTCAGGTCAGTGCTGGGAAGTGAAATCCAGAAAACAGCGGAGACCCTGCGCAGGTGAGCGTGGGAGCTGCGGGTCACCCCACCGAGGGGTCCCAGCCGGCCTAGGGGAGGGGAGCTGGCCCCATGGGGAAGAAAGGATGGGAACGAGCAGGTTTTAACCTGTTGTCTCACTGATGGGGGCTGCAGGGTGACGGATGGTATTGAAGAAGGTGTTTGTCTGTTTTGTCTTGCTTCCGGCAGACGGTGGAACAGACACCTGTGACCGACAGGAAAGAAAATGAAGTTCACAAATGCAGTGGGCATTTGAGGTGGATTTTGTGGGTAAGACCAATGAAACTAAGAAGAAGGAAAGCATGATAGAAAGTACAGTGGAAAAATAACATCGGCTAATACAAGACATTGAGGAAAATGTGAACATGTCCCACTCTTCTATGGGAGACAGAGTCCATATGCTGGTTTCAGGAAACAAGCTTAAAACAAGTGGGTGAGGAAACACTGAAAACCAAGAGGCAATTGCCAACCAGATGACAAAAAGGGAGACATCACCACCAGACAATGCAGCTCTTTAAGATTAAAAGCACCGAAGAGGAGCAAGGGGATATTGTGTTAGACATTTTCACTCCTGTTTCACTTGAAGCATCTCGCTCTAACGGGCAAAAACACACTCTTCATCCTTACACCAGCAGCTGAGTCAGCATCAGGAACTCGCAGGCCCGCCACAGACACACACAAACAGGGGCCGGACATTCCTGTTCAAACTGTATTCGTTTCGGGAATGTTCTGAGCTGAAGCGGGCTGATACCCTGGCGCCATGCCGTTCAACTCGGTAGATGGCTTAGGGTATAACGTGTCCGACATAGAAACAGGTGAATGCTTGTGGCCAATCTTTCCATCTATGTAATGCAAAACAATAAAAATAAACTGAATTTCCTCATTTGTCATTTGTTTGGTCTTTGAACAATGGCTTCCAGTTGTCAGTCCAATGACAAACGTCCTGGACCTCCACGAGAGACATTCCAAGCTCCCAAGTAAGAACTGTATCCACCCTCTTTTCCCAGTGGTTCACCTTTCTTGTGCTTGTTCTGCGTCTCAGCCGCACCTTCATTGTGGCAGGCCAGTTTCTAATCGAGGCGGACTTTGTGTTACACACAATGGTCCTATCGGGCAATAGACGGAAAACAGGAAACATTTAAATGAAACCCATTCCTTTACTGGGAGGCAGCTGAGATTTTCTCTTTAGATATGACCTCCAAGTTAACTTGCTGAGTTTACTGGCTGTGGAGAAAACAATGGAGAGAATATGGAATTACGTGGAAATGTCTGGTTTCATATATATATAGAGAGAGAGAGAGAGCTGTGTAGTGTGGGAGCTCACGAGGCCACGGGGAATTTACACTGTTCTCGAAGGGCGGGCCAGGTTGACAGGGTGCACGCATGCAAGTACAGAGTCAGGACAACGTGAGGCCTGACCCCCGCAACGTCCTTGCAGAGCTGCGGGACAGGGGCGGATGAGATGCTGTCTGATGCCCCGAAGCTCCTCCATCTCATTCACAGCAAACGGGCGGAAGAAAACTCATCCGGTCCCTTTGGTGGTGATGGAAAAAGAAATGGTGGACTTTATTAAATATTTTTAAGTTGAACAGATACATTGACCTTTGAATATTTTAGTCTGTGGAAGGGACACACACCAAAATAAAATTATGGTTAGAGATTTATTGAAATCATGTATTGGAATCACGCTTGACAGTCTAAGACTCCTTCGGGCACATGGCTCCATAGCAAATGGGCGCATCTGCGGGGTGCGCATCTCAGAAGTTTTCTCAGCTCAAAGCACAAAAGGAGGAAGAAAATAGGGCAAGAAAGAAAAGTAAAATTTGAGATTATTTCTGCTACGGTCCTTCCTTTTTTTTTTTCAAATACGACTATTGTTTATACCAACATTATGGAAAGAAAAACACATAAAAGACTTCTGGGTACAATGCTTTAAATTACTGTTACCTACAACTCACTTGACTTCTGTTTAGAAACCGTAAATGGCAGTGGACCCGGAAAGGCAACTTGACAGGTCAGAGAGGTCAGAGGTCACATTCTTGTTCCTTTATTATTTTTATCCCACGTAGCATAAGCTTTTAACAGACATTATTCAGCTTTCAACCAGACACATTATTCTGAGGTCTCCCAGGGATAAGCTGAGACCTGCTGCTGGGGGGGGGGGGGGGTTGGGAGGGGAGAGTGTGGGTGCAGGAAGTGAAAAGGGCAGTGGGAATGAACGTTTCCAAGAAGGTAAGCATGTAAGTGTTGAGTGTGTCCCGAGTGACTGCGAAGTCACTGGGAAGACAGCAAGTGAGAAAATCTAGGAAGACCGCCACTGACAAACTTACACTATCAGTTTTAGGTTCTCTGCTTCCATACACTTAACTTCGTATTTTTGTTTGTTTTTATGTATTTAAGGGAAGTCTGGAAGAGTGAAAGAATGGCTTTTTGAAACATCATAGTTCATAGTGTGAAACCTTTTAAGAATGCTTACATCTATTTTAGTTACCAAAAATGCTTTTTTTCATGCTTATGGAATTATATGAGTCAAACTTGGTCATGTCCACATTCTAAGTTACTATGCGAAATGAATGGGTGCATAATTATTCAATGTTTTTCTTCAAAAGTAACCATAATGCATGGAAAAATTAATATAAACTCTAAGGACACAGATTAAATGCTTTGGAAAAGCTCAGTCAAGGAAAGCCAATTATAAAAAGGGTTGCCGATTAGTTCTGGGCAGCCAACTATCAATGTTTATGGTAAATGTAAGAAAAGAATTGTTTTTTGGATTCCTTTGCAAGTGACTTTAGTTTCTCAATCCCCTTTAATGCAGTAAAAACCTCCAAAATATACAAAGTGTTTTAAGTACCATATAACCAAAAAAGCCAATATCCAACTCCAAAGACAAGGTCTTATCCCTGAACAAAAGCCTAGTGAATCAGTGTAGATACATATAAAATATAAGATCATAATTAAAGCACACTTAATGGTCCACCTCAAGTTCCTAGATCAATCAATCACCAACAAGAATTCAATTGGCCTGTGAGAAGTCTCTTCCCTTCCAATAGATCCCAATCTTCAGACACTGACTATGTCACAAGCAGAGTATGACGATCCTGCGTATTTTCAGGTCTTCAATTTTGGACAATTAAGCACTTCATACACCCCACACCTACAGCCAAAGGCAATGCCAAGGGTCATGGGTCATTTGACAAAGAATGTCAACGACCTTGATCCCATTTGAAAAAACTGTGCTTTGAACCACATTGACTGAACCTTCTGTTGTTCTTCTGTCAGAAAAGGTACTCTGGATTTCAGGGACTCTCTATACATTTATTTCCTTTTGAGAGGAAAAAGAATATAAAATCGAGGTCAAATCTGCTAGAAATGGATGAGAATGCCCAACACAGCTAGATCAGAGTTATGGTATTTTTCCTCCGACGGCTCTTTAATAGTTACGTCTGCTCTTGCAACCCAGCTGCCTGTTCAGGACCCGGTGTTGCCTCCTGCATTCTGACGGATGCCCAGGAACATGGGCCATTGCTCGGTGACATTTTCCAGATCGTGTCGCCTTCACAAAATGCAGCAAGAATTCTCTCAGAGTTAATGTTTGAAAAGCACTGACTTACACTGACTTTCTAAAGTCTCTGACAGAAGTGCACTTTTTTTAATGAAGGAAATTTCTGCCAATGGTATGAGAAATTCTTAATCAAGTAGAAATTTGAATACAAAATTTATTTCTAGCTTAATGGCATTAATATTCCGAAGCTTTTAAATTCTTTTCACATCTGTTTTCTTTCTGTCTGTGCTTTTTTTTTACAAAAAAATATGATGTTCAAAATACCCCTCATTCTTAGAATATTTACCTTGATCTTTTGGTACTTTGCTGAATACCAACATTTGCTCTCTCAGAACTTTGTTGAAGTTTGTAAATAAGTCTGAGTGTGTGAACACTTTAATTCTGGCTAAAAAGAGGATTTGGCATTTGCAACTACCAGAAATGATTGAAATTACTTCTTGAGGGGTTATTGCAGAGTGAACACTATTGTAAACATGGATGTCTTTGCCATTTTCAATCAGCAACCAAAAAATTAAGGACTTTGAAATCAACAACTGAGGCTTTGCTTTCTGGTCATTTGCAGAATTGTAATGCTGCCTGGGGTCACCAGCTTGTACCTTTTGCTTCGGAAACCATAGGCAGCCACAGTTATCTCCAAGGTGCCTTCTGCCATTGTAAGGACAGTCTCAGTTACGTCTGAAAGAATCAGGCTGCGGTTCAACATAAGCTCATTACAACTTGAGCTATCTTGATGTACCAACTACAGAGGCAGATAAATTTAAGACCCAAGTTGGGAGCAAAACCCAGCTTCTACATACAGGTATTTTATCATTTTTACATATAGTTCAGTTAGCCTATTTTTTCAACCAGCTTTCTCAGGTGGAGTTTCAGGTATAGCTTGAATGTTCTAGAATTAATTATGCTCTCTGCAGATCTTGTTTAATTTTCCTTCAGTCCAGTCCCCAAAGCCATCCAGGTGCATTATCTGCCTTTGGATAAACACTTTCTTTGGTGTCAAAGTGTTTCGATCATATTCTACCTTTTCTGGACTTCTAACATTTGCCTGTAAAGGGTGGGTTGCTACGGACAGAACCATGTCCCCTCCACTTCCATATGCTGCAGCCCTCACCCCCCGTGTCGCCACATTTAAAAATAGGGTGCCGAGATGTAATTGGGGTTACACGAGGTCATAAGGGTGGGGCTCTGATGCAAAAGGGCTGGCGTCTTTACATGATGAGGCAGGGACACCAGGGCTCTCGTTCCCACCGGGGCACACGGAGCAAAGACCACGTGGGGACTCAGTGAGCTGGAGACAAGGCACCCGTCTACCAGCCAGGAAGAGGGCCTTCACCGGGAACCGGGCCTGCTGGCCTCTCAATTCGGGGCCTCCAGCCTCCAGAGCTGTGAGGAAACAGGTGTTTGTGGGTTCGCCCCGAGTTGGTGGCGTTCTGTTATGGCAGCTGAGCAGACGACCACAGAGCGAAGCGTGTTGAACAGCGAGCCGAGGCCATGCCAGCCTTCTGACAAACACTGGGCATGTGCAGGACAGGCGGGCTCCCGGGACAAGAAGAGGCACCGCGATGCTCCAGGGTTTTGCCTCAACAGCAGCCACAGCTGCACCCATGGGAGATGCTGGCGTTGGCAGACAGCAAGAGCTCGTTCAAGTAATCCAATAAGGTAAATGTCGCATTTCACACTGCTTGAAAAAAGAATTTGCAAAGGGCCTTTAAAAAAAACAAAATCTTTTCCCCCCCAAGATGTTGGCATAAACCCACTAGAATCACGGCAGCCCTGGTGGCACCAGGAGGGCAGGTCTGGTGCCCACCCTGGGCGTCTGTGGGTCACGCACAGCCTGTCGCTGCCCCGTGTCTTCATACGGACTCTGCCACTCCGCTGCCTGTCTCAGGGGGAACCTTGAACAGTTCAGAGTGACAGGTGCCTTATTTGTGAACATGAGAAGACGACCTCTCATGGAGGTCGTCTGGAAACCCCTCTTAGGCCTAACTGAAAGTCCTGGAATTGTCCCAGGTGCAGAGAGGAGGCTGGGTTGTCCAAGAGACCTCTGCACCCTCCAACCCCTCTTCAGCTCACGGAAGAAGCCCTGGCTCCCCCAGAGAACCCGGGATGGGCAAACCGGCATCTGGAGGAAGCCAGACTCCTCGTGCCTCGTGCCCCGGGGGGCGGGGGTAGGGGATCGAGACCGCCCACCCCATGGAGCCCAGAGAACAGAGCCCGTCATTCTCTCTCACATGGGCCAAACCGGCCATTTAACTTGTTAGGAAAAACACATCGCGATGACATTTTCACGTGATCTGAAATGCCTATGAAGACGTCTGCTTGCAGCTCGGAGATGAGGAGGTTCTTTGTTTGCCGTGACCTTCTCACAGGCGACGGGCGGCCCTGGGAATCACGCTGTGGGATGTGGCATTCAGGGTGTCTATGTGCACAAGACCGAAGTCATTTCGTGCCAAATACCGCCAGTGTCCCACTTCAGGCTATTTCCCATTGACCTTTTCAAACAGCCGTCAAGGCATGTATCTCGTTTCCTTAGTAACGAGCGCCATCCCCTTCCAGGACTGCGCGACAGATACTGTCGTCGTTTTGCCTTTGACATTCTCGCTCCCACACGGCAGACATGTTCCCCACGCCTTTCCAGAATTCAACCTCACCTCCCATCCCTGTCCCCACGGGTCAGGAGACATCTTCCTCTTCTCCTTACATTTCTAGTGTGCCTGCCTTTCCTCTCATTTCCCTGTTTCCCTTTCTGACCTTCTCTCCTTTTTTTTCTGGTTCCCTCTTCCTGTTTTCACGTTTTCTTCATTTCTTTTCTCTCTTCCTTTTTCCTCCTTCACATTAGCAGTTCCAAATGCGAATCTGTGGTCCTTGGTTGGCCCTGCGTCCTACTGAGGAATGGGCTTCCCACACACACCATCGAAATGGAGACACACTGCCGTCTTAAGGGGGTATCAGCATGGGAGAGAGTAGGAGCATTCAAGGTGCCCCCTAAGTCCTGTCTGCTCCCGGTGCTTGTGTTTGCACTGGGACCCCAAGATACTGTGGAGCAGAAACACTGGGGGATGGGAGCAGGAGAAAAAGAGGGGTTAGAGGTCATTATTTAAGATTCCTAAAATGTAAAGAGAAAAAATTAGCACCTGGGGTGGGGGCGGGCTGTCAAAGGAAGGCGATAAGAAGTATAAAGGATGAGGCGCATGGGGGGGGTCAGTTGTCATGGAAACACACGGGCTCCCTGCCATCCCCATCAGGAGGATTTAGACTTGACCTGGCTCTGAAGGTTTTTTTTAAAACCTTAAAGACATGTCAGCTACTAGTTGCCTTTCTAATAATGCCCTCAAAAACATCTCTGCTTAATTTAAATAGGTTCATTTGAAATCGAGGCAAATTAACTTTCAAAAAGACGAAGAAAACAGGCAGCTGCCTTAAGACGGTGAAACAGATGCCATGACTTTCACAATATTGTTCTCAAGTCCGACAACACAGCGTGTGCAGCGTGTGCAGTTTTTCCTCCTCTGAAAAGTATGTATATGTTGCATTTGTAAAATGAAGTATTTTTGATAGAGGCAATTTTGAAGTCTTACCCAGCTACTCATTGTTTTGTGAATTTAAATGAAGTGCGTCATGGTGTCTCACAATCCCTCCCGTCAATCAGCACCGTCACTGGTGCCCGTGTGGACCATGGCTCCTCCAGCCCAACAGGTAATCGGCCCAGGTGGGTGAGCTCATGGGCAGCATCCAGCATCGGGACCTGTGTGCTCAGAGACCAGGCCCCATAGCCAACCAAGTCCAGGAATCAGGGCTCCGGAAGGCACAGCGTTAGAAGTCAGGTTCTGCTTTGACAGCCTGTCGGGGTGACAGGCAGGAAGTACATGTGCATCTGACCGAGGTTTGGGAGTGGTCAACAGAATCTTAATTTATGCTTCATGAAAACGGCTTGGTGGTGCTTTTTCAAGATACTACTTCTTTCAACAGTTGAAAGCAGTTTTCCAAAGTCTCCACGTGTGATACAATTTCAGTGCTTAGAGCTAACTAAACTAGTTAGAATTTAAGAAGTAGGATTGGAATTATATTATTACAGGAGACAGATATTTCACTTACAATTTTTACACAGCAATACTTTTACCAGATTAATAGTTTCCCTTCGTGGGGTCACTGATGGGAAGAATGGGGCTCCCCTGAAGCTCCTACTAATGTTCTGTCTTCTTCCTCCCCCACCCACCCTGGGAAGGGTTCCAGCACAGACTCTGTAACATCGGAGCAGGGACCTTGTACACGATTTTAACTCAGCTCCCTCCTTTCGGAGACGAAGTGAGACTCGGCCAAGGAATCGGGATCAGGAACCCGGTCTGTCATTCCCAGTCCAGGGTCCCCGCTCCTCTGTGTGTTTGAAGCACTGAGGTTTTCTGTGGAACACATAGAAAAGAGCATGCGAACCTTGGGTTTTGTAGATTTTCAGGCCACCAAATTGCACTTGTTACACAAGTTAACAGAAAATCATTCCCCTCTTTAAAAATATCCAACATACAAACAATTCAAGAACAGATCAGCCAGCAATCACTTTATAAAGCTAAGTATCGCTGATTCCCTCAAACAGTTTTCTGGGTGTACTATATGCACTTTTAGGATACACTCATTGGATTTACTTGGAACTTTCTGGAATTCCTGTGAAAATCAGACATATCAATGCTCTCTCTTCTACCGTAGCAAAGCAATGTACTATTTTTACATCATTCTCATTTCCAGTTCAAAAAGTAAACTCCCTGAACAGCATCCTTTGAACACCCCTGCAAGGAAAGCCCAGCTCCCAGGGGACCACACAGTAGGGCATGCTCCACAGGCAGGTGAACGTTGGAACTTCGTAGGTACGGAATTCATGACCTCTGGCAACACACTCAAATAGCCGCCGTCGCCCGGCCTCTCACCTGCGCCTGCTTCCTTTCTCCTACCCATTTCGAGAGCTCCTTCAGAGCAGGGGTTCCGGAGGAGGACCAGAGAGCGCGACCCTGCCCCCTTCCCTTCGAGAGGTGCACGCTGGGATGCCCGCGAAGGCTGTCCCTGGTCAGCACGCACACTGATGTGTGCAGTGAGTGCAAATCGGGGAACCAGGCTATTTTTAGAAATTCGCATGCTGGAATCCGTTTCCCTCAACCAGTCAGCCAGCGTCAAAACCCCTCTCCAAAAAAAGAAAGTCTGGAAACTAGACCTTATACAACTGCATACCAAAATCTTTTTTTCCCTGGAGACTTCTCAACGGAGTGTGCAGCCCTAGGTTTCTAGACGTAAAACTCGGTTTACAGACTTCCCGAGATTCTGATGTGGTGACCGGCCCTGGGAAGTCCCAGCGTCTCCTGCTCTTCACCCTGCAGGTGGGTGGGACGGGAATCCGGAGGGTCTCTGAGAGCTGTGGACACTTGCACGGTGTGCTTCAGCTGTTTGCTGAGTCGGCCTTGCTAATACACACTACGTCATCGTTACACCGTATCTCCAGGCCATCTTTCAAAGTGGCACCACAAAGTGTCGATTATTACCATGGGGTGCAGTGAGGTTTTTACAGTCCACATAAAATTGCAAGTCTCTCTGGCAATGTATCGTCTTTGTCCATGTTACTTTTGCTTCTGACCAAAATTATTACATCTCCTGGGACAAATGAAACATTTTTTTTTCTGGCACGCTTTGTGCTTTAATATTTGGCTTAGTAATGTTTTGGCTTACCCTGTATCTTCTGAGAAACTAATTGTTAACACATAGTTTAGATGACTGTTAAGCTGATAACTTGGAACAGTCGTATCAGGTTCTAATATTCCTTCCATGGCCTTAGGGGCTCATTCCAAACTGAGATTTTTTTTTTTAATTAGCTAAACAATTAATGGAATTTAAAAGCGTATCAAAGCTAAAAATGGTCGACCAGATCCTGAGGGCTCTCGCGCACCACACGGCTCAGTCACGTGGCCGCCCCGAGGAAGCAGACTGTCTAAGAAGGTGGCACGTCCCAGACCGATTCACTGGGCTCTACATTCAAGGGTGTCATGTGCTGAAATGGTTTGAATCACGATATATATTAAGAGATAACTTTGAATAAAATATGATAGCAGCTGCTACCCCTGGGAAACTTTCTTGCATGGGCTCCCACGTGTGCATGGCGGTGCCAGCCTCCATCTGGTTGGAGAGAAAGGACCAGGACAGGGGAGATGCACGTTCCACCACAGTGAGTTCTGCTTACAGGGCAAGGACGCTAATGGGCTGAACTTAGCGGCTTATAATACAATTTCCATTTTATTTTAAACGTATTTTGCATGATATAAAAATATTGATCACAGTGAGCTTTACCAATTGTTATTGCAATAAAAATGGATGCAGAAACAATATTTTTAGTGGAAATAAATTATATAGTCATTATTTTTTTTTAAACCATAACAGGAAAACCTCGGCTGTTGGGTCCTCGGTGGGAAACCAGTGTTTACGAGAGGCCCTTGGCAGATGAGTCCCAGCCGTTGCCGTGGCGGCGACCCCGCGGGTCAGGCATCCTCTGCTCCCGTCCTTGACACCGTGACACCGTGGCCCCTCAGACGTCTCTCTGTCCCCAGACAGTTCCAAAGGGGCAGCTCGGGTTTCCGCGGCAGAGACTCGAGGGACTGGAAACCAGCCCACTCTCAGTTCGCGTGTGGTCTTTTCCAGTACGCGGGGACGCAGCGGCACACCTCCTCGCTGAACGAGAGTCCCGGCTCGCAGTGCCGCGGGCGGGTCGCGCACGGCCGTCTGTAACAACTGGGGAGACGCAGAGACGCACACTTTGGTCAAGACCAAGGCCAGGAACTGGTTAGGCTGCAAACACACTCCTGCGTTTTCTAAAGTTTAAACTAGGGCGAAGTCACTCATTTTGTCATAAAATTGCCCTTAGGTTTATAGGTTGGTAAGGTGTTCAAGTTCATGCTTACCATCACAAAGTTTAAGAGGAATGGAACCCCCATCCCCCACCCCCAAGCGTCTCGGTTGCTGATGTAACAAATGGGAGAATGAAGAGCTGTCAGCATGAGTGCTTTTGAAGTGCTCTCTGCTTCCTAACAGAAATGGAAATGCTGGAAGCATCTATTTAAGGTCTGCTCATTTAGTGTGATCACGTAAGCAAGGCAGACCTCATTAGCGTCTGAGACTTGCAGCGAACCCTGACTTCGCAGCGCCTGAACCCAGCCAGCCCCGGTCCACCTGGGCTCCATGTGCAAAGGGAGGGACCAGGTCACCGTGGGGACCCCTCCCCCTCCGCTAGACTTCCAGGGTCTGGTGGTGGAGGAGAATACATGATCAGGCAGCCAAGCACATCCAATGCCCTGTTGTTGCTCTGAGGGGTGGGGCCTTCTTTGAAGATGACTGTTTTTTTTGAGTTGTGTTTGCTTAACACGTGGGAATGGGCAGGGGGGTCCAAGGAAAAATGCAAATGACCTGACATGGAAATGCAAATGCACTTCAGAAAAACTGTAAGTGTGATTTTATAATTTCATTTCTTGTGCTTCAGCAAAGACAGCACATGCAGTTAAAATATTATTTTTTAAACTTCTAAATACAAGTGCAATTTTAGGAGACCACTGTTACTCCTTCACTAAAAAATACAATTCCCAGTGAGCAATGAAAATTGTTGATTAAGGCAATGGGCCAAAGGATATATAGTCTGCCCACCACAATTTTGGAGTAAGTATCAAGAAAAAATGAATATAAATATTTTCAACATATACTGTATTTTTGAGACTATAAGATGCATCTCCCCCCCAAATTTGGGAGGAATAATGGTTGTTAATGGTGCTGTTGAGTTCTGTTTACATTTACATTGGTAAAATATTATGTTATGTTATTAAATACTTTTTGTTTCAAAAATTTTTTTCTTATTTTCCTCCTCTAAAACCTAGGTGGGTCTTATGGTCAGAAAAACATGGTAAATTATTTTTTGCTTCAGTATATGCATGAAACCTAGAAGTACACACTTAGAAGACTGAGCACAGAGAAAGTAGCAGTAGAGGAAAATCTTTATGAAACAATGCAGCTAGGATTAGGAGAAATACAATGATAGAAATCTTTTTGACTAAAATCATATAAGAATTCAGGAGAAGAACAGAATTGTTGCTTAGACTATGGAAGCATAAGAACTTTAAGCTTTTTGATATATTCTAACTAGGTTCACTCAAGAAGATTCAATACACAAAATTGTTTAATAAGATTTAACATCTATATTCTGCATTTTTGAAATACCCTGGTGCAGTAGGGATTTGCAAGTAAAATTACAATATAGTTATTGCTTAAAATATTCTAAAGATAAAAAAGGCTCCTTATCAGGTGTCCTGAAACAATGAAAAAGACATCGATGACATATGTAGATTCATTGAAGTCTCTTTATGTAGCAGCTAAAATGCGAGTGTGGACAGATCATCAGAAATATAAAGTAAGATGAGAGCACAAAACTTTCGAGAATCAAAAACATGGGTGCTTTACTGACTGAGGAAAAGAGAGCGATGGATGTGCGAATGCAGACACTAAATCATAAATGACGGAAAAGTAAGTGTCGAGTCACATGACCAGTCACCCCTTGAACGGGTGTTGTCACCGTCTTTACAGCGTGGACGGAAGAGAAGAGGAGGAGCCAGGGAAGGTGATGAGGAACGGACATCTGGAAACTCAGAGACACCAGGAAAGGACTACGTTATGTCAGTGAAAACCCAGAAGAAAGCTGAGAGGAAGGCCACAGAAAGGACAGCTCACGTAAAGACCACAGCGTCTACTGGAGCTGGCAATTAAGAGTCCATGGACACCGTAAGCAGACATTCACCGTGCAACCCTGGGGCATGAGCCACATGACAGCTGGTGGAGAAGTAAGCGATGAAAGAGGTGAATGGATGGGCGGTTTCCAGAGGGGCGAGGGCGGGGGACAAATATACGGTGAGGGCAAGAGACGGGACCCTGGGTGATGAGCACACGATGCAACATACTGAGGATGTGTTATGATGCCGTCCACTGGGAACCTGTGCAATCTTACAACTTTAATAGCAAAAACGTTTTACATAGAACGAGGCGAACACAGAAGCCTTGGAGCAACTCAGGAAAGAAGGAAGACAGATCTTGGCTGCTCAAGGGTGTCCTGCATCACAGGGAGATGCCAGTAAGATAGAAGATGTTTGGAAACTTATAAACTGAGGGCAAAGGACAACAGCATTCAGGTGTTCAAGGTCAGGAGAGGAGAGGCAAGACTGGCGGAGAATCCCTGAAGGAATGTGGGAGGAACGCCCAAGGGCCAATCTGGCTTCCCCGGCTGCCCCCTTGCTCTCAGGAGAGAGGGGAAGAACCTCAGGACCCGCCTCGAAAGGGTTCGAGTCCAAAAGCCCCATTTTTCTTTTCTTGGTGAAGAAGGGAAAACAATCAAGGTTTAGGGCATGAGCCCTGAGTGACCTGAAACAGCACATTAATTTATTTCTCTAGTTCCACGGAACGCTTTGCTTGCATATTTTTAGGTTTAGATTCAATCCCACAGGAAGTGGCACTGTCCCAGCCTTTATAAATCGGGGCAAAATCATCTGTGTCTAGAACAGTCATCCTACTCTGATTAAGATCGGATGGGGTCGTCATTCCGGCGGGGGCCGGGGTGCACCGCCCGGCTGTATCTGAAAGTGCTCCACAGGGGACTGCCCTCCAGCGGGTGCTGGGAGCCACTGCCTTCGCCTCCGGGACGAGGGCTCAGAGGATATTCTGAGCGTGGATCTGGTTTGGGTTTCCAGGGCCCCTTCCTGCTGTTTGGGAGCAAACATTGTCTCATGGAAGTCTGACGCTGGTTCAGAAACATCCGAGTTCATCTTCCAGCACTTACCGGTTTCACGCTAACAACAAGCAGCTGCTACTTGGGTTGAGAAGACGGCTTTTGGCTGAGAAAACTATTTCCAGGGAAGAGAAGTAAGTATGATTTATGAAGATTTCTTACCTGCACGTTTGATGTTGAAACTTCTTTCCTTTTAAGAAGCATTTCTGTGGATTTTCTGTACATTCACAGGCGCATTTCGCGGGGTTGAGGGGTTGGTTTCGCGGGCAGGTTCTTTTACATACGCACTGACATGTGGTTGCATCGAATTCTCTGTTGGGCCCACACGAGGTGGGGAAAAGTTTGTTTTTACAGACGCACTGGCATGAGTCCCTGTCTAGTTCTCTGTGGGGTCCGCAGCTGGAAGGCCGGAGCCCCCCTTTGCAGACACACTGACAAGTTTCTTCATCCAGCTCCTTGTTCGGTCCGCAGACATCATGGAACCCATCCGCCGAGTCTAGACAAACACAGGCGGGACATCTTACTATGCTTCGCGTGGTGGAAAGCAGCTACAAGCAGTAAGAGTGTCTTCCCTTCTAGGGTTTTCATTATAGGGCTGTGCGCAAGCCCGGGCATGCTGCTTTACAAAGGAGTTCAGCCTAACATCAGTGTGAGGCCACGGAGGTCCGATCACATAGTGACTTAACTCAGGGTACGATGCCCTCGGTCCTGTGCATGGGACTAACATTACAGTGTCTGTTCATCACAATAGAGACCCTGGACATTTAGTCCTAAAAAACACCCTTCTGGCCCTGCTGGTGTGGCTCAGTGGACTGAGTGCTGGCCTGTGAACCAAAGGGTCGCTGGTTCGATTCCCAGTCAGGGCATATGCCTGGGTTGCAGACTATACGTCCAGTATTCAACATGAAGTGCAAAAACTAAGGAGTTAGTATAGACAGATTATATGCAATTATTATTTCATTCTATAAAACTAGATAGCTTGCTTTGTATGACATTTCCAGAAATATACGAGAGGCAACCATACACTGATGTTTCCCTCCCTCTCTTTCTCCCTCCCTTCCTCTCTCTCTAAAAATAAATAAATACAACCTTAAGAACCCCCCCCCACCGTTCTGCTTACCGTCTCCAGCGCTAGAGGCAAATGCCAAGTCTTGCTGAGTGAGGCACCTGCAGGCGTGGGTGTTCCACGTGTAATTCGTCGGGCAGGTCTTGTTGGCAGCGAGGCACCTTGGGGGACACAGACGAGTCAGCGTTAGTGCAAGTGGCATGGAGAAGACGGAATCTGTCACCTCTGTGTCACAACATCAACACACGCTAGTACGGAATGCTGTGAAATGATGCACGGGCACAGGAAATGAAGCATGGCGAAGTGCCACGCCCACACCCACTGTCAGAGTCTAATCCCAGACGTGGCCAGTGTCCGTGGTGTGGTCTTCTTGTATCACTGCAGACTTTGACCTCTTCAAGGCATGTGCATTATTTGCATAACCGCAGTGTTCTGGTCTGTGTGAACACGGGACAAAGCCTTTCGTATCACTCCAGAATTTCATTTTCCACTAAACAAACATCATGGACACCTTCGTGTGTCATCTTGTGAAGTTCTGCTCCATTATTCCCGGGGGTTGCAGCAGTCCATAAAATGGATGTATTATTTTTTATTTTATTAGTCCCCTATTTGCAGTGATTGAAGTTGTTTCCAACTTAGCTTTTTCAAAGAATTTTACAGGAAACGTTCTCACACAGGCACCTTCACTGACTGTTTTTCTGAGACCCAGATGCCCATAGCTGTCAAGGGTCCATTAATGCAAAGTTCCCACTGGACACTCCACCAGAAAGACCAGGGTTTTTGTTATTTCAGTTCCTCCCTCCCTCCCTGCCTTCCTTCCTTCGGAAAAGTGACAAAGTCCTCTATCAAAACTATGGAAATGGCCAAAAAGAGCGTCAGGAGTCATCTGATTCACTAGCCCAAGTGGACTGATGAACACTGAGGTTTCCAGCCGCAGGGGTGTGTCTTCATGAGTCTGTGTGGGGGTTCCAAATGTGCATGCACTTGTTCATCCGAAGCAGGTATGGAAACAAAACAATTTCCCTGCATGTGGTGAGGAAAAACTATATTGTTCTCTCTAACATTTCAATGTCTTCAAAAATGTAAATTTAAATGTACAGACTGTGTGCAGAAATAAATGTAGGAATAAGTGTAAGACTATATTTCTGGAAATGTCATACAAAGCAAGATATCTAGTTTTATAGAGTGAAATAATAATTTCATATAATCTGTCTATACTAACTCCTTAGTTTTTGCACTTCATGTTGATAAAAATGGAACTTTCAGACTAACACTCAATTATGTCGCATGGTAAACACTGTGCCCACTCAACCCTCTCTATTGCTACCTGTGGCTTGTTCAAGGTAAACTTGAACAAGTTTATTGTTCACGGATAAACTTAATTCTTGTATAAAACAAGACTATTTTAATATTTTTAAAACTTAAATTTCTAGAAAACCATGACTTCAGAAACTGCCAAAAATAAGAAACTGCTACTTGTCAATGTTAGCAAATATTTCAAAATCGAAATTTGAAATCCTGCTATATACCATTTAATTAGAGAAACATATATTTGGATGAAATGCATTTTCACAATTACTTAGAAGTTCCCTGCTCCAAATGTGAGTCACAAGTTCTTAGCATTTAAAGCTTCTCATGTTAAAAAAGTAGGAGACACACTTTCCAAAATACTGTCATTTTAGTACAAAAGGAAATGTTTTCATGGTGGATAAAAGATTTAGCACAATCCTATCCCACTTGTCGTAATCTCCAGAGCACATTTATCCTATTAAAATTTTGTTATGAATATTAATGTGGAACATATTACAATGTTTACAAATTAGTTATTTTGTATAGGGTATTTATAAAACACTGACTCAAAGACACATTTTGGAAAGCAAAGCAGACTGTGCAATTATCAGTAAGAAGATGTATACTGAGAATCCTGTGTAAGTAAACCGACTTTCCTACTTTCCCTTCCCACCCACAAACCTGCAAACAAAACCACAGTCCTGCTTATAATCTATATGAAGGACAGAGATGTTTTTCTAAGAATCATTTCAATAATTATTTTAAAAAGTCATTAGGCTGATTTGATAGTCATTGCTACTTACAATTAGAGGACAAAAATGTAAGGATACACATGTGTGTTGGAGAACAATGCTTGCATGATAAAAATCAGTCTTATTTTGCCACTTATCTCTTCTTTGAAATTGTAAAAGATTAATCTGCTGCAAATGTGCTCCGTTAGAGTACACTGTGCATGTCGGGTCGTGATCCTGGCTCTCGTACTGTGAGCAGCGTAGTGGGACTTTGGGGAGTACTAATTCTTCGACCCTCATCTTCTGTAGTTTTGGCACTCGAGCTGCTATGCACTGGGAAATTCCCTGACTCCCCAAGTCCCTGTGCAGGGCACGAAGACACACCGCCACCGCACACGTGGCACCACTTAGAACAGAGCTGGAAGGTTGCCGCTTTCCCAAGAACCGTAATCTTTGTCATACACTTCTCATTGGAAAAAAGTTAACTGCATCTTGATTTACAGTAAACTACTGTTGACCTGCTTTACTAAACATCTCATAGATCATTGCAAATGAATGTTAACATTAATTGAATGCAAATGCAACTTGCAGCACTCACTGGCTTCTTTAAGAAGCACATTCGTTCTTTGGAGAGGGACTGTGCTATTAATCAGATACTCTCATTGGCAGCTCCTTGAATAAGTTATTTTCTCGACAACCCAACAGATGCAAATTCTGCCCACCATGTAGCTCCTACAGCCCACAGTGCAGCTCCTTAAATGGCCCACGTGTGCTAAGTCCCATTAAATGTGGAACGGGATCCCGGAACATCCCTTTGAAAGCGTGCACTACCAGCTCTCTCCGCCCTTCAGAGCATCCTCAAGCCTCCAGTGGGGCATCCAGTAGGATGCTCTGTGCTCCATTAAGGAAACCAATGAGGAGAACTTGGACCACATCGATCATTTTCGATAAGTATCAAACAGAATTTTGAGTTCCTAAATGCCCACGGTGGATGTCATCTGGACCACTGTGGTACGCATGACTCCAGCCTGCAGTTATCACATTCTGGGACGGCATCAATCCGGGCCCTTCTGGCTCTGGACTGCTGTCAGGACAGCTGCTGGGAGGGCAACCGTACTCTGTCATTATCACCACCACGGAGCCCTGGGAGAAGTTTCAACAGTGCTATTGCAAAGCCTTTCGGATGGTGTTCTTACTGGATTCATCGTGGCAGGTCTTGAATACGCTTGACCATCTACACAGGCAAGGGGTTGCTTATATTTTTGCAAGAGTGGTTAATGTGGGACAGAAAGTAGCTAAATATATGCAGTGTTACTAAAGAACATCTCCAATACCACACCTAGAAATCAGAAACGCGTTCCTTTTCAGGTTCCGTACAAATTGTCTAAAACAAAAGGTACATATTTAACAGAGATGTATCTAAATGAAATGCATACATTTGTCTTTCTTTATCTTGGTTATCATCGATTTCACATTAATTTCTGTTTCCTGTCTGTTTATGTTACTGTTTGCTCATGCCCCATTAGTCCTGTGACTGGAAGAACAGTAGATGGAGCAGGGGATGGGCAGGATATGGAAGGAGTAGAGGGAAAGTAGGACTGATAAATGAACACTCCATGGTTTTAACCATTTCATTATAACTGTTTTTCCAGGCTTAATCATTGACAGGCTAATAAGACAGTTGCATTAATATGAAAAAGTGGGCTTATAAATCTAATCCTTCACTTTCATGTGGCTAGAAATGATGGTTTTAAAGCAGTAACTTGACATACGCAGAAGCTCAGCCACCGGCTGAGATCTGGCTGTAAAACGGGAGTCACACCGTTTGGTCACCAGCTGGCTGGCCCGGGCCGGGGCTGTTGGTGGTTGAGTGGGGCGCCGCTAGCAGGGGGCCACAGCAGCCCAGGGGAGCAGAGAAGTCTAGAGGCCTGTTTTCCCACTCTCCTGTATTTACTCTGAATTCGCCTGCTTGGATGTACGGAGTGGAGAAAGTGCGGTAGGCTGAAAAGAGGGGGATTTAGCAGTCACTGGATTTACCAGCTTGCCAGTTTTTGTCTCTGTGTTTCATTGGAACTAACAGAATTAGATAAAGGTAAGGAACCAAGAATTCAGTGAAAGGTCCTTCAACGACAGCTACTGGTCTCATTGCCTTGTCGCAGCCACGCTTCAGTAACAGAAAAACAATACAAGAAAACCAAAAAATGACAATAAGAACATGTGTCGAGGGCACGAGAGAGCACTATGACGTCAGAGTGCTGGCTGGTGCCTGGGGCTTGGGGGAAGGGAGGGCGGACTGAACAGGTAGGGCAGGGGGCTGGGGGGCTGTGAGATACTCTGTATGGTACTGTCATCGTACGTTTCATTATACATTTGTCAAAACCCACACAGTGTGCAACCAAAAGATCGTAAGGTAAGGTGCGGGTTTTAGTTAGCAATGTGTTGATAATGGTTCATCCCTTGTAACCAACACAGCACCCTAATGCCAGGTGCTAATAATAAGGGCTACCGGGGAGGGGGTAGGGGGTTAGATGGGAACTCCATACTTTCTGCTCTGTTTTCCTGTAACTATAACTGCTAAAACATGCTATTAAGAATTTTAAGAAAACAACTGGCAGACTTAGTCTAATAACATGGACATTTATTAAGAACCATCATCGATGTGCTTTGGTTGAACCTGACATTCAGCTTCACAACATTCCTGATCTGACAGCTCTCACCTCCGGGTAACCTCACAGACACAACCTCCGTGCAGAGGGTGTACTGATCGATCTTCCCAGTCACGTGCTCTTTGCTGTGGTTCCTGCCTGCCAATCAGCAAGCCGTGGGGATGCTGGTTATTGCGTTTTAGGGGCACGGAGCAGGCAGGCCAATGGCAGGCTCCCGCTATAGCACAGGGAGCTTCCTCTTAGAAAAACCGTGCCTCAGGGTCTGCAGTCTCTTATCCGAGAAAATTGATTCACATCAATAGGCATTCATTGGATGGTGTTACACAAAAACGGAGAATAAATGTATGAATTAAGATTGCAACCCAATTAAATTACTCTGGTCTATTCATTGTCCCCAGAATGGGCTAATTCTTTTAGGAAACACTGAGGGACCTTGACAATGATAACCAATTAACTAACCAATAAATCTACCACCGGATAAAATTATCTTCAGTGCATTCATCTCTCACCTGCGACATTTTCTTCTCTTCCTCATATGTAAGCAGACGGCCTTCCCTGTACTGTACTGTCACAGAATAAGCATGACTATTCCGCTGACTTATTTAAACAGTGAGATACTGCACAGCTACTTAATGAACAAACCGGACCTACAGACTTCAATGTGATTAAAACATACTGCTGAGAGAAAAAGGCAAGGTGGCCACTTTAACATGAAAAACGTTAGTCAGTCAAAGCTGTACTATACAATCTCTTGTGGCGTGTTAACACACCCATATTCCAAAAAACCAGAAGAGCAGGGATGAAAATAATACAACTTCTGGTAGTGATCACTTCCGGCACTGGGGGATTAAGAATAGTGACTCGGACCAGAGTGACAGTTGTCCGAGGGGAGGGGGCTGGTGGAAGGAGGTGCCGGGATCAGCCCAAGAACATGTGTGTATCCCCCATGGACTCAGACCCAAGTGTGGTGAGGGCCAGAGAGGAGGCAGGGGTGAGGGGGTGGAGGAAGGGCACAGAAGGGGTAGGGGCATCTGTAACAGTGTCAACAATAAAAATAAAGTGAAAAAAAAAAAAAGAATGGTGACTTGGTCCTTTGGGTTGTATCTTAAGTAAACATGGAAAAAATTGGTAAATTCTGACTTGGCATAGACAGATATGTCATTTTTGTTTTTGTCATCTTTTAACAAATGCTGGAAGTTTTCTGACTGAGCCAGGTTAACAATGCAGCGAGGGCTGCAGCCCCGAAGGAACGAGCTGGCCGAAAGCACAGACTGAGTCTGTGAAGTGCGCACTGCCGTCCCGTGACGCCGGAGACATTACTTAACCCCTGTGGCTCTGCTTCTCAGATGCCGCTCGGAATCAGTCTCCGTTCTCACTTTCTCTCCTCCCTCCTCAGACACACGCTCCCTCTCTCCCAGCACATGGGACAGGATGCATGACGGGCAATGTTATCTTGACTGCACGTCCTTTGGCGAGCGGACTCATTCTTGAGCTTTTCCTAATAGTTGGTCGCCTCACCACCCCTGTGTCCTTGCACTCTGGTTGGCTCTTGTGATATCTTCTGGATTTCGTAATATCTTTCTCTCTCAGTCTTGAGCCCTCATTTTTTTTCCTGATAGCTCTTTCTCAGTCCCCTGCATAGACAATTGTTTCTCTAATGCTTTTCTAAATATTGATGTTTCCCCTGGTTTCATTTTCTCTGCTTACTTCCTCTACGTTCCTTGGTTGAGTTCGTCTCTCCCAATTGCTCTCTATCAACTATATGCTCCTAGCCACCACATGAGTGGACACCTCCCACCCCCCTCCTCCCAGCTCTACGCCCCACTGCCTGCTGAACAGTCACGTTGGTTTCTTACAGACACTCAAACTACGCGTGAAAAACTAAATCCTTTTCAAACTCATATTCCTGTCTTTTTAAAATTACCGACACACCCTCTCCTCCCTTGTAACCTACATGCGTTGTTCCCAAGGCCTACACTTGTGTCTCCCACGCCTGTCCCCTTAAGGAGTTGTCTACTTTAAACCTGTATGTATATGTGCCCCGGCTGGCTCAGTGGATTGAGTGCGGGCTGCAAACCAAAGCATCGCAGGTTCGATTCCCAGTCAGGGCACATGCCTGGGTTGAGGGCCAGGTCCCCAGTGGGGGCCATGTGAGAGGCAACCACACATTGATGTCTCTCTCTCTCTCTTTCTTCCTCCCTTCCACTCTCGAAATAAATAAAATCTTTTAAAAAACTATATGTATATGCCTTACACACACATAGTTATGTGTGCACTGGCTTGGAATATAAAATACATTTCTGATGGTAGCTAGAGGTGAAAAAAACACACTGAAAAACACAGAGACAAGGAGATGAGTCAGGTGTGAATCTTCGTGATAAAAGTGCATCCGCCCTTTATGATAATCTCTTTGATACGAGACATGGTGCTAAGCACTGTAAAGCATTCAGCACCTTATTCAATTCTCTCTGCATCCTGACACTTTCTGTAGAAGCAAACTGAGGTTCAGAGACGTGAAATACCCGGTCTTTAACGGCTCACTGGTGGCGGGCCTGCATTCAAGTCTAGACCTGGCTTCCTCTAAGGCCCGGGGTCTGTTTACTCTTGCTTGTCCCTCCGTGCCTCAAACAGTGTAGTATGGTGCAGGAGAAACTATGGACACATGAGTAAAACATGCAAGTGCTGGACGGCGGGCTTCCCTGTTTCTCTAATGCTGTTTTCCTGGCACATGATTAAATCTGTCTTCTTCTGTGTTGGAGGCAACACGCGTTAATGCAGACTTCACAAAACTCCCTTGAATACACTGGGTCACGCGGAACAGCGTTTGCCTACGCGGCACAGGACGCAGACAAGACAAAAGCAGCGTGCGTCATACTCACTGCGGCAGCGTGGCCGGCAGGGACCGCCGGATGATGGAGTGCACTTGTCTGTACGCGTCCAGCTTAGACATGCAGCGGCAGGACGTGTGATTGGCAAAACTGACCGTTATGGGTTTGGGGCCTTGAGAGAGAGGCACCGTGATTTCAAACAACTACAAAGAAGGGACAGAGAGAAGAAAACATTAGATCGTGGTGTGCAGCATGTTATGGTGGATGCCGGAGTCCGAAAAGAGCGGGAGGAATTCTTCATGATTAGGTCAAGCGCTGCCTGCTACATGCACGAGGAAAGTGTTATGTTCACGGCGCAAAAACTGTTTTGCTTCCAATCCATACCCTTTATCGGCTTCATCCACAGTCCATACACTCAGCTCCTGTCACTGTTGTAAAACACATTAGAATTTCGTTAACCAGCTAATGATTCCAGAGCAGAGATGTGGCAGACCAATGTTTTCAAGGAAAAATAATTATTTCAGCGTCTTAGGTTGTTCCAGGGGGTGAGAAAGTGGCACTGACATACATTTCTCTGTGATCTAAGAGCGAAGCTAGAAATGTTTGGTTAACTCTTGTCATACAGAAACTGAATACACACAGACGTAAAACTGGTTTTCATTCCAAATTGCATCTGTCCCCCGGGGCAGTTCTACATGCATTTGTGATCTCTTATAAATGTATTATGTTTAAAAGAAGAAAAAAGCCACATCTAGTATTGACTAGAGAAAGCTTTGTTTCTGCCGTGCTGACAAAGGTAGTAGGGAAATAATAAGCCTAACATAAGGCAGGACATTTTCCACGACTGTGCATTAGAGTCTCACAAGTTACTTTAACCAAAGTCTCCTTCTGAATGCCTTCCTTGTGGGGAATTCCAGTTCTCTTCCTTCTACAGAAACAAGGCTTTAAACCATTCACATTGAAAACTAAATTTAAGGGGACAAATGAGTCGTTAAGGAAACCTGCGTGGACTTAAAAAATTCTCAAGGCCCTCAAAATCTAAATGATGGCCAGTCACAACGGTGAACTCGGAGCCCTGGCCAGCGGCTCCTTGGTAAGGTCCGCCCGTAGCCACGTCACCACAGCGGAACCACGTGCTGTTTGCTACTTTTATGGCCATCGGAGCAGCGCAGGAGAGAAGACACAGTCCAGAGCCCCGGGACTCGGTGCCTGGCTGCGGTTTCACACCGACAGTGGGAGGTCAGTGAAAACACCCAGGAAACATGACTACTGGCCATGCTGTCCATACTACAGAGAGACCTACTGAAAGGAGGCTGAAGAAGGAAATCCAGAAATGCCCACATTACAAAATGCAGATTCTTTTTTCACTCAAAATGTATACATTTCAAATGCCAGCTGCTTTCTTAGCCTCGGTGCCTTAGGAGGGACGGGCACAAGGTCACTCCCAGACACCCAGGGGGACACTTGGATTAGCAACCCCACTTGGAAGTCGTGTGAGCTTGAACAATCATTTAACTTCTCAAAGCTGAAGAGGATATTTGGCCCCAGAGTTCATGAGAACGTTATAAAAACTACATAAGCTAATACATATGGATGTGATGCACACACAGTGGTTACTGTGTAGGTGTGGGGTTTTTAATTGGTTGCATGTATTCTCTGGATTCTCGCTATGCTCCAGAATAGAACAGAATGCTCCGTTCTACATAAATAATTTCAGCATGTGACCTCGACGCACCCCAGCAGTATGATTTTGACCTGTTTCTTCTCTAAGAGACATTTGTTTATGCATTGTGCATAAAAACTTTTATTAGGTGAAATGCCACATTGGCAGAAGCCCTTTACACCATGCATAACTATTTTAAGAACGATAATTTTGCAGTGCCCACAAACGGAACAGTACTCCTCATGACATCTGTGGACCCTACAGGAACAACCTGAGTTACAAAACAAATAGGAAGTGACTTAGAAAATGAGCCATTTCTTATCTTATAAACATGTTCCATATTTAACTTTTGCAAATGACTTAAGCTCTGCGACAGTGGCAGCAGTGGAAAGCTGTCGAGCCCAGCTCACAAGAGCCTAGATTTTCTGTCTACTATGCAGGTAGATATTTGTGCCTGGAGCTTAGAAGAGCCATTTAAAAATCACCCATACTGATGTTGTGATTGAAGTCTGGGGCATTGATTAGATTACCCGGTGAGATCATAAAATCTCTAGTCAAAGACACCTGGGGCGGGGACCCTTTAAGGGGTGGAAGGAGGCAGATGAGCTGGTAAGTACAACTGGGAAGGCGTGGGCACGCAGAGAATCGGACGGGGGAGTTGTTAAACCGAGGGAAGACCGAGAATGACAGGAGAGCTCCAGAAAGGTGTCTGAGGTCACAGGGGCCAGGAGCTCAGGGACACCAAGTACAGAAGGCCAGAGTGGAGACAACCGGGCACCAGGAGCAGCTCTAAGGACTGGGGCAGGACAGGGGCGGTGAGGACAAGAGCCCCGTGCAGTGGACAGACAGGAGACAGCCCATGTGACTGGAGGAACGGGCTCGGATGGCTCTGGCTGCAGGGGACACTTGGCTTACGCTGGCAAGTGATCCTTGCAGGATTTGTCAATGTCTCAAGTGACACGAGGCAGAACAGAGCCCGAGAGGGGAGGATAAGGCGCTGTGTGAGATAAGGGCTATTTCGGAGGAGTGAAGGATGTTTTTCCAGGCCTAAGGGTGGCCATTCCAGACCCCACCCAACCCGTGTCCCCAAGCAAGAGCTCAGATCTTGCCACAGTGAGACTCAAGTGGCTCCCAGGGCATCTGCTCACAGTTGGGACCCACCTGCGAGTACCAAGTGTGTGTTGAGACCTGGGGCTGGGAAGAACGTTCCAGTGGAATGAAGGTCCGTTAAATGCCCACGAAGTAAGTATCTTCCTAGAAAAATAAGCCTGACTCTATATTTCCAAGGAGAAGAGATCTATGTTGGCAGACACACTACTAGAAGCATAAAGGGGCAGGTAAAGAGGGATTTAAAAAAATAATCACTGTTCAGAGAAGTGTTTTATTTCCTATTGGCTAAAAACTACAGTAAAGCTTGGGAGAAAAACATACCCATAGTGTAACTAATTAAATAAAATTAAAAACCTTCATGATTGGTGTTTCATTTCTCTTGTTTGAGTGTAAAGAGGCAGCTAATCAGCTAAATTCAGTTAATTCTATCAAAAGGAATAAACAGGTCAAAACAGTAAAGCAAAGAAAAAAACTTATGAAACATTTCTACCTCCAAATTTTGACTCTGAATGTTTCAGGGAGTTTCTTTAATTCTCTACTTAACCGAGCCGCAGTGTGGAACAGAGGGTGGGGTCCAGAGAAAGGTGTCTGTGACCCATATCAAAAGTAGGGAAATTCTTAATAATTGAGTTTGATGTGAGTGTCAATTTCAGAAAAACCAGGGACATCCGAGAGTGCGCTGCAGGTGCGGGAAGTCACTGCACCTCAGCCGGCTCCTGCCAGCGACCGGCGTCTGCCACCTTCCAGATCTTTCTGTGCATAAGTGCACGCACTGATTGACAGTCTTCATTTCCGGTGATTACATAATCACTACCTTTACAACAAGCATCGTAAGTTCTGTTTTCTTTACTGAGTGAGTGTGGATTCTATATAGCTATATGTAATGCCTATGCTACTAAGAATGTCCATGTGTCTTTTTTCCTAATCAGATAATAGGTGCTTAAAAATGTAAATTTCTTTGAACTAAAAGTATTAATAATTAGAATCACATTATAAGCTCACACATCCCCCTCCTAAAGTAAATCGATATGCTGTTAAAATAACTGGCGGGTTCCCTTCTCCACGAGAGAGGTAAGAATAACCAAGGGGATGATCTCAAAACCAGGCAGACATTAATGGGAGTCCTGAATTTCCAATTTAGCGCTCCCATGACTTGGAAAAATTACCCAACTTCCCTTGGCCACCACTGCAGTATAAAATAGGGACAATAATACGGGGATTTCATAATAGGGCTGCTTGGATTCCCCGTGTCTTCCCCGTTTGCCTTCAAGATTGAGTTGAACCTTTGGTAGATGAATTACAAATTTTAAATTTTCTGTTTAACATTGTTCCTTATCTTTTTTTTCAGTAACTGCTTATTGAGAACCTATAAGAAACCACATGCCAGGTGCCTTGCTCGACTGTCAAGAACACAGATTGAGTGATATCAATCTGTGCACCTCACAGGTGAGCAAAACTAACGATGGGAGTGAACTAGAGAACTCGTCACACAGCTGACGATGCTGTGTTAGAATTTTTAAAACACCCCCTAATTTGCCACAAATGCTGTCAGGGAGCAAAACCCTGTGGTTTTACCCTCTTCTGGAAACCTGTGCTTGCCATTGTATGGAGAGCTAAATCAACACAGTTTCTATAATTTTCTCTGGAAGGGTCACGATCTATTCAAACACATCAGTGTTTGAGGCAATAATAGGTTCTTTACATTTTGATAAAATAAGAATTCTTACACTATTGTCAGACTATTTTGGGGCTTTAATGTGTACATAATAGTATTTTCCAATTCAGATTTATGCTCATCAAGTGCAAGATTCATGTACTCGGCATGAGCTGACACTGTGTGCATGCATATGTGTGCTCAGCCAGCATGGACTGACGGTGGCAATCGGAATTTGATATTTAGAGCATGACAATTTTCCTAAAATAGTTTTATGCTATAAAGTGAATTGTTCTTAAGATATCCACTTGTATCTAATTTAGGGTTTCAATAACTGTAAAATTCCTTATGGAGACTGATGCTAATCTATCAATATATGCCTATTTAATGAGTTGCCGGCTTTTAGGATCAAAAGAACTTACATAAAGGGGGCATTTAAACAAGGCTGGAAAATAATAATTATAAAAAAAAAACCCTGATTGTGTTTTCTGCAAAACTGTAATTTAAAAAGGAAGTGGCGATCGTTTCCGACTGAGAGTTTCCTTGTTGCTATCAACTGGAATTTTTTAATAACAATATTTAAGAATTGATTCTCACCGACAAGAATGAACTTCAAAAAAAGCCACTTTTTGAAACAATGGGTTGTTTACCCAGCATAGCAACAGTTGTAAAGCAATGATTCCCATTTCTGCTGATTTTGCGGGCTACTCAAGAAAAGAGGTGCAGGGCTTCCTTACTGAGAAGATCCTGGCTCAACTCCGTACAAATAGGCAACCAAAAAATGCCTCCCTTTACACCTTCACATCCCAAAATAGAACCAGGTTCTCTCCAAAGCATGGTGGCTCACAACCATGTTTAATTTAAATATTCCAACCTGGAGTCTATTAATTAAGCGTGGAAGCAATCTGTAGCCACTGGAGTGTGTGATTAATAATGACAAAGTTGGATAGAAACACTACACAGTAATTTAAAGAAATAATCCCCCACCCCCAAATGGGAAAAAGTGAAAACTGAGCATTTACTTTTTGCATTTTATTTTTTGCTCAACTGAGCATATCATCCACATAGCCAACTACCTAGGGCCTGTGGAGCTTAATTTGGTCCAGGAAGAACATAGGCGAGCAGACCCTAACAGATTTACATCTGGCCCTGCATCAATTTTAAGATATTATCATCCATAAAATGTATGTTCAGTGCTAACACTATAACAAAAATGCCATCCAAGAGGTTTAGAAATAACTGCATAAAATTTGTGGGCACGATCAGTACTTTGACTTGACAAAAAAAGTGCTACTTATAACAGATGCATTAATTTTTTTCTTGAGGCAAATGTAACTCCTAAAGAAACTCTGGGTTAGCTGTTATTGGTATTGAGTTTTCCCCATCTGGATAAAACCTGATTTTCAACAAGTGTGCATGCCAAATATTAATTAGCCGAAGATTCAAAACAAACCCATTCCACTTGTTGAATACATATGAATGTAATCAGCTAATTTTTCAGACAGCCACAGTGTTCTGCTTCATTAATGGAAGCACCATCCCTGTCTGTAGTCCAAAATGGCACCTTTAAGTTTCAGTCCATAATTGTGCACTGTTCTTAGGTTTAAAAGATGTTGCTGTCAAAGAAAATTTTATGAAAACCCCAGCTTAACTCAAATATAATCTGCAATGCTTTTGTGCTTTTATTATTTCTTTATAACATGATTCAAAAAGAGAAGAGCCCTTGCTCCCGAAGATAGTAACATAGAAGTGTGACTGATCCTGTTCAGGTATTTCGGGATGAGCCAGAGACCGAACTCCCAGGTGGAGCCGCCTCCCTTCCTGCCTCCAATGCCCACAGCGAGGAGGCTCCGATTCCCACGAAAGCCCCGGGGATTCAGAAGTTCGGTTTCATTCCCGTCTTCAGGGCAAATACATAAGGTAAATGCTAACATTTAACTGACTTCTCAATCCAAATGTCTGGCTCAGAGGCAGATGACTTTCTTCTGCTGGTACATTCATCATAGAATCATTCGACCTTGTGCAGAATCCACTTTCTACTCTTTGGTTCTATCTCTTAAATACACAACTGCTCATAAGAACACACACTGAAAGGATCTGTTTGTGGAAGAGGTGGCAAAACCATCCAATCACCCGAAGGGTTCAGTGGCCCTGGGTGAGTGTGTATGTGTGTGTGGGGGAGGGGGTTGTCGCAGAGCAGGTGCTATTGATTAGGCCCCTGGAATGCTGGGTGCAGATGGTTCCACTTTGCACCTAACCAGGCTCCTCACACACTCTGATAACACGCCCTCCGTGCAGCCCTTAAAGGCATTCCTGTGACGTTTCCACAGAACACGTGGGTGTCACTTGACTCAGGGTCCATTGCCCTTACGACGTGTATGATTCCAACAGGTGACTTGTGTTGCTAAACGATGTGTCTGGAACGCTTTAACAAAACACAAACTCTGTTTCCTTCGAAAATAGAGCAGTGAAGAAACTTCCTTTTGTGTTTGAAAGGGATCGCCCCACACTCCCGTTTCTACTGCCCTGAAAACATCATACAATAAACTCGGGCAGAGGCGTTCCCTGAGCACGAGTTTCTAGAAGCTTCCACAACAGTAAAAACGTTTGGTGCAAGCTCACGCTGCCTTCAGGAGTCTCCCGCCTCGCTCTCCCTGGGTGTGTACTTCTCCTTGACTTGCATTCCCGCAGACCTTTGCTCTTCTCCGCCAACACGTGGCCTGCTCTTGTTACTGGATCGGCTGGCTCAGCTGCAAGCCCCACTCCTTTAGGCCCCACGTGTCCCCGTGGGCCCACTGCACATAGTGGGGGTCTCGCCACACTCGCACAATTCAATTCGGATTAAAACTACCCTTTTTTACTGCAGTAGAAAGTCTGAGTGGCTTCTTCAGGAGGGGGAAGGGCGTGAACTTACAAAATCAAAGGACTATCAAGGATCGAATCCTGGCTTTCCCTCTCCTCTCCTGATCTATCGGTTCTCTAAGCAGTGCCAGCCACACCAGGGCTTCCAACCACATTTATCAATGTGGTGTGTGTCCTTCCGAGTCTGCAGCTACTGACCCAGTCACTGCTGTGGAGTTCTAGGATGATACGCCCAGGCTTTTTCTGATCGCTCCACCTACATGCCACTCACCTTCTCCAAAATCAGTATATATGCAGTGCTCTAACTTTGACCTCAAATCTGTTCTCTTTAAGGCTCCTTTCTACCAGTGCCAAGCGTTTGCTCGTGGTGTGCCAACTATTGGGCTGTATTGCCCCAGGGAGATAGCCCAACACAAGCTTTGCTTTCGTGGAGTTTAGGGCCTGGGGAGTAAAACCATCCGAGAGATAAGGTAATGGTGCTGCAACAGAAGCAGAAGGGGAGCTATCACGGACCGGAAGTGACGTTTGCGTCTAGGCCTACGTGAGAGTAGCAGTTAGCTAGACCAGCGGAGCCCCGGGGATGGGGTGCGGGGAGGTGTTTCGAACCCAGGGCACAGTGTTGTAATGACTTGGAGATAAGAGATATTGACATGACTTAAAGAATAACGTAATTCGGAGCTGGGGGAAAGTAGTATTTGATGGGGAAAGCTGGGACAGTTGAGGCTGCCGATGTAGGTAGCAGCCGGACCCTGAAGGCCCTGGGAACCGTGTGAAAGGAGTTCAACTACGGAAGAGTGTCCTTCAAAATATTTAACAACTTAGAATGTTTGTGCCAGCCAATCAGAACTGAAGCTGGCCTGAGCCGTCCAATCAGAAAAGAGCCGTTATCAACACCCCAGCTGAGTGCTGGCTCCGTCCCAAGAATGCAATGTTTCTGGAGAGTTTTGAGCAGTATCTGATATGTCACTGAGGAAAGAAAAATCAACAACTATCAACCACTGAGCCTAAAAAAAAGAGAAAAAACAAAAATGAACTAAGCAAACAACCAGAACATGAACAAAACCACAGAACTGGAGATCACAGGGAGGGCTGTCAGTGGGGAGGGGGAGGGGGAGAACAGGGAAAAAGGTATAAGGAATAAGAAGCATAAATGGTAGGTAGAAAACAGACAGTGGGAGGTTAAGAATAGTGTGGAGAAGCCAAAGAACTTATATGTATGACCCATGGACATGAACTAAGGGGGGAATGCGGGTGGGAGGGGGTGTGCAGGGCAGAAGGGAATAAAGGGGGAAATGGGACAACTGTAATAGCATAATCAATAAAATAGATTAAAAATAAAAATAATTTATTGCCAAGTGAAACTCTTTGTCCTCAAAGATCAACATGTGTGTGTATGTGTATGCATGCGTGTATCTGTTTGCGTGCATGCGAATGCACACACATTCCTATGCATATTTATTCTTTTCTCCACTTGGCTTTGACACCACGGTGTGTGAGTTCATTGGGCATCAGTTACTTTGTGATATCATATCACCCGAACCGCAAAATACCGAGAAGTGAACTCCATCCCCAAAGAGAACACCCGACACTCCGAACTGCACGAAGGTCCTGTAAGGGGCGCACGGCTTAAACAGAGGGCTGGGGAGGGCGGGGCGGGGCTGCGGGCAGAGACACCTACCGTCTTGCTGAGGTAGCCTGTGCTGGTGTTCATGCACTGATGCCCCTCGCTGTTGCAGCAGCCCCCACATCTGTAGACGGACACACATGGAGGTTTAAAGAAGGTGTTTGTGGCTGCTCCAAACTCCTTCCCCACATCTACACACACCTCACGCGGCATGCATTGAGTCTTTCTCCACTCATAATCAATACCTGTCGAGTCACAGGGAAGGCCAGAGGTTACACAGAAGCCACCACGGCGGAAACAGCCCACAGCAGTCGGATGTCACTGACATTTGATTTCAGGGTTGAGGATCAACATTGCAGAGACAACTTTAAAGAAATAACTGACGGCATCCTAAATGGCCCCGTGAACTGGCATCCACTATCAAACACCATAGAGTAGCTAAGGATGTGTTTTTCAAATTTCTACGGCCATGCATCAAGCTGAATTAGGGTTATGCTTTCTTAAAATAACATCAACACTCCCCAGCACTTATGTTTGGTTTTCTCCACCGAAGAAAACACCACTTTAACGTGGAGATGTTGCCAAGGTTCGCAGAGGCAGTCATGCTCATTTGCCGTAATATGCACTGTTTGCATGGTCTCAAAGAGAAAAGGAACAGGATTTGACTTTTCTTTTTCAACGGAGGTGTAAATGAGAACACGGCTATGGTTTTGGGCTCAATTCAAACATCAGTTTCAGGCGGGCTATTTGGCAATTCTGGGTAATGTCAAGGTTGGTGGTAGCTACTTGAAACACAAGGGTATTTTCCATCAACTGGAACATGCATTCCAAGCTACATTTGTTTTCAGAAAAGTCAAATTTTCCTGTTCCTTTCATGCTTTTTCTCAGAATTTTGCTTCCAATGACTTAGTGGTTTACTCACATCACCATTGACTCTTTACTGCATTACAAATGATGTACGTCTTAAATGTTCTAGTCTATTGTCCCATATTTCCCCTAAAATAAAATCCTATGGGGAAAAAAGGACAAACTATTCATTATTGAACCAGGAAGCCATTTTGTTTGATTGGCTTTGTTCTGAAAATAGTTTGCAATCTCAAATGTTTATAGAAGTTAATCTCTAATAACAGAAGGGAATTACTTTTTTAAAGTAATCTACCAATTTATACTATGCCAATTTATGCAACAGCATAATTTTTTGTGACCCGTTTTGCTGGATCTCTCAGAGACTTTTCCAAAGTACCCTCTTGAGCCTGTTCCTTGTGAACCAATAAGGCAACACGTGGTACTCGAAAAGATGAGTTGGAATGATTTAGAAATTAAGCATTTCTAAATTACTTTGCAAGATACAGAATGTTTGCATGATTAATCTCACAATGTAAAATATACCTACATGTTTTAAAATTTTGCAATGACATTTCACCTAATTAAAAACATTAAAGTGCACGGATAGGCATGCACTCTCCTCTCTTTATCCGTATTTCAACAATTATCTCAACCACTCACAGTGAAATCATAAAATGCTGTATTTGAAAAACAATATTGACTGTTGGCCCCAAACTATTCAGTGGTACAAATGCTGAAATCAAAGGCCGAGGCCGGCAACCCACACTGGGTTGATGTATGTATAACCCTTCTTAGATACACAGTTCCCCATTCTTACTTTTCAAGATCTCTGTGTTATAATGTGCGGCAGCGAATTTTATAGTGTCTTCTGTCCTCGTACTGAGGTTGGGCTGCTCCTCCTCCTGCTGCCAGCCCCCTCTCCGTAACTGACACTTGTACATCTTCCAGTACTCCGGGTAGAGCACGGTCATGAGCTCGTCCACACTGGACACCTCCCGCAGCTGCTCCTCCAGGTCTCTGCCCGCATACGCCTGTCGGAGAAACACTCAAGGTCAAGTACTTACCGGAATGCAGGACTTGTACACAGGGCCACCGAAAGACCTTTAGGTTTAACATTATGTGTGCTGGATCCATGGTAAAATGTTCTGAATCATCCCTGAATCATATAAAGTTTCATGGCAATCTATTCATTAGTACATTAATTTGAATCGTCACCACAATCAAAATGAAATTAAATCCCACCATTAAAATACATACTTTGTTTTTAAGACAAGAAGTGTGTGATATAATTTTAACAATAATTTTTGAAGTGGCTTGTTTTATAGTTATTTTACATAAATGTAAAGTTTATAAGTTTGAAAATTTATTCAAGCTTGTGTTACCTTCCAACAGAAATAAAATTAAACTGAACTTCATTCTCATCCTTTGCTTCTTTGTAGTCATCAGCATCAATAAAATATAATTAAGCAGGATGCTTGAAATTAGGAATCAGTTTTACAGAAGCTCTTTTAGAATTGATAATCTTATGAAGAATGGGATTTCAACATCAACATCACAAAAAGTTTACATATTGGCAGATCCTCCAGTGTTTCCAAAAAAACTGATCATCAATATTTATTCTTGTATGAAGACATAGTGTGATCAGAATTCTGCTTCCAAATAGTTAAATGTCTCTATTCATGCATCCAATTAAGTGGAACATCCGTATTATATTCCAGTAGTTACTATACCCAAGAAAAATACATTTTTAAAAATCATGCTTTGAAATTATAGAAAAATGGCACTTTGTTTAATTTTATCTGCGAAGTGAAATGCAACGTGACCTGTTTGTTTTACATTGCCACGATCGCCCCGGCTCCAGAGCCCAGGTATGTGACACTTGAACAGTGGACGTTGGACCTGCTAACGATGCAGGTAACGGCTCCCCTCACCCTCAGCCAAGCATCTGGGATGGGGAAAATACATTCTAAATAGGTATAGTTTCCCCTTTCTAATATTTGAAGCACAAAATCAGTATCTTTCCTTTAAAAATAAAAATATTATTTAATTAAAAGATTTTCACCACTATTTTATTTATTTTTTAGTACAGTTTATTGATTGTGCTACTATAGTTGTTCCAATTTTTCCCCCTTTGCCCCCCTCCACCTGGCACCCTCATTCCCTCCAGCAGCCCCTCCCCTCAGTTCATGTCCATGGGGTATGCATGTAAGTTCTTCTTCAGCTTCTCCATTTCCTGTACTTTTCTCAACATCCCCGTCTGTTTTATAGCTACCTATTATGCTTCTCAATCCCTGTTCTTTTCCCCTCATTCTCCCCCTCCCCCCTTTCAGCTAATAACTCTCAAAATGATCTCCATATCTATGATTCTTTTCCTGTTGTGGCTGGTTGTTTGTCTTTTTTAGATTCATTTGTTGATAGTTGTGAGTTTGCTGTCACTTTAATGTTCATAGTTTTGATTTTTTATTTCTTAAATAAGTCCCTATAACATTTCATGCAATAATGGCTTGGTGATGAAGAACTCCTTTAGTTTTACCTTGTCTGGGGAGCATTTTACCTGCCCTTCCATTCTAAATGATAGCTTTGCTGGGTAGAGTAACCTAGGTTGTAGGTCCTTGTTTTTCATCACTTTGAATACTTCATTCCCAACCCTTCTTGCCTGCAAAGTTTCTTCTTAGAAATTAGCTAATGGTCTTATGGGAACTCCTTTGTAGGCAACCTTCTCCTTTTCTCTTGCTGCTTTTAAGATTCTCTCTTTATCTTTAACCTTTGGCATCTTAATTATGATGCGTCTTGGTGTGGTCCTCTTTGGGTCCAACTTGTTTGGGGATTTCTGTGCTTCCTGGACTTGTATGTCTATTTCCTTCACCAAATTAGGGAAGTTTTCTTCCATTACTTTTTCAAATCAGTTTTCAATTTCTTGCTCTTCTCCTTCTGGCACCACTGTGACCCAGATGTTGGCACCTTTGGAGATGGCAGTCCAGTGTCAACAGTCCTTTTAAACAACGCTCAAGTTAAAGGCTATGCTATATGCAAATTTAACATTCATTTAATACTTTCATAGTGTTGAAAATGCATGAAAAAAGGCAAATGGTTGAATTGTGGAAAATTTCCTCTCACTTAAAAGCATGTACTCTTCCCAAATACTCAAAACTGAAAGAATGGGCAAGTGTCCATCGAAAAAATTCATGGGCACACTACTGCATTTTCACAAAGTGACCAAAAAGAGTCCTAAGCAAATCCTATTAGTTGTCTATCATGTCTCTACTTAGGGGGAAAGGGGAAAAACAAGCCAATGTTCAAAAGGAAAGTAAGGGACACTTATATTTATCTTAAAATGCAAATGTTATCTTTAAAGGTCTGGCTTAAGTAATATTTTATATTTGAAAAAATGCACATTGTCATGGACAATTTCATAAAATGAAGCAGAGGGAAGATTACTTGGTCAAAGTATCAGTTTAATAAGATAGGAAATGTCCTAAAAATTTTAAAAGGAAATATTTTTCATATTATTCATCTCCTTCATCGTCTCTTTGCCCTACAAAAGCAGATTACCGGTGGGAATCAATCTATCATACGGCAGATGTCACGGTCCAAGCTAAGCTCCCATTAGCTGCTCTTTCTTTTTCCCTTGAAAATAGGTTCAGAGCCAATCATTAGAATCAGCGGTGGCTGAAGTTACTCTTTCCCCGAAAAAGCCAAGGGACTCATTTATTCATCGCTTCTGACTCAGCTATGGTAGCTGTGTGACAGTTGAACTTGAGGTTGTCCTGTTTCTTCTCACTAACAATCCCTGCTAGGCAAATCTGTCAATTTTGAAAGTATATTCTAATTATTTAAATGTGGAAAAGGACGACGGAGTGGGGACTGACTACGGGAGCAGGGCTGGGGCTAGGCAGGGGAGAGCAAGGGGAGGAAATGGGACAACTGTAGCTGGACAACAATAAAAAAAGAGTTAAAAATTAAAAAATAAAGTGACCCTTTTAAAGCAAAATTTGGGCTAGGTGGCAGAACGGAGATGTAGAGAATCATAAATAAACGTGGAAAATCAAGTGGCATTCTTCCCAGGAGTGGAAGTGTGGGAATGTTTTACAGAAGCTCAGCACATCATCTGACCTGATGTTTCGGTGAAGGTGTCGGATCAGGATTCTTCCCCACCCCGGGTTCCCCACCACCCATGTCTGCACCAACCTGATGTGTCACACTGATGACCCTGGGAACAGGAGTATCCGAATGTCCGTTTAACACTGGGAGGTTTGGTTTGGGATGCTTACATTTCAAATAGACTTTACCTAATCCTCAGAAATGTTTTAGTATAAATTTTGAAAACAATGCCATAACAGAGAGTGGACTTTTTATATCTATTATTGATAGCATACATTTTTTATTTTTTTAAAAGAAAAAGTTACTTTTTTAGTGTATCACCTATATGAATTAAATGAAAATATCAAATGTTTATTTCATCTAAATCTGAGTTCAGTAGCCTTAGAGAATATTTTAACCACTCATATTTTTGAGAGGAGTTTCTACTTTAATGCCAAAGTGGACGATCGGTCGTATCTGCGCAATCAGTGCCGTGGATACTGTGCACGCTGATTTCTTGCACTGAGCACCGACAGCCACTTGCTTGCCGCTTACTCACAAATGGAATCCACTTCCGTTCCTTGCAGAAGGGCAAAATGACCTCAGAAACATTAATTCCTACTTTCCCCCCCAGATATGATTGCAAAAACAAAAACAGCACCAGGTATTTGAAGCCAAAAATAAGAACATTTACTGCCTGCTGAGGGAAGGCCAAGGAACTGAAACTTCCTTCTCGGATATTCTGGTGGCCATCTGGAAAAGCACGGGTCCTCAACAGGAGCGACTGTCCCCCAGTGGCACCTGGCGAGGTCTGCGGACATTTTTGTTTCCAGTCTGGGGTAGGGGGATGATGCTACAGACACTGGTAAGTAGGGGCCAGGAATGCTGCTACACATTCTGTGTGCACAGGAGGGCCCCCCCAAAACGTGTTATCTGGGCCAACAGGAGAGTGGGGCTGCTCTTGGGAAACCCCACAGCTGAGTAAGAGTGGGCTCTGTCTTTAGTGGACTCTTAAGACTGTCCCAAGGCTCAGCATTTGCATGAACTTCACCTTGTGGAGCCCGCAGGGACATCAGAACGAGGGAATGAGGGGACGGGAAATGGCAGTGGCTGCACTGAGTGATGGCAACATTCTTAGGGGGAAGTATTTATTGGCCAGGGTAATTTATGATTTTCCTTCTTCCACAAGCATTTCTCAGCAGAGTCTTTGTTTCATAACAAGAAGAGAATGTAGTGGTTTAGACACAGGCTTCCTGGGTAAATAAATTCAAATGTTTCATAACCATTTTCCTTTAATTGCTTGTAATTATTTTGCCGAAAAGTCAACCAATCTCAAAACCAGGTTTTACATATTTTTTAAAAAAAAATGCTTATTCAGAAAATTATTTTGAAATTAAAAACTGTAATGGGTGGTTATAATATTTCCTTTTTGCAAAGTTCCTTTTTTTTCTTTGATATTTTAAAGACCAATTGATGTTAATGCTCTCTAATACAGAAAGCAATTATAATGCTTTAAAAAATCTTTATCTGGCAAGTAATAGTCACACCAAACAGCGAACAAGTTGCAAGGACACAGTCAGAAGAAGGTTTACAAGTTGAACAGACCCTTGTCATCACAGCGAGGCCGAGACATGGAGCACGGGCCACATCCCAGGGCCCCTTCTTGTCCTTAGTTCTAACTCTCCACCAGGGTTACCATTGGCTGCATTTCTACTTTGTACCAAAGTCATTAGTTTTTAGTCCTTTTCAAGTTATGCATAAACGGGGTCCCTACAGCATGTAGCACTGCATGCTGGGTCTTTTTTCTCATCCTGGTCTTGGTGACATTCACCTTTGCTCTGTGGAGCCGCTGGTTTCACTGCTGTCTCGCTCTCTGCTGTCTGGATTTCTGCAGTTTATTTCTCTCGTCCACACTCCGCATCCTCTTGATGGACAGCGTGTACTTTGGGGGGCCAGTATATAAGTGGAAACAGAATTGGTGGTTCATGAGGTATGCATATGCTTAGCTTTATAAATACGATCTAACCGTTTTCCAAACTAATTTGGAAAATTTATCAATTTACATGCCCTGGAGTCACAGAGACATTTTCCTCGCGCCCCGTCTTTGCCAACAATGCATCATGTCGGTTTTCAGCATTAGCCATTCTGGCGTGGACGTGCTGATGTGTCCTGCTGTGGTTTCAGTGTGTGGTCCTCACAGGGCTGGTGGTGCGGGGCGCTTGCATGTCATTTGGACATTGGTTACCCGGTTCTAAGAGGGAGCAGTTAAAAGCTTTTTATTCATTTCTGTTGGCCGTCTTATTTGTTATTGGTCGGTAAGAGTTCTTAACATATTCTGGGTGTATGTTCTTTGTTGGATGTGTGTATTGCCAACATATTTTTCCACTATGGAAACAGTATTACTATTCTCTGTATGGTGTTTTTTTTTTGATGAATTGAAGTGCAGAATATAAATGATGTCTGGATTTTTCTCTATGGTAAGTGCTTTTGGTGCATTCTTTAAAAAAATCTTTACCTATCGCAAAGTCATGAAAATGTCCTACATTATCTTCTAGAGTCTTTATTATTTTAGTTTTCACATTTGGACCAAAAATTAACTAAGACTTAATTTCCAAGTACAGTGTGAGGTGGAGGTCAAGATTCTGTTTGTTCTCACATATAATTGATCCAGCACCATTTATTGAAAAGCTCAGAGGACTGCACTGGTCCCTTTGCTATCAATCACATGACTTTGCAGGTTGGGTTTGCTTCCGGACTTCTGAATTCTTACCATTGCTTTTTTTTTTTTTTTTGCCTGCCCTATGCCATTACCACACTAGAACAGATTAATTCATTTATAATTAATCTTGAGATTAAGTACATTATTTGATTTATACTTGTGATGCCCCAAGTTTTATCACTGATGTACAAAAATTAATTGCAATTTCATTTCCTTCCTCTTCTATGCAATGTCAATAATGGTTTCTGCAACAAATCCGAGGGACTTGAGGAGATTCAATAATATAAGTTAAATATATTGCTCAGTGTCTTGCATGCATTAGGCACGCAAGGATAGCTGTAGTTACTCACTGTACAGTGCGGTGATAGCAATAAACACACGGCCTGTAATTATGTGAGGGGATATTCATTAAACATCCTAAAAGCCTCAATTCTCACAGGATACTTTAATAGTAACTCTTACTCACTTAAAACCTGTGTGCTGTACAAAATTTCATTTTAGCCAATCACACGCACCTGTTACTTAAAACTACATGATGCATGCATGGAGACACGTTGTTAATAAAATGACGGCCTGAGTTCTGAGTTTTCAAGCAGACCGCGCATTCTGGAGAGCCGCGCATGTGTGCTGCACCATTCTGCTAAGAGCGTGCGCTGGGGGCACAGACAGACCTGTGCGGGGTCTCAGCGTCTCCGCTCACTCTGTGTGTGAGCGCCTTCCAGGCCCGCAGCCCCATAGGAACTAGGAGGATGGCTGTAACAACTGAATGAGGTACTTTGAAATAAGGCATGTAAGTAGCCCCATGCTTATTTATCGTAAAATTTTAGTAAGTGTTGATAATGGTGATATTATTAAAATCTCAAAACTCTGGTTCCCCTTTTAAAAAGCATAGACAAGAAAATGTACCTTCCAAAGCTACTATATGTGTAAGTAAGACATCTGTAAAACACTTAAGAAGAAGGCCAGTACACTAAGGAGTCACCTGTCTCCAATAAGCTATTTTAAATAAAGAGCAAAGGATGGAAAATGTTATGACTTTATGACATCTATGGCAGGACTACTGTATGTCAAAGACTGTCCTAGGCTTGCCATTTGTAACCAAGTCTCTCCTTCCCTTGACTTTGCGTGCTAGAAATGATACACATTTATTCTGAGAACTGAGAATATTAACGCTAAGATTCTTCAAGTTGTTCCTTCCAGGGAATCTGTGGGCTCTCAGGCACACCTGTGTTGTATATGGCGATTCACTCCAGATGACCCGCTTGTGTGGCACACGCGCCTGTGTGGCTAAAGGGTTCCAGACTGTGGGCTGGAGTGGCAGGGCATGGAATCTGTTGCTATGACACAGTGTTGAGTGAAAAACAACGCCGAATTATTTAACCAGAAGTACTGTGTCTGAAGCACAAAAATTCCAGCCTGTGATTTTACTAGCCCTTGGGCTGGGCAACGTCTCCTTATAATTAAAACCGAGTTAAGAATTTCTTTCCAGGTTGGCAAAAGCACACAGTGTCTATGTGCTTTTATTTGTAAAGTCACTTACCCATGCACTTATTTTATATGGTGCTCGTTCTGGGCCACAGTTGAACTCTAGAAGGTGTGTGTGCATGCATGTATGTGTGAACATGTGTGTGTGTATGTTGTTGGATTATTCTGAGGATACACACTCAGTACTCAGGCAAACTAGAAAAAGGATGACAGATTCATCATTCGTATCCAGTTCATCATTAAAGAACTGGAAAGCTCGCCTGAGGGCAGAACCACTCCCCCAGCCTCGGGAAAAGTACAGCCACGCCCACACCTCGCGGGGGACCCCGAGACCCCTGTCTGCTTGCTCTAGACACACCTTCACTCAGCCCGACCAAGTCCGGAAGAACAGACGTCCTTCGGCATTTTAACAAGCATCAGAAGGACGTTTCCTTTAAGGGTTGTCCCGGCTAGTCCCTTTATTCTACGCCCGTTCATCCTCCTGCTGATCTCAAATCACCGCCCTCCCTTCCGTCTCTCACCCCTGCGTTTGGTGGACAAGCTTGGCTCACACTCCATCAGGAAAACAGAAGACGGTGGGCAGCAACTCACCCACCTACACACGCTCTCCCAACCTTAGTGCTCCTGTTACTTACCAACCTGCTGCTCCCCCGAGTTCAAAAACCAGTACGAGCCCGCGGTCAGAGGTAACGTGCACACAGAGAGAAGAACTGTCCGGGAACGGAGGACCCCCTGAGCTCCTCCCCCATGTCCCTTCTCCCCCTCACAGCTGCACAGTTTTGGGGAGCGCTGTCTGTATCTGTGCCGTTCCCCACTTCCCGCCCCTTGTCCACGTGTCCACCTTGGTTTCTGCCCATCAGCCCCCTGGGACCGGGTCCCACAACTCCCCTGTGAGCTTTGCTTTGCCCTCCGTCCTGTGATCACTGATCACCGTGCTGGTGCTGCCTGGAAGCCACGTGCTCTCTGTCCCCCGAGATCACACGTCTCTGCTTCTTCTTCCCCGGAGCGGCCGCCATTCTCAGTAACCTCTGCTGACCTCTCTGAGCCATAATCCCAGGTGTTGTAAGACTTCCCCGGGCTCAGAGTTTCCCAACCACCCAGCTCACGCTCCCCTCCGAGGACCCCCACCGGGTCTGACACTGCAGGGAAGGGCTACGTCTGAGGGCTCCACGCGACACCCAGCACCCAGCACCCTCTCCTCAAAGGCGCTGCCACCAGAGTCCTCAGGACCCCACGGTCACACTTCTGAACTGGAATCGGTGAGTTTCCTCTCCAAATCTGTTTCCTCCCCTGTTTCTCCCACTGCCTGAGCCGGGGCTCACTCATCTCCCTCCCCCTCATTTCTAACTAGGATCTATCAGCAGGCACTAAGCATCTTACCTCCACAACACACCAGTTTTCTCCAAGTCCACTGCCGACCTCCTGGTTTACGCCTTCGCTCTGTCTTGGCTAATTCTTAGCATTACCCTCCCGATGGGTCCCCTCAGCTGCCCCGCTGGGTCTCCGCCACACACAAAGCAGAAGGATCCCTGATACACGCCCACAAAATGACACCACTCGCCCATGTACTCTGCCTCAGCAGCTTCAGGGATGGGCCCCTCTCAGGGGTGGGCCCTGTGGCACCCCACCCACCCTCACAGGACAAGGGTGTCCCCGAAGCTCCCAGCCTTTTCTCAAGTTTCCCACAGCAACAACTATATTGCCCTGGCACCAGTCGTGGCTGGTGCTTTCTCTTCGATACACTTTCAGCTGAAACGGCCCAGCTTCCCTGCAGTGTTCTGGCCCCTCGACCGAAATGCCCTCATCCAACTTTCTCTCCCCTCTCCCCAAATAACCCCATTCACACAATCGATGCTAGCACCCGCCTTGTTTTTCTTTTTGTCTCATTTGGGCGTTGCAAACGCCAGCTAGTTTACTCTTCACCTGATTCACACCCCCAGGTCCGCTGTGTCACCTGCTGTGCACACTCTCTTCTGCAGCAGACCTGGCCTCCGGCACGGAGGGACGGAATAGGTGTGAGGGGTGTGAGCAGCTTCCTGTCGCTTTTCATGTCATGGAACAACTCTACAAATAATGCTTTCCTAAAGCCAAAGAGAAACATTAGACAAAATGTTGAAGGCCATTTAACTCAAATTTGATTGAAATTGCCAAGCAGTAACTACTGATAATGATGTGTTTGTTTTCTTAAGGTGACTAAGGTTTCATTCAGGAACGTTCCCTCTTTAGCCTGAATCAGAGAGTAAGAAAACAAACACAACTTTCTTTTCCAACATCACATTTGAAGAAACAGTATGACATTTGTATTTTAACCAGTTATTTCATATTAATATTCAAACTGCTCTATTTCATTTTCATATGGAAAAAATGTGAAGTCAGCTCTTTAAAAAGGTTTAAAATTCCATCTTTTAAAAATAAAATGCAAGAAAGACAGGAAGGAAGGAAGGAAGGAAGGAAGGAAGGAAGGAAGGAAGGAAGGAAGAAAGGAAAAAGCCTGACCCAAACAGGCCTCATAAAAAGTAACAAAAAGAGTGTTTATTCGTGCAAGGACTACTTAACAAGGTACTACTGAAGACCCCTTCAGTGTTTATTTCACTGAAAAATGTAAAACACTTAATTGCCTTTTTCTTCCCTTATGTGATGCCAGGCGAGTGAAAGCACAGGGCCGCAGGACTGCCTTCTGAAAGTCGATGGTTTGGGGCAGAACAGGGAAGACAGAGTTATGCTGCAACGGAAACATCACACCTCTAGGCTCCGTTCTCCCCAAAGACAGCAGAGTTGCAAACTGATTGCAGAGCTCAGTAAGGCTGGCGTCGCCCTTGTCTCTCCCTCAGGCTCTGAATCTGAAGCCCAGGACCTCGGGGAACCTCCTCCCTTCGGCTCCATCTGTGTCTCCAGTGTGCAGAGCCTTGCTGGATTGCCGCCTAAACCCTACCTGGCTGAAACCTCTTATTAGCTAAAAAAAATAATGGTTCCCAACCGTCCCCATTGCATCAGAATGGGAGACCTGCCACACTGCTAGTTACAGGTGAAGGGGAAGCAGGGGAAAAGGCGGTTGTAAAAGACCCAAAGAAAAAGCTACCAAACAAGAAAGCAAGATCAACAACCACGAAGCCCACAGAGGACGCGGCAGTGGGGACCTCTCCCCGAGTTCAGCATCGGTGAGGATTAAATAGGTGATTGTATGTCCCTCACCTTTGCAATGACAAAACACCCGACAGGCTTTTCTAAGGTGCCAGTTCCTGGATCAGCTAACAAGCCATGGCAGTGATGGGTCATGACAAATAGGATGTCGTGAAGTAATATCAAACTTTTCAACTTGTGGGTTTTAGTTTTTATTAGACCACAGCTGTTGGTATACACATTTTGTCAGTTTATCCATAATATTTACTGGCATCAGAGCTAAAGGCAGGAGGTCATTGCCACTCACACTGGGTAGAGCGCTGTGATCAGAGGAATGACACACCGAGTATGTGTGAGGCGGTGGCGAGCCTGGAACCCTCATGGGTTGCTCATACAAACGCAAACATACACGCCCTAGAAGCTAGTTTGACGGTTTCTTAAAATATTCATACACACACTTATATGGCCCAGTAATTCCACTGCTAGTGAACTGCCCACACAAGGATTTGTACGTGAGTGTTCTTAGTCACGTTATTCATAGTAACCCCAAACTGGAAAACACTTTAAAACTCCGTCAACTGTCTAAATGGGTAAGTAAAATGTGCTTTATTGACACAGCGGAACACTATTCAGCAACCGAGAGGATGAACTACTGACACACGCCACAGCGGGGAGGAACCTCAACGATATCATGCTAAGTGAAAACAGCCAGACACAAAAGACAATATATTGTCTAATCTTGTTTATAAGCAATTTCAAAACATTACAAAAGTACAGGAAATGAACACATTGGTGGCTGCCTGCTCCTGGGAGTGGGGCGAGGGGGTGACCACAGGAACACGAGGGGACTTTCTGGAGTGGTGAGGACGTTAGAACACCGGGTTATGGTGATTGTTGTGTGTCCGTACATCATTAACTGATCACGGTGAGTACATTGGGTGGGATGTAAATTCTACTGCAACAAAGCTGTGAAGAAACGGCCGTCTTCCGAAAACGAGGGCATCAGCTGAGGGAGAGGAAGACATACGGTCTGGGAGGTGGGCGCTCTCCTCCTAGACAGGAAGAGCTGCCCCCAGGACCTGGAGCCCACTGGTTGCTGCCGGGAGAGAGACGGAGGACTCCAGCAGAGAGAAAAGAAGACAATGGAGTTCATTCATCAACTGCTAGGTTTTGTCACCAATTTTCAGTGGAGTTTTTTAATGTGTCCATGGACTGGGCGGGGGTGGGGCAATGAGAGGAGAGGTAAGGGAAGGGATATGGGCCAGACCCTTGTCTTCTTAGTAACAAGCCAAGAGATCACATCTAAATGCAAAACAGTCAAGGAAGTCCCAGAATGATGCTATGAAGGTCACGACCGAAAGCAACCATGAAAAGATGAGAAAGAGGTGGTTTTTCTGAAGCACAGGACTTAGGGGAGGAGAGGCCGTGGGAGGGCATGGCTTCTCCGTGAGTAGCCCTGTGACACTATCACACTATTGTACTGTTAACTATTCTTGTGTATCATGTAATTAAAAAGTATCAAACTTATAATTCAACAATTAGTTTGAGGGGCATAACCCGATAGTTGAGCATATGTAATTGCACCGGAGTATGCAAGTTTCAAGAGCCTCCGTAAGTAAGATTGAACCTTTTAAACAGCTTCTCTCCCTCTGTCCCCAACATGAATCTGTGACAAACAGTTCTTATTGTCCACATGTGTAACTAGCTGCTTTTTTAAAGAGGATGCAATTACCTTTTTCATTTTTGCTTCGTAACTAAGTGTATCGGGGTGACACTGGTTTGGTGAATAATGTATATGGGTGTCAGCTGTGCGATTCCATAAGACACCGGCTGCCTAGGGCACTGCGTGTTTGCCCCTGGACACTAGGGACACTAGCAATCCGTGTCTCTCCTCAATCCCTTCGTTCCTCTCCTCATTCATCAGAACCGTGCTCATTGTTCAAGACCATGTTTACATGGTCATTCCATCTTGCATTTTTTTGGCAACTTAAGCAATATTTTGAAATTCATATCTTGGCTCTTGATTATTCATTTCTTTTTATGTGTAGCAATTTCCGTCATCATTATTCAACAAGTCCTTGCTGAGTTCTCCTTCTGTCCGAGAAACCATTCTGTTTGTCGGCATGGAGGTATGGTAAACACATTTGAGGGCTATACACAAAATCTTTTAAAATAAACATCATGTTTAAATTTTTAAACTAATGATTATTTTTATGGGTCATCAAAGCTTCATGTGAAGTCAGCATTGACTAATTGCTCTTGGGAAAACTGAGTGAAAGGAATGTGTACAAGAATCTCATAAAAAATTGCAGAAGTTAGGTGGGAGAAACCTAAAGGAGAGCAAAAACTATTTGAAAAGAAAATGTTTAGAAGGCACATGCTTTTGTGAGCATGCATATACACACACATCCCTTACCAGCAACATTCTCTTGCCCTTTCAGGTACAAATGAGAACGTCTTCCTTTCCTTATCTTCCTTCAGAGGCTGTTCAGACATTCTTTCATGCAGTGCTTTTCCCCACACTGTCGGTGGTGGATAATACACGCCAACCTGCCCCTCCCTTATAATATGCAATATCTCATGGCTTTGCACTCCTGTTGCTTTCCCAGGGTCAGGTTACTCTTTGCATGTGTTTTTACTTAAACAATTTAAAGTCTGACAGTATGGAATAACTTCTGTCCTTTTTTGGATGTCAAAAGAATTCTAACTCATAGTTGATCCAGTTCTACCCTTTACACCATATAAAACAGGACGGGAAAGGAAAAGTAACAAAATCCCAGCACATCTACACCACCGCTAGCTTTTATTTTTTTCAGCACTAGAGGTTTTGGACAGAGGCTCTTTGAGCAAATCTTCCCGGAGATGAAATGCTTATCTTTGCCTATAATCTCTGCCCATGTTGGTGCACAGGGAGAATCCGATGGAGCAAGAGACTGCGGAACATCACTTTTAAGGACTTTCAGCGTGCTGAACGGTGACATCCTGGACACAGCACCGCGAGTGTACTCTTTGAGGACCTCACAGTGACCTGCTAGTGTGAGGGGACGCTGCCCGGGCGGCGTCCCATCCGCTGCTTGATAGACGTGCCTGTCCTTTGCAACATTTTCAACATCACTATTCCAAAGGAGTAGGACATTTTTTTCAATGAGCTACATAAAATTCTCACAATCTTTTTGAAATCTATCTTATATAAATTGGCCCATTTAAATAGCCTCCTATAATATCTGAAATAGCAATGTTTTGGAAACAAATTGGCTTTAATTGAGAGAGATGTGACTGTTCACTCAAACACGGATTTGTATCCATTGTTTCTGGCTAGGAAAGAGGCATCATCTCCATCCTGGGCCATCACCACCACCATGGAAACTCTTGCCTTAATTTTTGTAAACGGAGAATTCTGTAAGGACGCCAGGCCTGAAAATTATTTCTTAAATAAGAAGGAAAATATGGGCATAATTGGCACCAAAATCACTAAAACAAAAATAAAAGTCTGCATGCTTTGGACAATGAGGGTTGTGAATTTCATCATTTGTTAAGGTTCAGCTGTATTTCACTATCAGGTGACCATGTTTTGTATAATTATCCTGCTGTTAAATTTTGTGATGTTTTCTCTTGATTTAACCTTAAAAAAACGATTAGCCTGTCTATGTACTCAATATAGAAGAACAGGGTTTTTAGGTTTATCCTCAGCGGTAAAACCCAGCAGCACACACATGAGTTAGTCTCTCTGTGACGCAATTACTTTCATCGGAAAGAAGATACAATAAACGCATCTGCCTTACAACTTCTTGCGACGTTTATGAGATGATATGTACCTAGAATGTAGTATAATTCCAGGCGTACATAAGGAGCACTCCATAAGTGTACAGATATCTTCTCTGTGGCTCCAAGGGAAGTATGCATTTGCTATTATTATTTTTCAACGATAGTTCGCTTTCAACATTAGTTTGTATTGGTTTCAGGTGTACAGCACAGTCGCTAGACAATTATATAATGTATGAAGTGACTCCCCCCCATAATCCTAGTGCCCAGCTGGCACCACCCACAGTGATTTCAGTATGATTGACTCTGCTCCCTCTGCTGTACTTATGTCTTCGTCACCGCTGTCCAGCTGCCAATCTGCGCTTCTAACCCTTCTCCCGTCCCCGCCCAGCCCCCAGCCCTCCTCCCCGCTGTGTCTAAAGTGAAATTCATACACATATAAGGCATGAAAGACTGCCTTGGATGTAAATATTCATGTCAGTGAGAATATCTCTTGTGATTTTTAAAATGTTTCTTCTTCTAAAAATCAAGCATTTCATAATTGCTTCAGTGTTCTTCATATTTCTAAATAGGGGACTACTCACCAAGTTAGAAACAATTCTTAGCTAAACAGAGAGCGATAGAAGGATACTATAGACTAAATATTTACCAGTGTGCTCCACAGTGAAGCATAACTCATTTTATTGTTAAGGATGCATTTTAAAAGAGTAATCTTTCTACTTCAGCAAATGATAACAATTATTTTCAAAACACTACTCTTAATCAAAATATATAATGCATCCATGTATACATTTTAGATGGTTGTACAGAACATGCACTACTTATAAACCTGAGTGATGATATAGCAGAACCCCCATTTTCTCACATTAACTGATAAACATCCTAAAATAAAATGTAAAGCTACAATGAAAAAAAATGCAAACTAGCATAAAAATGTAAAGATGTTTTGCTAAAGGAAGAGGGAATTTTAATAGAGGAATTTTGTTTGAAAATATTCTAAAAATATTTTACCATTGTTCATTTAATGCTGAGATGTGAAATATGAAATATTTTTAGATCAGTAAGATATAAATTAATCCAGAATTTATTCAATGTCTCCAAGGAAGTAATTTGCCTTTTAGTGTTCACATAATTCTCAGGATTAAATATTACCTAAAGAGGAAAAAATGTTTCTTTACTTGATAAAAAGGACCCAAAACAAACAATATGAATGAGTGTTCTGAACAGAATAATCTTAAAGTAGTTGTAATAAAACTTTTAAAGGACAGCTTTGCTTTTTACTTAATAAAAGTCTCCTTGAAAAATCACTGCCATTCCTCATAACTTATTTTATACTGTGTTATTCCTTCATGTTATTGTAAAATAACCTACGGATCCCATTGTATAAAATAACCAAGTTCGGTTTAAAATACATCTGTATACTTCTATGAGTTGCACGTGAGGAAAGCAGAGAAGGAGCAGAATGTGCGTCTCCTAGCTGGAGACAGGAGTGACGCGGACACCAAAGCAACCAGGGCGGGCTGAGCTTGGAGGGGAGCCCACGTGGGTGAGGGACGAAGGGAAGTGGGAGGATCAGACACTGAAGGCCAGAGGTATTCAAGGAAGACCCCCCACCCAGGGGAAGGAGAAGAGGACGACCGGATGAAGAGGGAAGACCGGGAGAAGGCAGGCCGAGGAAAACACGGTACTGAGCCCCGCCCTGCTCTCACTGCGCGTGCTCCCTCCTGCCCCCGCACAACCCTCTGAGCTCCAGGACCGAGCCGGTGGTAAGAGGGGGTCTGCAAAGTATATATTTTTATCTACTAAAATACAAATGCTGAAAATATTTGGGAGAAATATCTGTGATAAAGTGTATGAGCAGTATGGCTATGTCCTGCTTATTAAAATAATTGAAATGATGGTCAATAAAAGTTACACAGTACTATAAAATAAGGATAAATGATTAAAAGCCTTGCAATCACAAAAGACTAGAAATAGGATGAATCATGGCCAATTATGTAGTCATTGTAAAATCTATATAATATATAAATATATGTGCAAAACAATATATAACATATAAAGCAATATATATGACAATGATATATAAATAATGTATGTCATATAAACCTTTTATATACATAAAGTTGAAAATCCAGCAGCATGGAGAGTTATGTTACATTTATCTTTCTATTGTTTTATTCTCATGAATGACAAATGCATGTAGGCACTTAAGAGTGTATATTATTCAGCGATTTCCAAACATTTATTTTGTGAGCTAAATAAATATCACCCTTCTGAACTCTTCATCAGACCTCAGCAGAGTAAATGTGGAGCAAACACTGTTTCTAACCTGTGACCCCAAACTCCCGTACTATACTTAAAGCCACACACACTTATCAGAGTCTCGGTGTCCAGAAATGTTGGTCACCCCCAGAAAGAAAAAAATAGCCACAATTTCAAGAAACCTTTGCCATTAGTCATCCGTTGTTAAAGTCATCACCTGGCTGGGCACTTCGCTTGCTGAGGGCAGTAATAAAATTTAAGTGTAAGAAAGGTCCCATGCTAAGAAAGAACAATCACTTTGTGTTGGAAATATTTGACAGCGAATTAATCTTGGAAACACATTGCTGTGATTTCACCTACTCTGTCTGGCCACAAAGTCACCAGTTACACGACTGTTTTAGTGAAGGCAGTGGTCCAATCCCAGCCTCTCCCCAGAACCACACTTCACGTGAGTGTGGATCTGTGCTGAGTGAGGCTTCTAGCCGGAAGTCAGAGAACGATCAGGACCTCCAACAGGGGTGTCCCACCTTCTGGACATCTCTGGGCCACTCTGGGAGAAGAGTGGTCTTGGGCCACACATTGAATACACAAACACTAACGAAAACTGATGAGCAGAAAAAAAAAACGTTGTAAGTAAATTTACTATTTTGTGTTGGGCCATATTCATAGCCACCCTGAGCTGTATGTGGCCCGTGGGCCATGGTTTGGACGCCCTAGAATCCCAGGAAGCATATACAGGATTTAAGAAGAAAGAAATACCACCTTTTCTTAAAGTGCCTAGTGCTAACATTCCTTGTGAAATATCAAGGTCCTTTTGTAAATGACAAAGTAGCTCTCCATTCCCTTCACCACTCAGGGGCAAGTGTGAGGCAGAGCAACAGGTGATGTGACCTTTAGGATCAAGCATGACGTCCAGCAGGAGTGACCTCGGCATCTCTACCCCAATATTTTGGTCATACGTAACAATGATAATGTTGATGAGGAAGAGGACAAGTGATACGCATAACCTTGTTATAAGGCATAATTATTAATATTGTTATTGATGAGGATCAGAGTTCGTGCTAGCTCGGTAACAATATCACTTCCTCTACAACAGTCCTTCAAAGTAGATAACGTTCCCCTTATTTCACAGATGAGGTAATGGAGGTAATCAACTTGGAAAAGTTCAATAACTTGCACAGGGTGCACGGCCAGCGGGGAGGGAAGACAAGGTCCCAACCCACATTCCTAGGACTTCACAGCCTGTGCTAACTGCGCTATAGTTTGCTTTGTCTATATAATTTTAGAAATCCCTAAACTTCACAGTTTTATAATCCCGGGCTGTAGCCTGCACAAGGTAAACCTTCCGTCTGACTCCTCCCCGCGTCCAGCGTGTGGGACGATGGGGAGACTCCGATGGAGTGGCCTTCCCCGGACAGGTCGCCCTGAGTCCGCCCCAGCCACGTCTCCGTGGGGAGTTCCAGATGTCACCTTTCCCTTGAGTCCCCTGGGAAGCTTTATCACTCAGATCCTTCGAGTCCACCCACGAGCTCGAACAGCCATGGCGTCTGCTCTCCCTCACTACACCGGTGGTTCTGAGGCTTTAATTTATACATACATAGTTTATTCCCTTGTTGTTAAAAATACGAACTCCTGGGCCGCCTCCTGGAGACACTGGGTCTCCAGTTCTCCCTCTCTGGACCAGCGCTGCCTGTGGTTCCGATCCCGCGACTGCTACCCCTCCCCCACGGCAGCCTGTGCAGGGTGCTCAGCCCCAGCCTGCAGGGACTGGCGGGGGGGGGGGGGGGGGGGGGGGGGGGGGAGGGCGCGTTTCCTGTCCTCTCCATCATCTGTCTCCAGAAACGGCCACGTTGCATGATGGCCTCCAATCACGCACCAAACACCCAGGCCTAGGGGTAGCTAATGTGCAAAAGTCTGGGTTTGAGGTATTTACAAGGGCACTGCAGGCTTCAAAAAGTCTGGATGTTTTAGTTCCAAACAAGTTCATCACCAGTCAACAATGCAATGTCCTGTTAAAACTGCCTCGGGGTCCTCTTGGGTCTGTCACGGGCAGACTGCAGATGGAGCCCTGCGTGGTGGACAGCTCATTTTAGACGGCCGGGAATGACCCAAATGAGGACAGCAGTGACAGGAAGAATCTGAAGGTCAGGCCATGCCCAGGGCGGCCCGGGCGGCATCTATTCCAAGGAAGATGTGATGCCTTCCTGCAAATGGTTATTGGGTTGACATGCGAAGGCCTGTTTTCTGTTCCTCAGGGGACAGAGCTAGAACCGTGGAATGAGGGCAAATTTGGGGTTCATTCTGAAAAATAATATTGTCCCTCCTAGGGCTTTGCAGTAGCATAAAGTCAAACAGTGGGCCCAACATCAAACAGCGGGGAGGAGACCTGGCCAGAGATGGAGGAGCAGAAACCCCTAATTCAGACAAGGACCCCACAGGGCACTTCCTGTGTATTAGTAGCTGTGTTCTCACAGCAACCACTCGCATCAACGAGACAGGCAGAGTGTCTCTGGTTCACAAAGAATGTCCCTCCCTCAGCTAAGCCTGGGCTACCCTTCGCTCTGAGCAGGAGAGAGGAGCCCACGCTCCGCCCCCGAGTTCGCCCTATGGAAATTCTGAACTTGGAAAGAAAATACAGAGGACATGGGCTTTGGAACTGAACAGCCCGAAGGCAAATCTATCCGAGAGAACCTTCCAGAGTCTTGGTGATGCAGTTTTGACTTGGTTCTCTGGACTGCAGCAGTATCAATATTTGTAAGGGAAAAACAATCCCTTTCGATTTACCAGTTACTAAGAACTCAGTTTCTGTGACTTGCTAAGTAATAATTTACTTCTGGAAAATCTCCCCCTCCTCCTCCTCCTAATTCTTCTATTTCACTGATTTGTTTTCTCTGTTCGTGTTTATATTTTTGGAAAATTATGCAGCTGACATGAGCTGTGTTGGTTAGTGCTGTGATTTCTAGTACGGTCCCAGCATTAAAATTCTAAATAGAGCTCCAACAATATTAAGCCACTGTTGAAATCCCAAACAGCCACGGGAGGTTATCAAAGGTCAGCGCCCTGCGTCAGTTATTCCCACAGAGCCACGAAAGTCAGGCAGGTGCCAGATGCTCATGAATTCTGGTCTGCTCTATTTCTTAAGCAGATGCAGAATGTCTTTACTGGTTGAGAGCACGGAGCCACCGAGGCTTGCACGGAAGGCTGCGAGACCGGGAGACAGTCAGCAGGACTGGACCGCGCTTCACGCCGCAAGACAGTGCGTGCCGAGCAAGGGGCGTGCTCCTAGCTCTCGGTTCCCGTTTCCGAATTCAGAGCTCTGACATCATCGACAGGCCTCACAAGGTTGTACCTGTGCCATCGTGTATAAAATCCAAGAGCATGGTGCTGCAAGTTTAACAAGGGGCACATGGGGGCATAAGATGCAGGTAGAAACCAATCAAGGTGGATACAAATCAAAGTTATGGGTCACTGTAGTGAAATAAACTGATTTGAATCATGCTTTACGTGAACTATGATGCTGATCTTTTTATGGATCATAAATACCGGGAAACACAAAAGCAGAAATAAATTAGCTCAGCACCCAAACTACAGTGCATGGCAACACAGCTTGTCCAATGAATGAGTCACATCGCAATGTATTGATGGGGCCGGGACTTAACACACGGGGACAGGTCCTGAGAGCCACTTGGCATTGCCAGCAGTGGTCTGAAATCCACAAGAAGGACAAACCGTGGCACGCCCAGGCTTCCCTGCCTCCCGCCCCAGCCCGCGCGGCTGCCACTGAAGTGACGGGCTGCAGCTGCGGCATTCCTCCGGGCTGTGTGACGGCGGTGCTGTCTAGAAATCAAACAGCCTGTTGTTTATTATGGTTGTGTTCGGGGCTTATTTTTGGAAGGGGCAGGGGGTGTCAAAGAGTGATGTATCGCCCCCAGCATAAACACCCCGGGCACCAAGCCCTTATCTGTAGGACTCCAGAAGAGAGAAACCAGCGACCGCACCTTCTGGAACTCATTAGTGGTGTGGATTCCTCTCCGGTGAGTCCCGGCGGCCTGGGCCGCGGTGGCCACGCTGCTCAGCAGGCAGTTCTTTCAGGGACTTGCAGCTCCGACGACCTTGTCATCAGAGGGGCTTTGTTGTCTCCTGAGTCCCGAAGAGACTTTGCTAATGCTGAGACACGTGCACAGGGAGATGCAGGACATGGTTTTGCTAATGTTTTAGAAGAGCTGACGCCAGAACATAGGTTTATAACTTCTCCGCAGCAGGCAACGTGGAGCTCAGCATCTCAGAGCCCACGACAATGTCTTTCTTCCCACGTAAACGAGCTGCTCTAACACATGTCTAAGCAAGGGACAGAAAGCTGCAACTTAAAAATACACATGACAGAAAAAAAAATAATGACCCTTTTCAATCTTTTAAGAGAATTATGACTTCTTCATAGTAAACATAAGATATACTTGCTCCTTTCGTTCAGAAACACCAAGCAATGTAGACATTAACTAGAATGATGTGGCCTAATTTATATCCTTTGGGTTTCTGATTTCTAAGACGAACTCTTTGGCACTGCCATTTGCTAACAAAGCCAGCAAAGACGGCGCGCCCTCTCCCGGAGCCTACAGTGTACCTTCGTGTGGATTTTCTGAACTGACCCCTACAACGAACTCCCGAGAGGAGCAAGAAGAGGTCACCGTCCCTACATTCCGGATGATGAGTTTGAAGCTAAGGGAAATTCAACAATGATTGAGATCAAATAGGGAGCAATTAGGCAGAATTCCAAACCAGTTCTGCATTCTCAGATGCCAAATTCCTCCCAAAGTCCATCACCGTGTGTATATATTTGAAATTCACTAGGATTTTCTGTTTTGTTTTTTTAAAGCATTAAAAGTATAGATGACGTGCAATATTATATTAGTTTCGGGTGTACAATATGATGATCCCAGCCATTTGTGACGACACGGATGGACCTAGAGGGCATCCAGCTAGTGAAATCAGTCAGAGAGAGACGAGTGCTGTAGGACCTCACTATATGTGGAGTCTTAAATAAAAACAACTAATGCACAAACGGAACGAGACAGAAACAGTCTCATAGACACCGGGAACAAACTGATGGTCGCCAGAGGGTACGGTTGCGGGGGGACGGGTGAGAAGCTGAAGGGGAGCCAGATGTACAAACTTCCGGTTATAAAACAAAAAAGCCACGAGGATGTAGTGACCTTCGCAGGGAACAGAGCCAACAGTGTCCTAATGCCTTCGTATGAGGACAACCATCCTGGTTTCTGAAACGCACTTCAGGTCACTATGTGTGTGCCTGGGCCACCTGACACCTGTGAGTTTGCACTGAGGTCTGTTCGTCTTATTACAGCTGTCAGTTTCCTCCTGCTGCCGGTGGGGGGGGGGGGGGGGGGAAGGCCACAGATGTAGTTGCATAAAAACGGTGCAAATAAATCATCTTACAGTTCTGGAGGTAGGAAGGCCAAAGTGTTGTTGCTGGGCAGCAATCAAGGTGTTGGCAGGGCTCGCATCCTTTTAGGGGGATTCAGAGTAAAACCCATCTGTCTTTTCGAGCTTCTAGAAGCTGCCGCCTTCCCTGGCTCATGTCCCCACTCCTTCTCCAAAGCCAGCAATGGCCTGGGGAGTCTCCTTCACACCACATCACTCCCGGCTGCCGGCCCTGCCTCCTTCTTTCACTTATCAGACTCTTGCGATGATGCTGGAGCCTCTCGGATCATGCAGGAGAATCGCCATTCCATCTCCAGGTCCCTAACCATAGTCTTACTCCCATTACAGTCCACGTTGGGGAGCTTGGACTTCAGTCCACACCTTATGGGAAGAAGCCAGCGTTAGGGTGAGACAGACAGATGATATTAGTTTGTTTACAATTTTGAAAACACACCCTGGCTGCCATTGGCATCGATTCAAAGGGTATGAAGAGTGGAAACAGGACGATTATGTTGTATTAGAATCATTGAAGCAAGGGATGAAGACAGCTTAAGTGAGAAGGGTAGCAGTTGAAATGCGGTGAGGCGCACCGAGCTGAGACACATTTAAGGGGGAGAGAAGCTGTCTCGCTAATAGACTGACTTGCTGATGGACTGGTAGAGGGTGTAGACAGTGCAGTAAAGTGAAAACTCTGCGATGTTTCCCAGATTCACTGTAACAACTACACATCACGTGCCTCGTTCAACAACCAGCACACAGGAAGCACTCAGCAAATGGTAGCTGGGTGATAAGTTTTGGTTGACAGGAGAATGTAAAGGCAGATCAGTAGGAGAAAGTATGTTAAGAGAGAGGAGAAGGAAGGACATGGATAGTACAATGACTCACTAACAATACTTTCTTCCCCTGAGCACCATTTAGAATCCACACCCACATCACTAGCAGAACTGGACAGAGAATGTCAAGGGCCGTAAAGGGACGTGCACATGGGGCCAGTCTTGAAGGTAACGTATATTAAATGCCCAATGAATGGGATTGAGGGTCATGGCCGTACAGCGGTTCAGCACTCAGGGGGTGTCTGGGTCTGAGAAACAAACCTAGGCCATCAATACAGAAGTGACGTCATCCGCTGTCACCTACATCGTGCCATGCCATGCACAGGACATTTGACCATAATGGGCAGTTTCATCTGTTAACAGCTATTTCAATAGACACTGACAGAAAGCGAGACACAGAGTGACATTAGCCAAGTCACAGGTAGATTCTAATGTAAAGTCAAAGGTGTGTGCCACCTAGACTACTGGACTCGAAGGAGTATCAGGCAAACAAAAACATGTTCAATTACAGTTTCTGCTCTTAATTAACATTTTTAGGATTATTCATCATTTTGAGTTTGAGTTCTTAAAATTCTTTCTTCTAGTTGGATATACCATCTGCTCATTTTCTTCAGCATTTTCATCAGGGTTTAACTCTTTCTCATCAATCTCGTTCTCATATAATTATTCCTGTGTTTCAGCGCAATAGTCCTCTTTATCTGAAATTTATCCTGATTATAGATTCGGTATCTTTTCAGGAAATATTATTCATTATATTTAATATATTGCCTTTTCTTTTACTTCCATACATGTGAAAGCATAATTTCACAGGACATTTTCTGTAGCTCATAAATGATGTAGCCTATGTCTTGGTGTTATCTTTCATAAATTACTCATTCACTTAGTGACATACATTTGTGGACCATCTGATCATGTGCATAACCTCTGTGTTTAACCTCTAGGAGAAAAATAAATGATTTAGATCTAGTCCCATCCAAGTGAGAAATAAATATGTTCTCAAATATGAGTTATTAGTAGAGGGAAGGAAAATTCGTTAGCAGCAGCAAACAATACCCCCTCATATTTTTGAGGCCTCACTTTTAGAGGATAAATATGCTTAACTAAGTTTTTCTTATTAAGATTTATCCCTCATCCTTCTGAGACGCCACACTTTGGTTATCATGCTGGTCTGAAATACTAAATAAAGACCCAGCAGTTAAATTTCCTTCCCAGCAGTAAATTCCCATGTAGATGCACAACCACGAAGCATAAATCACACCGGACACCCTCTAGTGCTGGGACGTGCCCATCCTTTTAGTCTTGGCAGCCGGTGCTGGGAAACCTGCTTCTTGCTGACTCATGTTGAATTCAATGTGGCTATCAATCTTGATCCATGCCCGTGAGAATGTGAAGTACATTAGTTAGTAGCTTCCCAAATAGGCCCCCTTCTGGACTTGCAGCTTTTTCTTGCTTTGGGCAGTGTGTCCCCAGAAAACGGGCTCCTCTTCCAGCCCCGGTTACGAGCAGGTGTCGCTGACATCCTGTAGCCGAAGCCTGAAGCCTTCCCTTGGTGTCCACCCCCTGCCCCGTGTGGCCTTCAGATCCCAGACTTCATTCCTGCCCGAGCTGCCCATCTCTTTTCTCCCTGGGTTTTCAAGTTCGAATCTCCTTCTGTGCTCATACTACCTCATGGCCATTCCTGAAGCAGACCCCCGGTTTCTCCATGCATTTGAACTTGACTGGCACTTGCCAGACTCCCCAGCTCTCGTGAGCTCATCCCACGACCATCCAAGCCCAGTGACGGCAGAGCCGGGATCCGTCACCATCAACCAGCGGATGACAGCATTGTATTCAGATATACTAGTAGGGGTTCCCTTTGACATGACCAAGGGACCTTCTAAAGTGCTGACCAACTCCCTCTAGAAGGATAATGTTCGTTGTTACAAAGTTATGAAAATTGTCTTCCTTCCTTAAAATGATCAGTAAAAAGTCCCAACTGAATAGTAACGAGCCACAAATATACAAAAAGCTCAAATAACATCCTATGGAGGTAGAAACTCGATGACTCTTCTATTTGTAGAAATTTAAAATTATTGAGATACATTTTCAGTTTATATTTAGAAATTCTTTGGACAGGCTTCCCCTTGGAAAGACTTCTTAGGTTTGGTATTTGGGGGTTCGGCCAATTCATTTAGGAGAGTGGAGAAAAAGAGGTACTTGTGGAAAAATCTAACCATTAGGATATTTTGAACATTATTTTTTTAAAAAGTGGCATATTGCAACAGCCCATCATATAGATGTCTGGTTTTTTGCTATTTTTTTTCACTTTACAATCTTACATATAACATATATAAATAGTGACTTGAGTGCATATTTCTAAGTCCATTCCTCCAAGATTCTTTTTGATGTAAATACATGCAAAGAGAGTTTTAATTGCATAAAACAAGAGACATAAAGCTGAAAGAATTCAGAACTTTTTTAGCTAGAGTTTGGATGTAAAATGTTCTATACAACAAGCATTCACATAACCTCTATGGAAGCCCACCTTAACATGAACTCTGGGGCAATTTTCATTCATTTATAAGGATGGAGATCAGACAAGAAAATATCAGCTGTGTAAGAACACAAGTCTCAAAAATTCACTTTGAAAGTTAAAATAAGTAACATTTTCTCAAGTACTGCATAACACAAGATTTTATTTAAAAATTACACACACAAAAAAGGGCCAGAAACAAAAGATAAATGAGAAAAGTTAAAATGGATGTACGTTTCAGACTACTTAATTTAAAAATGCTAAAGAGACACACTGTGGAAAAAAAAATCAGTGATGTAAAAGATAAGCCTTGCAAATTCTTTCAGAATTCAGAGGAAAAGCATGAGATTATAACAATAATAAGGAAAATTAGAAATGTTAAAAATAATTCCAGGAGATTCAACATATGTGATAGGAATTGCAGCGAAAACAACAGGAACTAGAGACGAGCACCGTTTAAGGAACTAATATTAACGATAATAACATTATTAACAGCAATTCCCAGTTCATGAAAGCTCCACGGCACAGCGGTCACTGTTTACCTGCCTGAGGACCAGGGAGAGCTCACCCAGCCGAGTGATGTCTAGACACGCCCCAGTGAAGCCATGAAAACTCCAAGGACAAGAAGGGCCTCCCATAATATGAAAGCAACAATAAATTTAAAACATCCAAAAAGACTGGAAATCATATAATTACACAGATGAAATTCTATTTTTAGCTTTCAGTTCTGTGACATAAACACCAAAGAGCAATGAAAGAATGCTCATAGGGCTTTTGGCTGTTGTTCCCGGTGGGGAGGGGAAGGGGGGGGCAATGTGCTCTGATTCTACTACAAGGTACTTCACAGTTAAGGTGTGAGTAAAGGGGAAGAGAATAACACACGCGCGTGTGTGAGGATTCAAACACACAATTCCTGCACTGATTTCATATACTCCTACTTTTTCCCTTAACATTTGTTTGCAAGGCATCATTCAACAGACTCAAAAGTGAATCGAAATAACTTACAAAAAATTCACAGGGAGCTCAGAAACATTCCACAGAGAATACAGTCTACATGCATGCCAATGGGGTTACAAACACATGGACAATGTGTTTGTAAAACACATTTGCATATAAACCACATGAATTGCACATGTGTAAACTTACGTGCATGAAATACGTGTGCAATGTGGTTGTAAAACTTTTTGTAATTTCCATGAAGTTATAAACTGTAAAATATGAAAATTTAATAAAAACAACCTTAGGTCTTGAGTCTCCAACTACGCCACCCAAACTGGACATGCTCTTGGGGGACAGCAGCGCAGCAAATGTTTCATCCTGTCTTCCCGTGAGATAAAGTCCGTCACTGGGATAATCACAATAAGCTAGATGAAGATGCTTTTTAGAACGTAAAAGGTAAATATCATTGAAGAAGGCAGACCTTCCAAATTACTAGAGAAAATGTGTAAAGAAATATGTACTGCACACAAAAAAATGAAAATAGCTAACAGCAAGGACACAAATAAATAAATAAATAGAAATGAGGCGATGAGTCATTAAAATCAGATTCTCAAGAATAGTTCAGGATCTGAAAAATCGAGAATATTACATTTTAAAAGTGAGCTACATAAAATGATATTTTAAGCATGATCTTATTTTCTCTGAATGTGGCTTGGGAAAATATAGAGCAAAGAATGATAAGTTCCCGTGGTAATGTTACAGATAATTTTAAAATATGTTTCTCTTTTTTAAAAAATTTTGGAAGTTCTATAAATTTTCTATCTTTAGAAAAATAACTCACAATAAACAGCTATTTTCATTAAATTTTATGCACACATTTCAATTAGGTTACTGAGCAATAGGCTTTTCTCTAATAGCCACTCCCCAAAGAAGCAGCACTTTCTCCAGGCAAAGTCACCTTTCGGTGGTTACAGGATATAATCTGACTCAATTAAGAGCAGCTGAAATGTCTTCAGATGTTTTATGCTTATGCCTAAATATTTATCAGCTGAGTGCCGGAAGCCTCCCTCGAGTAGGGCGTAAGAAGGAAATGTAACGAGAATTCCACTCCATCATGAGATTTTACTGTTTCCCTTTCTTATCCATCCTCCCCCTCACAAGTCTGGTCCCGAACTTTTTTCATCCCGAACCTAAAGCTGCTCTGTGAAACACACAATGAATCAGTCATTTCTCTGGCCATTTTTCTCCTGCGTGTAGGGTTTGAAAAAGTTGCATTAATTTCCCTAGACGTATGCCACTCATAAGTAATATGCTGATTCCGAAACCAAGAATTATGTTTTAAGGACCCGAACAAACGCCATACTGAGGCAGCTCCAGAGAACATCATCGATCACAGCGAGGATGCCATTCGTTATGGCTCAGGGTACCACAGGACTTGTTTCCCACAAGGCAAGATCCCTCAAAGTCAGTATAAGGGAGTCTGCATGCCAAAGATCTGCCTGCTCAATGGGCAAGGGCAAGGGCGCCAGGAATTTAAGGCGATTTGTCACCCAAAGTGAAAAGGTCCTACAGTTTCCTATTATTGGTCTAACAAAAGTGAGTGAAAAATTTTGGGAGAAAAACAGTGTTAGGATTACTGATCTTCTGTGGAATTGTCCTAAAATTACTAGAAAGTTAAATAGTACACTAGTGAGAAAGTACGTTGATTTCACCCTGTGGCGGTGACCCCAGAGGCCCATGGGTGAGCAGCTGGGAGGGGCCATGGCAGCGGATGGCAGCGGACGCAGACCCAGAACAGGAGCCCTACAGGTCACCTTCAGGTCATACAATCTAGAATCTCCTATAAAATATGCATGAGTTACTTCTGTGTCTACCAGTTTGCTGGAAGAGATTCTTTCTAAAAAAAAAGTGTATCTATCTATCTATCTATCATCTATCTATGAATGAATGTGTGTATGTGTCTCCATATTATAATGAATATGCAAAAAGAAAGTAAAGGTCCCGGGAAATCAAAACTAAAGGGAAAGAGGGGAATCAGAGACTACGCAAGCACTCCGGTCACATTCACCTTGGGAGCAGGAGCTCTGGCTGGTGAACTTGGGTGTTGAGATTGACCACGTCTCAAGAGACAGACCCCAGAACTCCCCTAGAATGGGAAGTCAAATAGAAAATCCCCGTATTAGGTGAGGACCCCCCAAGTTTACAGCGTCTTCTCAACCCACAGGCAAACTAGGGAAAAAATCTCATGTCCACAGGAGACAGCAAAACAGTTCAAGGTCTCCGCATTTGCTCCAGGAGAAAGAAGGGCAGAAATCGCCTCCTTGTGACGTCACCACGGGAGTCTCACCCCGGTCTGCATTCTCCAATAGTCTCCCCTGTGGTTCCAGCAGGCTTACGTGAAACATACCTTAGGAAGTGGGCTGTGTTTACTCTGTCCGCAGGTGCCTGACACAACAACACACATTTGCTCCAGAGAAATTCACCTTCAACCCACTCAAATGCAGAGTTAAGGAAAAAGAGCCCAAAGTGAAGTATCCAAAAATGGACCTTTTCCATTCATAAGAGAATACATAGGTGGGATAATGGACTCGCAGTGCAATCTTGCACTGGAAAGTGAGGGAAATGAAGGAGCTATGACTACAGAATATCGACGCAGATGAATCACAGCGACTTGATGTCAAGTGAACAAAGCAAATTGCGAAGGAATGCCTAAACATCATTCCACTTACACGAAGTGCAAAAGCCAGCAAAACTCAACGGAAGACTTGAAGGAGCACACCTGCTCCACACTCGCAGGCGCGGGAGGTGTTCTGTTCCGAACCTGAGTGGGGGACACACACCTGGACTCAGGGCTCTGCGGGCAAACGTGAGAACCACGGGGAGGGGCGGGACACTTGTGACGGGCCCCGATGGGAACGCACGCTCCCCCAGGGGCTAACGAGGGCAGTGCCTGAAGGGCATTCGCGTGCAATGCCATAAGATACACACCATTTCACCCAGTTACAATAAACCGACTCCGAAATACTAGGATCACACAGCTCCTAAGCGCAGGGTTAAATTCAACCCCAGTTCTGACCCCGAAGTCCGAGGGCCATTTCAACAGCCCTAAGCGCTCTACAATATACAATGCAACAGGAGGGTTCAAGTCGGCACACTCGCATTCTCCGGGGGCCGGTTGTGGGCCCGGTGCTCCCTGAAAACACCCTTTCTCAGTAACTTGTGCCAAAGAGACATCAATAGCACGCATTCCTACAAGGCAACCTAACAGCTACCTGATTGTCCTGTGTGATCTTGAAAACGGTAATTTAGAAAAACAAAATTCAAGTAAGCGAGACATACAAACTTCACATCATATCTGGACCTTATTCCTTTTGCCCACTCACTGAAACTTTTTTAAAGAGTTAAACTAAGCCCTGGCTGGCGTAGCTCAGTGGATTGAGCATGGGCTGGGAACCAAAGCGTCCCAGGTTCGATTCCCAGTCAGGGCACATGCCTGGGTTGCAGGCCATGACCCCCAGCAACCGCACATTGATGTTTCTCTCTCTCTCTCTCTCTCTCTCTCTCTCTCTCCCCCTCCCTTCCCTCTCTAAAAATATATAAATAAAATATTTAAAAAATAAAAAATAAATTTAAAAAAGAAAAAAAAGAGTTAAACTAACAGAAAGTAGCTTAATGTCCCTTCCCAGCTACCTAAAGACTTCAATCCATATCATTGCTTAAAATGAACAGGCTTTCAAAGGAGTTTGTATATTAGAAGAATCTCTTCTAATCACACTTAGCAAGTATATTTGGCTATCCGTTCGAAGTCTGCTTTCCGACAGGACAAGTCAAAGCCAAAGCAAAGGGTCCACCCTAATATTACCGGCATCGCTATTGTAGAAAGGGTTTAAGATATTAGTCACTAGGACGGTTTTCTAAATGTTTTCCGCAGGTGTATTTGGCTACACATGAAGTCAGCTTTCAAACCCGGCATGTTTGTTCCAGTGGCCTGAATGGGGCATGTTCCTGAGAAAGCAGGATGGAATACAGTCTCAGCGCAGACTTTCCAGCCAGAAAAAAAAAAAAAAAACAGTATTGGATACATTGTCACCTTTGAAAGGGTCTACTTCCTTCCTGGTGTGCTCTGGACGGCTGCCTCGGAAAAAGAACTGAGCTCCTGGGTGAGCGACAGTGTGTCCTTGAGTTGGTTTAACGTGATGAGGATGTGGAGCCAACAGAAGCCGCACACACTGCGGCCTGTGGTCCCATCTCGGTTTCCCTGCGGGGAGCGGCTGCTTGCCCCTCCCACGCCATCGGAGCGGGGCACTGGCTCCGGTTAGGTTTCCAGGGGACCCTCGGGGTGGCCCGCTTCTTCTCTCCTTCTCCCCCAACACAACGGCTCTCATGTCTCATTCACCTGAATGCGCAAATGACCAGCACACATGCAAAATGTACGTCTTCCAAGAAAGTTCACTTTAAAAAGAGTCAGTATTTGAAATCAAATACGCTCTATTGGGGGACTACTTTGAAATATCAGCATATATGACAATCGCCTGTAAGGCACAATAAGAAGAATACTTCAAGAGATTAAGGACAAATAATTCAGTGGCAAGGGAAATTTTTAAAAAATATATAAACCGGTTAAATCATACTCATGTATGAGAGGATGCTATGGAAATTGAACAAGGTCAGATTCGAAGTTCAGATACTCTCATCATAGCTGTTTCCCTCCCTCTTTGAAATGTCTTTTCATGTCAAATTCTCGTTAAGTTTGATACATGTTCACTTCCTGGAAAAAACATGCTTAACATATATATGGTTACAGATTTGAATAATAAAATCAATAGGATGAAATATTAAGGAAAATGGGGGAGCATCAAAGAAAGGTTCCCAACAGCAGTAGAAATGCACTAACTACGTTTAGGGAAGCTTACGCCCCCATTTCTCTGTCTCAGGGAGTGAAGGATACAGCACAGGAGGGGGGCCACTCGGGGTGAAGACAGACCCTCCGGGCGTCTGGTGGTAAGTTCTGGACACTCCATCTGGGAGGGTGGTCGCTGCTCGTCCTCTGTGAGGACCGTGCAGTGGTCAGGACTACCAGTCAGGACTGTCATCAGCTGACAACAGCTGCTCCCCGCTTTTCATAGGGACCCATGCGAGGACAAGAAAGATGGGGATCTCCTCTAACACCAAGTTGGTCCAGCTCATTGGACAGGGAGGAATGGGTGTGCGGATGAAGGAAGCCTTGCTTCATTCACATGCTCAGCAGTGGAGATGACGCCATTAGAAAGAAGGTAGGTCAAGTCTGAAAATCCTCTGTGCCCAACCTTACCAAAAACACAGAGTAGAAGAAAAACCACTACCAATCTATTAAAACTTTTCAGTTTTAAAAATGCTGTATTTATTTAATTTGGCATTATTTCATTTATCTCATACTGATATCGACATTATTGAAATAGTTTTCAAAAACATTTGCTTGCCCAAGTGTTCCCCTTCTCTGTGGCTGCTCTTAACTTCTGACACGATAAAACCAGCAAGTTGAAATTCTCATGTTCTATACCTGCTTCATATAAGAACTGTATCTCCAAACCGGATTCTCAGTCTTTTGGGTTAAAAGCATTAATCTCTCAGAAGAGTACACCAGGAATGGACCGTGGCTGCAACGCAAGCCTCAGGGGAAAAATTAGTAAATTTTTTTGGGGGGGCGGAATCTAGAAATCATCAATCCAATGTTACAATCACTATTGCTCAAAATCCGCCCTCCTTTCTTCCTTACAAAGAGAGCCCCAGCATTGTCTGATAGGCGTACACTTGATTTTCCAGCTTCTCTTGCAGCTAGAGATGCCTGTCCGTTAAGTGTAAATGCAAATCTACCCGGGGCTTCTGAGAAATGCCTTCCTTTTCTGTTAAGGCACAACCTCCTGTCTCCTTCCTCTTCCTTCCTTGAAACCAGACATGTTTCTGCAGGAATCAGCTTCGCTTAGCAACCATGAGGGGAGAGAAACAGGCATCTGGGGCACTGAGAGCAGAATGGAGCTCCATGGTGCACCAGCCCTTAGCTCCCCCTTAGGGAGAAAAATCCACTAAAATTAGCTTAAGCCAGTGCAGCTAGATTTGAACCGATGCTCTTGGTTGGTAAGATTGCCAGAAGCTCACAAACTGTTCTTTCATGGTGTGGCCATAGCTACAAAACACAAAAACAAAAACACCTGCCCAGCATCAAGGAACAGAAGTAAAGAAAGGCCTTAGGGGAAGGGAAAAATACAGAATAAAAGCACATTTTTTAAAAAGTACAAAGACATCTGCACCCAGTAGCAGTGCTGGCAGGAATGGGAAGTAGCGGTAACTCTTGTTACAATTATAGCAAATCCTGAAGATGAGGTTATGTTTCATATACTTTAATCATCGCAATAAAAATCTGAGTTATAATACTTAAAATTGCTAATTCTCAGGTATCCAGATAATTCGCTTATGAAAACAACCTCATTTTTTAGAATACTGAATAAATGACAAGCACATATACTTATTAGAATTTACTTTTTCCCAGCACATGGTTAAGAAAAAGAAAAAAATATAGATAATCCATGATACATATTATCTGTTGATTTTACAACATGCCATTACTTATAATTCTTGGACAGTTTATGCCACAGGACTACTTAATGTATAATTTAGGATATGATTTCTAACAGACTGAAACTGTATGTTACATAAAAATTCTAGCTGATGCAACTGAGTTATTAAACTCAATAATAACTAGAAAAGGCAGCTTTACGGGTATTAGGTTTTAAATATGATTGAAAACAATCTGTAGTTAATAACTTCAGAAGCCAGAACCAAAGAATCCCTTCTGTTTAAAATTAAAGGGATCGAGGTAACACTGGCTAGCAACATCACATAAATGTCAGGTGGACCACTTTGTAAGATGCCACCTGTGCACCCTGTCCTGTGCTGGCCGCCCAGAGCCTCATCTCCTTCTGTCACCTGGGCTTCTGAGTGTGCCATGCTCGGTGACACCAAGCAGTCTGCATGTGCTCAGTTTGTCTGACATGTGTTTTTGTGCCCAAAAAAGGATCTTTGCATATGCAAAATGACTACAGCCTGTGAAGCAGAATATGAAACTGAAATTTTACATGTCAGAGAACCAAGAAATGGAAAAGACGCCCAATATTCGAAATGAAAATGATCTCCCTCCAGAAACTCAGGAAGTGAAAATAGACTCGGCCCAGAGGCTGTCTTGAAGGATTTAAAACACATGGTGTGTTTGACACCAGGCTCATGCCGGGTGCTGGCTTTTATGCCCTAGACCATCAGGGGAGGATATCCTGGGCATCAGTTGGTCCAGCCTCAGACCGGGACCAAGATCGACCAGACTGTAATAACGGATACAGTCCCAGCACCTTGAGGCAGGGGGACCTGGCCCAAACACTGCTCCTCCCAGACAGGCCGACAGCCCACGGGGCAGGGAATGGTGTGGCTGAGAGCATGAAGACCCCCGGCCCGGACAGGAGGGAGCACATCCACAGCTCTAAGACACAGAAAGTGACCTTCAGGGAGAAGGCTTGTCCGGGGGAAAATCTCTGCTCTCCCTGAGTTACTACCCCTTGGCCCGTGGGCTCCAGCTCCACATTTGACAGCGAAGAAAAAAACCTAACTAAAAGAGAAATGTGTTGTGTTTAAACATAAACTATTATTAGACACTAATACAAGTTTCACAGGGCACAGGTGTTGCTGGGCTTTTTGCTTCTCACAGACTTGGTCATGTGATCACGCCGTGGCTCTGTAAAAACGTTTAAGTAAACTATTCCTTAAACTAAGCTTCAGTATCGTGTATTTATTATTTGGTGGTGAATGTTCCCCCCTGAATGTTAGCCACCCGTATGGAGGAGGGATTATATGCCTTTACGTTCTGTGTTGGGTGAAGGGTTAGGAATGGCTACTCTGTGGGTTAGAAGACCCATTTTTGAAATCACCCCTAAACGTCCCCCTGGGGTATGTGCCGTGGGCTGCACACCCTGCTGTTGCAGGTTTAAACGAGCATCCTTTCCTAACTTCCCATCGTCATGGCAGGACAACAGACCCAGGCTCCAAAGCCCACACTCCAGCGCAAGTTTTGAATAGCCCAGGTGTTTAAGCATTCATTAACCTGGAGGAAGACATAAAAATATTTTCTTGTCTGCACATTTTTCCCCAGCCACTCTGAGACTTCTCATCTAACTTTCTCTCTGAGCCTGTGAGAATCCTCTTTCTCTTCTCTCTGGTTTCCATTTTCAAAACAATGAGAGTTGGTCAGGGTCACACCCAAGGGATTAACCCTTTTCACAGCAAAAAGGGCCAAAGGTATAGTTTTCCTAATACACAGAACTTTTATTTATTCAAAATGTGGCCACTTCTTAAAGTATTTACAAAATACAAACGTAGAATTTTAAAGGATTCCATCAGTCAGCAAAGAATGCTGGATATAAAGATTATATCCAACTTGCACATTAAATTATTTTAGCTCCAGAGGCAAGGGATTAAGTACAAATTTAGAAAGGCACTCCATACTCACTGACTGACATTAATAACCATAAAAATTTTAGTCTGCATAAGTCTAAAAGAGTTCTTTTGATAAGCATAAAGTAATTTTTTTAATTAGAAGGGATTTTCTGATTTCCAGGGCAGAAAATAGAAAGACAGGCAGACCCTTATCAGAAAAATAACACTTTTTCATAAATCCCTGGCTACATGTTGCCTTACATTTCATTGGCCAGAACGACCCTATGGCAGCACTAGCTGCAAGGAGAGCTGGGAAATAAGTTTTTCTTTAACTTGGCAACACAAGACGTCAGAGGTTGGTCTCAACTATGCTTAAGATTTCCATTGAACCCTTTGAATTACACTAAGAAGATGAACAGCAACCAGCCTAGCCAAGGTATGATCACATGACCAGGTCTGTGAGGAGCAAAAACCCCAACGCCTGTGCCTTGTGATCCTTCCCAGGTGCTGCCAAGGTCTCGGGCAGGCTGGCCGCCCAAGGGCTGCAGCACACGGGACAGGGGGCCACGGAGGGACAGAGAAGCATCTCTGATCTGACCCCATCGGACCACACCGGAGCTCCCGGGCTGTCGTTTCGAATAAAGTGGGACGCGATGACCCAGGGATAATGGCAAGACTGAAAATTGTTAGCATTCACCACGCTTGCATTTTGTTTCATTTTGTTTGCTTTTGTCTTTCTGGATGTATCGAATGAACAACCTGGATTTGTTGGTACAAACTTTCACACAGTATTCCTTTTTAGAGTTATGAGACTACTTATCTTGAATGAGTGTTTTCAACTACAGACGGCCCAGTTCGTGCTCTTCATCTCATTGAAGACACTTCATACTTCGATACTTGCTAACTGGCATTGCCAGTAATGGAGATGCTGTGAATTCATTGAATTCTGAAGCCACTGCCTGAGGTTTGTATAACCTTTTTCACTGGCCTAGATTACTAGTTATACTTTGCTTAAGTCTCAGTTCTTGTTTATATTTGCATCTCATAAAAATTAATCATGCCCTGGCTGGCGTAGCTCTGTGGATGGAGCATGGGCTGTGAACCAAAGTGTCGCAGGTTCGATTCCCAGTCAGGGTACATGCCTGGGTTGCAGGCCATGACCCCCAGCAACTGCACATTGAAGTTTCTCTCTCTCTATCTCCTTCCCTTCCCTCTCTAAATATAAATAAATAAATTATTTTTTAAAAAGCTAGTCCTTTAAAAAATTAATCACTATTATATATATAATATATATACTTCCATTGAACCATATATATATGGTTATATAGTTATATATAGTATATATATAACACACATAGTTATATATATATGTATATGTAAACTTTAAAATACATGAAACAGTACATCTTGGAATTTTATAGAATTTTTTTCCCTATTTTCCTTAATACCTTCAACCTGAACACGTGGAAGGCAACAGCTACTCAGTGAAATTAATAAATGTTATAAAGTGACAGACACCGGTATAAAAGTTACTCTTGCCACATGTAAGGCACCTATTTTACAGTCAGAATGTGCCTCAAAACCTAACTCTTTGGCTCCTTCTGCTTGGAGTTATAACCAAGTTGTAAATGATTCCCCCAACCTAAGAACTTGATGTGTCATCTGTTTATAGTTCAAAGTAAGACAGCTTTTTCTTGTGCCCGCCATTATAACCACCAGGGTCCTGAACTGCGATCGGAAGGATACACGGGCAGGGACACAGCCCCCGGGGGGCGCAGGACACGTGCCTCCCAGGCGCAGAAGCCTGGCGCGGCGCACTCGGTTCTCGCGGTCGGCGGGCAGAGCCCTGCGGGTGAGCTTCGACGAGCGAGCCCAGCCGCAAGTTACGAGGACTCGCTACTGACGTTCGCTCCCATTTATACCTGGAAGCAAGGCAGACAATGCCAAACGTAAAGAAAAGGCACAGCGAGAGAAAAGTGAACCGAGTAAGGAAACGACTCTCCCCTAGAAAAGCATGCTGTGGGAGGGCAGGGGCTGGAAACGCAAAGCATCCTTTCTCCAACTACTGAAGTCCACGATCCCCAGGCATCTATCAGGACGACATCTATTCTAGTCAAGTGGTGATTCGAGTAGGAATTACCCAGTGAAACAGTTTGGACTAAAACATCCGCTGTTTTGCTGAAATGCTAAAGCCTTCTAAGGGCTATCGTGAACGACACTGATCTCTTACTTACCCACCTCATTAGACAGAAGTTTTCACAACCAAACGTGACTCAGCTGTGTTTTAACCGCGCCTCGCCCCTGCTGCAGGACGTTTGGTCCGCCCCAGAACACCCTGCGGCCTGCAAGCCCAGGAACCCCCCTGCTCAGTTTCCCGTGTCACGTGCACAGGTTCTGTCTGTCCCCATCAGTCAGTCTAGCCATATCCCCTGAACTCTTCTGAACTCGAATGGCAGCAGTGAAGTAAATCCATTTGATAAAATCAGTATAAAAGTACACATGTTTCCAAAGAATGACTTCCGCACCACCACAATAAAAAGAAGAAGAAAAAAAAAGAGCTGATGAGAGTTTGGAAAAAATTCTGGTTGTTCGCATTAAATGCCCACTCCATATACAGATAGTGAGCACTCCTGGTTTTATGGACGCAGTATATATACTAAGTTTTTCAAGCTGCAAACCCAGGTCATATTAAACTAAAATCGAAGCCAGCATGATTTAAAGTATCATTTATGCACCAACATGGTGGGAAGATGTGTTGAGGTAAAGACTACAGAGTCTGCAGAACCCAATTTCCCAAATGAATTTAAGTTCAAATTTAAAGGCACCCTAAGAAAATCTAATTGCAGTCTGAAAGGTAACGTTCTCTGTAGGAGGACATTGATGTATCACAGTGCAGGGTGGTATAAACAAGAATTCCTGGCAGTGGTGAAAATGAGTATTTTATCATGAACAAAAGTTGCCTGGAGTGGATCTAAAATGTTTAATTTAACGGCACTGTATTATACTAGAGTCAAAAGATGGGATAAAGGGAAAGAAAGGCACGTGCAGTTTGTAAAGGAGAGTAGATAGTGCGATGTGTCCGAAATGCCGGCTTATGACACAGTGGTGTCAGGCCTCTCAGCACCTGGGGCACAGCCGCCCCGTGGGACACTTCGGAGAGAGGCATCGTCTCTAAGTCAGGGGTCGTTGCAACCTTCCAGGAGGGAGGCCAGGAGCCTGGGGTTCCCGCCCATTCGTCCGACTGCACAGAGGACGGGCGGCTCACGTGGCAGCGGGACAGCCAAGCACCGACGGAGAAGAGGAAACGGCCCCCTTTGCACTCACTTAACAGAAGCTCTAATGGTGCAGGCTCAGGAAACCAGGCACAGTCTGAATGTGGAAACGGATGGACAACGTAAGGGAAACCACGCGGCTTCAGACACCCGTGCACCGTTAGGTCTGAAGGAAACCCTCAGCGACATGTACCGAAATCACGTTTAGGACGTCTGGGTGACACTGTCTTCAAAATAGAAAAGTCTCACCCATATACGTTATGTAACTGGGGCTCCTTAAGGTTTGGACCAGTGGCAACGGGCTGCCTGGCATTTCACAGAGATGTCCAGTCAAACTCATTTATGACCCACTCACTGAGCAAGCACGGGATACCTCTGTGCAACACGCAGGGCACGTGGTGGTGCATGCCATTCATGTGCACAGTGCAGATCCAATGTGAGCTCACGAGTGTCTTGGTTCACGAGTCACCATGGCAACTTTTGACCAGAAAGTCAAATTCCCGTTAGCCTCGGTCAGCCCCAGGAGGACTGGACTGGACAAATGAGCTGTGTGTGCACCTCTTCCCCACCACAGCGCCGTGGGCCCTTCGCAGAGGCGGAACAAAGCTAGAATCAGGAGCAAGGGCAAGGCAACAGGTGACTCTCAGGTGTCTTCTGCGGGAGGGAGCTGGAGGGCCCCCGTGGGACTGGGGGCTGCCCCACTCCCACTGTCCCCCGTTTAGGATCACAGCAGAGCACGCACTGTCCGGTCGGCAGGACCCCCCGCCTGTGGTGCCGATTTTAACTATTTGCACCTCCACCCCCCTAACCGAGGTGCCAGGTGTGTGTCCCACAGGGACATCGCTGTGTTCACGGGGTCCAGACACAAAGGTGTGTCTCCTACGGGAGCGCAGCGCTGGTCTCCAGAGGTACAGGTCTCACTCTGCCTGCGTGTAGGAGGAAGGACAAATGTCATTCGCGTGAACATTTATTTACCCTGAAGCGGCTTCCAATTGCCCAACTTGAAGTGTGACGGTCATGACTCATGAGTAACTGGGCCTGGAACAACTTTCTACATTGGCCCGGAGGGACGCCGAGATTCAAAGAAAGGCCCAGGACTCAGAGAGAACAGGCAATGAATCACTCCCGTCCCCGAAACTCCAATCTGGCTCTGAGACAGGAGTCGTTTGTTTTTTTAGGGAAGCCATAAATAAAATTACCCATAAGCAAACATGAACCTAAATAAGTGTTCTGTTTTTCAAAACATAAACTTGGAAGAGGACTTTGAACGGATAAAGTAACTAAATACACACAACAGACACACACAGAAAGAATTAAAAATATTCCGCGCAGGCAACAGCGCTGTGGTCAAGTAAACTAGCGGTCGGAAACCACTGCACATCTGGCATGTGATCGCAATGGGCCACTTCTACTTCCAAGGAGCTCTGAGCAAGAGGACGCCGCAGTTCCTTTCACGACGGGTTCCGGGGCTCTGATCACACCCCCGATGTGAACCCCCACCCTATGGCCCTCACAGTACTGACACCTGTGCTCCCCCCTGGATAACAAAGCCCTTCGATTTGACAAAAATGCACGGGATGCTGTATGCACCAGCCACGGTGCTAGGAGATGGTTCTGTTCTGTTCTCCATTCCTCTGAATAACCTTATGATGTGGGCATTAGTCATTGACTTGCTTTTCGAGAAGAGGAAGCACAGAGAAGTTCAGCGACTTGCCCAAGGTCACGCAGCCCGTAAGTGGCAAAGGCGGGATGGGAAACCCCGTAGCCAGGGTTGGAGCACAGAGAGTCACGTGCCAGAGCCTGTGCCCTTCCCCACCGCACTCACTGCCTGTCCACCCAAGGCCTTGGGTCACCGGAGCAAGGGACGGTGCCGTGACTGAGACAAGCAGAGATACGGACAGCGCTGGGCGCCAGCAGAGGACATGTGAAGCAAGGTCTCCCCCTCCCTGCCCCCCCCCCCACACCATGTGGTCTGAGGTCAGAAGAAGAGCTAGCTTCGTGGGCAGCCCCGACCACTCCCAAGTGTGTGCATCGCTACCGCATAAAATGCACAGAAATGGCAGCCTGGGACAGTTCACGGTAAAGCACTTGATGATACAGAAACGGCAAGCCGCATCTCTTTGACTGACTCCGAGATGTGTTTCCTCCCCACCTGTCCAACGGAGGACAATACGGACGTCGAACTTGATGAGACGTCGGCCTCCTACCCTCTGAGGTGCCGTTGTTTACACCAAACCCCACGCCTGGGCATTCCTCTGTCAGCGTGTCCGTGTTCTGGTCAGGGCCCTCCCAGTGCGAGTGAATTTTTCTGGCACGTTAAGAAAACAGTGATAAGAGCAGCTACAAAGTAATCGGGCTGTTCCTCTGAGAGCTCCTCTCTGCCCCCTCTTTCCAGTCTTGCTGTGAGCAAGAATGCTCAGGAGTATCCTTTGAAAAGAAGAAATTGCTGGGACAACTTAGGGTTACTTCTCTTTTCTTCCTAACTGCCAGCTGGCCTGCAAATGAGCATAGAAATGACAGAGAACCTAATCTCATACGCTCTGATTTTTAAAAACACTGTCTTTTAATAGATTGTCTAAAAATAATATTTACTTAGGAAAATACACTCAGTCCAGGTGACGCTGTTTAAGAACAGCGTTACAAGGTGTATGGGGGGGGGGCTGTGGGGGTGTGAGAGTGTGTGTGTGAGTGTGTGAGTGTATGTGTGAGTGTTTCTAATCGTGACCACTATTTACACTGCTCTGCTTGGAATGCGAGCCACCATAGCAGAGATGCCTGTTATTAATAGACTTCGTAAGTGTTTCCAGATAGTCCGGTGATGGGTGTTTTCCAGGGTCAGAAGAGGCTGTCCCTGGTCCCATCAGGAGTCGGCAGCCTCCGGGGGACGCAGGCACCACACGGGGCACCACCTGAGCGGTGGGGTCACGCAGCCGATACCCAGGGAAGCCCGCAGCTCACTGGGCCTCGGGGACGCTGGTGACCAGCTTCTGATCCGGTTGTCCAGGCACATCTGCACCAGGAGTCCACACAAAGCCACATCCCACTCCACTCCAGAATCTCACTGCAGAGTTTCCGTGGCTCCCGGGGCTTTCCACCTAAGCTCAGCTCTCAGTCCTGCTCCGGGTCGGTCTTCCTAGGGTCCCCTCAGTTTCCCTGAAGCTCCATCCCCAGGTCCTCGGCACCCTGACCGCCCTGACGTCACTGCCTCTGGTCTCCACTCTCACTCAGTGGTGCCTTCTGAAAGGTCCTCCCTCCCTGGTGTGTGCCACCAGCAGCTTCTCTTCTCGGCTGTCCCAGCTCTGCCCCAGCTCTGCTGACACCAGCCCACCTGACCCCCACCCGCCACGCACTCCCCAGCAGCCGGGCCCACAACTTCTGCTAAATCAGCAGACTGGTACAAAGTCTCTGATGCCACAGGCATTTTATAGGCTGACTTCTTTCCGGTGTTTTACTGAGTTCCCGTCTTGTTTCTCAGAAAGGAGGGCAGGCTTGTGACCGAGAGGAGTCACCCACTCCGCATTTTCTCAGTCCCTGGCTGTGCTGTAATTTCCTGCCCCGCCCTGCAGCTCCCGCTGGCGAGAACGAATTAAAACGCCCCTGCAAGCAAGCGCACTGAACCGGGAGAATTCCGATGGGTGGAAACAGGCATCACCCAGGTCCTCGTGGGGAAGGGGAGTCAGCCGTGTGCACGCGGCCTCCGTGTAGAGTTCCAGGTTCCCTGCCAGGGGGTCCCTGGGACAATCGGGTGACTGAGGCCTGAGGCTGCCCTTTGCGAAAGAGGCCGCAGACCTTGGGACAGCAAGAACCCCAAGTTCCAAAAGTCTCCAGGAAACCCACGGGGCAAGCTGAGAGCGCTCTCCGCCACCCTCCCCCAGGGCCTGTGGCAGCATCTCAGACTTACTACCATGCTAGTTCTTGCATGAAGTTTAGAAGTATTCAAACACAGAGCATATGTAAAGACCACAAATACCTTTACATCAGATCCTGCCAGGGTTACAGCACCAAATAATCTGGGGAAATGAGCTCTTGGACTTCAGGACTGCAGCAAGGGGTTCATGAAGCCCTGCTAACATGAAAAACCCCAAGCCACAGTCCGCACAATGGAATGGTACGAATCCACCCATGTTTTGAGGCAGGTTTAAGGCACTTATTTGATGGATTTTGGGGTGGGCACTCCAAAAAGCAAACTGAGTAACAGTCTCTTTGCTCTCTAATCATCAAACTACAAACCCCGAAAAAAATCGACCCACTGAAGATAGAAACTACCCAGATAATTTCTGCGAGTCGGTTTTAGGAGACACCATTACGCAAATGTAAAGTATTTATGGTAATTTGGAATTACGTTGTAAATCAAAAGAACTGTCACCTCTTGTTGTATGAAGCTCTCTGCTACATGATTTTCAATGTGTCGATGATCCCCTGATTAGCGATTTACACAAACCCAAAGTTACAAGTCTGTGTTATGCACCAGAGTGTAGGCGTGTTTGTGGTATTTGCAGAGCGTGCGTGTACGGCGGGTCCTGTGACCAGTGAGAGGTGAGACCACAGCCTCGGAACGCGCAGGAGGTGCGGCACCTCCGCCAGCTAACACCTGTCCTTCCCAAGTCCAACTGTCTGTGACAGGTCCCTGGGCGTAGGTGCGATCCCAGCCTTTCACTGCAATTAGACCCCAGTTAGGCGCCACCCTTGCACCCTTACGACACTGCTGCGGAGTGGGCCATGTGTGTGCTTTCGTTAGTCAGGGCGGCACGTCCCGGAAGGAAGCCCAGGTTTATTTCCGAGCGGCCTGCGGGGCATGATGGGGGCACGCATACATGCACAAGGGAACCCTCACCCACAGTCACACTTCTCTCTGCCTTCACGTGGCTACGCAACTCGCAGGAGGAAGGGAGGGTGGACGGCGGGTCTCCCAAATCCTGGAAGGCCCAAACCCATGTGTTTCTAAAATAGATGCTGCTAACGTTTTTTTCAAAAGAAACGAAAAGCTGTATTCTTGTTCCGGGTTAAGTCCGTGGTCATTGTCTTTCATGAGACGGAACAGCATCCATCCGGGGGAGGTGCAGCGGCAAAGGGAAAGCCAACTCATGATTAGCACGGAGCTGGGCACCCGCAGTGCTGGGGTGGGGCAGATCTCACCTCACTGTTATGGAAACGCCTTCTCCACACATCCAAAGGCATCTAGAGGGTCATCGGAGCCTGTGACGTCCCCTACAGTGGCTGGAGATGATGACAGCTGGGGCCACAGGAAACATTCCTCCCTCTGACACCCGCTCCTGGGTCCCCAGGCGTCCAGGTAAGAAGGGGGAGGATCCCAGTCCAGGTGGGACCCACGCTGACAACTCCAGAGAGAGCTCCCCCACTCCATCACCTGCTCGGGTCACCCAAGGAGGGCAAGGAAGGGACACCCACAGAGAGGCTGCCGAGACCGGCCACGAGCTGGGCCCTCCACAGCAATGTCGAGGTTACCCATCTCGTGAACCAATGGCTGCCTGGCAGATGTTTGGAGTTCAGAAGAAAGGCTACAAAGAAGCAAAACAAGAGAACTGAATTCTCTACGCCCAAAGACATCAGTCCCTCGCATCACTCAGAGTTGGGCCCTGCAACCCTTTAGGAGACTGGAGGTTGACCAGCACCCGTTCCTGTCCTCTAAGGGAAACACCAAATGCAACAGCTATAGACTCAGGGCGAATGCATCAGACACCCAGGGATAAAGGGGCAAGAACCCGACTCTTCCGTGGCAGTCTTTGCCCTCCTCAGCAAGGGCCGGCAGGGGTCAGACTCCGAGCCCCTCACGTGGACGGACTGGTGCAGCGCGAGGAAGGGAGGAGGAGCATCCAAAGGTGTCCGCGCGCACCAACACCGCGCATTTCCCTGAGAGCGAGCCTCCTCCTCTCCGAAGACTGATGGTTGGTGGCTGCCGAAAAGGACGGGATCTGAAGTCCCCCAGGGAAATGTGCTGGGCCCTGAACACCAAGCTCAGAGGAGACGCAAGGAAAGGGCCAACCATCACCGCCACATTCATGGCCTATTGTACTTGAATGACATTTACCTTCTCATTTCTAACGCCGGGCAACGGGGGACGTATTCTGTTCAATTTCCTTTAGGGACTGTAATAATACTTGTCAAACACTTAAATATGTTTGGTATATTATGCGGCGTAAGTCCAGTTGATCCTAGACAATTATTTTCCTTTAATGAGATGGAAATTTGTAGAGCTTAAGTCGCTTTTCCAAAGACTCCTTAGTTTAGTCAAATTTATAGTGAGTTCTGAACTAATGCCTTCACCTGTCCATGAAAACCAGCCTCTCCTCTGAAAGGCTGCGACCCCACCACAGGCCCCACCCTGTCCTATGATCCTAACACTGATGACAACACCAGTGTCTTCCTCTCCCTCATCTTTCCCATCACCGCTCACCAGCTCTATGGGTTCTTCCGCTAACAGATTCTTCCTCTGTTCTCACGGCCCCCGCTGCACTGTATTCATCTTGTCTCTTCTAGAATGTTCTTGTCGCTCCTTAACTAGACCATGCCCCACCCCAGCAAGAGTCCTGACCACCGATCAGCCCCACACTTGACTTCAACAGCCTTCTGACTAGCCATGTCTCTCAGGTGCCCAGGTCATGGATAACCAACCCTCCATGACCCATAGCACGACGGCCAGATCCCTGCAACTGGCCGTACGCATTGCGACCCCATCCGCCTCTACAAACTCAGGGCTACTGAAGAGCCTTCACTCCTACCCTGTAGAACCAACCCCTCAGTCCTACTTGCCTTCTCGCCTCTGCCCCACTCACGGCCTGAAGGGGGCGCCTGTGGTCGATAGAAATTCTCGTCCAAGTTACAACTCAAGTTCTGCCTTCTGCCCGGGCACCCAGACCCCCTGGGCCTCATGGACGACTCCCTCCCACAAACTTCAGGACACGGACGATGCTTTGGTCCCGTTCTCCTGATGTCCCCCACAGGCTTTGTGCTACAGCCTTTCTCTTTTCTACCTGAGTTGTGAGCTTCTGGAAGAGAGGAAAAAAATGGCTTATGTGTCTTAAGATGCCCATGACTTATAGCTTCTCTTGCAAACCCGACAATTATATAATGAAGATGATGAAGCCCATGAAATGAATCATTGCTCCATACCCCAGACTGGTGAGTCTGGAGCTGTCCTTGTGCAAGAGAATGACTTAGGAGGGTGGGTAAAACGGTATATGCCTCGACCCAAGCCCGGGGATTTGATGGATGTCAGAGTAAAAAAAAAAACACAACAAAAAATTCAAGACCTCTAAGGAATTCTGCTGCCGTCAGCACACAGATGGTATTTTGAAAAACATCCCCACTGATGAATGTAAAACAGTAAATAAAAAACAATCAAGAACAAAAGTATGCAGATTTATAAACAGCGGAGGAGAAACGCTGGCATGTAGCAAGCTCACTGTCATTATTATGAAGTTTCCTTGTGACAGACCCCATAAACTGTATGTGCTTTTATTACAGCAACTAAAAATAGCTATTAATGTTATCAACATTAAGCTAATCTACTTCCTTGCCATGTAAACTGTCAAGGTAGGGATGTTTGAAGTCCTTTGTGTAAAACAGAAAATAAGATGTTCCATTTATTTATTCAATCATATTTCATTGTTAAGATTATTCATTCAGTTAGTGAACACAGACCGTAAATCTTGTGTTGAACTTGGTCTTTCACATAGGCCCCTGGGATATAAAATGTGCTCTCCCTGCATTTACTGCTCTGAAAACACAGGAGGATCTCGGGGTCTACGCTCCTAGTTCAACCCACTTTCTAGTGGAAAAGTTCTGCAGGCACATTTCATGGGATGTAATTCTTCCTTCTGTTGTCCTTACAAACCAGCCCTGCCTCATCCCCTGTTTGCCAATGACTGTAGGCTGCAAGCTCGTGCTTCTTCTAGGTTTTGCAGTTTTGTTTAGTGTGATGATGATTTTCAATATTTTCTCTTTTTTCCCATCACGTACAGTTAATTTTAATTATACAATAGGAAACACCGTGCTCATCTTACTGTTCTGATGCTGACACCCTTCAGAGAGACACTTGAGAATTCTTGAGGAAGTCGTACAAACACAGATAACTGGAAAGAGGAACCTAATAAATTCAGATGTAAGCGGAGGACCAAGGATATCTTGTTTCCATCTGTGGTTTTACCTCCAATTTTCTGAACAGCTTTGGGGGTGTGGTGAGGGACTGGATGGCTAATCTTGGTTCATAGCTAGTAAGTTGTTTTGTAATTTTTAAATATTTTTTAAAAAAAGCTTTCCGAGTGTAAATTACCAAAAGTTGCCTTTATTGCAGGTCATGTGTATCTAGGGTCTTCTATTTACCTTCTGAAATCTCTTCTTGGGGCTTACATAGTTCACAGAAAAGGAACCATCAGCTCCTGGCTAGGGCTTAACACGAAAGGAGGCGATTGTTTAGGCCACTAGGGGCACGCCTCCTGCAGGTGCACTGAGGGCATGCGTGACACATGCCCGTCACCCTCTACTCAAACACTGGGGACGCTGCAGTGCAGGGCAGGGCACACCGCCCTGCCGTCCGCGGAACTCAGGGACTTCAAGTGATGTGTCACCACGTGCGCAAGAGTCCGCCCTGCCCGCAGAGTGCCCACCCACCCCCACCATACAGGACATAAAAGGGTGATGACACGAGAAAAGGGAACAAAAATGCATCGAGATTTTCCTGACAAAGGGAACACTTGATTACATCACTGAGGAAGACGACTCGGACAATTACAAATAAGTGAACTCTTACCATCCAACCATGCACCTACACCTCTCTCTTTCTCTCTCTCTCTCTCTCTCTCTGTCTCACACACACACACACGTGCATGCACTTCCTCCAGGCTTGTCCCAGCACTGAGCGACTCTCATTAGGGCTCTTAGCTTATCAGGAAAGACTTCTCATTTTACCTCCTGCTTCACGCTTTCCTCCTGCAAACCGAAGCGAGCTACCACGGGCATTGCTTTTAACAGTTCCACTTGGCAGAAACAGAAAGTGAAACTACAGAAAGTGTCCGTGGGTCCGATGCTACCTTTTGGTGACATTTAATAAGGACGAGGAAGACATCCCCATGACACTAGTTACAGATACCTGTGTAAACACGTGCGTTAAAAATTAGTTTACAATTCACCCGATGCATTCTGTTCTGCAGTTAACGCACACTTTGTTTTGGACTCAACAGGTTTTTCCTTGACCCCTATGGTCCGATATTTGAAAACTTTCCCTGAAAATTTAAAGGCAAAAGTAGTCTGGGTTTTTGTTTTTTTAAATAAGCCTTTTCAGCCTTAAAACGTCTCTCAAAATAAAGCTGTAACGGTGATTTAATTTCTATATATTTAGCTCATGTCAATCAATGAAGTCACCTCCGGGTTGACAGCTTCTCCTCTTCCCACCAGTTGAAGTCCAGCAAAGCAGTCCCCCCCCCGCCCCCACCCCCCGGCAGGGGACCACGAGCTTTGGAAGGGAAGCTTCCCAGAATGTGTCCAATAGGGAACCTGAGGAGTTCAAGAACTCGAGTCCGCAAGCGTCTGTTCCACCCCTACGTCAGATCTGGACTTCTTAGGTAAATAGACAGCCTTTCACGGGAGCGAGTGAGAAGCAAAAATACACAGAATCCTCTTTGCAAATCACAATGTCTCCAAAGTCTCTTGGAAACATTTTTTTAGGCAAAGAGTGAAAACGTCACATATTTAAAACGAAACAAAACCCACCTTACTTTTCAGAACTTTACGACCCCATTTCAGAAACGCAGAGCTTATTAAGTTGGAAAGGCGTGACCGATTGTGACCTGTGGGCTTAAGGTCGACCAGTCTTCTGCAAGGAACTCGGAGGTCCCAGGCGCTCCAGCCCGGTCCCTGGGTTCCTCGTTTCCCCCCCTCTCTGGAGCCGCGCACCGCGCCGAGACCACCCGGGGCTGTGCGGCTACACGCCTCCCGGGCTGCGTCCCGGCCCCAGCCCCGGAGCTGCGCGATTCCCACTACTCTGTCGGGGGCAAAAGAGCCACGGGACCCCTGTGGACCCGGTTCTCCGGGTCCGCGCCGATTCAAGACCCACTGGGCGCAGCCCGGGCACGGCTCTCCCAGCGGTCCCGCGATCTCTGTCCCCAGCCAGCTCTCTGGGCCCTTCCCTCCCGTAACTCGCTTTTCTGCTTGGTAACAACTTTGTCTGAAACCAGGAGAAAACTCTGCTCCCAGGAAGCATTAAGTCCGCTTGGAAACTTGGGATCCAGCGGACACCAGGTGACACCGAACGCACACACGTCGCTCAGCCCGGGGTCCTCACCCCCCACCCCCTCCCGCAGCCCGACCCGAGCGTCCGCACCCACCTGGGTCTCGCCCTCCTCCGGCTCCGCGTCCGAGAAGCCGGGTCCCGTCTCCAGGGCTGCGGCGGCGGCGGGCGTGCGGCGCGGACCCGGCAGCAGCGCGGCGGCGAGCAGGGAACACGCCAGGGACAAGGCGCGCAGCTGGCGCATGGTGGACCGGCCAGGGCGCAGCGACGCGCTGCTCGCCCTCCGCCCGCCCGAGAGCCCAGCGCTGACCCCCGAGGGCGAGCCGCAGGCGGCCTTCGCGACGTCGCACGTCGCCGTCCCAGCCAGTGCGGGCGAGAGGCGACGGGGTCAGGTACAGCCTCACAGGAAACCGGACATCCGAGCTCCCCGCGCGCGCTCGGGGCCGGCGAGGTGAGGCCGGGGCGAGGGCGGACGGCTCCTCGGCCCGCGTGGCTGCTGGTGCTTTTGGGAAGGAGGGGGGCCAGGCCGAAACCCCCACCCCCGCGATGTTCGGCCCCTCCAACCTCCCGGGGCACGCGTCCCCTCCTCCCCGCCCTTCCCAGGAGTGGAACGCGCCGGGCGGCCGCAGCGGGCGGCGGGGCGCGGGGCTGCGAGGCCGAGAGCGGGGAGGCGCGGAGGGCGCAGGGCTGGGCATGGCTGATGCGCCCTCTGCCTGTGCTTATGTGAGAGAAAGGCCGAGGGAGGGAGCGTGTCGGGCCCGCCGCCCTCCCCTCCGCGCTTCCTCGGAGCGCGCGCCCTCCAGCTCCCGATGCCCTCTCCTCCTCCCGGGCGCCCCACCTCCCACCCCTCCTCAGCCTCTGGGTCCCTCCCTCCGGCCCGGGGCCGCGGCCGGAGGAGCCAGTTCAGTCCCGGGGTTGGCGGACCGCGGGCCCATCATTGAGGCGACACGTCCACGCTGGGCAGAGTGGCAGCGGGAGAAAGGAGCTCACGGGGAGGAGGGAGCCCCTTTGTCCGGGGCAGCCCGGGCGCCTGTCCGACTCCCGCACGCCCGGCCCGCCGCTCCCAGCTCCAGGTTTGCACATGGACCCGGAGCGCTGGGGCCCCAGACAGAGTCAGCGCAATGGCGCGGACCGCGCCGGGACTTTGGGACCGGGCCCGGCCCCTCTGTCCCTCGGTCCCTCGGTCTGGGAACTTGGTGCAGCCGGTGAGGCGAGAACTGCCGAGTCCTCTGAGCGCAGTGAGGGCCGCGGAGATACCAACCTCGGGCCCAGATGGTCAGGAACAGCGAAGAGACACAGGGTCACTTTCTGCAAGAAGTTGAGTTTACACGAGCAAGGGGCTGATAAAGAGAGACATGTGGTCAGCATATTGTAAGAAGTGACATCTGCAAACAAGTGACTGCATGGGCCCCTGGGAGCACCACGGGGCGGGGGGGGGGGGCGGCGGGGGGCACGTGGCGCTGACTGTGCTGGTGGTCTCCGGGGCCTGGCCAAGGGTGCAGGTGGCAGAGGACCAGGCTGCCGGCTCACCACTGCTGAGAAGAGAGGCTCCCTTCCACTGCGGAGCTACCTTTAGAAACGCAGATCACAAACTTTCCGATGGAGAGGAGGCGTTCTTAATCAGGGTGAACTGTGTGCAAGTTCTGACACCCCCTCACGCATCGCTTACGTGAAGGCTTAAATCACTGCAGGGACGGGGGCCCTCAGGCCGGTGGGCTGCCCCTTCCCCTCGATGATGACGGCCAAGGTGGCTGAAAAGCCTTGCCTTCCATTTCTTCATGGCTTTTGACTTCTGGACTTGACGTGATAAACCTGAGCGAACGTCCATAGTCTTGAGCAATATACTATGTTCTCCCTGGGGGGAAAAAAAATGTAACAGGACAACTCCTAGTTTCCTCGTCAGCCACAATCTAATTTTGACTTGTTCTCCATTTAGCACGCCGCTCACGGCGTGACTCGGTGGGCAGCGTCTGCCAACAGGCGCGAAGCAAGGGTCTTCGGCGTCCGGACGCTAATGCAGCCGCTGGCGCAGCGCAGGCCGAGTTGGTTTCCTGGCGGCCAGATCCGCACGTTGACTCAGGGTCCACGTAAAACCAACTGCGTTCCTCAGGAACGTTCCCTGGGTGTTGCTGTTTCGTCCCGCCCGCACCGCCCTGCCTTTGTGAGGTCGGGTGACTGTGTCCCAGGCGTGGGCTTTGCCATTTATCTTTATTAAACGTGTCCCCTCGGGGCCACCCCAGCGTCCGAGCTCGTTGAGATGTGTCGGGATGCGGGGGCTATCGGTGGGTTGTCCCTCTCGCTCTCTGGTCTGTGCAAATTGGGTCCGTGTGCCGTGTTCACCTTTAAACCTGACAAAGAGGACAGCTGAGACCTGACTGGGGGAAGGCTTAAGTAGAAGCTGGCGCATCTTTCTAACCATCCCCCGTTTCGGTGTTTCTCGCTTTAATCGCACTTGGAATACCAAGAGGCGATTTTAGGGGGTTAAAAAGTGCACAGTGGGGGTTTCACAATAGCTGTGGGGATGTTCACAAGAGTCTGCGTTATGTCCGGGGGTGCTGGACTTCACACAGGATGGCGTCATAAGTTGTACGGATGTAGAACCACCATGCCGTGTACCTGCAGCTAATGTGTTATTGATTGCCGACTGTAACTGAGGCGCACACCTGAGCACCATCAGAGATTGTGGGCTGATTGGTCTGGGGTCGTCTCTCTTTTAGGTCTGCCCACTTCATAACTTAAGCCTAAATGCTTTTATCACCCTATTCCTCTTCTTCCATACGGTGGCCTCCACGGTCCCTGCCCCAACACTCCCTCCAACCAGCCTCCCACCCCTTCTAGGCAGCCAGGAACCGGGAAGTTAACCAGGTCAGAAGAAGACCCTGCTGGTGGAGTCTGAGCCCTGATCACAGTCTGAGCCGAGAGTGATTTTCAGAGACTGTCAAAGCCTGTGTAGGATGGGCAGAACTTTAGACAGCGATGCGCAGTGCTGAGGACATGTAATTCAGGGCTTCCGAATGTCCATCAATTTGTTTATGTGTTCTCGGGGACCAAGAAAATGAGATGGAAAAAAGCTCCGTGAATTCCCTGCGTATGATTTGAGAGACCCCAAATTCCATAACGAAACCAGAGGAATTTGAAATGACTGTAAATCCTGGGCACCATTTTTGGAAGCCACGCCCCCAAACAGACAGATGAGCACAGTGGGGAGCAGGTGGTAGGGGTGGGCCCCGCACCCACTTCAGAGAACTTGGGGATGGAGCTCCCGGAGCAGACGTGACTGCGGCTCTTCCCTCACTCTCTCTGAACCACCCACGGTCAGAATATAGGGGATTCACTCGACAGTCAGACACTGGGGTGGAAAGTATTCACACCCTCAAGGAGTGAAACTAAAAGGGGGAAAAAAACAGGAGTGGGAATCCACACAGCTGCTCCAATCAAGTATCAAGCACGCCAGTTCCCACTGACCCTTAAACTCTCCAAGGTTCGTGCTGAGAAATGCTCTCTGAGGCACAACACTTGCTTTGGAGCATCGCAAGAGTTGTTGAAAAACACCCCCGGAGGGTGATCGCCGGCCCCTTCCGAATGGCTACTGAGCTGCACCAGAAACCTCCAGGTGAAGCTTGCAAACCTTTCACGGGAAATCTCCCACCCCAAGCAGGACAAATGGATTGCTGTGTGTTATCGGTGTTGGTGAAAACATGTTATTAAGGCTGCCGAGGATGTCTCCAGGTGCACGTTCCACCTGCGCCAGATTAATCCCGGTAACTGGGCAGGTGGCCGTGGGCAAAAGCCCGAGGCTAAGGCCCAGTGTTACCTTGTGAACACTTACAAGCTCGCTCATGCGCTCACACCTTGCTGCGAGGTTTGAATAGCCTAGTCAGTGCGTGCTAGTTTTCAAGGTGGAACGACACTTCTGTTTGCTGGAAAGCTATGGTTCTCACAGTAGCAAAAAAAACAAAACTCACTTGAGTGCCAACCTGCCTCTCCACTAGTACAGGCACCCTTGCGCATGGTTAGTTACAAGAGAAGGTCGCAGGGCCTTGCTGTTTGTTCAGAAATGCTCGTCTCTGACACTCGCGATCCTCATGCAAAGCGGAGAAGGTCAGTGGTATTTGCAGACTCAAAGGAGCGATCATTGGCTTTCACATTGTGAACACAGCACAGGCCCCCCTTTAAGGTTACATAGTCAGTGTCTGTGCCCCAGCTGTGGGCCCTGCCGCCCTTCGGGCAGATGTGGCAGGACACGCCGTGCGGATCATGCCACGTAATCAGTCTTACCACCAACAGGCGTGTGTGAGTTGTATTTCCTCCATATCCCCCCAAGCAGCCACTGTGCAACCGAAAAACACAAGAGACTTTGTCGTCTGGAAAAGACATCATTAAAAATGCCTAGGAACCCCAGTGGGGAGGAAATCTCGGGGGATTTTGACCACTGGAACGGCAATGAAACTTCAGAGAATGTGAGAGAGTAAATACCTAGGTTCATGCATCCTAGCTAAAAGAGACAAAAAGCTTAACCCTCTCATCATCAGACTGACATTCCTGTAGGAGATTTAAAATTAGGGGTCCCTAAGAAGTCTTCAGAAGCCCACAGTCTTTGGATGGAGGGAGCTCCCACCGCAGAGCTGGGTGTCACAATGGCAGCTGTAGGACAAGGCCAGGGCCCCCCTGACCTTGAAAACTAATTTAGGTGGCAGGGGCCAGGCCTGATCTGCATGTTTGGGGTTTCTTTCTCCTTAGCTATTTTTTGTTTCATGATTGTCAGCTTAGGGTTCTGGATAACTGACCAACGATTGTTGTTTCTTAGCCACTGAAAAGTCAAGGCCTCCACCTTGAGTACCGCTTCCTCCGTCTTTCGTCACCCCTCGCCGAGACTCCAGCGCTGGGAGAAATGTGTGCACGACGTGTCCAAAAGCAACAGCAGAGCTCTGTGTGGTGTTTGGGAGTGCTCTCCCTGGGAGTGCTCTCACCCGCCCGCCTGCCAGTCCTTGGTGCTGGAATACTGGGTTTCGTTCAGCCCTGGACTCGGCCGTGCGTCGGCACTTTCTGTGGAAGGAAACCCACCAGGGGAGGTGACGGAAACCAAAGCCCCGCAGAAAGAGAGGCGTCTGCTTCCACCCCACCCGCGCTCCAGGGCCGCCTCTCGGAGATAAGGTCTGTAAACAGACGTGCGGGGAGGAGAGGCTCAGGAGGGAGCAGGGAGCAGATGGCTCGTGTTGAAGGCCTGTCTCGCCTTTGCAGGCCTCCCAGGCAAGGCTTGCTCTGGGGGCGGCTCTTGGTTGCCCATCAGATCTCCTGTGGGTGACCTCTCTCCTCCGTGTGGGGCTTCTGTGAACGCTAACTTAGTTAGCATATGTCGATATAGTTAAATATAACCGAAAAGATTACTTGGCATTTAACAGTCTCTCAATACCTTGTGGACAGAGCATGATGAATAATTACAAATACTGATACCTTAATCTTTATTTCTTCTTTACATGTATTACATTTTTTTCTGGTTTTCTAACCTTGTATTTAAATGATTATTCAAGCAGATAATAAAATCCCAACATCGACTATCTTTTCTTCAGCACGTTGAACATTTCTATTATTTATTTATGTTTATAGTGTTTTTCCATTACCATTTATCTCCCCCATATACCCTCAAGCCCTTTGACAATTTTTATTTCATTGTATTTCTCTACCAAATAGTGCTACCAACCGATCTGAGAATAAATAAACATTATAGTCATATAGTGCTCATTAGGTGTCTGGCTGTATTTTAATGCATCTCGTACCCCCGGCACTCTTAGGACACAGCAGTTGTGACCTGTGGGATGTAAATGAGGGCACGGAGCTGTGGACAAGGTACCTACATCGTCTAATGTGGCAGGGCCGGAGTCAGAGAGACCCTGGATCCCAGCAGTCTGGTTCCAGGGTCCAGGAGCTTGAATACTGCCCCCTGCTGCCTCTTTCAGGGCGTTGGGATGCTTTTCCTTGGTAGATAATCTGCCATGTCTTGCTGGAGAATTTTAGACTGCTCCCTGGTCTCTGTACCCTTGGTTTTTCAAAAGCCCACATCTGCCTATGTTTCTCTCTTGCTTGAGGCCCGTCAACAGCTCCTTATCTCCCACCAGATAAGGCGCCAGCGTGTTTGCAAGGCTCTTCGCCACAGACTCAGCTCCTCACTCTCCCCAGCACGCTCTGTCTCCTAACGACATTAAATCACTTGGAATTCCTTGAATAAGCTATGTCTTTGTTAATGTCCAGCACATTTTAACGTCCTAAGAAGTGTTTCCTTAATGAATAAATAGGGCTACAATTCAGTACGTTAAAATATAAACAGTGGGATTTCAGCTTCTGCTAATGGTGGCGTGGCTCGGTTAGACTAAGCCTGCTGCAGATAACAGTTACAAAATTGGTCCTGTCCCCTAGCTCCCCGAGAACCCCCAGCTCTTTGAAGTCACCGAGAGAATTGCCAAAACCAGACAGAGGCCGGAGGAGGGTCTCCTCTTGAAGGACAGACTGAAACAGACCTACACAAGAAGCGCTCATGGAAGGTTGTCAGGCTGGGAGGAAATTACCCAGCAGGTGGGAACTTGGATCCAAAGGAAGGAATAAAGGTCACCAGAACTGTAAGTCTCTAGCCAAATATGTAAATATTTAAAAACACATAAATACACACATATATAATCTATTTATTAATTTCATGAACACAGCAGTCATTATGAGAGCAATTTATAATGTGACTAGTTGTAGCACTTAAACAAAAATAGCACAAATAATAATTGTGAGTAACCATGCTGTAGCAAGTTTTCCTTATTTGTATGTAAAGCAGTATAATGTTAACACTAAGTTGACTGTGTTCATTTAGAGATCATATATTATCTAGAGCAGCCACTTTATTTGTTTATTTTTTACTTTTTATTTTTAGATTTTATTTATTTATTTTTAGAGAGGGAAGGGAGGGAGAAAGAGAGAGAGAGAGAAACATCAATGTGCGGTTGCTGGGGACCGTGGCCTGCAACCCAAGCATGTGCCCTGACTGGGAATCAAACCTGCGATGCTTTGGTTCGCAGCCCGAGCTCAATCCAGTGAGCTACACCAGCCAGGATTAGAGCAGCCACCTTAAAACTAATGCAAAGCACTGGAATGCCAATTGAGGAATCAAAATTAAATACTGTAAAAGAATTGAATTTTCCCAAAAGAAATCAGAAAATGAGGGACAAAGGAGCAAAAAAAAAAAAAAAAACCAGATAAGACCAAAAGAAAACAAATAGTAAAATGGAAAAACTAAATCAAATTGCATTAATAATTATATTACATGTAAATAATTAAACACTCCAATTAAAAGACAAAGATTTTCAGATTGATTATAAAAGCAAGGCCCAAGTATATATTTTCCACAAGAGAAATGCTTTAATTCCAGACACAAGCAGGTTGAAAGCTGGAATTTGGAAGAAGCTACGTTGCACAGACTCTAATAACAACGAAGCTAGACTGGCTGTATTATATGTCGGGGAACATCAACTCCAAGACGGCAGGTTTAACCACAGGGAGAGAGGTGAGCTGCAAATGGCGAAAGTACCAGTACATCAGCCAAACAGAAGAGTTATACTTCTGTGTGACCTGAAAAACATCTTCAATATGCATGAAGGGGAAAGCTGACAGGCCAGAACAAAAACAGACAAGTCCAGTTATTGTTAAAGACTCCTGCACCCTCTTCAGTGGAGCCAGGAGACAAAAATAATGAGTAATGATTGATACACAAGATGCGAATGACACCATTAATCATGCTGGCTTACTGACACTATTTAATATATACACACACACACACATACATATACTAATATTTCTAACAATGCCAGGATAGACATTTTTTAAATTTTTGAACATAGAACATTTACCAAGATAAACCATATAGTAGAGCCCTAGAACATTTTTAAAATGTCTCAGTATATATATAATATATATATAAAATACATATATATTTCAAAAGACTGAAATCTTATAGGTCATGCTCTTTAATTTTAATGGAAATAGATCAGAAATCATTAACCATTGATATTTTTTAAAAAGTAGAAAAGTCCCCAATATTTGGCAATTTAAAAAAAACATTTTATAACAACTCAGAGGTCAAAAAAGAAATTAAAAGAGTAATTAGGAGAATAAATGAACAAATTGTAGCATAGTCATACAATGGAATTCTACTCAGCATTAAAAATGAATTACTAGCCCTGGCTGGTGTAGCTCAGTGGATTGAGCGCAGGCTGCAAACCAAAGTGTCACAGGTTCAATTCCCAGCCAGGGTACATGCCTGGGTTGCAGGCCATAACCCCCAGCAACCGCACATTGATGTTTCTCTCCCTCTCTCTCTCTCTCTCTCTCTCTCTCTCCTTCTCCCTCCCTTCCGTCTCTAAAAATAAATAAATAAAATCTTAAAAAAAATAAATCACCGATTCATGGACTAGCATGAATTATTGTCCCAGGAGCCTTCTTTGAATGAAAGCAGCTAGTGTAAAATAATTAAGAAAAGTAAATTCTAAGATTCCACTTATTTGAAGTTCCAGAACAGTCAAACCATGCAGAAAAGTCAGAACCGGGCCTAGGGGATGGGAAGGGTGTGAGAACAGAACCACAGGCACTCCCCAGGAGGTGGAGGTGTTCTGTGGCCCGTACCACAGTGGGCGTGGGTTATGGAGTTGTACCCATTTGCCAGATTACACTGCCCAGATTTCAGTTCGTTTTTTGTGGATGTAACATACCCCAAATAGACCCATAATAATAATAATAGTCATGATTTTACCCACAAAGTAATTGTCACTATGATTAATAGTATGTGTGGGAAGTGGGAAATCTGGGATAGATCTAAGAAGGGCAGGACTTTTATAACTACTGAAACTGAGTGGACAGAGATTTTTTATACTGTTCTGTTCTCTTTTACATATGCATGATACTTTCTACAATTAAAAGACAGATAACATATAAACAGTGAAAATCTCAGACTTCCCATTTAGCACCCTTCGGTAACTGGATCGTGAGAACGTTATTCTCCACATCAACACAAGAGCCCCTGAATGGCCCTTTGCCCCTAAATTTCTTCTCTGGGTCTTGGTATTTTTCTGTTTTGTTTCAGGAAGCTGTTTTGCAACTGGGGAGTTGAGCTAAAAATCCAACGATCACAACAACACTAACAAAATAATCTAAGGATTCACTATCCACAATTATGTCGAGATATTTGAGAATAGACCACGTACACTTTATATACAAGCTCACCTGTGCTTCACCCACATTTCATAAAGCTAAGCTGACCATTGGAAAAGTTTTTACTGCACTTTTCCCCAGTCGGCTGAGACTAGTCTATGGCGCAGAAATGTAACCACCGTGCGTGGTTATGCTCAGAAGCATGACATTTATCCTAATGCGCGAGCCCTCCGGGAACTTCCTTCTGGCACGCGATGGAAGCAGACCACCCTGACCTTCCGGTTCCTCGCAATTCATAACGACTGCGCCTTGCTGTGCATGTCTCTTTCGGATGATGTTCCATGGAAGGTGTAATTCTAGCTTGCAAACGTACTAGTAGTTTCATGGCTTTTGATTTCTAACTGCTCATCTTAAGCTTCAGCCACCACCACCACTCGATTCCTCCTGACCAGGGACTAAATTGTAACTTGCCTACCAAGGACCCACCACAAATAAAACGAGCATATGATAGAATCAAAAATAAATGAGCCTTAGCCTGGCAGCTCCTTCTGCATGCATCTGACATGTTAGCGGGCCACTTACACTGTCTTTGAAAAAAAAAAAAAAAGAAAGGAAAACCGTTCTTGCTCAACAAAAGCCAGAGTTAAAAATCTCTAGCCTGACATACAACCAGAAGCCGTGAAGTTAATACGGTTTTCAGAAGTGGTAACATATTAACTCATTATCACAGCTTCCGGAAAATGTTCCGTGTATCAGATTAGTTGCTTAGAGAGATCAGGGTGCTGAAAAGTTAGGCTAGAGAGTTAATTTTTAATGGGAGAAGGCAGGATAAGACCGAAGCCACTTTAATGGGTAATGGGGAGATCTGGACAATCAGAGAATTATTTGTGGGGCCAGGGAAGGGTGACGGAAGGATCGACTCAGGGGACCGTGTGTGTGTGTGTGTGTGTGTGTGTGTACAGAGATGTAGATGTTTCATGACAGACTTAAAAACTAAATTCCTCTCGGACTCTAGAAACAACAGCACATAACACATTCGTTTTAAAGAACCACAGCAGGAATTTTTCCTCAGGCTTACTGTTAGGAAAACACATCATTTGCCAAAGTCACTGGTTTATTCTTATCTCATGGCCACTATGCATATGTCATCAGATGGTGTGTCTGTCTTTTCTCTGCCTGCGGTAGAGCTCATTGCCAAATATGTGACCTACCTCCAGCAACGATGGCCTAAGTGATGAGTTACGGGCCGGCTCTTCCTTCGTGAGCTTCATAGTGTTTCCCTACCACCGTTTCCTCTCGGTGCCCTCATCCTCCTTGGCCTGCTCTGAAACGGATGATGCACACCACGCTAGACTTTTAGCCTGCCAAAGTCCATCATCCTCACCTCTAAAGATATGCCTCCTGCTCCTCTCGTTCTCTCTGAGGACCGCACCTTGGGCTTCGCAGTCAGATGAAACCCTTACGCCTCTGATGTCTTACCCATTCCGTGCACTCCATCCTCCCCCATGGCCAGTCCCTCCTCCTGGCTCCCCAGCCACATGGAGGGCACAGCCCCTCAAGCCCTGCACTTTCTCCCCTTGGCCCCGCCTTTCTGCCCAGTCACCTTGATTTGCTGACCAGACGGCACAAGTTCAAAGAGCCACGCCTAAGGCTGATTTAAGGAACACACGCGTCTTGCAGAACTAAATTGCCTCCTAGAATGTGGCATTTGCTCAGACTGGGAGCTTTGCCTGTGTTTTTAGCCCCCTCTTTCCTAACAGAGCGCCAAGAGGCCTGCCCCACACCACATTGCCCCGAAGATGCCCAGACAGGGCCATGTGCTGGGCAGGCTCCACTGGGTTTCCAGTTGCCGGGCACCTCCATTCTTGCTTGCTGGGAGTTTGGTTCTCAGCTCCGGGGTTTTGCGTAGCGGGTCCTCAGCGGGCTCCAGCATCCACATTTCCAGTCCAGCTCCAGCTCGTTAGCTCACATATTTCTCCTCTCTTCTTTGATTTCTCCAGGGGGTGCTGCCCCTTGCCGCCTCTTGTGCATTTTTCCCCTTGCTAATGTCTTCACTATCAAGAAGTTCACCTCTGACAGCACTATCCCTTCACCCCTGACCTTCACCCCTGACCTCGTGCTTTGTTGCTGGTGCCAGCCCCTCTCTATGAGGTCTTCATCTCCCAAAAGAAATCTTAGTGAGCTTTCTTGCCTACTAATCTCTGTTGGGATTTCCTCAAAGGATGGGAAATGGGATCTTAATCTCTCTTTCGGGAGCAGCCCCTTGCTCTTCTGCAAAGGCTCCTTGTGCATTCCCAGTAAATCTTGGGCTGCTCTGTGTCCAAGGAGTGGGGCATTGTCAGCGCCTACAGTGTGCTCCTTTGGGCTGGCTGACTGGGCGGCATTAGGTTGAAAACCTTACACTCTGTGCTTGGAATCTGTATGCCTCCCAGTCCCTACATGGGCATGCCTTTTCTTTTCGAAAAGACTGAGTACTAAGTTTCGACATTTGATTTTTCTTTTTGTTTTATTGCTTCCCCTTTTAAATTTATTTTTAAGGATAGCCGAAGACATTTGATTTTTCCCATTGATTTAGAACACGTATTCTAAAATAAGATCGGGGTTCTTATCTCAAAGAGCATGAACTTGAACAAAAGCGACCGCTGGCCTGGGAAAGCAGGACTCCTTTCACCGCTGGGCCCTCAATGTCCCTGTGACCGGGAATGCCACTCCTGCCGTCAATACTGATGCTCTGTGACAATTCAAATAGCAAATTACAAGGATGCTATGTGCCTGCCTCCCTCACGACTATTATAGTCACTCTTCACGTGTACATCCACAGAGGAAATGGGCAAACCGTCACCTGCAGGCACCCCCAAGGATGCCTTTACCCGAGAGCTCTGGGGAGGAACTTAGGGCATTTCTCTGGAACCCCGATCCGGTGACGTTCCTGGTTCTGGACTAACCCGTGACATTCACATCAGGTCGCGCCCCATGGGGGCAGCAAGAGGAGAGAAGAGCGGAAGTCCCTGCAGCCTTTCCCCTGGAGTTTCTAAACACAGAGGAAGAGCGGCATCCTCTAAAGCTGCCACTGCTGAAACATCTGAGCTTAATTCTCTCTGGTAAAGGTCAAGTGAGGAAAACTAACCTTGTTTTCTGCACGCTCTGCTCTCTTTTTCCTAGGCGTCTTTACGTCCCATCATTGCCTGCGAGTCTCTTAAAGGGACAATCATAGTTCAGAGTGACTCTTCAGTGATACAAACACAGCAGTGTCGGATGCATCAGTGTCACAGCGACTGTGTTCAGAAGGAAAGATAAGCTGAACACCGCAAAGTGTACCCTGAAGGCCTTCCCCCCAAGTGGCATTAATAATCACAATGCCCACGGTCTTAGTGGGCCAGTCACGGGTATTTTATCCATAGGCGCGATCACGAGTCAGCCCTACTAAACAACTTTTAGTGTCAGTGGCTGAGTTTAGAAGGCAAGAGGAACTTGTTCTATGCATGGCTATTTTCTAGGAAATGGTCTATAAAGTGTCCTATAAAATTGAACATTCTCTCTCGACTAAAAAAACGAAATGAAATAATAGGGTGTTAGTAAGACGACAATAGCAAAAACAACTTAATAGCTCACAGAAAGCTTTCATTGACTTATACCTGCGTGGAGATTTTGCTTAGAGAAGGTCAGAAAAAATGGTGCAGTAAAAAATGAAAAAGTCTGTCCCTTCGTGAAAGCAGCAGAAATCCTAACAAAAACTGTCAGAATCAACAATCTTGGAAATCTGGAATCTAACCAATAGCTTGCAGCAACGAGTGGAATGCTTAGATCAAGAAAAAAATGTGGTTGATTCTCAGTAAGAGCCCAGTATTGTGGTGTTTGAATTTGCTCTGGTCCCATTCCCTACTCACTAGCATGGCCGTGACCTTGAAGATAACAGGCCACATTCCTAGTACAGATGTCAGGACTAGAGGAAGCAGAATGGACCTTATTTGCAAAGAAAAGGACTTTGAGGGTTGAGGGATTTCTTTTTTTTTAACCTTGCATGGTGGTTCCCTGGAGAACTGGCTAAAAGGGCACTGTTTGTCAAAAATATTTATAGACAAATGTATTATTTGCTGTTGCCTGGGGCAGTGGAAGAAAGTTGAGGTAAAACAGGCTAAACAAAGCACTTAGAAGGAAAGTGTAAGGAATGAGATGTTTTGGGGAAAGGGGACTTTAAAAACCTCTGACATATTGCTGGGGTCTCTAAGGCCACGCACATGCCCAGAACTTTACACTTACTGGCTCAGGAAATACCTGAGAATGCCCCAACCCCTCACCTCTGGCTGACCTTCAAGCTTGGTACAAGTGGAAAGTGAAGGCTAAGGCCAAGTTCAAACTGCCTCACTGACAGTTAAGAACATGTCCTGCCAATACATACACGGAGTGAATCTAAAAACATTGTCTAATCACTGGCTGACCCTTAAGGTAACAGAAGAGATACTTCAGTGACCAAACATGACAAAGAATACAGATTTTACAAAATTAGCTCATAAAAAAATAACTAAACAAAACTCAACAACTAGCAGAAAATGAACCCTGGGGCAGGAAGAGAATCTGATTTCCAGAGTTGTCACATTATAATATTTTAAATATCCAGTTTTCACAAAAGCATATGAGGCATACAAAGAAACAAGGAAGATAGGCCAATACATAGGAAAAAGGAGCAATTAATAAAAACTGCTCTGATAAAGCCCAATAGTTGAATTTCATACAGAAAGACTTTAAGTCACCTATTTTAAATTTGTTCAAATAGATAAAGAAAACCATGGCCAAAGAACTAAAAGGGGTCATGAGAATGATGTTCCACCAAATGGAGAATACCAGTGAAGAGACAGAAATCACTAAAAACAAACAAACAAAACAAAACAAATAGAAATTCTGGAATTGAAAAGTACAATCATTAAAATTAAAAATTCACTAAAAGGCCCCAGCAGCAGAATTGAGCCAGCAAAGGAAAGACTCAGTGAGCTTGAAGACAGATCCCAGTTGCGATGTCTAGTCTGCATAACAGAAAGAAAAAAAAGATAATGAACAATGAACAGAACATAAGAGACCTGTGAGATGCCCTCAGGCATAGAACCATAGGTACAGCGGGACTGGGAGTCCCAGATGAATAAAGAAAGGGGGACAGAATAAATATTTGAAGACATAATGGCGGAAAGAAAAAGACATTTAAACAAACTGTTAAAACCCAAAACAAAGAAAGAATCTTGAAAACAGCAAGAAAGAAGCACCTGGTCACATGCAAGGGAGGAGTCCTCAATAATAAAATAACATTAGATTTTGCCTCAAAAATTATGTAGCCCAGAAGGCAATAGGAAGGTCTATTCAAAGTGCTAAAAGAAAAAAAAAAACATTGTCAACCAAGATTTCTGGTTAAATTATCTTTTAAAATTAAAAGGGAAGTTAAGACATTTCCAGATAAACAATAACTACCAAATGCCAGAGTTCATTGCTAGTAGACCTGCTCTACAAAAAGTGCCAGAAGGAATTTTGGAGGGCAGAAATAGAACACTACCCAGTAAGCTGAATCTCCATGGACATACAATGAACAGCAGTAAAGGTAAATACATAGATAAATGTCAAAGTCAATTATTAATGTCTTTTGAGTTTTTAACTCATATTTTCTGATATCTAACAAAAACAATTACATAAAGTAATTGTGCATCTATATTTCTGGGCACATTCTGTGTAAAGTTGTAAACTGTGACAATAATAACATAAAGGGGATATCAAACTACACGGGGACAAAGTTTTTAGATGTAGAAACTAAATTGGTATTAATTTGAACTGGATAGTAATAAATCAATATGTTAATTAAATCCCCAGGGTAATCACTAAGAAAATACCACATAAATATATACTAAAGTAAAAAAATAAGGGAATTAAAATGGTTCATAAGAAATTGGTACACAAGAAAATATCTATTTAATGTAAATAAAGAATGGAGAAATCAAAGAACATAAACATAGAAATATGTGTGTCGGAGATTAAGTCACAGAAAATAAACATGGAAATGGCAGATACAAATACTCCCTTCTCAGTAATTACATTAAATGTAAATGCTTTAAACTGCCTAATTAAAAAGCTAAGACTGGCAAATGGATATATTAAAATGATCCAAAAATATGCTATCAAGAAGAGGCTCATTTTCATTTGAAAGATGTGATAAGTGGACTTTAAGATAAAATAACCATAAAATATAAAATAGATTTAATAGACTTAAGATAAATTTTTTTCTGAGATGTAAAAGGACATTAAACAACGATGGAAGGGTCAATTCAAGGGGCTGTAACAACTGTAAACACTTATATACCTAAACAGAGCCCCAAATACAAAAGCAAAAACTGATGTAGCAAATGGAAAAATAGACAATTTAACAATAGTCAAAGACCTCAGTACTCTACTTTAAATAATGGACAGAACAAGGAGAGAGAACATCAGCAAGGAAGGAGAAACTTGAACAACTCCACAAGCAAAGAAAACCCAAAGGACATTGATAGAACACCCACCACCAGCTGCCACACGTCCTTCTCACATGCACGTAGAATATTCGCTGGCGTTAACTGTATCTTAGACCATTAAACAGATCTCAGTAAATTCAAAATAATTTTAATCATGCCAAGTCTGTCCTGTGACCACAGTGAAATAAAACTGAAAAATTCCCAAATATGTGGAAATTAAACACACCTGTTAACAACCAGTTGGTCTAAGAGGAAATCAGGAGTAACGAGGACCTACTGGGTATGTGGTTACTGTGGGAAATGATGGTTGCCCACTTTGAATGAACCATAAACCACCGAAATGGCACACATTTTCAAATGGTTCAGAAGTTCCTGTGTTCTCCTAATAACTCTTACCCAGAAGTGTATGAGCTGGTACGTGGTAGTTTCAGCCTCACTTTCCTAAGGAATCTCCATACTGCTTTTCCTCATGGCTGCACTAATTTATAACCCTACCAAGAGTGAATGAGCCCTCTCTTTTTTCTACACCCCCTATTTCTTGTCTTTTTGATAATAGCCATTCTAATGAGTGTGAGGTGGTATCTCATTATGGTTTTGATTTGCTTTTTCCTAATAATTAGTCACATTGAGCCAGCTAGTCCATGCCCCTCTATGTTCCTTGCATTATGCAAAATAGGTAAGCTACAGAAAGAACCTAGGTGTCCATCAATAGATAAAGCATTTAAAAGATGCTAATGAAATACTACTCAGCCATAAAAAGGAACAAACTTTTGCCATTTGTAACTACATGGACAAACCTTGAAGGTATTATGCTAACTAAGTGAATTAAATAAGGCAGAGAAAGACAGAAATATCATGATTTCACTCCTCTGTGAAATCCAAAAGAAGCAAAGCAAACAAACACAATAAAACAAAAACAAATCTTACCTTTTGTGACAGCGTGGATGGACCTGGAGAGTATTATGCTGAGGGAAGTAAGCCAGAGAAAGACAAGTACCATATGATTTCACTCATATGAGGGATCTAAAGAACATACTAAACTAACAACCAAAGTGGAGACAGACTCATGGATACGGAGAACAGACTGACAGCTGTCGGGGGGGGGGGGCGGGGCTGGGTGAGAAGGACGAAGTGATTAAGCAAAGAAGAAAAAGATGCATGGACACAGACAACTGTATGGTGATCGCCAGAGGGAAAGGGGGGTAGGAGAGGGTAAATGGAGATAAATGGTGATGGAAGGAGACTTGACTAGGAGCAGCGAACACACAGTACAGTATACAGATGCTATGTTGTAGAACTGTACACCGAAACCTATAGAATTTAATCACCTAGTGTCACTCCAGTACATTCAATGAAAATAGATAAATAAAAAATAGAAAAGAAAAAGAAAATACAACAAAAACAAGCTCATAGGAGCGAAGAACAGATTGGTGGTTGCCCAAAGGGAGAGGAGCCGGAGAAGGGGCACAGTGGGTGGCGGGAGCCCGCTGTCCGGGGCGGGGTGGCGGCTGCATCTGTGACGGTGACCACTCCGTAGTGAGGCAGGGGTTGCATTATAAGGCTGCATACCTAAAACTTATATAATAAGAAATTTTAAGTAAAAATAAGTAAAGTGGTTCAAATGGTGAATTTAAGTTATGTGAATTTTATATCAACTTAAAAAAAAAACTACTCTGCTTAGCAGAACGCCCTCTGCTTTAGGCATTCCACATTCTCCCAGGTCAAGGCCCCCACAGCGCCCTCCCCTTGAATAGTTTGCCGTCTCCTGCTCGTAACTTTGGGGAAGCAAACTGCTTTCCCAAACATCATTCTGCTAAAATTCAACCAAGGAAGAGTGTTCTGTTTTGCTTTGAATCAGTTTGGAGGTATATATATATATGGTGAAGATGAAATAAATTCGAATAATCCCGAGTCAATTACTGCAATATGATGACCTGACTGGTGATTAGGTGCAGGGAAATAAGGAATGCTAAATCTGGATCTCCGAAATCTGTCCTTTGTGCTTGCTGCCAGACTAGCTATTTATGGACCGTAACTTCTTCAAGGCTTCTCTCTTTCAGGGGAAGATTCCTTCCCCGTCTTCTGATGAAAGCACTCCACCTGATAAATGCTCATGAGAGACATAGGCCTGTGCCTTCTCCCAGACACCTTCCTTCCTGCAAGGTCGGCAGGGCCTCGTCAACCGTGCAAGGATGTCCAACGCACTGCCCACAGGCCTCGTGTGGTCCAGGATGGCCATGAATGCAACCCAGCACAAAACCATGAATTTATTTACAACCATTTCTTGCTCATCAGTTTTCATTCGTGTTTGCGAATTTCATGTGTGGCCCGAGACAAGTCGTCTTCTTCCAGTGTGGCCCAGGGATGCCGAAAGTCTGGCCAGCCTGCTAGCAGCCCTGCACAAAAGCTACGTTCCACAGCCATGGTCACTTGAGTCTCAGGCAACAGATACGGTCTGCAGTAGGCTGGCGACCTCCGGGGGCTTCGTCCGGATGCTGCCCCAGGCTCCAGCTCCCACGTGCGCTGATCTGACTCTGCTCACCTCCCTTCTGCTGGCACAGGCATCTCTGTTTGCCCTCCCGTCCCCGTCCCCGTTTCCCTGCCTCTTCCTCTCTCAGCGGCCACAGAAGGCTGCAGAGACTTGTCCGCAGCGAGACGCCATCGTCACAAGTAAAGTGGAATTCTACTACTAGTGTAATTCGTACTGTATTTTCTCAAGAGTTAGAAAAAGTAATGGTGACAAAAATTAGTGTGAAATATTCTCATCACCATGTATGTAAACTTTTTACAGTGGTTTCTTTCACTCCGCCTGCCACCCTCTCAAAATGCATGTGTGTTTTCCACAAGGAAATGTATTGAGACCTTGAGAAACAGTTTACATTTTATAAAATTTTGAACTTGGAATTACTATTTTGTTACCAAGAAAAATATAATGTAAGTGTAAACTCCTTTTAAAAATTATTTTGTAAAGACATAAATAACTGATTTAAAATTCAATTTGTATTATGGTAATAAAAATGACAAAGTTAAATGTCAGAAGAATATGTAGGGATAGCATGTACTCTTAAGCAATTAATGAGCTGTTTGGGAAATGAATAGCATTTTTAGATTAAATAATTTCTTTTGGAACTAGTTCAATATTATCTTTTAATACCTGAAGCGGAGGGGGTCCCAGAATATTGCAGAAATTATCTGGGGACTAGACTTCTGCTTAATGTTAAACAGAGTCAGTAATAAAAATATATTCTTTTGAAAATTCTCTGTATATATTTTTCAATACTTAAAGGAACTGCATTGCATGCTTACCACTGATATTCTATGCATACTACTCTGGGTACAGTAATATCACAGTAAACCGTTATGTAAATTCAGAAAGAGCAAGATTCACATAGACCATTCTGAATCATATGCCACTGGCTCCTCATTCAGTACCACACTCCCAAGTACTTCTGGGTAAATTAGCTACATCGTCTTTTGTCTGAATTCCCCAATCTCGCTGCCTGCGACCGTCGTGATAGTGAAATCACCTCCATGGAAGGAAGACAGTGTGAGTGCGTACATGTGAGTGGATTTTCCCTTTTGATGATCAATTTTGCCAGCCAAGGCCTTAGAGAAGTATTTTACAACAGTGAAAATATGTGCAAACATTCTCTTTCATCAACGTATTTGTAAACTTTCTCCGTTACTTCCTAGGATAATGTTGTTGACTTCCACTGATAACTATAATTATAATGGGCTCCACTAATTGGTAATTGGCTTAACTGTATTTTCCAAGCACCCCTATGGTATTAAAGAGTGATCGCTAAGGGTTTAATTTTTTACAGTAAGTCAGATGAGCCACCAGAGCCACTTAAAAATGTCTTAGACATCTTCATATCTCTTTATTGCCCACAGTGGGCAGTCAACATTTGCTGAGCAGAAGGTAAGCATTTTACAATGACCACACACTGTATATTCTGCATGAATGGATTTTTATATTTTAGAACCACTTAAGGTAGTGTTCAAAACAACGGTCTATCTTTGTGTCACACAGAGTTATGCATGTGGCTACTTAAAGGCTATCTCAGGGACCGCCATTCTGTCATGTCCCAGCCGGGCCCCAAGCTCACCCCGCTGGTGCCAGCCCCGCTCTCAGCCCACCGGGCCTCCCCAGGAGAAAGGGGAATTCTGCTCTGTCTGGGGCCGTGCTGTAAACACACTCCTGTTTATGACGTCCGCTAATGAGAAACAGGCTTGCTGGAAGCGTGTCTCTGAGGACATCTTTAGAAAATAAAGCTCCCTAGATAAATTGAAAAGATAATATTCAGTAACGTGTAAGCGAAACATAATAGAGAGCTGAAAAGGAGACTCGGCAGATAGAACTTGGATGTGTCAGCGTGGGCTCTGGGCTGAGACTTTGGGGTGTCTGCAGTCATCACGCCTCCCTGCTCCCCTGGCAGTCGGTTTTCTGCTTGCTGGGCCCTCCCTCCCGCCCCCAGCTTCGCTCGCCCGCAGGGGGGTTCTCTGGGCTCATTACCTCTCTGGGATCAGTCAGGCTGTCTCTTCCTCTTTCCCTTCTGTTTAAAGCATCTAAGAGTTTACAGTCTTCTAATCTTATGGCTCTTCCTGTAGATCTTCTCAGATAGCTTCTGTATCTGCCTCAGACCCTTTATTTTGAAAAGCACTAACTTTTGAATGACAGTCTTCATGAATGGAAAGTTTTGCCAGGTTATGCCACACTGAGCATTGATTTTTTTCTTCCTTTGGCAAATAGTTTCATCTACAATATAGAATTTGTCACTCACAGTAAAGTGTATAATAATAAACAAGTGACATGACTTGCTTATTTTTCTCTGGCTTCTCATCAAACTCATGGTGTCTTGATTCTCTCTTCTCTATAATCTGCAGCTCCTTTAAAAGACACGAATCACTCACTGGCCATCAGTTTATGTGTCGGAGCACCAGGAACTACGATTTCAAATGCAGTTACTCACACATTCTAACTGTTTCTGTCGGCCGGTTCTCGCTCCCCTTTGCCATCACGGGCTGTTTGCTTTCCTGACGCCCCCGAAAGGGCGGTGTTGGCCGCGCCCCACCTGGATCAGATGATCTTCTCTGGACGACATGTATGGGTTGTGTTCTTCCGTGGGAAGATGCGGAGTCTATGTCCAACACCATTCAAGCAATATTCCGATGTGTTTTCCTTGGGCTAGAGATGCCATATGGTACGGCACGACGTTTCCTCTGATTGGAGGTTTTCTTCTATGTGACAGCTGGAGAACGTGGGGCTGGGAGCGCCCCCACAGGGCGTGCAGGGTGTCGGTTCCGTCTCAAGGCAGAAAGTAGGCAAAGAACCTGGCCATCTCCCTGGAAGATTCCTCTACGACGACCTCTACTACTGTTATACTTTCACCATTTCACACACTTTCTCTTTTGATAGCTTTGACTGCTGCAAATAGGGTAACAGAAGAGAATCAGGCCTTTCTCTGTGAACTTCTTCATGCTTGGTCTCATTTGCACTTCATAATTGATGAATGATAAAGACACGGTCGGTAATAGGAATACTATTCAATGGAGGCTCTAAGAGATTAAATAAATTACCAGATCAGGCTTACTAAGTTAGGAGCAGACACTTGCCGATTTATACATTTGGTCTGTAAATAGCCGATGGGTCCACACTTACAGGCTTTGGACCTTCAGAGCTCAACAGACTTATTTCAGAGAAGCTGACATACACACGTGTATCTATAAACTGAGCACATTTCACAGTGATATCTTCATCAGTTAATTCGATGTGGTGACTGAAGTACAAATTTACTTTTTAAATTTTATCAGGTTTAGAGTAAATTGGTATTATGGTTTCTTAAGAATGATGACTGAAGATAAAATTACTACCATAGTGCCTGGGTTTTTTTGTTTTTGTGTGTGACACACAGTGGGCGGCAGAACAGCCTGGACACGCAGTGCTCCCGATTGGAAGCTCAGCACCCCTTCCACTCCATCACGTGTGAGAGTGACACATCAGATCACACCCGTTTGCTATGCATAGTGGAGTTGCAGCAAGCAGACGGCCAGTTTACTTGAATTCAACTGCAGGAGACGGTCCAACGTAGAAATCACGCAAATTAAACGTAGGCGACTGTGTCAGGTATCTTACCCCACAGGCACTGGCCCCAGGCGAGTGGTCAATGCAGCCTGAAAGAGTGAGCTGAGCTTGGTGAATCCTATGAGCAAAAGGGTTGCCTCCTTTCAAGGCTTTCAGCCATTGATAGAGAATTAAAATGTGTTGTTCAACCTTAAGTAGGTGGATGGTGATGGAGAAACTGGATGAATTAATTTAGGGCTTTAGAGAATCATTGATTAAGGAAAAGATATTCTGGTATGTAATTGGCCAAGTAGACCTATTATTCTCTGATTATAAGTTTCCCTTGGAAAATTAATAAATTGGCCTCTCTATCTTCTGTTTCTTTTGAGCGAGGCTGTTTGAACAGTGTAAATAGGTTCTCGGGTGCTTCATAACCTCCTCCTGCTGAACCAAAGTAACAAGTGATCAAGGTCTCACCCTGCTGGCCCAAGGACTAGACTGGCTCCCTGTGAGCTTGCCAAGACAGAAACACCCAATCGGTGAACCGGAATTCCTCTGTCACATCTACCATATCAACCAGTCTCTCACAGAGAAGTTTCCAGTCAATTTTTTTCTTATAACTTGTGATGATTAATTTTATGTGTCACCTTGACAAGGATAAAGGACACCCAGATACACTTCTGGGTGTGTCTGTGATGGCGTTTGCAGAAGAGGTTAGCACTCGAATCAGTGGACCGAGTTCTGTGGGAAGGCCTGTGTTCGCCAGTGCGGGTGCACCCCGGCCCGTCCACGGAAGACTCCGGCAGAGCAAAAGGCAGAGGAAGGGCGAATGTGCTCTCTTCTTCGCCTCCTTTTTTCTAAAACACAACAATGAACACTTATTTTTCCTTTTTTGTTGAATTTATTGGAGCGACACTGATTTACAAAACTGTACAAGTTTCAGATGTACAACTCCATGGCACAGCAGCTGTACACTGTGTTCTGTGTTCGCCACTCCAAGCCAAGTCCCTGGCTGTCACTGTTCATCCTGCCACACCCTTCCCTCCCTCCCTCCCTCCGCTCTTCTTCCCCACGGGCTCGCTTCTCGAGCTGGGCAGTCCATCTTCTAATGTCCTTGGACGTACGAGCTCCCGATTTTCGGGCCTTGGTTGCCATACACACATGAACCAGTTAATACAATATCTTATATGCCGCTCTCCCTGTAAATGCTGTTGGGTCTGTGTCTGTTGGAGAAGCCTGGCTTGTTATTCCACAACTGTTGTTAATTTGTGACCCTTATCTGCTCTGCCATCTAGTCCTTGCATCTTTGGTATTTGAGGTTTTAATATCATTGTTTCAATACATAATTAGAACAAGAATAGACAGCTAAGCCATATTATGAATTTATACATACTTTGCCAGAACAAGTGTAAACACATCAAAACCCCCTGGGATGGTGTTGATAAGGATCTAACTCTTCCTTTCTACGTGCCATACACTCTCCTGTGGACTCTCTTATCTTACTAATTTTTGCCTGTGTTTAAAGGCACAATTAAATTGAGGACAACAAATCTACCTCAATCCACTTGGAAAATAGTTTACCATATGTCCAGCTTGTCTCCCATTTCTTGGCTAGCCAATTTTCATGTGTCATAACTACATTGAAAGGAAAGGAAATGTTTGTATGGTTGGTCTGTTTTCATGTGGCTCAGCTCTCTTTATTTGTATTTTTAGCCAGGAAAAAAAAAGTTGTCATCTTCCAATTTCTTTCTGTGTATTGTGATGTCTTTTCTGGGTATATTTTATTTCCTATGCCTGAGTGAGTTTCCTAATGAACTAGTCAACTAATAATTACGTATTTTCTATCTCGGCTATAAATATTAGCAGGATGATGGAAGTACCTATTAACACCAATGAAACAGTTTCACAGTAAATACTAATTTTGTGATATTATAAATGGAATTATTACTTAGTAAGAAAAGTTTCTATATAGGTGATAAGTATTTATACAAGTATCCAAAAGTGGCCATGAATACATTATGTTACAGGCACTGAACCACTTTTTGGAGAATAAGAAGCATTTTTAGAAAACATTAGAGATATAAGTTGATCCAGTTTTTGGAAAAGGAGTCCAAGGAAAATTTTGCTAAGAGTAGTGTGGATACCATTACATTGTTTATGCAAAGAGTGCTTCCAGTGATTTGTGACTCAAGTGATTTTGCCAGCAATTAGAAAAATTCCACTGAATCTCAGGAATGACATCATTTTAGAAGCTTTAATCATCGATATAAGTAGAGGACTGTTTATTTTCATTTCAAACTCACTGTGGGATTTTCATGCTAAAAGTACCTAGGTGATATATTTTTAGGCCAACATGATAAATATATTGCCAATGGTTTTAAACGAGATCACAAGCAAAATATAACCAAAGACACTGAAATAGAGAACAGGCTGACAATGACCAGAGGGGAGAGGGGAGGGAATTTCAGGGGGAAAGGGGAAGGGTTTGCAGGGACAAGTATAAAGGACACATGGACAACAACTAGGGGGGATGGGAATGGGAGGGAGGTGGGGAGGGCTGGGGGGTGGGCTGGGATGTGGTAAAGGACAGAAAACTGTACTTGAACAATTAAAATAAAAAAAAATCAAGGACATAAAGGTCTGCAGCAATAAAAAAAGAGATCAAAGGTAGCATCTAAATTAGAAATTGATCTAAATGATCAATTTCTTTACTTTTTTACTTAATAGTTCTCTCAAATAAATTCAGTTTTATGTTAAGGTGGCATAGTGTCTAATTGTAACTTTCTATTCTATCAATAAAAAAGGAAAGTAGGCATAATATACTTGGCATCTTTGAAAATGTATAATGTCTTTCTAAATATTGGTCTCTATGTTATGCTCTTAGCAACTTTATTCTCTGAGTGACCAAAATTTGACAGTGAGTCCCTAGACATGACCAATTAAAATTGTGTTTATAATTATTAACTCACATTTATGGATGAAATAGAAAATGTCTTGCCAAATCTTCAATTAATTTGACTGCAGTGTAAATTTTTGTGACGATGATTATCTTATAATAGGCTTCCCATTAACTGAGGATGGCAGCAAAGGAGTAAAAATTTTACTGGTTTTTAAGAGCCATTTTTTTAGACCTTAAGGCATGAATTATTCCTAAGCTTTCATTGAAGACAATCACAATATGTCATTTATTTCCCTTTGAAAGCATTCCACTGGGATTACTCTGTGTTTCTTTGTTTGTGGTATAATTATGGCAAGTTCACCTAAGGGTAGTGTGGTAAGTGTAGACAGTTTTGGCTCATTGCGATACACAGGGACTACATTTGGCCTTCCAAAAAAGGACTGCTTGGTCCAAGAGTTTTAGCACGCAGCATCTGGAATTCGGGATAACTTCATGTTTTTCTGAAAGCCCTGGTTGACGTTCCGGCTGAGTAGCATCCAGAGCATTTGCCGTCCTTCCGCCAACGTTTCTTGTCCAGGCGACAGACACTGCCATCATGCTAAGGGCGTCCAGCTAGCACCTGCTAATTCCCTGCACCCCCTTGTGGGCTGGAGAGAGGGAGGCCTTTGTAGGATGGGAATAGATGTGAATGCAAACTTTAATTAATTGACAGCCTGTATAGATTGCCATGAAAATTATTTCAAATCAAATCTAACATCAAAGTTTCTGTGACAAAGCAACCTCTTATTAGCAGCTTGAGTTAATTTGAGATCGGATAAGTTAAGGCAAGAATGTGGGCTTTCTTTTTATTGAATATGTTAAATTCCAGAGTGTGAAAAAATAACCTTCCCCTGTGGTTCTGTGATGGGTGGTCGCAGTGGAAAACTGTTCAACAAAAGTATTTAAAATACTGATTCAGGGATGGGTAATCTTTGAAAGCCTTTATTTTTAGTGTCCCTTGGTGAATCCAATTTTCTGAATATTCTTAAAGAACATCTGTGCATCAATCTTTAATTTAGGTTCAATGACAGAACAACAAAAACGGTTTCTGGACCCAGCCAGGTCTGGGTTTAAATTCTGTGTCCCTGGTTGTATTAACCCCTCTAGATGTCAAATTCCTCTTCCTAGTATTCAATTAATACAGGTTCGCTCTCCCTTATTCATAATGCCAAAACCAGAAAACCACTATTTTTTTTCTTATTTGGCAGCAAAACCTGTTCTGACCTGTACCCATAGCCAGCACACCTGACCAGAACTGACATGAATTTATTTACAGCCTTTACTTATTTCATCCTCTGCAGTTATGTATACTTTTCAGTGAGAAAGTATTAATGTTGATTGCAAGGCGATACCCCAGGCCCTAAAACTTGAAGATTTATGAATTCGGAGACATTCAGCCCAAGGGGTTTCACACAGGTGCTATGGGCCTGTAAGACCGGCTACAGGTGTTGATGGGCGGAGTAAGAAAGCAGTGAGTATTTATTAATGGCGCCTGGCACAAAGTAGGCATGCTACAAATACTTTTTCCTTTGTTTCTTCACAGAGAAATGTCCTCTGCCTAATTATATTGCCATTCAATGATTATTTCCCTCCTTAACCTCCCCCAATAAAAGGGTGATTGATAACATCATTAAAAAGGACACTTTTGGTTTAGATCTATAAGATGGAACAAACAAACTGCAATCATTGATTTTGAGATGATTCCACCACCATATTACAGTTTTTAAAAAAGGCAATGCCGCCCTGGCTGGTGTAGCTCAGTGGATTGAGCGCGGGCTGTGAACCAAAGCATCGCAGGTTCGATTTCCAGCTAGGGTACATGCCTGGGTTGCAGGCCATAACCCCCAGCAACCACACATTGGTGTTTCTCTCTCTCTCTATCTCCATCCCTTCCCTCTCTAAAAATAAATACATAAATAAAATCTTTTAAAAAAAGGCAATGCCCCCCCCGGACATTCAGGGGGTGTGCAAGAGGCTGGGAACAACACGGAACGGAAGACCCCGAGGAACCTGAGGGCTGCAGTTCACTCCCACAAGAACAGTGGATGGTTAGACAACAGAGGAAGTTATTCAGAAGGAAAGCCTAAATATTTCAAGTGTTCGTCTGACTTCAAGAACGGATGGAGAGGACGGGCCCCAGGGCACGCAAGGTGAAAGCAAGGTCAAGGAGAGAACGACCTCACACAGTGTTAGCGTGGATGACCTTGAGGACATGCTGTTCTTACCCATCAGTTCAATGCGACGATAATACCCATTTATTTCTGCTTTAAGATGAACAGTTTTCTGAGTGCATCTTGGCAAATGAGTTTTTTGTTTTTGTTTTTTTTTAATGAGGCTCTCAGTGCTGTTTACGGAGCCTGGACCAGTTGTCTGAAGACCCGGAGTGGAGCAGTGAGCAGTCTGCTGTGTGGGTGGAGTTACTGCTCCTTCCCACGGTGGTGGGAAGAGGGAAAAAACACACACGGAGGAACTTGGGACAGAAATTCAAAATATATCTTCTGCCGATTCTTTATTTCCAGGTACTCTGTGGCAAATAGCAACTGTGTCGGTACAGTTAGTGTTTGGCCAATGAACCCTCATGATCACCCAGAAAATCAAAACAGAAAAAGTCGTACCATCCAATGGGACGTGTGGGCTTGTTCTCTTTCCCTGTGGACAAGATTACACTTCACACGTGGGATTTTCATTGAAGACTCTGTTTCAATGTTAAAAAGATCTCTCTTTTCTAAAAGAACATCGGCTTGAACAAATAATCCAACTATAATTAAAGGAGCATTAACAAGTTTTCGTAGAGTGAAAATCTGACAGTGGCATTTTATACCACAGAGAAAAGATGTCATGACATGTCCTTAGTCTCCCTTCACAGGGTTCTCAGGGAGTCTCACCGGGTCGCCATGCAGACCGGAGAAGCACCGGACCTGGTCTAAGGGGAGAAGGGGGTCTAAGGGGAGAAGGGGGTCGAAGGCCTGTGGGAGCAGGACCACACCAGAGCGCGTTCGTTGCCCAAAAGGAGACGAAAACGTTTCATTAACACCCATCAGATCTCTCACTTGGTGACTCGTGGGCTCCTAAAACACGTCCCTGTATTCTTCTAGGAATGTTTCAATGTGGACTTTGAGAAATACCATGCTGTATGCGTGTGACAGGTGGTTTTCTGTGTCAGCGTGTCTGGGCTGTTGCACCCAGAGGTCTACTCGAACACCACGCTAGGTGCTGCGGGAAGGTGTGCCGTCCGCATGGCTGACGTCTGCTCTCAGGGGACTGGAGGTAAAGGGGTGGACTCCAGTGAATCTGGGCGGCTCTCATGCAACGGGTCGGAAGCTTTGAGAGCGAAAACTGAGACTTCCTGCGGGAGCAGACATTCTGCCTGTAGACTGCAAACCGAACTCCTGCCCGAGTTTCCAGCCTGCCCCCTGCCCCCGGCCCTACACACTTCAGTTTGGCAAACCCTCACTGTCCCCTGAACTACCGCCTTCGTTCCGTTTCTCTGGAGAACCCTGGCGCATGTCACCTCCAATCACTGTCGATCACTTCGTTATGGTTTATATGTTGGAAACGTACAGACAGAAATCACAGAGAATTTGAAATGCCTGTCAGTAGAGCTGTTCTCAGTCGTTTATGATTAATACCTTAAAATTATACCGAGGAACCCGGGACCTACATAAAAAGAAGGCAGGCATGTTCGTCATTCTGACTGATCACTGAATGAGACTGCTGAGGACTCGATCAATCAAAATTTACCTTTTGAATGCGTCAGAAAATTTTTCACTGGGGACCAAAATTGAGAACGTGAGTTCCTGGCTACATGGATATAGTGCCGAGCACCAGCAAGAAAATGAAATAGCGTGGGTACACTGCATCCCACTGATCCAGCATCCCAATAATATAAACGTTGCTATAAGTAGTTTAAGGCAAATGAAACAGAAAGGCATTTTTACAAGTAGTCAATCTAGGTTCCAAAAGTCCTCTTATTCAACTTTTCTGGTTTTTAAAACTAAATTAAATTAAAATGTTATTGTGTTTTTTCCATGACCATTTACCCCCTTATATGCTCTTCACCCTCACCCCCACACAATGACCACACTGAACCGTCCTTCAGTACAAACTAGGAAACAACGCACAGGCCTCTCCCTGCCTTGCCATTGCTCGGCATGGGACCGTGTGCGAGAACGTTCTGAAAGGAAGGAGGTGCAGGGTTGCATTCTAGGTGCTATTTTCATTAGAGCGAACCAGTGATCAGTTAATTACTCTCAGACTCAGTTTCCTCCTCTGTGACATGGGAATGAAGGCGCCTGCCTCAAGATGAGGTTGTGAGGACTGATGAGACACAAGGGGTAAAGAGCGCTGAACAAGGGCAGCGTTCACTCTCGTTTCCTACTCTGTGCTCGCCCGTTGGGCGCCCCTGGCTTGTGTGGGAGCGCAGCACAAGCCAGGGCGGTGGCGCCCTGGGAGCGCCCACCGCCGGAGCTCCAGCGGGTCCCTGCCGGTTTTTTTAATGTATTTTATGGATTATGTCATGAAAGGCAAGGACCTACATCCAAGGTTGCTCTATCCAGCAAAGCTTTTGTTTAGAATGGAAGGGCAGATAAAGTGCTTCTCAGAAAAGGTCAAGTTAAAGGAGTTCATCACCACCCAGTCCCTGCCTTCTTGAAGCCACAGTGCCTAAGCTGAGCGTCTTGCCCTCCTCCTGCCCGTTCTTCCTTTGAACTTGGTCTATTTGCATGAGATTGTGTCCCAGCACAGATCTGTCCTGTTCTGCCTTTGATCCCCCAACAGGCTCTGACGTCTGAGCTCCCTTCTCCTGGGCAGGACCCTTCTCTGCCACGTGTTTTGCTCTGTTCCTTTGCCGTCACTGTTTTTCCTGAGGCGGTGCAGCCGAAATGTGGCTCCAGATGCAAAATGTTTTCAAATAAATTTTCACTCAAGGTTACTCAGTTAAAACTGAATAGTCACGATGTATCTTTGTTTTATATTTCATTATTTAAAAAACAGATTTTTGCTATTTAAACAAAGTGGGAAATCAACACAAGTGAAACGGAAATTGCGTGTGTGTGCGGTGAGGAGCAGAGCATGCTCGGTGTGGCGCCTGCAGCGGCCAAGGGCTGTGTAGGCACAGTTGTCCTAATGCCTGGTGTTCGAGTGACACAGACGTGGGAAAACATATGCCCAGCATTACTCTCATGAACAGCTACAAGGCAACATCACTCATCATTTCCACACTGACAGTGTTCCCATTTTCTCTCGCAAATGTCTTCTTAATGACGAGCTCAGTATGGCTCAAATAATACTAATGCACAATATGTCTTAGGCATGCAGCAACTGAGAGATTTGTGATTCTTCATCATTCCCTGCTTATCTTTTATTCTTATATATTCCTCTATTGTTATTATTGTTATTATTATTGCAAATTCAGCCTGATTAGGTTAAAATGCTCCCTGTCACCTAGTCCTTATATTTCTATTTGGCACACTAGCCAAATTAGGGCAAGAAGTAAAATTTTCCTTTAGTGCAGATATTTCATATCTGAAGTCAAAAATATGACATTAAATACTAAACCTTTAGCATAAAGTCTTTAATGTTAAATTTCTCATGTTAACAAAAGGAGTCACCAAAAATTTCCTTATGAAGGAAAATAAAAAACTATGGAGAGTAGTGTGAAATAAAACATAGCAGCATAGTTGAAATCACGATATGATTATCAAAATTCATTGAAGATATCACATTTTATTGGCTTTTTTTTTTTTTTGGTGAAATGCTACTAGGGCCTTTCTGGCAATGGGCCACTGTAAGTTCTGTGAGGTGGGGTTTTGCTGGTATGAAGACAATGGTGGCCAGGATTCAAGACTCATTGAATTGTATCCTGCCCATCATTCTGTTTCCCCGAAGTTTCTCATGGGAGTGAGAGTATATGGAGCATACATAACACCAGGGACATAAGGTTTACAAAAACAATTGTGTGCATATGTGTGTATTTCATTCCTTTAAGACACAATCTGCAGAAATGAAAACTATAACTAAAGCTGAACACAATGTACCCTTTTCAGCTTTGAGAAAATGATTGCTGATAAGCCTTTTTTCCTGGCTTGCTCTTACTGGGACACTGTCATTCAAATAATAATAACAACAACAACAACAACAATAACAACAATAATAAATCCAGGTATTCCATTCCTGCCCAAGATGCAATAACAATGACTGACTTTTCCTTCTTGCCCCAAACGACCATTAAGTGGACAAAATATATGAGAAAATGCTTTGTAAAATGTAGGACCTCGGACAAAAGACGGTGGTCTCTGAGAAACAGAAAACAAATGAGGATACTCCTTCAATTAACTCAGTTTATTGCTGTGATTGAGTGTCCAGCTGCAGTGCAAGGAGGGGAAACCTAGGCAGAAGGCTCTGTGGTCCCTACATTGAGGAGAGCAAGCTAAGGGCCCACGGAAGCCGAGACACCTAGAGTTTCTCCTAGACAGAGTCCCAGAGACGAGTGAACTGAGAGATCAAGAACTCTGGGGGAAGAGCCATTAAAAAAAACCTCAAGATGCTGGTGTAGTGCTGCGTTCACCAACCACACTGAACACCCCTGAGATTCGTGGCTGATTGGGGAGAGCACACAGAAAAGCCTTGTGTCCACAGAGTGAGCAATGTAGTTCAGGGTAGCTCTGTTTGCACATAAAAAAAACTTAAAATGAAGTGTTGCAGGTTTGATTCCCAGTCAGGGTACATGCCTCGGTTGCAGGCCATGGCGCCCAGCAACCGCACATTGATGTTTTTCTCTCTCTCTCTTTCTCCCTCCCTTCCCTCTCTAAAAATAAATAAATAAAATCTTTAAAAAAAGAAAAAAACACTTATAAAAAAACTTAAAATGAAAATCTGAAAGGATCAGTTTCCAAGTAACATCATTGTGTCCCATAAGAAAGCACAAGAGCATTTAAGGGATTATAAAAATGTCTGGCCTTCGATAAGATAAAAGCCACCATCTCTGGCAATAAAAACGTATCAGGCATGTTAAAAGTGGGAAAGTGTGAAACAGGAGAAGAATCAATTGATCAAAATTGCTCAGAAGAGACGAGATGTTATAATCGATATAAGAATGGTAAATAGTTATTGCATTCTGTTTTAACAAAAAAGAAAGATAACAGAGACATGGAAGATGTAAAACACCTACAATGCTGTCTGACATGGAAATTACACTGGAGAGGATTAAGGGCAGATTAAACTTTTCAGAAGAAATGATTCATTTTTTAAAAAGTTATACAAATATCTAAGCAAAATAATAACCATGTAGCACAGGTTTTCTAAGATAGGTAAATTAAAACATGTCAATAATATAACAAAAGTTAGGGGAGAAAATAGTGTAAGGTTTTCAGACTAAATGTGATATGGTAACGTATTTCATGAATACAGACGATGATAAATAAAAATGTATGCTAAAAGCCTTAAAACAATTTCTAAAATAACCAAACATGGAAAATAAAATGGTATCATAAGATATATTTAATTAATAAAAACAAAGGCAAAAATTTTGTAAAAAAGCATAAATGACAGCCAGAAAAATAGAAAAAAAAATAGCAAGACAGTTGATTTACACTCAACCATGACAACCGCACTAACTGTAATTGGTCTAAATACCACAAACCAAGTCAGAATTTGTCAGACTGGATTAAAAAAAGCTACACCTATTTTTAGTAACACTCCCTCATTATATGTGTCCTAAATCAAGTGCAGACTTTGCAAGAATGTCGTCTCTTTTTCCTAAACAACCTGACTAGAGTTTCATCAAGCTTAGTGACCCTGCCTAAGGAACAGCTCTGGTCCTCTTGACCTACCATTTTCTGGGGGACCGTGCAGGATGCGACTGATTTCAGTCCTGTGATCAGGCTGCTTATACAACACAGGTGAAGGATCCCACTGATGTAGCTAAGGTCTCCGATCAGGTGACTCTGAAGTGACAGAAGTGAGATTACCAATGCAAAAGAACCTATGCATCCCAATGTTCATAGCAGCACACTTTACAACAGCCAAGTGCTGGAAGCAACCTAAGTGCCCATCAGTAAATGAATGGATCAAAAAACTGTGGTGCATTTACACAATGGAATTCTATGCAGCAGAGAGAAAGAAGGAGCTCCTACCCTTTGCAACAGCATGGATGGAGCTGGAGAGCATTGTGCTAAGAGAAACAAGCCAGGCAGTGAGAGACAAATACCACATGATCTCACCTTTAACAGGAATCTAAACAACAAAACAAAGAAACAAGCAAAATATAACCAAAGACACTGAAATAGAGGACAGACTGACGGTGACCAGAGGGGAGAGGGGAGGGAATTTCAGGGGACAATGGGAAGGGTTTACAGGAACAAATTTGGAGGACACATGGACAAAAATTAGGGGTGGGGGGTAATGGGGGGAAGAGGGGAGGGATGGGTGGGTGGGCTGGAATGGGAGTAAATGGGAGAAAACTGTACTCAAACAATGATTAAAATAAAATTAAAAAAAAAAGAAGTGAGATTACCCCCGTGAGCATGTCCTTAAAGGGACAGTGCCCCACCTTAGTGAAAGCCTGAGGGGGGACTGCACAGGGGGTCTAGAGGAGGTAGGCTGTGGCATTGTGGGGGGGATAATGGGGGGACCTGGTGACATTCTCTAAGACATGAGAAGTTCCTGGCTGAAAGTTATCAGGAAAACACGTCCTCAGTCTTTTAATGACTAGAGATGGAATTTTTGGTGGAAATGAACAATGGTACAGTGCATTTGTAAAGCCGTTTGGCAGGGGTACACAGAGCTATCATATGATCCGACGATTCCATTCCTAAGTCTTTACTCAAGAGAAAGGAAAACATATTCCTACCAAGGATTACACATGAGTGTTTATAGCAACTTCATTGTAATAACTGAAAGCTGGCTACAACCCAGGTGCCTGTCAGCACGTGACAGGTTAAAGCCGCAGTTAGGTCCGCATGCAACAGACTGCTTTTTAGCAGTGAAAAAGAATGGACGACTGATACACTTTATTCAATAAATTAGCCTCAGAATAATCATACTGAGTTAAAGAACTGAAGCCATAAAAAGACATGCATTTTATGATTTAATTGTACACTTAAATGTGTGTTGTTTATGATATCTCAACTTTAACTTTATAAACCTGTTTACTACTGGAAAGCAAGAACAGAACTAAGGGCTCCTTATACCCAGACGTGGAAGACAACCTGGAACACACTGCAGCCTCTGGTTACAACGCCCCGACAGCCCGGGGCGCACAACAGCAGCCCCCGCCCCCCCACCCCCCGCTGTTTTTTCATCTGATTATAATCTAATAAAAGCCCAAAGGCCCCTCAGGGCTGGTGCATCTCTCTACACCCTGCCCCTCACCTTTCTTGGAGAGTGAATAAAAACCTTACTCTCTACAAAAAAGTAAAAATTAAATTAACAAATGAAAAAGTAATGCTGTTTTGTTTCAAGCCCTGAACTTTCCGTTCCTCGGGGAACTCTTCAAAGGGAAGTCGGGGAATGCAGGCACAAGGGCGGGGTTGGTACTGGAACATCGCTTGGCCCCGTGAAGGGGTGCAAACCTACCAGCAGCCTTTGGGCTGGTTGACATTTGTAACTGATAACCTGAATGAATGCCTAGTTAAGTCTTTTTTTTTAAAAAAAAAACTCGGCTGAGCGTCCTCTGCATCATCAGTGAGTGTGAGATCCTATCAGCTGCCGCCAATTTTAATCTCAGAAACAAGAACTAGGCCTGTCACACAGATTTATCCTTAACATCTATCTGACCACACTTTCAGATTCAGGTACACATCCCAAATGTAGCTTGGAATGAGTTTCATATGTTGGAATTGTATCAGTCACCTGGTCTATGCATAAATGTTATTGCAAGAGTAAAATCTATAATAATTGGTAATGATTATGAAACCTCAGAATTTTTTGTGCAAATTATTGAGAACGTGTAAATAGTCAAATAAAGAGCAAAATACACTGGCAGGTAACTGGCATATAATGAAGGGGAATAGAGATGGAAATTCAGTTTTTGTTATCTTGAAATCTAATTTAATTACTCCTTTGCAAATTGCTACATCCAAGATATAGTGGTAGTTTTTTTCCCCCAGTAATTGTGTGAAATACGAAATTCGAGAAGGGAGTAAGGTGGAAATACACAATCTAAATGAAGGCCATGATCTTAAATTGGACGCTGAAAAGACTTAAAAAGTACTTTTCTCAGACAGCGCTCAGCAGTCGGCTTTAGTGTGTGGTACTGCTACAGAGAGATGGTGCCATTATCAGCAAAGCACTGTCAGCTTCAAAATTAGAACAGAGCTGACCCCACACTAGTCGCTCCGCTTGTGGGGAGGAAGGAAAGTCTAACACTTTTACTGAAACAGTGCCAAGAAGTCTACCGGACTGGAAGATGCGTGGCCCTTGGAGAGTTACTGGCTCACTTTCTGCTCCCTGAAAAGGGAGAGGACAACTCCTCCCCGAAACACGAGGTCTCTCTGTGTCCCTCTGCACGTCACCCATCCGGATGCAGGCCGGTGGCCATACTGCCCACTGCCAGGATCTCTGCGCGTCTGAACCATTATTGACCGACAAGTCAGCTTTTATTTTTCATGAAGATTTTCATGTAGAGACAAAAAAGGTTTCATTCCTTGTTTTATAACTCTGGTTTTGTATCCGAACCCCTTTAACACCCTTACCTCATTATGTCCATCAGTTCTAAACTCTTGTGTCATGAATTTGTCCTACCTTAATTGGGCCCTTGAGTTGCAAGACCTTCCTTAAACCGCCCGATCCTCAAGCTTCAAATCCTACACTTCTCCACCTCTGTCTCCCTCCTTCAGACACAGACCACTCTCTGTCTAGGTGGTGCTCCTCCTCCCCTCAGGAGGTGAACAGACGGAGCTGTGCCTAACCTCAGGTTATTCTGGGGGTCCTCCTGCAGAGCGAGCAGTTGGCATTCATAAAGAGAAGATCTGTAACCACTTGGACACCCCCTCTTTGCACATAGCACACGTGTGTGTAGACAAGACACATTCAGATTAAGCACACCGAACAGAGGGCCCTAAACTAGGCATGGGCACCCATCAGATGATATTTCTTTTCACTTTTAGGACAGGTGTGAGCACACCCATTCCCGCCCCACCCCAGGCCAAGAGACGACTCCCCTAACTTCTTTCTTATCTCAGGCTGACCCACCGATGGGAACCGAGGCCACCCACCGATACCCATACAGTTTACCAATCAGGACTGGCGTCTGACCTCGCTCATGTTGACTTCACGTTGCCATTTGTTGTAGAAAACGATTCCTAAGTAGCTCACTGTTTGATTCGGAAAACTCTTGAAAACAAATTCATTTGACATTTATAAGTGGCTGTTCCATTTATTTGAGCCCCAGAACTGTAAAACGGCCCCTTCCTCAGGACCACACCTGCCTCACTAGAGCTAAGAGTGAGAAGCAAAGTTGGGGCGTGGCCTTGGCTGATTGCTGGGGGTGTCCTAACTGAAGGTGGGCACCTATTGCCCCTATGACCCCACCTGCTATCTCTTTTCTTCAGCCTCCAAGTTCCTTTGCCGAACAGAGAGCCCTTGGCAGTCACTGTTTAGTGGAGCCACTACACTCTCCGACTGTCCCACTGAACCCTCGTTTCCTTCTGACTCAACGAGTGGTAGCAGGATATACCTGAGCTCAAGGGAAGGCTTCCCAGCATTTGGGGGATATTAATTAAATAAATGAGCATATGCCAAGCAACTAGAAGTGTTTGCTTTTTGCAGTGTTCCCTAGCTAATTAAGGTGTTTTAGCTCTTTCTGGTTTGAATAATTTCACCTGGAAGTCAGCACGGAGGGGGAAAATTGGAGGTTTTTAATTATGGGGGATCAGGTATCCCATGATTTTAAGTTAATTAAGACAAAATAGATGAGTGTATCTTGCACATACTATGTGGCATAACTTGTTTTCATGTTATGGAAAGTAGGAGTTACAATCAGAAAACCCCAATGTAAATTCCTGAACTTTGAGACCTTACACACACAGAAAATTAACCTTTCAACCTCATCAACTTTCTGCGAAAACAGGTAGAATAACACCAAACTCACAGAGCTGGGGCCAGGATGCACAGAATAACACGTGCGCGGTAAACACGACACGACGTAAGTGCAAGATTAATTTCCCTCACTCCAGATATTCTTAAACACTTTCCTTGGGTCATCGAGCGTATCTAATGTGCTCATCTGAAAGCATAGCAAGTGTGCTCCGCTTCAAGGCCTTTGTGACGTACTGTAATGAAGAGCACAACGGGGGAGGCTCCGGGGCAGAGCCTCCAACAGGAGATAATAGAATGTGGCCGAATCCATGAAGTGCAGTCTTAAAGGCTTCGGACCTTCTGGTTTAAATGCTGCTGGATCATTTTATTCTTACCCCAGCTTGGTTAGACATTTCTCACTCGGTTAGAAAGTGACTGAGGTTGGTATTTTTGGTAAATTGTGCATTATCTCTGACTTCCTAACCTCCTTTCTTCCTCAGTTCAAAACCACGAAACTGTGAAAGATAAAGGACCAGGGTCGCTGATAGATATCGGTCGGTGTAGACACAGGTACAGACATAGATACCGTTAGCAATGGAACTTAGACAGAGACATAGTCATAGAGACGCAGACGAAGAAGTAGATGTAGGTGTAGCTATGTAGAACCTCTTTCCACAGTTCAAACCTGGAGGCGGGAGTCGGGCACTGAGGGTGGGGGGAGCGGCAGGCTGGAGTGAAATAACAAGAACCGCATCTTAGGAAGGTCGCTCGGTGTGGATGGTGGAGAACGGGGCGGACGTGCGCAGGCGGGGCAGGAGGCCCACATCAGAGATGAATGTGGCAATCCAGGAGAGAGACGATGAGGGGCAAGTCTGGAAAAGTGTCTGAGTTCGGAGAAAGGGGTCCAGAGCTCCGAGACGTTTGGGTGGGGGAACTGAGGAGACTAAATGAGGAAGTTCGTGGGGGGCTGAAGGGAGGTAAAGGAATAAGAAATGCCCCGTTCCTGGCACGAACAACGGAATACAGGATGATGTCTCTCCCTGAGACAATACACAAACATGGAAGGAGGTTGGGGCCAAGGTCACATGAATTCACAGTTGGACTTGTTGCTCTTGAAAACCTAAGGCACGGGAGTGAGGTTTTCTGTACACTCAGATACAGATGCAGAGAAACACCTGAGTGTGAGAGAAAATAAGAGGGCATGTAACAGAACCCTGGGAAATGCCAATATTAACAGGAATCAACAGAGGATAAGGGGGCTCTAAGGAATATTCTGGAAAATGACTCACTGAGGTGGAGAGAGGATATAAGGGGGCTGAATGGCAATGGAAAAAAAGACAATAAAACATAAAATTAAATTAATAAAAAGAAGAGGCTGCAGTGTGTATGAACAAAGAGTGAAGAACTTGACGGAATTCTCTTGCTAAGTCGAATAGGACAAGACACAAGGTGGGTGGAATGGGGAAGAGCCGCGCAGTGGCAACAGACGACAGACGGCGGGGGATGAAGGAGCAGCTGCCTGTGTTTGCCTCACAAATCAGGGGGGAGAACTACCGACTGACAAGGTTAGCAGAAAGGAGGGGGCTGAACATCGCGCCCCCGGAGACCTGGAAAATGTGCAGAGAAAGAAAAGGAGGGCAGGGTCACGGGGCAGGTCTGCGCATCCCTGTGATGTTCAAGCCCACGACTCTATTGTGACAACAATCTGAGCCAGGGGACATCTCTTTGCCAGGCGGTTCATTCAACAAACCAGAAATATCAGAGGTTTTCTTCTTTGGGTGAGAAAGAGCTAAATTACTTTAGTGTAAATAAATAGCAGTTTATTTTTCTTCATGTACTAAGAGTTCTGTCTGTGGTGGCCACCAGCATGGTTTCCGCCCCCCAGTGAGGCCATGAATGGCATCTTGGTGACTTCCATGGCTCGTTGTTCAAAGAGGGCTGTTAGAACTCTGGGTGCCACATTTGCATTTAAAGGAAGAAAGAAGTGAAAGATGGACAATTATTTTAAAAATCTAAAGTGTGATAGCTTTTGCAGACCTGTTTTTTCACAGCTAACTGGCCAGGGTTGTGTCATATGAAGCTTACAGAGACAACAGAACTTAGGAAAGTGATTCTTTACCTTTCCTATAACAAAGGCAAAAAAAGGCAAAGAGAGTAGCAGAGGGGTGTGGAAGGAGCCTGACCCACACGAGGTGTAAGTGTGGGGAAGGCAGAGAACTGGATGGACCAGGTTTGGGTTTTTCAGGGGGATCCCGTAAAAGGCAAGTAGACCAAGAACATAGAGGAACAAGGGAGTGTTTGGACAGACAGTTCATGCAAGCTAAGAAAATGGAGCCAGGGAGTGCATTCCTTCATCCACATGCAAACCGTAAAGAACCCAGGTGTCTCTAAAGTAGCCAAAAACAGTAGTAGTGAGACCAACCGAGCAGTAGTGAGGCCAATGGGATACGAGTGTGGTTAGTGTGTAGGAGTTTGAATTCATGGTCTCAAAGACCAGAGCTGGGATATCAAGGCCAACGACAGGGCAGTAGAATCAAATCTTAACACGGAAAGCAAGAAGAGGCTGTTGTGGAGTTCCACAGAGGTGCCCAGGAAGGAAGGGCAGCAAGGTGAACGTGGCCTGTGAATAGACTCTCCTGATAGCACGTTTGGGAAGCCGCAAAGACTAGAGGCAACTATGGAAACGGAGTCACGGCTTTTGCTCATCGGCTTCCATCCACTGTTCATCCAGGTATTATAATACATCGAACGAGGGCTCAGTAAGACTCATCTTTGCTTTATAATTTAGGTGCCGTTTGTTTTCCTATCACAAAGTCTATGGTTCAGCCACGTCCTTGAGGCGGCACGTGCCCGGATTCCAGGCGGAGATGGTGGTCAGTCCATTTCAGGAGCAGGGGTCCTTGGGTCACGCCACGGTCAGCGAGGTGGGCGCTCTCGGGCTGGCCGGGAAGTCAAACCGAGCCGGTGGGGCAGCCCGGGGCTTCAGGTTGTCTTCGGTCCGGCGCGCCTCCTAGGGAACCACAGCGAGCATCCACAAGCGCAGTTTTCCAAGGCGTTCCATGTGGTGATGCAGGTCACCTTTTACAGCTCCTCCAACATGGTCAAAGGACTCCCGTCTAGCATCCGGTCAACAGTGCTTGCAGTGGCAGAAGGATTAGCAGAGGCCCGCCCGAGGCGAGACATCAGCTGGCATTGGTCTGCCTTTGCTGTCCTCCTCGGTTAATTCATGAGTAGGTTGGAGAAAGATCCGAATTCCCTGAGAGTCTGACATCACTATTTACTGTTGGTTTTAACAGGGAACAAATCCAATGCCCTTAATTAAGATGCAAAGTCTATATAGATTTAGGATAAATAACAAATTTCCACTTTTTGTGATGTTTTTCCAGAATTTTTTTTTCCAGAAAAAAGATTAACAGGGAAAAACAAAACAGTGACCATCAACATGAGCCTCCCATCCGTTTTCTGGCAACCGAGACTGCATTAGCTCACCCACCTTCCCCGTAGCGGAGCATAAACTAATTGTTTCTTTGGCACGCCTTCCCCCAGATTTATAGAGCTAATGATGTAAAGGCAGCCCGCTCAGCCCTGGAAGCTCAAGTCTTAAATCAGCCTGTTTGAAAGACTATTTTTATTAGCTGAACGAGAAGGACCTTTTTCACAGGGAGCTCTGATTTCTTTTCGTCTCACGGATTCGGTCCCTCCTCAGAGTTTTTCTAGAATTGCCGTCAGCTCAGGTTCTGTTTGCCTTACACTCTTTCCCCAAAGAAGTCTCTCCTCTAATTCTTCCATCTACATAATTGGATCTGAACGACAATAAATCCGTTTTCCGCCAGCTCCTTTTTGGTGTGCGGCCTTTTCAACAAGACTGGGGAAACGTAAAACAATGGGCCAAGCTCGTGTAACTTTAGAAGTAGTGCTTTTAGGTAATAAGCTAGGAAAAGAGATACCAAGATAACTTCTGAGTGTGAATTAGGAGGGTCATTTGTCCCCTGCGATCCAGTAGCCTGGATCTTTATTGAAAAATCTGCATCTGCTCTCTCTGCTCAGCGTGGGGCGGGGACTCCCGTGCGGCTGCCACAGTGAGCCGGTCTGCTCTGCCGCCTTCCTTCCAGATTCCCGCGGCGCTTCCACTCCTGGCTGCCTCCCCTGTTCGTGCTGAAGCCCGACTATGTCAACTGTTTGGCCAAATATTATCGTGTCCTGCCACTCACGTTACCCCTGTTTTTGCCACCCTTCTATCTGCTACAACCTGTATCTCCCTCAGTTTATTACATCGCAGAAATCTCCATCAGAAAAGTGACACCAGCCTTCCATGAAGCACTCCCCGTCTAAAGGGAAGAGAGACATCGTGCAGAAGATGAAAAGACACAGACAGCCTGGGTCTGTCGTTCCAGAACAGCAGATTGAAAGGCGGGGCTTCCACCCGTCCATTTGGAAATCCTTCGCTGGTGTTGTTTAATTTCGTTTTCGAGGACTTGGTTGACTCGGCAAATTATTTTAAATTCTAGGCAAGGCTGTGTATTCACGTTGCCAGCCGACTGGTTAATCCATTCAAGTGCCCCTCTAATAGATTTGTTAATGTCACAAAGACAAAATAATTTGTTAATGGGCCCTTTTAGGTTTTTTAAATCCTCTCCTGAGGATATGTTTATTGATTTTATAGAGAGGAAGAAAGAGAGAGAGAGGGAGGGAGAGAGGGAGAGAGGGAGAGGGAGAGAGGGAGAGAGAGGGAGAGGGAGAGAGAGAGAGGGAGAGGGAGAGGGAGAGAGGGAGAGGGAGAGGGAGAGAGAGGGAGAGGGAGAGAGAGAGAGGGAGAGAGGGAGAGAAAGAGAAACATTGATGTAAGAGAGGAATATCAATCAATCGCCTCCCATCTGCACCCTGACTAGGGATTGTACCTGCAACCTATGTATGTGCCCTCACCGGGGATTGAACCCACAACCTTTTGGTGTATGGGACAGTGCTCCAACCAGTAGAGTCAACTGACCAGGGCTTGGGCCCTTTTATTTTGAAATCAAGCTGTTGTGTGTCATTTGTATCAAAGATATGTGGAATGTTTGCTCTTGCTATAACGAAAGACTTTTTAAGCAATGTTCTAGCTGCCACACAAATTTCTTTAGATGCTGTATAATTGTTTGTTTGTGGTGTTTCCATTTCTTATAACTCTGTGTTCACAAAGAGTTTAGCACATAGTAGCCAATGCTTACTAAATACTGATTAGGGTGACAACGATATGCCTCTTCTTGCTGTTCTTACCTGTTACAGACTTTACACTGCTAGGCTGTGTCTGCTAAAATGGCTTTTCAGATTCCCAAGTAACAAGCAAATTCTGAATCTTCTGTCTCCTACACAGAAATACTTCATTTTATGAGTTCACAGTGATTTGTCCAGAAGGTCTTTGACAAATATTGGCTACATGAATGGAGTCTTCGCCTATATTATATGTATCTTTCTAATCTTTACACTTCACAGATATGCAAACTGAGGCTTAGAGAAATAACGTGAATTGCCCATGATCCAACAATTATTGACTGACAATGTATAAGCTTGGGAGGCTTTTTTTCTCCTTGTAAGTTTAGAGTAACATGAGATGACTGTAATAAAACCATGGTGTTTCTTGATGTCAAAGAAGCGAGAGAACATTTTGTCATGTGTCTATGAGGGAAAGTTTCAGGAGGAAAGTGGCACCGTTTACACCGATGGATAGGATTTCCAGAGTCAGGTGAGGGTCCGTGTGTGTTTTGTATATAGGACCCACAGGCTTTTGCTGGAGAAGGGTGGTGAGACACCAAGTCTCTTGGCCTGAGCAACTGGAGATGCTTTCTTACCAAAATGGGGAAAACCTTGGGAGGACAAACTTTGAGAAAGGGAATAGGGTTTCAGATGGGAGATGTATGAGAGACCTTTAAAGGGAGGAGTCTGGTGGATACTGATGCGATTCTAGAAGTCAGAGGGAGGCAGGGACTGCAGATAATGTTTATGACGCACCAACTGTCCAGGTGGCATTTGAAACTGAATCTGGATACGATTGCTCAGGGCCTGCACTTGGACAAATGGGAGAGGAGGCGTGAGGGCCATACCCTGGGCACGCCAGTACTCCAACGTTGGGAAGATGGGGGTTAATCTACATAGACCTTATTTCCCTATCTCCAGTGACTTATTTAGTCTTTTCTGTTTTGTCATGGGTATGGTGAGTGTCTGGGTATTATCCCTTCTGGCCGCTGCTTCCTCAACTTCCACATTAATAATAAAAATGAGTCATCCTTATATCTGTATAGGAATGTATTGCCTTCTATGCCTTTATGATTAACACGATTTTTAAGAATCCCTTTAAAATAACTATTAATGATATAATTAAAAACAGAAGACAGGACTGAATTATTTTCAGAACTAGCAATGCAGATTTATGAGAGCAATATGACCTGTGGGAGTGTTTTTTCTCATAGCAACTTTACTCATTTTTTATTATACTTTTCCATTCCCATTTGGCCCCCTCATACCATGCCCCCCCACACTTACACCCCCTTTCCTGCAGTCACCACACTGTTGTCCACGCCCAGGCTCATGCGTGTTTCAACCTGACATCCACGATCCCGGGAAGTTCCTTTCAGTGCCTCCATAAATCCACTGAAATGAGATGCAGCGTTTGGTACTTAAGGGCCTTTTTCAGCAGAGAAGGGGTGCATAGCTTTCTTCGCATTCTTCAAGGAAACCATGAACCCTAAACCATTATATAAGCTACTTTAAAGATACAGCTTTTCAAAACATTCCACCGTTCTTCCAAGGCGAGGCCACCGGTAACTTCAAAAAGTGCCATTTCCGGAGAGGGGGGAGGGAGAGGGATGAGTTCTGTTCTCACCGGATTCCGGCAGCAGCAGATGTGCCGCGGGAGCAGCATGGCCAGGGGTCAGGGTTGTGGTTAGCCGGGCGAACAGGTGGTTCTGCTCCACCGGGAGCGCCGGGATGCTGCCTCTGGCCTGGCGGGCTCCTCTTCCAGGTTCTGCTTTCCTTTCTGAAAAAGGGCTGCGGCTTTCCCCCCGTTGACATTAGAAGACCCATGCCAGTGAATATGGCAGAGCATGAGAAGTTGTTTTTAAGTGTCATGCACTCTTCCAAATGCTTCAAGGCCTGACAGGTCTCGCTTGCCTCCTGGATAAGCACATCGGGGTGGCAGCGTGCAGTAAGGCGGGGTTCATGTCTTGGTGAAAAGACCGACGAGCATCTCGGACAAAAATGTAGCGCGCAGCCGGGCACAGCGTCCCGGCCCCGGCCCTGTGTTGCCAGGAGGACTCGTCCTGTGCCTCGCGCCCAGTAGGGCGCTCCGCTGAGCAGGCTTTTATTGACAGTGTTTCCAGAATCGCATGAAAGACCACAGGCGTGAAGAGCACTTTCAAATATGCGTTCTTTTTGGAAACCGAGTTCTTACTGTACTGCATTTTGCTCTTTTGAAAGACGTTTTTGTCTGACCTTCCATCACTTCCAAAGGATGGCCCCACTGTCACAGATCTCAATGCTCAGTCCACGACGAGGGTGCCGAGGCTCTGTCTGTCTGAGCAGCGAGAGGTAGGCAGCTCCGAGCTCCCCGTGGATCAGACTCCGTGACACTCCAGCTGTTTCAGCAGACAGACTTTAAATGCTGTCTTCGGGGACCTACTGTGTTTCCATTCTTCTTCCGTTCGATTAAGCACTTTAACAACCCGATTGTTTTTCAAGCCAGAAATACGACTACAGTTTTGGAACACTTAATGTTTTTTGAAGTTGGCTGAGATAACACTTACAAAAATCGAAAGCCCTTTATCTTGATTTCTTTATCATCTACTCGAAGGTTTTAAAACTGGTAACTACGTAAATAAATTTATCTGGGGAAATTCTGCTTATGGGCTGTTATGCTTCATGGATGCTCTGGCATGAGAATGAACACTCAATAAGGTTCCCAAACACCCAAAACAAAATATGGGAAGCACAAAAGTTGCCAATAAATTTAAACGTTATCTTAACTTTGATAGTACTACCATGACAGAATGACAAGTTAGACCTTTCAAGTGGATGTTGGAGTATATACTCTATAATCTAATTTCAGTTCACTTTGTCCTATGAACAGTAGTCTTATTACAAAATGGAAATGTATGAAAAACAAAACCCACCGTCCTGGCTGGCCTTTCAAAGTCACGTATAATGCTGAGCCCTCGAAGGCTGTTATTTTTTTAAGTGAACGTTTCTTAATGGCCTTTCATTCAGAAATACATGATTTGACAGGTGGAATATTTTCATTCTTGAGTTAATATACTATATTTCAGAATTTTTGTTGGTATCATTTCCTTTTCCATTTTGAGTAGATCGTAGCAGCTGTGGAATTAATTACTGTGCTCTAACTTTCGAGCCAAAATCGCATTTAAAATGGAAATGATGACACCTACATTCACTTATTTAGCCAAATGGAATATCTAGATCAATGCCAGAAATGGAATTTACGCAGGAAAGAAAAAGAAGATTAAAATGACCTAAGCAACCGAAATATTATTGAAAGACCATTATGTTATGTCTCTGCTTTTCTGTGAGAATCGTTTGGACAAATGGTCGGGATACTAGCACATGCTTGGCGAGTGCTAATGGATGATGCTTTATGTCCGATGCCGAAGGGCCCCTTTTGTGGACTTCCTGGTCCACGGCGGGGACAAGAACCCCACAGGTACACAAGGAGACTGGGGAAGAACAACCTGCTAGGGAAATGTGTGTCTCTAGTGAGGAGGTTGAAGGGAGAAAACTCATAGTCTGAGAGCTAGGAGAAACATTAAAAATATTTTAAAAATGAAACATGAGGTCTGTCTATAGAAAGTCCAGTCATTGTTAGTACAATGAGAATGGTTTGCACCACATGGATGTCACCTGGCAGCCAAGGAGAGTGGACTGGAACGCACATGTGTGAACAATGATGACTTCACTGTACTAGTCAGTGGGGGCGGTAGATGCTGCTGAGTGAGCATGTGTACTGTGTGACCATTGCATTCAAAATGACTGAGCAAGCAGGGCAACCAATTTGCATCAGATTTTTTTGGTAAGTTTGAACATTCCTCCATGGAAACTACTCAGATGATTCAGAAGGCTGCAGGCATGGGCAACTGGTGACTGGCAGCGTCATCATAACAGTGCACCCACTCATGCATCACGTCTTGTACAGAGATCTGTGGTGAAACATCAAATCACACTGGTGACTCAGCCCCCCCGTAGCACAGATGTGGTGCCCTGTGACTTCTGGCTTTTCCCAAAACTAAAACCACCTTTGCAAGGGAAGAGATTTCAGATAGTCAATGAGATTCAGGAAAATACGACGGGGCAGCTGATGGTGATTAGGAAAACTGTGAAGTCCCAAGGTGCCTACTTTGAAAGGGACCGAGGTATCATTGTCCTGTGGACAATGTTTCTTGTATCTTCTTCTATAAAGTTCTCCAGTTTTCATAGTGCATGGCTGGATACCTCCTGGACAGACCTCATAGATCTAGTAAACTTAAACTTGAACAGTTTTGGATCAGTTAATATAGCTCAAAACACCCGGGTGTTACTGGGAATAGAACAGACTACACATGTCTAGGTCAATGATGCTCTTGGTTCGTCTTACAGTTTGACAATAGTCAGTGTTTTTACTTAACCCAAAGGGAAAGTATTAATGTGAATGATTCATACACTGAGAGCCAGCCTCGTCTTGATGAAAATAACAACCTGGGAGACAGACAGACCACATTCTACTCTAAGGCCAGCCATTCCCAGGCCTGTGGGTGATGCACACATTATTTTCAGCTCTCTCACACATATATGGTGCTTCACTATTGAATGGTGGATTTTTTAGTGTGATTTCGAATTACATTTAGAAGTTGCAGTAACTAATTGTGAGCTTGCCTCTTGTAACTTCACCTGCTTTTTTTGTCAATATTTCATGTCTTAGCTTTAGTGTGAAATTAGGGAAGGCAGAAACTACCATGGATACTTCCCCAAGAAAAAATGATTTTCTAAAAGTGCTTCTCTTTGGTTCTTTGCTCCTAAATACCAGAAATGAGGTTTTTTTTTTTTTTTTTTGTAAATAGTGCCCTAAAACATGATATAATATTTGCAGAGCTTAAAAGTTAAAAAGAAAGAAGAAAGTTTTTCTCCCCATGAACAGTAAATTTTATCATCCTACACATACACAGACTTCTGGATAACGTCACTGTGTAATTTCCAAAACACATATTTCATCTGTATTTTTACATTTGATTTACACCTCATTTGCTGTATCTGCTGGGCCTCTCCTACTACGGAGCTTTCCTGGGTGAGGACAATCGGGCGTGGGGGGGTGGGGGTGACTTACCCAGGGTGGTGTGTGAGCAACAGAGCTGGAGTCGGAACCCAGCGGACGGGCCAGGATTTCCCCCACAATTCCTTTGGGCCGAGTTGCAAAATATTTTTAGTATTTCTACTCACTCCATGTTGCTTAGAGCCAAACAAGTCATGGTTTGCATGAGGCGTAAAATAATGTATTCTACAGAGGGAAAAGCGCCCTTGGACAGTTTGGGAGGAAAAAAAAATCAAATTTCTTAAATTGAGCTCATTATTTGAGCTTCTTCCCAGGACCCTTTTCTGGTTGCACATTTTTCCTCCCCCAACTATGCTTGCATAGCCCTCAGGAGTTGGCCTTCTCCGCACTGTGTTTCTTCGCGAACTTCTGGACAGCAGGGTGGCAGTTGGAGTGGTGAGCCAGCCCTCAGAGCTGGCAGTGGTCCCCACGCTCAGACCACAGTGGCAGGGCCCCGCACCGCGCCCCCCCTCCGCCCCCACACCGCCCCGGGGCTTATGTAAGCCAAAGGAAATTCAAGTTCGGGAGGCGCCGCCCTGGGAGGCCTCACTCCGGTCCTCTCAGATGCTTCCGTTGGGCGAGGTGGCCACGGCTTCAAGGAAGGAGCCAACCCCTGTTTTCCAGGCCACACTCCAGGCAGCTGGCCCTCAGCTCCTCTAACGGGGGCGGCTCAGGGGGTGCGCCTGGACCAGCGTGGGTGTGGCAGCTGCCAGGCCCTCTTGAGAGGCAGGACAGAGGCAGGACTGGGAGGAGGCGGGCGAGGTGGGCTTTGCTCCTGAGAACACCCGCCGGGCGGAGACCCAGATCTGCACAAGATCTTCTGGGGTTTCAGGAGGCAATAGTTGTCATGGTAAGAGTGCTGTAAGTATGTTATTTAAAATTTGGCCAGCTTGCTTTGTTTGGTGTGTGCATGCATGGGGTCCGAATAGCTAGCGACAGCGAACAGGTGCGGCCGTTTTCTGCTTCCTGCCCTGGAAACGGGGAGGAACGAGAGTGTGGCCCCCGGAGTTCGGGCCCCACAGACGTCCCGGCAGGGAGGCGCGGCGTGTGTGTGCACGTGTAATTAGTGCTGGGACGTGTACGTGTCGTCTTCTCCGAACACGAGGTTATCCATTTCCCTTCTCATGGCTTTTGTGCCGGCTTTTTTGACCACGTGATGAAACGGTGAAAGTTAGAGCTAGAAATGAGGGTTTTGTTCTTTTGTTTGGCTTTTCGCACACGGCATTTCATCGACGTGATGGGTAGACAGAAGGCGAAGCCGTCTCCTGCTAGCTTAGGGCCACGGGAGCAAAGTTTATGGACCATCGCCTTCCCCTGCAGCGGACTGGACCGGGACTTTCGTCCCTGACCAAGTAGCGGGACCAGGACGGAGGATGCGGCAACGTCCTGAGTTTCCTTCCCTTTCGGGGAGAAAGCACAGCATCCGTCCGAGGCAGGAGTGAGAGACAGAGGTGTGGACCCTGCCGGCTCCCGCTCCGGTTCAGAAGGGCTGTTACTGCCACCGGACCTCCCCACCCTCTGTCCCCCCTCCTCCCTCCACGCAGGGAATGTGGGGTCGCCTGCAGCCTGGGATCCAGGAGTCATGGGGGAGAGGAAGGGTGGCGTGGGGAGACAGGAGGCGAGGGACGTGTCCCCCAACGGGAAGGCGAAGGAACACACGAGGGGCAGGCGGCGGGAGGGAGCATCTGCCGGCTGGGGTGGGGAAGAGCGGAGAAGGCCGCCAAGTTAATCCCCGGGGAGAAGTGACAGCGGCCCCTCTGAGGACATGTGACACATGTGTCTGCAGAGGCTGCCAAGTGCATGTTAGAATCCTGGTGTGGCTGAGAGTTACTGAACGTTCCTGACCCCCCACCCCCACCCACACTGGGGAGCTTTAAAATTGCAACTCTAGCACAAAGATCTTCACGGGAAGAGTCTGTATTTATTTTTCATTTTATAAAGAAATGCTCAATACCAGTGAAAAAAGTCTGTTTTAGATATTTCCATATAGCCGTCACCAAAAATATTTTAATAAGCCTTTTCTTTCTGTCATCTTGGCATTTCTCTCATATTTAATTGAACTCTCATTTCAAGAATACTTGCATTTGGAAATACGATTACCCCCGTGTGACCATAGCATTAATCAGTGTCCTACATGAAGGTGTTAAATAACATTTTAAGCGCAATCTTTGGATTACGGATTTGTGTAACAATGCACATGGGTTTGAGGCGCACTTGCTCAGCGATCCATCTGGAATCTGAACGTTAATTTTCACGCAGTTGGGCATTCATTCAAGACGCCTGCTGGTTAGCGCTTTCTCCCACCCCTAGGAAACCACCTGCGGGAAGCGGGGTTCAGGCTCAGGCCTCGTTCCCAGCTCTGCGGAGCGTGTGTGTCATCAGGACACAAGTCGGGGAGCCTGCCCGTCAGGACAGCATCATCCGGGGTAACACACCAACTTCTCCCCGTGGACTTCTGGGCCTTGGACGGTGGAGTGAAACTTCGGAGAACGGTCTCGATGACGTCGTTCCCCGAGCAGCACCGGACCGGTGAGCGCTGGAGCCACGCCGCTCTGGGCCCGTTACCTGTCGGGCAGTGAGCGTCCTGATTGGTCAGGCCGTTTTCGACGGGGCTTCCTGGGCTTGCGGCAAGGGGCTCCACCAGACGAACTCCTACAGAGGAAGGAGGGAGTGTGCGCCTCACCCCCTTTCTAAGTGTTTACTTTTCTTGTGCATAATAATACAGGTTATTAATTCCAGTCAATGCTACTAAAACTCGTGACTAATGCGTTACCAATGAAGCTATTTTCTGGTCACCGCCGTATTTAAAATGTTTCCTATTATTGTGAAATTACTTATTCTGGAAAACTCTCTCCTGGTGTGGCTTTACGACTGGGTCACCACAGGGTAGATACCTGAAAGGGTCCATCAGGGGTCAGGGGTCGGGAGTCAGGGGTCAGGGACAGGCAGGTGAACGTGCAGAAAGATACCGCCACGCTCCCTTGAGGATGGCGACAGTTCACCGCGCCTACCAGTAGTAGCAAGAGCAAGGACTCTCACTCACGGCTGGCGGACAGAAGTACTTCAGAAAGTTGTTTGTCACTCTGTGCAAAGGTTGCAAACACACCCCCTCTGCAGTAGCTAGCCAGCGGAAATGGGTGCACCTGCAAACCGACTCACACACACGAGCAGGCTGACAGTGGCTCTGTTCCTAAGGGCGCCCAGCGACAGATGCCACCACCTATCCATTTATCTGAGGGTTCGGGGGTCCGTGAATTGTGGTCTACGCACGGCTGAATTTCAGAAACAGTATTGGCCGAAACAAGCCATACGGACAAGGGTGCGCAGCACCTGCGTCCATGAGAAACACACTCCCCATAGGAGAAACTGGGGTATTGGGAGTCAGGACAGCCGTGGCCTTTGGGAAAGAGGTGGGGGTGGGGGGCGAGCCCAGCAGGCCAGCAGCCTGCCAGGGAGGGTAGGGGCAGGACCGGTGGTCTCCTGTACGGGCTGCAAGGGCAACAAGGTGGATTCAGAGTGGGATGTGGTCCATCACGGCTGCATGTGAGCATGTATGTTTGTTCGTCATGTCATCATTGTGGCCACGGACTAAAATCTCAGTGTTGCTGGATCCTGAATTTAGTTCCCTGTGTAGCAACCAGCAGAGCTAAGAGAGCCCAGTCTCAGCTCGGAGAGATGCCTACCCTCAAAGGCACACTGGTGGCCTCCCCAGGAGGCATTCTGGAAGCAGCTGACTTCCCAAGGTAGGTGGCAAAAGCGTGAGGGGTCCACAGAGTGGGCGTCCCGAAGCTGAAGGAGGGGTGCCCAGCAGCCACGTCCACTCCCACCTTGAAGCTCCCCTGTGTGAGAGTGGTGTGACCACGCCACGTGTGCGCTTGGGTTCCTTCACTGTTTTCCAGCCTTTGCCACTTACTAGGAAGGAGTGTGTTTTCCGCTATGGACGCCGCCCCTCTCTGTGATTAGCGAAACCCCTGTAGACCAAGTAGACAGTGCTGGCTACTGCTTTTATCCTCAGCTTTCACCTGGCCCCTTGCCAACACACATTCTCCCATTAGCATCATTCAAAATGAACCAAGGGCGCTGTGGCCCATGCCAAAGTCAACATGAAAATAAGGCGTAGCGTATTATTACGTTTGGGTTGGCAGAGCACTAACGCTGTTTTTCTTCTGTCTGTGCATGGCCTTGCGTTGAGGCAGCTTATCTCTCATGTGTCCGGGCGAATTATGCTTCTTAAGATAAGCTTCTTGCTCCTTTGGAGGGTCCTTCAGATATTCGTTATCTGTTCGGTGTTAAAGTGTGTATTCCAAGAAGTGCGTAGAAATTCTAATTCAGCTTTATTCAAATGGAGAACAAAGTTTCCCCAATCTCTCTTCTTTCTTTTTCTTTTTGTAAATATTTATTTATTTTTAGACAGAGAGGAAGGGAGAAAGAAAGGGGGGAAGAAACATCAAGGTGTGGTTGCCTCTCATGCGCCCCCAACTGGGGACCTGGCCTGCAACCCATGCATGTACCCTGACTGGGAACTGAACCTGTGACCCTTTGCTTCATGGGCCAGTGCTCAACCCACTGAACCACACCAGCCAGGGCTCTCTTCTTCCTTAGAGTAATTCGTTATGAGTCAAGTCCTGTGCTGACCCGGTGGTGCATGCAAGGTGCAACAATAGGTAATTGCTGAGGAACTTGAAGCTCTTCTACAAATTCACAGGAAATGAGTTAATTTGCCTAATTATTTTTACTTTCCAGGAAGTCAGTTGTACAGCGTACAAACATCATGCCTCTTAAAAGGTCAACCCTTACACTTGGAATAACTTTTTTCGGGTTGAGTACCCCTTTCCTGAAAACCACAAGAAAAGTTATAACATTGAGCAATAACTAAAATATGATTTTCAAACTTAGAGGATGTAATAAGAATGTAACAATATGGAGAGTGAACCACCCTCTGACCTGGACGAAGGCAAGCTGGCAATTTCCCAGCAGCACCTGGGGTGCAGAGGTCCAGCACTGTGGATACTCCCACGTCCCTTCTATCGCTGCCAAGGGGAGTGATGCCCACGCTGTCAGAAGTTGCTCTTTGTCCTGGGACCAGGACACAGAGCAGAAAGGGCTGGCCCTGCAGCCCGTACTGTCCCGTGCTCTGTGCCACCCCAGACGACATATGGGGACAGTTAGAGCTCCTTATGGGCCTTCATCTTAACACCCTATTTAAGCCAATGTGCCCAGCATTTGCCAGCGGGGCGCGGTGCCAGCACACGGCTTGCAGAGCTACGTATCAGTGTTTTAGATTTGTTAGTCACATGACACGGAAGTCAGTCCGACACTCCTCACGAGCTAGAGTCCATACTTAGAATCTGATGAAATATATTTTCTCTCCAGTTCCTATTTCATACCCACCCTTCAGACATGTCTGAACTGGAAACAGAAAATACCATCTCGTGACAATACCTGTGTACGTTAGCTAAAATGAAATGTATAGTTGTATGGTTTTGTTCTTGTGTCTGATAGGTGGTCTCATACAAAATACAATAATTAGTAATAATGATAATAATATAATACTACGTCATGTGCAGGTCAGCATGAGACAGCTAAAATCCTGGCAAGTTCTATGCTGTGTCTTCCCGATACCCAAATCTCTTAAACTACTTTATAATTTGTGAGGATTCATGACATCTTAATTTATGTCATGTTATAATTAAACAATTTAACTTATGTGCAATGTAAATGAATCTCTAAGAAAGACCATATCCAGTTTGCCCCCTCTGGATGCCACCAGGTAGTTGGTAGCAACATGGGTCCTGCCGTGCAAACAAGTTTTGTTTATTTATTTCTTTATTTTATTGTTGTTCTAGTACAGTTGTCTCCATTTTTCCTCCAGCAGCCTTTCAGCCTTCAAAATAAAACCCAGTGAAACAAGTTTTATCTTGAAGGGTAAAAGCCTGCTCCCCATCCAAGCAAGAGCTGGACCAGAAACGCCCGTCCGGGCTGCAGTGTTGGCTCTGACACATGGTGCTGGGTCGCTGGGCTTCGTCACCAGCTAAAGGAGGCCACGGTGGTGGTGTTCTCCCGAGACTGCTGGGCGGGCTGGTTAATGCAAGTCCTGCTCTCCTATCTGACTTACAGCTCCTCAGTCAGAGCTCTGACCATTATTATGTGTCCGTTTAGGCAGTTGTCTTACAATGGGATAAAACCCTGAGAGTATTGAGTGAAACAGAATGACAATGGCTTGTTCTCATTGGTCAAAAAAGTAGTTTTGTACTTTCTAGGTTCCAAACTCTGCTGAAAACTTGGTGAGAAAGAAAAGACATGAAAATCAGATCCTGAAAGGAGAAAGGAGGAGATTGATACTAAGCAAGTACTTAGGTAACAATGACAGATGTTGTAAAGGAAAGAGATACAGACTTGTTTTCTTTCCTTTCATATTAAATTATTGGAATATTGGTGCCCCTTTTATTTCATTTATACTAGACAGCATCAAGATCTCCATGTCATTGGTGGCAAGTGTTGGCCGAACCATGTCCCCATTACTAGTACAGAAGCCCACGGAGATGACAGACTGCAGCGCACAGACACTGCAGGGCATTTAACAGAAGACACTGTGCAAGACACAAGCTTCTGGTCTCAACTCCACACTTGAGACCCAAGGTGCTCCAGTCGTATAAGGGCCAGAGTGGAAGGAAGTGAAACAATTGTACTTCCTGCCACGGGATCCCCTTGTTTCTAATCCTCCTTTCTGAAGTGCATCCCATAATGACTTCCAGACCCCGTTCACTGCCTTGTATCTCAGGACAGAGCCACGCGGTAGAGGGTCACGCATCGTGCTTGCCTGTGTGAGCAGTGTCCTTGACGAGAGGGGCCTGATGAGAACAAATTGTCTCGAGTTCCAGGCCCTGGGGGAAGAGCATTTGTTTGGATCCTGATTCTAGCAGAAAGGACAACTTCATGCCATATGTGAAAAAGATGAAGTTCGCTATGATGACCCCGAATTCTTGCTCTGTGCGGAGAGACCTCCCCTCCGGTCACTGATGAATGGCGTCGGGTCCAGCCTGTCCCCCGGCTTTTCTCTTCTTACACAGGAGACACAGCAGCCCATCTGTCACGCAGGCTTTGAGCGACAGACCCAGGGAGCAGGTCTAAGTTGCAAAAGCAATCGGGGCTCCACGGAGAGGAGCCGTCAGGTTGGGGAAAACCTTAACCCTTCCCATCCTTCCCCCGCTTCTGCTAAGGGCTACTTCAGCTTCGTTAAGAAAACAGTAATTATTTCGCCTAAACTAATTCTTACCACACCAAAGAATACACTCAACTCCTTATTGGTTGAGTGTGTTTTTTTTCACATTATATTATATTCTAATGTTATGTATTCTTATAACATATGTGTTTAAATTTTAAAATTTATTTGTATTACAGCATTGATAAATCAATGACTTTATGCAAGCAGTTTTTTTTTTTATTATTTGGGCTTACACTACCAACTTGCTATATACAGGGTGGGGCAAAAGTAGGTTTACAGTTGCTCATATGGGACATAACACAATAATTAACCACTGATAATACGAAAATAAACTCTGTCTTGCGTACTCTTGACTGTAAGCTTACTTTCGCCCCTCCCCGTATGTTTACTCCATCACGGCAAACTGCATTACAAGCCAGTGTGCGCAGGGAGACCTTCTGAGACAGGAGGAGTGGAAGGGCCATGCGGGGCCTCCGCAGACCGTCACGTCAGGGAGCTCCGTCCCTGTCCCTCTGGGCTCGCCTCGTGCCCAGCTCCTCCCGCGCGCCTCTGCCCACTCTGATGGGGACCAGTTTGCAGGAAGGATCCAACATTCATGTCATAGCGGAAATACATTTGTCAACATTGTCATCTATGCTGGACAAAAGAAGAAGCAAATTGTTCTACATATTTCTGTCAATTCATGAAATGTTGGGTCGGCCAAAAAGTCCATTTAGTTTATTTCATAAAATGAAAGACACATTTTTTTAATTCTCACCAATAACTTCATTCATTTGGATATTCTGAGTATGTCAGCTATGTCCCCTGTGGTATAACATTGATTGTTCTCAGTTAATGTCTTGATTTGATCACTATCAACTTCAGCTGGTCTACCTGACCATGGAGCATGGCCCAGTGAGAAATCTCCAGCATGAAGCTCTGCAAACTACCGCTGACAAGTTCAATCAGCCTCAGGACCTTCTACAAACACTGCACAAATCTTTTTTTTGGCATTTCAGTTGTATTTTTTTGCTTTTCTTAAAATAATAAAGCATAATATGCCGAAAATGTTGTGTATTTTCTTCCATCTTCACAATTAAAATGATTACAAAACAATTTACCAATTTGATTTTTTTAAATGCATATTGATAGGACAGCTGTCACAGTACAATCTAACAAAATTCTTCCAAATGAAGTTAAAGACAACTAAATGCTACTAGAACCATCTTGTAGAAAAGAAACGAAAATAATTTTTGACCACCCTAATGTGTTTTCCTTCCATTTATTTGAACTTAAGGAAACTGTTCAAACAAAGAGTTCTGAGCCATAGTTCTCAAAATAAAATAGAAGAGACTTGGTTTTTTAACTCTAAGCCCAATGGATAATTAATCCTCTATGTTGCCCTTGAACACAATGTGAATTTAGTAAAAGGAGCACAGGATTTGAAGTTCTCCCTCTTACTATCTATGCGATCCTGTGGAAGTCACCACAGTGAGCTTTATTTTCCTCATGTTCAAAGAGATTTTAACAATAATATGTATCTGTGTGCATTTAATATTTAACTAGAGAATGATTGGCAGAAAGAAGCTGATTAATGTGTTACTTAACCTGAGTGAGTTTGAATACAACCTATATTGAGTTAGTTTATGCATTAGGAGCACCCAAATTGTCCTTAACAATAAAGAGTTTTCTACTTCTTTTGTACTGCTATAATTTTCAACACAAAACTGGAAACTTTCAGAAGGTTCTTACCGGATTATCAATCCAGTAATTTCACTGAATGATAACATCATGAAATCAGATCTTAAAAGGCCAGGGACAAGTCTGAGAAGAATTTACAATAAATAAATAACTGAAGGGAACACTGGAATTTATACTCACTAGTTTTAAAATAATTTTGAAATTGACATTGAGCAGCCTGGCTTCCCCAACATTTTTCCATGGCATGATTTATCGAAAACGTTCACGTGATATGTCTCTGAGATCAATGATCTCCATCTTGATTTATAAAATAATAGGCCACTTGCTCTTCATACACATAATTACTAAATTTTAATCATTTTAAGTGTGATATTTGATGATAATTTGCACTAGGAGGTTTATAGTTTTAAATTCAGATTACATTTCTAAGGATTGCATCCTAAATTACTTCTTAGAGAAGCCTGGTGGCCTGTTTGTCTGCAGTGTACCAAATAGCAGAGTGATGCTAAGAGAGACAGTATTCACCATCAACAGCTCTTTCTGAGACACACTGTGTCGTGAGGTTTTAATTTTCCCGTGTTCCGTCCCATTAGACACCAGAGCAAGAATCTGAGCTCGAGGCTGGAAAAGAGTATTATCGGGTATGTCTAATTCATAACCACAGGCGCAGGATTAAGTTAAGACTCAAATGCTTTGGGGAGAGATATCTATTATTTATAACGAATATGCCAACTAATCAAGATTTGGTTTGAAAGATGGCCACGGAGCCCATTTCTGGCTGCATTCCCCCTTCCCAGCATCGCCAACCTCTTCTGCTTTCTCAGCTGATGTTACATGTGTGGGGGTGGGGGTGTGTTGTACCCAATTATAATCAGTATATTATACATTCTTGAAATATGTAAATGTTTACAGAAATAATCAGGAAACGTTTGCTTGTATAACACACACACACGATCCTTGACTTCCATGTGAGCAGCCTCCACTCTCCTTGACTGCTGGTACATATTTCTCCCCTGGCCTCCCTCAGTGCCAGTCTGCTCGCCCCTCCTCTCCCCCACACCCTGCCTTTGCGCTGTGCAGCCCTGGATTTGGGGGTGATGCGGAGGGAGGAGGAAGGCAGGGGGGTGGGAGGGAAACATGTTTCTACCCCCAGAGGCTTTGCGTTGCCCCCTCTGTTCCCCCCTCTTGATGGCCCTTCGGCCTTTTCTTTAAATACAGTCTGTATCCTGCCGTCTTCTGAGGGTATAACGTTCTCCAACCTTCCCTCTATCATCTATGTCTTATTTATTTATCCACCGGCCACTTCTTGAAAAAGGAGAGTCGAGGCAACCTATCAAAAATTACCAACAGAATTCATATTGCAGAGATGAGCCTACTTTGTTAAAAGGAAAATTCTAGTAGGGAAATGAAACGAGAGTGATGCTAGTTTAGGTTCAAAAAATCGCCACCTTTGTACTTGAAGTGTGCTACGATTTTGCTACTGGTTTTCCAAGAGCCGTAAAGAGAAGCCCCCCCCAGTACAAGACTCGCAGTCTCCATAATCCACCAGACAAGGGGAGAAGGGAAAAGAAGAACAAAAGAGAAGGCTCTGGAAAAAGGGCGGGAAGGCGCCCAGGGTGCGCCCCTCCCCCCGTGGTCCTCACACTCACACACACACACACACACACACACACACACACACTGCCAGGAGGTACTCCTCTTGCGGGGAAGAAGGTGGCAGTGGAGGGCAGTCCTCTGCCCTGTGGCGTGGTCCCTCCCCCGACCCATCCTGCTCCCCATTAGTCCGGTTGATATTTCCCCCTCACATCATTGTTTCTCTCCCTCCCCCCTCTCTCCCTCCCGTCCTCTCTCTCTAAAATCAATAAGCGTGTCCTGGGGTGAGGATAAATAAATACACAATAAAAATCTCACTACATGGCTAATATGTGAAGTTAGTATTTTATTCTTAGGATTACAGCTGGAAAAGAAAAAAAAATGACTTTCTAGTAGGGCCTGATAAGCTGGAGATCCCGGATTGCGCAAAAATGCCACGTATGTTAGTTTTGAAAGTTGGCACTGTGGATCTGTGAACTGTATGTCCCATTGCTCCTCCGTCACCTGGGACTTGTCGCCCACGTTTTGCCGGAGGCAGAACCCTCGGGATTTCACGAGTGCTGGGAGGGCCAGTTGTTATCAATAAATGCCTCCTTTTTAGAGTTGATTGTTGTTCTATAATATATTAATGAACTCTCATTTCAGTTGTTCGATCATATCATTAATTGAAAACTCTTAGTACATGTTACTAATTTTTTAACAGAAGGAAGAAATGTCTCCAAGTGCATGATAAATGTAGTCTACATATTGAAAACAAAAGTTGAACTAGGTTATTTTGGAAGAAAGAAGCTGGCATTGCAACTGTGTATGGCCCATGTCCCTTGGGTCCCATCCAGCTAAATTACAGGACCAGAGATTGGTAAGGTCCCGAATTTCTGGAGTTGGAGGGACCCCACAACAAGAGAAGGGAGGGGCATGGATGGGGGTGGACTAAGGTGTGTGCGTGTGTGTGTTTTGCTGTTGTTTTTACCACGGCGGCTCAGCAGATTGGCTTTTAGTAGATATCATCAGAGGCTTAACTTGCCTCTTAGTGCATCTGAATGAAAACCCCTCACTAGGTGACAAAAGGCCTGTGTCCCTGCAGGGGAGCGCTGACGGAAGACAAATAAAGAGCTGACAGATGGAACTGGGTATGAGTTACACGTCCCAGAGACAAGACGCATCAGGACGTCCCAGAGGTACTGGCTGCGAGAAGTATGCAAGAAATCTTAGAAATCAAACGGAAAGAGTTATAGACGGAGGAAAGTCGATAGCTCTTACTCTCTCCCTCTGAAGTCTCGTGTTCTATGGGGCTGTCAGTGACTGTGAGGTCAGATGTAACTCAGTTAACCGTTTAGCTATCACAAGGTCAGAGCTTTGACCTTCTGGAAGTCGAGGTTATTACCAGTGGTCTTAACAATGATGGCAATGAAATTATTGTAATAATTCTGATAACCACCAACTCTGCACTACTTCCTGGGGCCGGGGACGATGCTGTTCATACGGGTTTTCAGTTAATCAGCGCACAACCCTCTAGAGTAGACTTTCTTGTCTGCATTTGATACGCGAGGACCTGATGACCCGGAGGCCAATGGCACTGTGACAACAACACGACAGGAACTTGGTGCCAGCTGGCCACCAGCGTCACGGAAGTTCTGAGACCCACAAGTGGGAAGGTGTGTGGAATAGACCGACACCCTTCAGTGAAGGGAGAATAACAGCCAGGAAAGGATGATCAAACTCACACTTACGAGTTTCTAAACATTATCCTAAATGGGAGTGTATCCTCAGAAGGAGCATATTTCCATAACTTGCTTCAAAATATGATGCATTTTTCAAGTTTAATATGAGAACTTTAATATAAATCCTTTATGCTTAATATGAAGGTATTTTTGAAGTTTCTGGTTAGTGGGTGAGTGCCATGCTGCCCCCATTTGAAAAGCTCTCCCAGCCCCTGGGCGCACCAGTGGGGACTACACGGCTGGTTAGGGGCACAGGCTTCCTGCTGATGTATTTCACTTCGGTTGTGGCTTAATCTGGGTTCTTTCATTTCCTGATGAGACCCCCATGATATCAAATATGGGGATTTGAATATAGAATACACATATACATGTACACACATATAAAATACCCGACAAAAATCAGGGGCTTGTTAATAAACAGTTATCCCATTAACACCCATAATGCTTCAGCAAAAACTAACAAAAAGCTTTTGGCCCGAATACAGGGGAGCCCTAATGTTATTTGTCGTAAGGAGGCTCTGGTAACCTCTTCCTTTCTGTTGGCCCATGTCTCTGTTACAAAGTCTGGAAGAAGGACCATTTCCAGAACACGCATTCCCCTTGCATGGCCATCCACAGACAAGGTCCTATAAAACTGGGCCTCCTTAGGCACATGTGTGTTTGTTTTTTAGGTCTGGGGTTCTATTATTGCAGAATATGTAGGTGTAATTCATATATGACTAAAGTACTCGGCTTGGTGTTGTTAGCTATTAGAGCAAAGCATTTATTACATAGAAAAACACATTTTCAGCCCTGGCTGGCGTAGCTCAGTGGATTGAGCGTGGGCTGCGAACCAAAGTGTTGCAGGTTCGATTCCCAGTCAGGGCACATGCCTGGGTTGCAGGCCATGACCCCCAGCAACCACACATTGATGTTTCTCTCTCTCTCTCTATCTCCGTCCCTTCCCTCTCTAAAAATAAATAAATAAAATCTTAAAAAAAAAGAAAAACACATTTTTGTACATGTAGCAAAAGGACATTTAGCTGACTCCATCTAAAAGCCATAATGATGTTATTTCTACTTAGTCCACTTGATATTCTTTGACCTTTGTTATCGTGACGGGCACCACCTGTTTAAAACTGCCACACCAATGGACATTGTAACTTCACAGCACAACTCCCCGGTGAAGCACACACCACACTCTTGCTGCCCCAAACCACACACAACCCCAGAGAAGCTGGAAGTGTGCATCATCGACTTACATCTCACAGCGCGGAATCCAAGAGCGCCGCCCGTCACGGCCGAGTCGGGGCAAAGTCCTACCTATGCAAATAATTTAGTTGACGGATGAGTTTGACCCTTCACCTGTGAATTTTGGAACACAGAAATATTCAGGGTATTTGCTAATGTGCACTTGCCAAAAAGAAAAATGAACGTAGTTTAAATATGTATTTTGAACCCCTGGTTTCTTCAAGGCACTTATATTTCAGAGAGAAATGACTCATGCGAGCTATTTTTTAACGCACCACAGACTGTGTCGGAGCATCATGGCCGGGCAGGCTTGCTTTCACTCAGAGAAACTACTGAAAGGAGGGGCCCGGAGTGGAAGCTTTGCTGTTGTATTGCTACGGCATTGTACCGAATTTCTGGAACTTGAGTTTCACTCTACTGATACGTTATGTGGGTAAATATTACCAAGCATCAATATTATTAATAGGGTTACAGTAGGTTCGGGGAGAAATGTTACCTACTAGCAGGAATAGCGAACATCTTATGCTCATCGTATTTTACTCAAAGGCACACAATTGCAATGAAAAATTAATCATTGCAAAATATAATAATTATTGCAAGTGAACAAGCCACACAAGAAACAGAACCCCTTCACGTACCTAACTTTTGTTTAATGTAAAATTCAGCCTTTTTCTTCTGAAGATTCCTAATTGCGGCCTTCCCTTTCCTGCCTCTAATTCTTAATACCTTTTGTTAACCTTTTATCCCTTTTACATCTTCGAGGATAGTTCTACTATTGCAAGTTGAGTTCCTTGATACGTTTAATAGAAGTGCGAGACAAAACACGATCTCTCAGGAAATTCCCCAGTTCTAGCCTTCCAGGGTCACGGAGAGCCAGGTCCTCTCCAAACAAACTCCGGATGCCGTCGGGTGCTGTTCCGCGGAGATCCACAGTCGCCAACCTTCTTCACCCCGCCTCGGTTTTCCGTGAAGGGCAGTCTTAGAAAAGGGAGCGCACACACCACGTAGAAATGCCTCTGATTCTTGAAGACGTTTTTTTCTTTACTTAATTGAACTTATTGTGGAGGGACATTCATTCACAAAAGCATACAGGTTTCAAGTGCACGGCTCAACCAGACCATCTGCACACTGCGCCTGCGTCCATCACCCCGAGCGAAGTCCCGGTCTATCCCTCCTTCGCCCCCCTCCCCCTCCCTTCCCAACCCCCTTTCCCGCTGACTGAAAATCCCACGATTATCAACAGCGATCTGGAAGCAAACATAAGAATGGAATGTCAACCCCAAGTTTAGAAGGCTAAGCTTTAACTTCAAATTTCTAATTAAATCTGTAAACTTACTACAACTAAATGCAACGATGGTGTTCCAGGAAGGACAGAAGTTAGAGAAAAATCTTTGTGTTTTAAAGTTGAGAGAATGTGTGAGGTTATCTTAAAAGTCCAGAATTTCAGTCTCACGGACCACTTTTATCATGATAATTAGCTTTAGAAGTTCACTCTCAAGGTTCATTTTAATATTTTTTACATCGCACGAGGCAGGCCAGGTGACAAGTTTTACTGCCTTCCTTGTGAAGGTGAGCCACGTATTCCCGCATAGATCAACGCGGTTTATGGGGGTTGTGGGAAAAGCTGCAGTGAATCTGGGAAGTGTGTTAAGAAAACATTTTGGTGTCCATCCATCCGTGCCACAAAGAAGCTTCACAGAGGTGCTTGCTGTTTTGTGCATCATTTCGCCTCAAGGGCCCAGCCGTGAAGGCCTCCATCTGGGCCCAGCTGTAAAAGCACACCTGCCCGTTCAAGCGGGATTGACAGCCTCCCACGGTCGGGGAGCGAATTTCCAGGCTGCAGACCCCTTCCACCCTCCGTAGTCAAAAAGCCACATCCCAAGTAATTTAAACCAAAAAAACAAGGCTTGAATCAGTATCTACAGATCTGGAACACTTTACCACATACAGCGTTGGTGCACAATTTTAATACCTACATTATAATTCCTACACACTACAATGTTATTTCCTTTGTGCAAGGTCATTTGTTTCAGTTAATCAAATAAGAGTTGCATTTAAACAATTTTTAATTAATCCGTCAAGTTATAGTGCTGTTATTTGGAGTCTGATGAGGTTTGCTGATGGGTACTTACAATAATTTTGTACGCTACGAAAGAAAGCTCGGGGCATGTCATTTGCATATTCAGCTTAGCACGCTTGTATGGCAAACACAATGATGTGCCAAAGATGTGACAGCGTATTTAGTACACAGTTTCTGAAACACACTGCATATTTTAACCCTTTAGAGCACTGTGATACAAAATTATGTTCTCTAAAATTAGATACCAGGAGGCAGAACCCTCTGGCACTTCCCAGAAAGTTGCCAGATCGCCCTGCCCCCTCCCTGCCCCCACCACTCCCTGCTCCTGTGTTATCAAGAAAGTGTCAGTAACATCGAAGGGCTTACCACGCAGATTAGTCAGCGTTTCCCAGCGACAAAGCCCTGCTTTCCCGGGCCCGGTTAGCCACCCACGTCTGCGATAACCGGTGCTGGTGGGAAAATCTCCAAGTCAGACTGGCGTGCCAGACAGACTCAGTGGTTTTGGTTTTCGTAGCATGAAGTAATGCAGTGAGACTAAAACAATCTATGGCTGTTTTTAGCAGTGAGTTCTATTGAACACTCACTAATTCTTTTCATGTAGTAAGACATACTCTTATTTTGCTCTATACAAATTATAGTACGTTTTGCCCTGGCTGATGTGGCTCAGTGGATGGAGTGCCGGCCTGTGAATCAAAGGGTCGCCGGTTTGACTCCTGGTCAGGGCACGTGCCCGGGTTGTGGGCCAGGTCCCCAGTTTGGGGTGGGGGGAGGGGTCCAACTGATGGATATTTGTATCATATACGGAGGTTCCTCCTCCTCTCTTTCTCCCTCCCTTTCCCCTCTCTCTAAAAATCAATAAAGTCCTTAAGAAAACCTTCACATTAATTAAAAAATATTAAAGTACATTTTGAACTTCTGTTCTTTGAAACAGAGGCCTGATTTCATCACCGTGTTTATCTGTTTTATTTTTTGCTTCCTCTTACTCTTCTCTCTGAATGAACACAATGCATTTTATTCATGGGTCCCAGCTTTTGGTGTAGCACCCCACTCGAATTTTTGTAAAAAAAATGTTTTTAAGAATAAAAATATTTTTATTTTTTCCTTGGAAATTGTAACCCTTGATAGGGCAAACCAAACTTAAAATTTAAGACTTTCACTTAAGAAACTGTGTGTGTTTTTTCAACATCGTTGAATCAAAGCATCTTTGGAGGCAAAGGGTTTGGTGGGTCGTATCATGGACGGTGTGAGGCACCACTACCGGCTGTGCGAGACAATGCAAGTTCCCGGGAAGAACGGCGTGCAGCACTGTGTGAACTGCTCTCGGGTCTCTGCCATAACGGCCACAGACTCTGTCAAACGCGCTCCACAGTGGGTTTCAGCTCCAACGGGGAGCAGGGTGCGGCTGGTACCTGAGCTGCCTGCCAGTGGCGCACTGGACCGAGACCATCCTGTCCACTCCGGAGGCCGCCACTGTGTGCCCGCCGTGGCTGATGACTCCAGGGCTCGCGGTAAGGGTTTTGAGATATATGTTTACTATTTTTTCTGCTTTGAAAAGTTGTTTAGAGATTAAATGTTGTTGAATTAGATGACACACAGAGAGAAAGAAAGAAAATTGGAGTAGTATCCAAGCGTCTATGGACTTGCCACAAAATCGCGAGCGTACTAAGGGGTCCTAACAATAGCTGAAAACTATACATTGTTTCAGGGATGGCTCAAATACCTCAGAACCATTGTCCTGTAACAAGTCCAAAGGAACATGGGGAACTGTGAACATTTATTATAAAAATTGTAATCTATAAAAACATTGTGGCTACTTCATGTGAGTTAGAGCAACACTAAGAATGATAATAATCACTAATTCACAAGGAAAGACATTTTGTAATCACGTATTTAATATTTCTCTTCCTATGAATACATGTCAAAAATGGATGCAACCTCAATTTTCATGTGCAGAGAATGATCTGAAATTGACTTATTTTTATTTTGCAAAAATTGGGCCTGCTGACTTTATTAATGCTAACCATGAACATGATGGGAAGGGCTGAAAGACATTATTTTGTTTATTTTTAACTGTCATTATGGAAAATGTCAACCATCTGCAGACAGAGACAGGGTCACGAGGACACGTGCACTCACCCTCCGGCTTCAGGGATGATCAGTTCCTGCCGATCTTGTTGTGCCCACTCCACCAGCCCCTTCCCCGTATCTACATTATTTGAAGCACATCCCAGTTTAAATCATCCCATCCATAAGTATTTCCATGTGCATGAAAGATAAGACTTCTTTTCCCATGCAATTGCAGTGCCGCCAATATTCCTCAAATGGGTAATATCCACTTACTGAACGTCAGGTCAGCGTTCCAGTTTTCAGTGACCTCATGATGAGTGTCCTCATTTTCCACATTTGTTTGAGGAATGATTCAAATGCTGTCAACATTTTGTGATGGTCCAATGTCTCTTAAATCTCCTTTAATCCGTATTTTCCCCTTTATCTCTCTCTTTGCTTTTTTTTTTTTTAATTTTCAAGTGCATTTGATTGTTGAAGAAGCCAGGAAACTTCCCCACAAAGAGTCCCGCAGCCTGGACCGGACAGACCGCATCCCCGTGGGGCAGCTGTGCCTGTCCCCCGCCCTCGGAGCGGGACCCGCGGTCACACTTCCACTTGTTGCCTCCTCCCTTCCATGAGACCGGGGTCCTAAGTGGCAATGGGAGTTTCTACCCAGAGGTCCATAATATATGGATGTTTCTTATTTTGGGATGTTAGCAGCTCTTCCACTCCATATGGAGATCTTTTAATATACGTTAGTGTATAATGAGGCTAGTTTCATTGTATTATTCCTTTTTAATAACCGAAAAAAATGCTTTAAAAACTTCACATTATCTACCATTTGGTTATCCAGTGGCCAAGTATATACAGCAAAGGCTGGATAAATGTTTGATTCCTTCCCGTTCGGTGACAGATCTCCTAAACAGAAAACGGTTCTTTATCATCTGGAGGTCACAGATCAGATTAGTTTCGGTTTGTGTTGCTTTAGAATCCCTATAGACACCTGAATATAAGCATTTAATGGATTGCTCTATTTATACTCCGGTTTTACACCGTGGGCTGGGGGCTCCTCCTCCAGACTGTGGCTGAGCCCTTCTGCCATGGCCCCTCCCACTCCTTCATGATGTTCTCCGTGACTGGCCTGAATATGCTCCAGGACTTGATCGAGCCTTTCTTGACTAATCAGCCATTCCATTTCTCCAAGGGGCCCTACTTCCTTCCAGCAGAAATATATCTTAAAACTTGGTACTAAACCTGGGTACTATGAGCTCCTTTGTATTGGGCTGGTAATTTTTTCTAGATTTTTTTTTCCAGTGGAGGCAGCAAGGGCATACCATTTTAAGACAAAATACATCAGGAGTTTATATTGATACTTGTAATTTGAAACCAAGCCTATTCCAATGTTCTAACCTCTTCCATTTTGCATTTTTTCTTCTTTCTCGCAATTCTGTTTGAATTCTAACTCAGTAACCCTGGAATTAATTTTTACTATACTACATAAATACTCATCAATTTCACGCTCCAATCCTCACACAAAATCCCATCATAACAAGAGCAACACCACCTACCTCATGGGATACTGGAAGTAGCTGAAGGTTTTGCTTCGCTTCTTTTGGTTCTTATCTAAGTTAGATCCCTTTGGGAATGGTCAGATAACAGCGTTTTAGCATCATTTATAATCACACTGTCATCGACTGAATACATACTTAGTTTTTGTTTCAGTTTTAGTTTAGATTTTTTAGAGATTGCTTTTTAAAAAAAGTCGATATATATTTATGTAAAAATTTTATGGGACTTTCAGCTCAAATCTACAAAACTTGGCAAAGCTTTATTTTAATACCTGGTAAAAAGAACAGAAAAACATTTTTCTTCAATATTTTCATCATGTTCCTTAAATACTACAAGTGGCACAAATGCTATTTGAATCATTAATTTTACTCTCAATGACAGTAATACTTTTAATTCAGACTTTGAGGTTGTGCACATTCCCAGTGATCATTATGCTTTTCATTAAAAAGTACATCAATATGTATGTTTTTGTCAAAATAAGGGAAAAGAATCCTCCTCCCACAAATATTGGACTTTATGATCGATCATCTTTCTGTTTGTAATGATACTAGGCCAGGAAAAACAACCAAGTTCATGGTGATTATGGTCACTGAGCATTGTAGTTTTGTGAGTGTGTGTGTTTGTACACACACAGACATAATAAAATATAGAGTGATTTATTAGTGAGATTTTTTTCAATGACAAGAAAAGTAAACTTTTGAAAATTAGAGATGGTTCAGTAAAATTTTCAAACTTCATTTCATATGAAAGCTCAGAAAATAATAAAACATATTATTCAAAGAGCATTTGTTATATAAGATAAATACTTTCCAAAACGACAAATATTTTTTTCAGCACTCTTGGCCTCTTTCACCTGGGGACGTTGTGGGATTTAATGTTCTGACCTGTGTGGTTGGACGTGGGCAAGAGTAAGTGGAGGAAGTTTTCTGAACCAGCTGTTTTGCATTCTTTCGTGAGATGGTCAGGTGTGGCCACAGGAGGGGTCCAGGAGGGACACAGGGAAGCAAAGTGCGTTGTACTCACAGGTCCTTGAGAGACCAAGTCAGTCTGTGCCTTGAGGGGTCAAAGGTGGGGAGAACCAAGGAGTGTGCCCCACCAGACAGCTGGGACCTGGGGGAGAAGGAGGTGGAGGGAGAAAGAAGGAGGTGGAGGGAGAAGGTGGAGGGAGAAGGTGGAGGGAGAAAGAAGGAGGTGGAGGGAGAAAGAAGGAGGTGGAGGGAGAAAGAAGGAGGTGGAGGGAGAAAGAAGGAGGTGGAGGGAGAAAAGGAGGGAGAAGGTGGAGGGAGAAAGAAGGAGGTGGGGGGAGAAAGAAGGAGGCAGAGAGACAGAGTGGCCCCTCGGGCAGGTGCCTGTCCCGGGTGGGACTGGGGGCGAGGTACACAAGCAAAAGGTGTGAGGGGGTTTCACTGGTGTGTCTGATGTCTCCAGGTCATGGCCAGGGCAGAAAGGGTCGTTTGTGGCGGGGCCAACCTTATCACAGCTCGGTGGGGAGTTCACAGCCTGTGTGGGGACGTTGAGGCCGTAGGAAACGAGGAAGCTTTAACATGTTACAGCGCACGCACCGAATGGGTTTTCATCTCCTAAACTGGAGGCAGAAACACACACATTGGATTTCATCTGAGTCCCATGGGTGGCCAACCTTCTAGTGTCTCTGGGCCACACCGGAAGAAGAAGAGGTGTCTTGGGTCACACAGTAAATACACAAACACTACGGAAAACTGGTGAGTCAAAAAAGGTTTTCTGTAGATTTACAGTTTTGTATTGGGCCATGGGTTGGACACCCATAGGGCATCCCCTCACATTTAATAGTAGTAATTAACTAAAGTAATGTATTATATACTAAAATAAACTGAGATTTATTATCAATGATTTTTTTTCTTCTTCCACAAGTTCCACTGGCATCTTTTCTCAGATAGGTTCAGTCTTGTTTTGTTCCTTGTTCTTTCATCCTCAGGATTTCTGTTCATTCTTCATCTCTCTGGAGACCGTTTCAGGCCTTGGACTGTCCTCCCTCAAATCCATGGCGTCCCGATCGATGGACGGGGTGCATTCGCTGACCCCAGTGCCAGATGGTCCCGGTCTTCACTCTGTGTCCGCCGTGTCCACCCTGGGGGACCTTGGGCTACCACCCCCTGGCTGCCTCTCAGTGTCACATTCGCCAACCAGGATAGCACCTCGGCAGTGGTCGTAAAGATAAAAATAGCTTTTATAGTAACAAGAGAGGGCCTGAAAGAGCCCGGACGCCCCACTGCACAGTCTGCCATTGTCATTACATGTTCAGCCCCGGGGCATGTCTTCTCTGGTCCAAACTAGCAGGAAAAGCTCTCTTCTTCGTTTAGCAAAGCCTTCCATTAAACATATAGAATTTTACCTGGAATCACTAGATGTTTGTGGTTACAGGGTGGCCAGGCCTGGTATGTTGTTGGATATAGAATCAATTTAATTGGATATTTCTTATAATTATCTGTAGGTTATCTATAATTAATTGGATGTTTCTTATAACTATCTATAGATTATAATATTATCTATATCATGTATAAATATATAATAGATATCTACAGATATCTATTACCCATAGATAATTATAAGAAATACCCAATCTAAAGATTATTATAAGCTAGGTTCTATAAAAATGTTTATGTTGAAATAAAATTATATAGGCCCATACGACAAAAGAAAATAATGTAAACTAATGTAATTGAGGCAACCCGTTTGTATTTTCCAGGATTATGCAAGTGGTTCAAAGAAATTTTTTAGTGATACCTGGCTTTGGATATATTTTTATAGACACCAGCATAGAATTAAAATAGAATAATCACAAATTTTTATAGGTTTTATTTTTTAAAATTCTATCTTATCACTTTCAGTTTATATTTTATTTATATACTCAAAAAGACTAGTTTGTGGGGTTTTTGGTAAAATTTCTTTTTCGAGAAACTAATATAAAATTAGAATAAAATACTTGCAATAATATAATAATTTAACAAAGGCTTTACAATAACATATTTATCTGATCATCTTATAAATTTGTCGACGAGCTATTTTAATAAATTCTAAGAGATTTTATTCTCTTTCTTTTTTGACAAGAAAAAAATTAAGCCCATCCATTTTTGCCGTTGTAAGAACTATTATGATTAATTGTTCTCTTCAAATCTGGCCAACTCCGGTAATGTAAAACATACAGTTTATGTACTATAGGGCTTTGTAGCAATGAAAGTTCCTCTCCTGAGATTTGAACCGTAGGAAAAAAATCATGAGTCTATTAACTACAGAACACAGCATGATTAAAGACCGGTCCTCCTTAAAAACAAAAGTTTAATTTTTCACATGGTGTAATTTTAAACTACTTACATTAGTTCCAATATTTCACCTTACATACCAGAGTTTATGAATGATTCAATATCACCAAGGGATGAAAAGTTTTCTCCTCAAGTAGAATGCATGCCTGTTTTTACAGAGATCCCTGTAAATTGGCCTCGAATTCATCATGCATTTTTAAAGACTGTTAAATGTAATAGCCAAATTTTATTTTATGTGTATATAAATAGATATATAGAAATATGTACTGCTCTATTCATTTATCATATACAGAGATATAATCTTTTTTTTCTGGATTAGTTCAAAGTCAGGTTGTATCCTGCAGTTTGTTATCTGTCTGTGAAGGTGGGCCAATGTGCACTTATTTAATAGACCTAATGCATTGCATCTATTCTTGGAATAACATCAATTAATTTATAATGTGTAGAATAAAAGTGGCATGCACTAGAGATATCATACTGCCACGATTATACTACATTCCATGGGTTTGGGTGGGAGGCCCGTGGGTTCTAAATCTCTGTTCTGAATTCCCATCAATAGTGGAGTCAGAAACATTATTACGATTCACCCTAAATCAAGGGTGACTGATGGCTATCAAATCCCACCCCTCCCTCCCTCCCCCTCTGCTCCACATCCAGATAAGGTCATTAGAATCCCAGGGGTTTTCTTCTTTAGTGACTGCTGGGAAGCTCAAACCACTCAAGACCTGCACCCAACAAGGAACCATTGGCCCTTGGTTGCACTGAGAACCGCACCAGCCTCCTTGCCCCATCCCCTGGAGTGACTGTTGAGACTGAGTGGGAGCCTCTCCCCATGAAGATCATTAGGCGAGTAAGGACCTTGAGACAGGGGTGGCATCATGGGTCTTGACATCTGAACAAGGTCTGGAGAGGTCCTCCCCATATATTCTAAGTATCCACAGCAGATGTTATTTAACGGAAGGTAAGTAAGAGGGAAGACAGCATTTCAAGGAGAAAGGAGTCAATCTAGTTTGGCCAGGGTGGGTCTGAAGTGGTTGTGGATACCGAGTCATGTGCGTCACATGTACAGTGGGCCATAGGGGGGAAGATGGGGAGTGAGTCCGGGCAGGAGGCAGCATAGGCGTGGTAACAGGGGCCTGGAGAGGGCAGGGTCATGGGGGGGGTGGGTGGAGAGAGTGAGGGCGCACTGCTTCTGCTGGATTTTAGATCTCTGCTGTTTAAGGCCCCTTCTGCTCTTGACCGCATCTCCTGGAGGCACTGTTCTCAGTAATGTATTCAACCTCCATGGAGCATGTCTTACCTACAACCTAAGTTGAAGCCACAGATTATTTGTTTTTTTACAGAAAATTGCAATTGAACTTCAGCAGCTAGAGAGAGATTGGTGCTGAAAATGCTGGTAATGGCAGGCTGAAATGTACTATTGTGTTGGCAAGATAAGAAACTGCTCACTAATTTGTGCTTGAGAATACCAAACAAGCTAGAACTGCTAGAGATATGCATTTAAGACTGTTTTCATCAGCCACATCTTAATCAAGCTTAAAAGCACGTGTTATTCTTCTAAAATAGCTGGGAAAAATTCCAATAATTAATCTCTATCTTTTAGGTCAGTCTTTAAAAATCCTGGTGTGTGCATCATAACAAAGACAAGTAAATAACAATTTCAGGGATGAATCCCAGGTACCAGTAATTGTAAGCCTCTCAATGTGATTACAACCCGCAACCACGGTTCAGAACATCACTCTAAATAAATTACCACTTGTAGAAAGGAGCAATATTTAGTTTTTGATTTTTAAACTTATCCTATATCTTGTTTCAGAATGGATTTAATATATTGCCTATGGCTATCTGATTACATAAAATTAGTATCTCATTGGAAATTCAGGATTTTGAATATTTTGTTCTTCAAGTACCCTGAAAAATTGCCATATTTGCTTCCCCCTTCTCTCAAACTGCATGTCAGGTAGCATTAAATTGTACAATTTTTAAATAAACATTTGTTTAGAGGTATCTGTAAAAGAGTGACTAACAAATAGCCTGGGAATTTTATTATGAGTAGCTGTCTTTATCTGCAAGCAGCAGTTCCCATGTTCCTGCCAACCAACCATGAGCACTATTGTCTATTATAGACTATAAAGTCCATTACCGTGCTTTCCCCTGTCCGTATCTTCTATTTCCGAGAAACGGTCATAGCTTCAGACAACTCTGGATATCCTATCTGACCTCTTATAACAATGGGTTTGACATTTTATGCTTCACTGACTAGTAGGAAATCCCCAGGGTTTCTTTTTTATGAAACAGCTATAAAATATTTAGTTCAGCTGCCATCAAAGCATCATCTGTCCAGTTATTGTTAGTCCATTCAGGGGCCTTAAATTCTCTAAACCCCGGGATCATGTTCTAGGAAGGGAAGATGAAGAGCTCCCTGGAAAGTTTTCAAAGGAGAATTAGCCAGAATGGTTTGGTACACTAGCATGATGATTCACTGGCTACATTTCGCTTATGAATTTGTATAAAAGTTTTTTAGGTAACAAAATCACTTAGAAAACAACAAAAATATAACTCTAGAAAAATACTACAATTACATATTCCAAATAATTAGATTTCATCCTAAAATATGGTCAATTAGCTATTTCTGGTATTAAGAGTGACCAATTCAGGGACGTGTATTGCTTTAGCTTACACAATAAATAACTTATGAATAATTATTTTCTCATAAATAACTTTTTAGTCCATAGTTGAGTATGAGAAGTAGAGATGATACACTAAAAGTGTTGAAACTGTTTAAGTTAAGAGAAAATTTCTTATAATTTTAAATGCTATCCTTCCAAATGTCTCTGAACATGTAAAATATCTTCATATTTCCTTTTCTAAGATATGCAACACAAAAATATCGATTAGGTAAAAGTTAATAAATTTAATATTACGGGTTATACTTGATAAAGAGTCTTGCTGAATTTATTTATTCCATTTCCAAGTCTTTTTAAATTAAATATTTGGGGGTAAACACTGGTTAATAACATCATATACATTTCAGATGTACAACTTTATAACACAACATCTGTATACTCATTGCGTGCTCACCATCCAAAGTCTAGTCTCCTTCCGTCACCATATGTTTGACCCCCTTTGCCCTTTTTGTGAGCCCGAGAAATACATCATACCAGTGATGGAATACTCTCAACGATGAAGTCAATGCCTGCTACTGCAAAAATCTTGATTTGAGGGCTCATCCTGATTGGTCTAAGAGTAATTCTGTCCATTAGCTAGTTAGTGATTGGTCCGGGAGCCTAGGGCCGAGCCAATTGGTGCATAGAACCACCTGGATACGTGAATTGGTTCAGCTGTTGAGAGAAGAGCCTGGGAGAGAGCGAGCAAGCAGGAAGCATCCGTCACATGAGTGGTTGTGGTGCCAAGTTGAGCCCTAATGTGCCATGGGTTTCTGGAAGTAAAGTTGTACATTCTTCCTAGTGGGCATCTATAACAAGAGTGATGCTCCTTCTTTCTATAAAGTTTGTAGGCCTGGAAACGAGGAACAGAAATTCTATAGCCACTTTCCACCAGTCTGCGGGTATTGTTGACGCAGAGAGAAACACCCCAGAGAAATGGAGCGGACACTTGATTCGCCGTGATTGATGGCTTCCAATCAGCGAACGCTGCTGCCGTCATATCCCTCTATTATTCCAGACAGTTTACATCGGAGTTTTCCTGTGTCCAAAGGGATAAATTTTGAATATAATCTCGTTGTGTTTATGTAGCCTGGCTTGGCATAAAATATGAGTCAAATGTCTTTCTCTTAGCAATTAGTAGATTGTTGTTGTAGAAAATACACCTTACAAGTAACTTTCTCATTTTTCTTCATTAACTATAGTATTTTTCTTCATATTTAACAATACAGTAATTTTGCCAGTATGTTTTGGTTGCTCCATATCTACTTCCCCCAGGATTTAAGTGTGTCCTTTCATATATATATATATTTAATATATATATTTATGGCCTTTCATATATATACTTAATATTTTAAGTTTAGAAAATTTTGTTTTAGTATATATCTAAGTACATTTTTGGGTTTTTTTGTTCTTAATTATTTACATATTAGATGTCCTTTTCCTAATGTAGTTATAAAGTTTCTAATCCTTTTACACCTACAATGTAAATAATCTAGAAACTAAGAACAAATATAGAAAACAGAAACCTGGTTATCTGAGCATTTTTAAAATCTCCTTAAAAATTGTTGGGTTAAAAAAGGTCAAAATGTAAAATATTTTAAAGATATAAATAGCAATAACACTATATATCAGAACCCATGGATTTCCCAAAAGTTGAAGAGAAAATTTAGAACCTTAAATATACATTGAGAACAAACCATTGAAAATATAAGGAATAAAAACATAAATTAAAAATTTAGAAAAGAGAAAAACTAATTTAAGCAATTATGAAAGACTGTATTATTAAAAATAGAAAGTTAATTAATTAATAAAAACAGAATAGTAACAAAGTTCAACAAATTAATAAGTCAAAGCAATAGATTCTATTAGAAAAGCAATGATAATATAGATACAACAGAGTCAACCTGATTTTTTTAAAAAGTAGACATGTTATAATGAAAAAATAATCCAAGGTGCAGAGTAAATGAATTATGAGATACTATCTCACACAATTTTTTTTAGAGAGGAAAGGGAGGGAGAAAGAGAGAGAGAGAAAAACATCAATGTGCGGTTGCTGGGGGCCGTGGCCTGCAACCCAGGCATGTGCCCTGACTGGGAATCAAACCTGCGATGCTTTGGTTCACAGCCCGCACTCAATCCACTGAGCTGTGCCAGCCAAGGCATTATTTCACACAATTTTTTGAAAAAAGATTGATAATCATCGTGCGAGTCTAAATGTCTCAAGTTGCCCCAAATGATAACATGATGCATTCTATCAAACTTTCATCTTTAAAAGATGATACCCAATTTATTTTAATCATTTCAGAACACCAAATGGAAAGAAATCTTCCAAATTATTCTTACAAGAGCAGTGTATTATCTATAATAAAATTTGTGGAAGGTAACATAAGAAAAAGCTTTCTGTTTTGTCAGTCAAGTTTCTGTCAGAAGAGAAAAACCAGTGTGAACTGAGGAGCGTGGTTGTTAGACTTCGCACCGTGTGGGGGGAAGCTGGGGGGGGTGCTGAAAGCTGGAAAAGGGTTGGAAGACCAGGGCGTAGCCCACAGGGAGCTCATCCCTGGGATTGGGCATGGGCAGCCATGACTGCGGGCAGCAGGGCCAGCAGCGAGGAAGACCTGGATGCCCGCAGAAGGGAATGCAGCCCACCAGGGAGCCCCTGAACCTCCCCTTCACCCCACTGAGTTCGCAGGATCTTCACACAGTGGTGGCCCTCGCTTTGCTTCTGCCTACTAGCTGTCACAGGCGTTCTCCTTTCGGACCGTGCTCACCAAGAAAGGAGAAGGACTGGTCAGTACACACACACACACACACACACACATTCAGAGCCCAGTAAGAAACAGTCACTACATTCCTCACTGAGGTGGTCAAATGGCCGGGACTGACCATGATTCCCACGTCTACCACTCATACAGAATAACAGTAGCAGCCAGCCAGCATGGATCACGTATGCATGAATATGCATATGCGTGTTACTCATTTTGACTTATTAACATAGTCATGGAAACATAATTGAAGTCATAGTTAATTTGCTTTTCTTACTACACAATTCCATTTTTCTTAATAGCGGTTGAATAATGATCCTTCAAGTTAAGAGACAATACATGATAGTATCATTCTATAATATGTTTAAGTCTTTATCATTGATCTTGAACTTCTGGACTCAGAAAGTGTGAGAAAATACATTTCTGCTGTTTAAGCCCCCGGTCTGTGGTATTTTGTTACATAGATGAGCAGATTAATAAAATAATCTATTAAAATCGGTAAGTACTCGGAGTATGCATAAAGGGAAAAAATAGACAACGAACTCTTTTTAAAGAAGAAGAACCATGTAGGAGGGCTCACCCCACCAGATAGCAAGCAAAGACTACAAAATCAAGAGTTATTAAAATCCTTTGAAGGGAAGGCCCCCAAAGGGCCATCTGTTGGAAAGGGAATGACAGAGAGAATTTTCCAACAACTGCCTAGGTCCCTCCGCATAAATCTCCACATGGGGTGTGAACACCTATAAACACAAAGAAGACCTCTGACTCAGTACCATTGGATATGCTTTAGGTTTTAATATTAACAAAATTAGAAAAAATGTTTTCAGCATTAGAGTTCAAGTTCACCTCCCTGTGCTTCTGCCCGGATTCCCTCTCAATGAACAGAATCTCCTTTGATTGACAGGGTATGTAAATCCTTAGAGACTTTTCAAAATGATCTTTTCTCTAGAAGTCTTTAGCCAAAGATTTCCTGTTCTATTTCTTCCCTCTCACTGTATAAATCAGCCCCTTAACCGTACTTGCTATTCATGTTCTTTAATTGATTTTTTTTAAAGAGAGAATGGAAGGGAGAGAGATGGGGAGAGAAACATTGATGTAAGAGGGGAACATTGATCAATTGCCTCCCGAGTGCACCCCTACCAGGACCGAACCCACAACTTAGGCATGTGCCCTGACCAGGAATCGAACCCCCGGCCTTTTTCAGTTTATGGGACTCCAACCAACTGAGCCACACCAGCCAGGGCTGAGTTCATTTTATATTCCAGTTCCTCTGAGTTCTTTAACACAGAAAAAAAGAGAAAAAGAACACAATCTCAAAGCAAATTCTAGTTCAGGTGCACTTTCTTATTTAACAGCATTGTGTGGCCACCCAGCTGATTTTTAGTCCCCCCTGCCCGCAAATTGTCACAATATTTCAGTCTCATCTAATTTATTGTCTCATATCCTCTCCCCTCTGTTCTGTTTGGTTTGATGGCTTTCCAATTGTCTCCCTCCCGCTGAATACGCTTCTGAGTGTTTTTCATCACCCACACTCCCTCACATTATTTCAAGTTGAATCTCATTTGCTGCACTGTATTTCAAGCTTATCTCGGGATTTTTTTCTCATTTTCCATCTGTATGGTGCTCAGTGCACCTGTACCTTCAGAACCCCTGCACATGTCATTCACGCCTCGTGAACTCCAGGCAGCCTGTGGAAATAGTTGAATGAGACGGGACAGGAAGCAGATGACCACAGGTACATTCTCGGTCATCATCCTTTTCTCGTGTCTGTCGTGGCCAGTATCCAGTCCCTTCACCACTTTAAGTCGTTCTGAAAGTGCATAGTAAGACCACGGGACTCTCAAATTCTCCCCCCTCTCCAGTTTAATGTTAATGCACCCCTTTCCCCCCACGATTTCTACCTGAGAACCTTGCAGTTCCTTCAGATAAACTTCGGCGAATACGGATTTGTTTGATGAACATCACTAAGCTCCTGATTACATTTCTGAACATTGAGCCACGTTCCCCAGGAGCCTGGGTGGATCTCAGTCACACCAAAATGAACACATTCCAGGGAGGGTCAAGGTGACCCATGGGAAATGTCAAGGCCAATATTTCCACACGACCCAGCCAATCTTCGTGTTGGAGATTCATCAGAAGGCACTGAGAAATGTTTCCCATGGAAACCTGAAAATTCTCCCTTTTTTTACAGAAAATAATCATTTAAATATATAAAAATATATGAATATATAGATTGTATCACCGGCCTGGACAGAGTGTCAACGGGTGTGCAGCTCAGGTCACGGAGCTTCGGCCCGAACCTTACCTTTTCGGAGTCAGTCATGCGAATAGCTCTATAGGACTTATCAATGCTAAGCGCTGTGTTTCTGGAGAGTTAAAGGGAAAAAACAAACACACACAAAAATCTGTTCTCCAGGAAGTGACAATCCACTGCCAGTGGCCACCAGATCCCACAGTCCACAGGGAGGGACCCTCGTGAGGGAGCACCGCACGTGTCCCGGTTTAGCGACACGGAGAGCAAGGCAAAGGCGGAGAGAGCAGCGAGCTCTTGCGTGGAGGTGCTTGTCTTGAAACACACTTCTCCAGTGCAACACGAAAAGCGAAAAATGTTCTGCTTTCCAGTGCGTGAGGATGTGTTTAATGCTACGGCGTGGGGACGGATAACGGAGTTCAATCACCGCTGGTTCTTTAGTGTCATTAACTCTCACCAGGCCGGTGACATACACACCCTCCTTCGTCACCAAAATGACCGTACACTAATACACAAAACACTGCAATTTTAGGAAGTCTTTGTGGAGTGGTCTTCTGTCTCTGCCATAACAGATTGCCACGAATTCAGTGGCTTCAAACCGCACAAGCGCACTATTTCCGAGGCCTGGGGCCAGAAGTCCAGAGCAGAACTCCCCGGGTTAAGATCCAGGCGTGCGCGGGTCCCTGTCTCCTCGCTCGGTCAGGTGTTGGCGGAACTCGGGTCCCTGAGGCTGCAGGACTGGAGTCCCCGACTCCTTGCTGACCGTCACCTGGCCACCACCCTCCTTTGCTCTAGTCCTCTTTCTGGTCCGCACGTGCAGCAGCCCCTTACACTTCAGAAGCAGCGAATCCTTCTCAGGCCCCCACCTCGCCGACCCTCCTCCCTGCCTTCCTCTCCCGCAGCGAAGAGCTCCTGTGATTGATATTTTGGACCCACTCCATGAACCCCAGGTCATCTCAAGTAATGGCGGCTGCGAGCCACAGGTCAGCCTCGGGTCCCCTCCCACATGCGCCCCGGCCTCCAGCGGCTCCCCTGGCTGGCCTGGCTCCCCCCCCGCCCCGCCCCCCGCCAGAGCATCAGCCACCCATCCCCGACCCACCCCGAAAGGGTCTGTGCTTCGTGAAAATGGAAAAGCACTTAAAGTGCCAGGCATCGTCACATTCTTTCTGCCCGCTCCAAAATAGCCTTAGAAAAATGTAAATGATTTAATGAGTTTGAAGACTGTATGAAGTGACACGTGCATGGCCCCAAACCGCTTCTGTGGAGAGAGGTGCCAAGAGAACAGTTGCTCTCTGAGTCTGGCGGAGCTACCGAGTCCAGGGACCCCACGGGAGATCTGGGGCAGATTATCTAGACATCTAGAAACCCACGGGGGGGGCGGGGATGGGTAACCAGGGGATACACTCTGATAGAGACCCGTGATTCAAGTGCAACTTAGGGAAAAGCAGTCTGGCAGTCGAACATAGGTGATGGTTGAGTGAGAAGGTCAAAGGTTGGCTGAAACCATGAAACGAAAACAACCCTTCAATAAACAAGAAAAACTTCTGAGAGACTAAATTAGAAATAAACGGAGTCCAGCTCTTCTAATGTGATGAACAAGCGATGCTTACGTATTCTTTAACAAACTCTTGCATGAGGGACGAAGAGCAGAGTGGCGGTAAGTTTATTAACGCCGGCCTTGTTGCAGGCTGTTGCCGTCCCCATGGAGCTGTCAGTGGGACCGCGGCAAGGAGAGGGGGTGGGGGGATGGGGCTGGAGGGAGCGAGCGGGCCGGAGGGTGGGGCGTTGGATCGGCGAGGGCGAAGAAGCACGTCTCCTGTGCGTCTCATCTGGGCACAAAACCAAGCGTTTCACGTGTTTACTGAACGCGCGCTGCGGCTGATGGGTGGTGGTGGTGGCATCGAAACAACCGTGACATCGAAATGTATTACTTTGAATTGTGGCTTTTCCATCCATTTTTCACTTCGGGGGCAGACCATGCGCAGTAGAACCCTTCTTGGGACACACCCACGAAGGGCAAGTGGCGACAGGGCCTACTTTCTCCCACCTTCAGCTGCAATAGTGCGGTTGCTTCTCGCCCTGAACAATACCCGCGTCCTTCTTTAAAGTGTGGGCTGGACCCAGGCCACACAAGTGACCTCTGAAATGTGGAAGTGCTCACATCATGAAAGAAATGAATGAAACAGATATTTATATATAACATGTATCTACGCTGTGTGCTGTAAAATTAATTAGCACTCCAGGTCACTCGAGTCTCAGGAATACTGACAGCGGCTCAAATTGCGTCTCTGTCTTACTTCAGGCTCTCTGTTCAGTCTTGGTCCTGCAGACTCGACAACACAGCACCGGGCTTTTCCCAACACACTCTGCTTATCAGAGCTCATGTGTTAAATGCAGACACCTTGTATTCTTGGTCTATGAGCTATAATTAATATTACAGTTCCCAGTTTAGGGGCTTTTCCATGTAGTTATTTTTTAATATGTCTTGGCACACTTAGTTAATCGTTCCTTACATGTAAGTTCTACTTATAGCTATCAACTTTAATTGAAACAGTAAAAAAATACTAATGCATAAATTATGAAAATTCTAAAAAATACAAAGGAAAAAGATCCTTTGTTGCTACCACCCAAGACCAAGATTTTCGTGTGTAATTTTCCATGCATTTGCTACACCTCACATGTTTAATAAGGCAACAAAATAAGGTGAGATTTTAACATGGTAACAGTCCATAATCTCTGAAAGTTCTTCAAACATTTGGAATGTTTTTTAAATGCAGTGCCCCAGCATATCTGAATATATATTTGTTGGTGATCTGTAGTAACAATCTCTGCCCTTCATAGATCTAATTCATACAACTTTACCAGCATCTTCTATATTTAAAATAGCTTATTTTTCCCCTCTAGTAGCAAAATGGTTATTTCTGTGTTCTTTAAGCTCAATAAGATTATTACGTCCTCTAAACGTGAGGTACAACTATAACTTTATATTGTCATTTATGTGACTAGCACTCAAGCTTAGCAAAATGGAATCCTCAAGGCCCTAACTCACCTTTAATGAAATCTTTCAACATACACCGCAAAATCAAATGGTCGAGTGAAATCATGCATTCTGGTTCTGGCACAGATGTTTGCAGCTAAATATAGATTAGATGTGGGGCAGCAGCAAAGCCGCTCCTGTCTTTACTAATGACACAGCATTGAAACGGGAGATGTAGCTCCTGCTCTCTTCTGCCACAGACTCGCCAGATGGTAACTGGAGTTCGGATTCCCTGTGTACAGAGTGTGATGAGCACTGGGGGTGCCTGACAATTCTGTGATGCAAGTCTCTTCCTGTCACGTCTCCAAGGGAGCCTGGAGATTGTCTCGGAAAGGGTAAAAGAACGATTCTATTTTTTATAAAGAGCATTGATATAAATCTATCCATCTTATTGTAGTGACTGAAATATGTATTGATTCCAACAAAGTGCGGATGCTCATTCAAAGATCACTATCATTGGTCATTTCCATCACACCCATGAGCACACCCATGCCTGCCTGGGTTTCAGTTATTAGTACACAGTATCTACGTTTATTGGTGGTCAGCCGGATGTATAAAGTCATGAGGATATTTATTTCTGGAACTTCTGAAATTCTAATATTATAATGGCGTTCTTCCTGTTTTCTCAAGAGCTTTCTGATTTTTCTAGGTTGAATACGCTACCTTATGGCAAAAGGGGCTTTGCAGATGAGCTCACGTTAAGGATTTTGAAATCAGGAGATGATTCTGGATTATGCAGGTGGGCCCAAAATATAATCGCAGGGCATTGTGATAAGAAGTGGACAGGAGTTTTAGGGTGGGGAAGCTGGTGTGATGGCAGAGACCCAGGGAGAAAGGATGCGTGGCCACGGAAGTAGATGTCGGGGCGATGCAGGGCCCCGGGCAGAGCCGCGGAGCAGCCCCGAGGGGCGGCGAGGCAGAAAGGAGACTCCCTGTAGCGCACCCACAAGCTGCCCTGTCAACAGCTTCATTTTAGCTGAGTGCAACCCGTTTCAGACGTCTGATCTTCAGAGCTCTACGATGATATGCTGGCACTGTTGTGAGCCATTCATTTTCCAGTAATTTGTTACAGCAGCGCAAGGAAAGGAATACACCTAGCATGAGTGTTTTCCAGCTGAACTCTCCAATTTTGCCTGATGATGAGCCCGGTGATTCATTGTCCTCCCTATACATCCCACTCCATCAGAAGTCTCAGCCAGGCGATCGGCACTCCCTTGCCTATGCCATCGGACTGTGCTTGCATCGGCCTTCGTGAGCACTGGCAGTCAACTGACTCGTCTTGACTTTGCATAGATCCAATCACCACTTTATTCTTTACCTTCGCACTAGGTGAAAATGGAGACTCTCTGGCAGATGGGGGCTTGGCCAGGAGACACATGTCGGCCACAGCGACGTTTGGACACTATAGTGAATGATAAAAATCTTCGGTCACTTTAGCAAATTGTATTTTCTTCAACACACGTGTAAGTGTGCATGGGCACATCTATGTGTTTGCAAAAGCATATATTTGAATGCATATAATACTTTGCCTTTCTTTTCTATATGTTAATCTTGATCACAGAAGTCTATACAAATAGTATTCAGATGACTACAGAAAATATTTTGTTAACTTCATATGTTAACTTATTAATCCATCTCCTTCTTTGTAGACATTACTGTGCTTGACACAGCAGGAAAAGCTGTAGCATTTGCGGACCCTGCCTCACCTGATGAATGGGCGTTGGTACCCTGTGAAGGCACCGTCGTGAACACCATGAGTGAAACTGCAATCCAGTCATCTTGACGAAGTTATGGACAACCCCACGTCAATATAATATTAGGTCAGCAATACCTGTCCTTTGGTCTCCAGTATGCCAATGAGATGTGTGTGGTCATGCACAAAAGGATAAAACCTGGAAATACTAGTTAAGAAAGAAACTTCAGGTTTGACTTTTCAGGGGTGGCCCTCAATATGGATGGATGTTCTTGAAGGAGCCATTTGGGAATAACCACCCCATTCTCCGCCCTCCCCAGGGGAACTGTAGAAAGGTCCAGTGAGAAGGCACAACAAACTGTGACTTGCCGTTGGTATGCTCCCGCCTCTCTGGACCGGGGATGCTGCTTCCGAAGAGGCGGGCAGCTGCGTTTGATCCATACAGAACATGGATGCCTCCTCCTTTGTTCAAGAAAGAAAAGGCATATATAACATGGAAATGTCCAAGTCCATTTAGAGTTCAGTCTCAATCCGTGCGTGAATGGGAAGAGGGGGGATGGGTGGAGACATGGCAGCTCTGGGTGTGTCTCCAACTAATGAGAAGTGGGCACGAAGGGCAGAGCCAGGGGCTGTACACACGCAGAGGCCCGCTGGACATCACCTTCCGGCTGCGACTGTGGAAAAGCACACAGAACGATTTCATTAGGGGAGCTACACCTCTTAGCTGTCGACCTCTCCTTCGTCCAGTAGCCTTTCACAGACCAGCGGGTGCTTGGCCTCACAGAAGCTGGTCTATTGTACTAGTTTGAACTTAAATTCTTAAATTAGAAGACCATATCAGAAAACAGTGGCGTGTTGACCTTTAAGAACGACGTCGGACTGTGCATGCTCGGAGTGGCAGGAGCAGGGTCTCGCAGTCGGAGACCAGCCCGGGAGGCAGGCAGGGGGAAGAACAGTGTCCGCGTACAAAAAGCAATCAAGAAAGAAGAAAGCACAAAAACAACCGAAGTCCAGAGTGGAAGTGCACTGAAGAGTAAAATCGCCACTAAAGGAAGTTAAAAGAAAGAATGTGGAAGGATAAACCACAGGAAAAAAAGCACCCAGCATTAAAAGAAAGGAATCATTGGAAAGAATAAAACACCAAGAAGCACACCATCCAATGTGTGGAGGAGAGAGAACGAATGTCAAATCAGAGACGTTTAGAGGGTCGCGAGGCCGGAGCCACAACAGAAGCGGGGGCTGTTGTCTCAGTGAGACGCCTTTCTAAGGCCTCGATGGTTTGCCTGCCGCCCCTTCAGGACCCTGTTCAGGACCCTGTTCAGGGCCCCACTTGGGGCAGCTCTGCCCGGCACGTCTGTGGCTGGAAACAGAGCTGCCCTGATTGCTCTACAAGCTGGCACCGGCCCAGCCGTCTCCCCAACCCAGAGAGCTCGAGAGAAACATCGTCCTTTCACTCTGGGTAACCACGTTTTCTTGTCTCTCGTTCTGGCCATTGGTCAGCCCCTTGTGCCTACCACCCACCACACGCGGGATTTCTTCTCTGCCCTGTGCCCTGCGTGGGGAGCTTCCCTGTCATGCCTTCAACCATGGCTAGGGCCGTCCCCTGTTTCATGGCTCCTGGAACAGGTCACGGGTGAAAGCAAAATCTTCACGCAGTGGCTTCCTAACCAGTGGGTGGTGGTGGGGCATTATTACTGGTGATCTAATTTGTGAATAATTATTGTTAAATGGACATCTACAAAGAGGAGACCAGTTATGTGACGAAAGAACTTTTTTGTGTGTTTCTCAATTACATTTCATCATTGTCCTTACGCTTGGCAATAGTTGCATGTGAATTTAAATAGCGGCGGACAATGACATTCTACTCTTACAGTTTCCAGAATTTATGTTATATTAACTCACATCCTATAAAAAGAAGAAGAAAGGGAACAAGTGCTCTGTTTAAGGTCAACAGTTACCACTTCTGTCGTTCAGGCAATAACATGTTTCCAGTGCTGGTTGCAGCGAACATTAATGTCACTACGCATTAGTCTGAAGACTGTGTTTCTCCCGTTTCCTGAGGCCAAAGAAGCACATTCCACTGAAATGATTAATTTTTTAAATTTCTAAAATGAAATGAACGTGTCTCACATTTCACTGTCCGGAATACAAGGCTACTACCCTTTTCTGTCTCATGCTATTCCTTTTTGGTTAAATCCTATGAAAATAAATACAATTATTTATGTATACCCCTTGTAAAATAATGGGGACTTTTTTTTACCATACTTCAAATAAGAGTGTTTGAATTCTGACCTCTGAACAAAAGTGTCTACAGTTTCTTCATCAGATTCAGAAATAGATTTGGGTCGGTTTCTCCAATATCCCAAGTCTAAGTGCAATGCTTGCTTTTCTAACAGAGGAATAATGGGTTTATTCATCTGTCTCCAAATTTTAGATTGAAAATTAACTTCAGCTACAACAAAAGCTAGTTTAGTTATTATATCATCAGAGCTGGAATATCTAGGCAAAGTCTGGGACTCAAACCCTACACAACATTTCCACCTTAGACTCTCACCATTTGAATTCCACACGGATTTTTAAAATCATCTGAGTCGAGCAATAACACTGTACCAGTAATATTCCATTGACATCTTTCTCCATAGATTCCACTTTCCTTATGACTCTCTGCGTGCTGGTGACCTCGAGTCAGCACTCGGGATTGTCAGCCTACTTCCGGTAAAATAGCAAGAAATCAGGCTGAAACCGGTACTACAAAGCCCACGTGGGGGTGACCGTGAGAAGGGAGGATGGTGGTCTCTGGGCAACGACACTGCAGCTACTTTTCTGGTTCTGACGAGTGTGAGATTATCTCTGATCTTTAAAGTCTTTCTTTTTTTTTAAAGATTTTATTTTTATTTATTTGTAGAGGGGGAAGGGAGGGAGAAAGAGAGAGAGAGGGAAACATCAATGTGCAGTTGCTGGGGACCTGGCCTGCAACCCAGGCATGTGCCCTGACTGGGAATCGAACCTGTGACACTTTGGTTCGCATCCCACGCTCAATCCACTGAGCTACGCCAGGGTGTTTAAAGTCTTTCTTGTCCCTGGTGATGAGCCCCGCGCAGAGAGAGGGCTGTCCTCTGGAGAGTGCTAAACACACCTCTGAACGAAGGAGTCCCAGACCCCTTTTATACCGGTGGTGGCACTCAGCAGCTAGGCGGTGAGCACACCTGGCAACCCAACCAGTAAAAGAAACAGTTCTGGCATTTCACGAGGTTTTTAGGAGTTTCCAACACGCTTTTCTTACAAGCCCTGCTTTTTGTAGACACGTTTGAAACATGTTCACAAACTTCAGTTTGAAGCTGTCTCGAGAGAGCAGATCATGGAGAGACTTTCCTGGAAGCTTGAAGCACCCAGTCTGCTTTTCGCGTGAAAAAGGACAAACACCGCCAGCACGGGGAAATGAAGGACTGGATCCCAGGGTTCCAACCTGACACCCGCTGGGCTCTTTTCATGGGGCGTCAGGGCGCGTCTGCCGGCCGGGTGAGGTTCAGAGAGGGGGCCGCCGCCGCGGTCTGTGCGCCCAGGAAGCCAGACTCCATCCAAAGAACAGCTCAGTTGTCTCTGTGTGGGCTCTCCCGTGTGTGGGGACATTGTCTCCTACCTTTAACTCCAGCAGACATCGCTGTGCCTCAGCCAACAAGGTCAAGGACGGCTTCCAGTTCACACTGAGGAACAAAAGGACCGAGAGAACAGTGCCTGGGGACCTGTTGCAGGGATCCAAAGCACTCTTTTTCCTTTCTTTTCTTATGCAAATAGAGGAGAGAAACATTCAGACTGTGAATCTCGATTACAGGGGATGGATAAGGTCTTCAGACTTCCGATTGCCCTTGGTAGACCATTCGCTTCTCAGCTTTCCTCCTAAAATCTGCATTAAGCAAGTATCCTTGGGGTTCTTCTGGGACCCGTCGTGTAGATGAGCCTTTTCCCTGATGAGAATTCCTTGCGAATTTTACTGGACTGAGCACATGGTTTTGTGATTTGATCTCCTTACTATCACTTGCTTGGGCTTTAACACACGTGCTCATTTTGGCTTTGTAATGCATCCACTCTTCACCTGCAGGGTCAAGTGCATACATCTTTGTTTCCACAGCCATTCATCCTGCTCTTCAGACTGCACACGTGGGGGGTGGGAGTGAACTTTGCCTCATGCACGTGATTGCGTTGAATTCTTGGCGATGATGGAGTCCTGTGCTTTCAAGTGCTGGCCCGGCTGTGGCTCCTTTCCTTTTAGCCCTTGTGAAAAAATGACAGAGCATTAGTCACAAATAGTTGTAAGTGACATGTACAACTAGCGTGAAATTGTAAGAATTACAGAAAGAGAGGAGTTGTCAGTTTTCTCATATTGAAAAATTTTGATGCCAAGAAATCACTTCACTTGATTTTTAGTAAGAGAGTTCCACAATTTTTAGTCATTTTTTTTCACACTGAGAGGATTTAATCCTTTTGGGTTGATTCTAATAAAATCTATCAAAAGAAAATTCAAATTCATAAGCTATCACCAGAAGACAGGTAATGCTGTGGTAAAGCACACAATTGGCTTTCCTTTCTAGAAGCTAACTTCGATGGGCAATTGATATACAAACAATAACAAAAATAATTACCTGCCAATGTGTGTATCCAAGTTATAAGTTTTTGGCAAAAAAGAACTAATGTTGGAGAGGGTGCACGAGGGACAGGGAGAAGACTTAATACATTTTTCTTGATCTACATCAACAGCCATTAAAGACTGACTCACCTGGGAATGTTCCACAGCTTCCAAAGTGTGCTGGTTACACAGGACACGCGGAGGAGCAATTCTGGGAGCCATGCCCTTCACCTTCATGCATTTTGCTACGTATGTAACTTCCCAAGGGGGGAGGGGGGTAGAAATTTAAAACATTTCATCCAGCACCCAGTCTTGCAGTCTTTAGGAATACGTGTTCAGCAAACAACAAAAAGATGCAAACAAATTTCTGTAAAAAAGGTGGTTTACCAGTGACATGTGTAATGACAAACTACTAGAAACATCTCCAATATCCATTATGAAACTGATTTTGTTTATCTACATAATGGGGTACTACACAGCTATAAAATCACATCAATTTAGAGAAGAATGTATAATGATACTTATTTTCACAGTATATTGATTATTAAATCTAGTTACCAAAATACGTATACAATAAAATCCAACTTTTTAAACCCAAAGGTAATCACGCTAAAAAAAAGGCAGACGCATTTCCTAGGAGGTATACACAGACTTTTAATAATGCTAATGACTTGGGTGAGAATAAAGATGGCTGTTTTCCTCCTCGGCCTCCCATACAGTCCCCCCATATATAATAATAAATAACTGACGCTAACAGGGAAATGCATGCAAACAGTATCAGCCCCGGGTCAGGAAAAGGGTGCGGCTCCCTCCCTCCATGGGACCGGCTTGTCCCTCACGTGTCTGCCACCCGCCGCTCTCCATCGGCCCAGCCGTGCGCACAGCACATGGTACTTTCCCGAGAGACACAGGACACCGGCTTCAGAGTACATTGGGGGGAAAGGTGCTTTTTCAAAAGAGTTTTAACACGAGTTCATATGCTTGACAACGTATGAGAACAATGTCCAGTTCACGATAACAAAATTGGGCTTTATATTGTTATCATTTTGTCTCCATATGTAAGGCAAATGCTAGGTTTCTTGAACTGATAGGAAAAAAGTAAAACACCTAAAAACACCCAGAAACTTTCAGCAGGAAGCCCCTTGGAGTGGCTGGCACTGACCCTTTGAAAGGAGTGGTGTGGTGGGTTTGGCCTGGAGGAGGAGACGGCCCAGTGTGGCTGGGAGGAGGCAGCATAAAAGAAAGGACTCTTGGAGCTGGGCCCCCGTGCCTGTGGGCACGAGCCCCCTGCTCGCCCCTGTAGTAACTTGCCCGGCTGGCTCGGTGTCGGTACAGTCCGTGCACAGGGTAGGAGCTCTGTGCTTGAGAGCACCAGAGAGATCCAATGGAGGCGAATCTACACCAGGTTGTCCCTTTCCTCCCCCCACCCCCACCCCCAGCTCATCACAGGGAGAATGACTGATGGTCCGTGAGTGTCTCCGCCTAACGCTGCTTCTGCTTCAGAGGAGATCAGAACCCAGGGCATTGTTCTGTGGGGGCGGGGTTATGGCCCGTGGTGCCAGGTGAGGGGAGCTCGAACCTGGGGCTCCTCCCCTGCACGCCTCCTGAGCCAGTGAGGAGTGACCGGGCGTGTCTGGTGCTTCCACACCCGGCCTCGCACAGCAGGCAGGGCCTCCCGGTGAGCTCGGGCGCCAGCGTGCCCAGACACTTGAGGAGCACAGCTCTTTCGAGTGGGAGACATCGCAGCCTGCGGGAGATCCCGTCTGACCAGAGAGATGACAAGAGGAGGACCAAGAAGGCAAAATTAGCGTTATGAACACAGGAAGAGGCACAGGGCAGGCATACATGAGAAACTAGAGTGGAATGGAGGAGAAAAATGAGGAGTATAGACATGAAGTAAGAACCATAAGAGTTTAAGTAAGCAGCTCACTATAAACAGTAGACGATCCAAAGAGAGCAGAAAAACTGAATTAAAGGATCAGGAAAACTCCCAGAGGAATGGAAGAACAAGAAAAAAATAGAACATACAACAGAAAATCTGGAATGTAGAATTAGCGTGTAAATTCTAAGATCTAATGAGGAGTCCTCAAAGAGAAGAACATGAAATTTTAGAAGCAATATATAGAACAAATAATGGGAATGAACTTTCCAGAATTAGAAGGAAAAAATTAAATGACTCAGGTTAGAAGGCTTCACAGAGTGCCAAAGAGGAGAAATCAAGAAAAATAAAGCAAAAACCAAACACCTGGTCAAATTACAGTAAACTTTAAGAATATCAGGTCAGATTAGCATCTAAAAGCATACAGACAGACTATTATTCACACAGACCAAATTTTAGCTTAATAAGTTTTTCAACAACTATGGATGCAAGATGACTATGGATACATTTTCAAGTATTAAAGGAGGTTAAATTAGAGCCTAGAAGTTCACCGTCAGCCAAGCTACCCATCACTCATCATCATTATTAAATAATTTGCTGGACGTCACTTCTAGACGCTCAAGGCCTCAGAGACTTTGCTACACAAAGACCAACATTGAATACAGTTATGGATAACGTCACCTAAACGAGGGGAAAGAAAACTCCAGGAGATGCTTAGAGGTCAAAGAGGGCAGACACGTGTCCAGATACACCCATCCTTCCCATACAACGGCAGGGACCGCCCTCACGAGCGAACAGGGGTGGAGAGTTCGGGTTTTACCGGTTCCAGATACGGGCTCTCCTTTATGAAAGGACAGCAAAAGCGTACAGTGCTGAAACGGTGAATGCAAAGAATGTGAAAAGACATATCAGGCAAACACTCACAAAAAGAGAGTTCATGTGGGGTGTTAAAGCCAGATGAAAGGGAGAAACCACAAACAGAACAAGAGGAGTGGGGGCTCCATGCCTGAGGACGGCGCGATCTGCTAACTACGAGGGGTGGCAAAATGCTGACGACTGTGCTTCCCGGACTGTCTAAACGGCATGAGGCAGAAGTGGAGAGACCTGCGGGAGGAAGTTCTTAAAAGATTGCAATTATGCTAAGCGAAATAGGCCAGGCAGTGAAAGACAAATACCTTATGATCTCACCTTTAACAGGAACCTAAACAACAAAACAAAGAAACAAGCAAAATATAGTCAAAGACACTGAAATAGAGGACAACTGACAGTGACCAGAGGGGAGAGGGGAGGGAATTTCAGGGGGAAAGGGGAAGGGTTCACAGGAACAAGTATAAAGGGCACATGGACAACAACTAGGGGGGATGGAAATGGGAGGCAGGTGGGGAGGGATGGGTGGGTGGGCTGGAATGGGAATAAAAGGCAGAAAACTATACTTGAACAATGACTAAAAAATATTATAATTAAAACATTTTCCAAAATAATTATAGACAGGTAAATAGACAAAAAAGCCAAAAAAATATAGTTAACAACAGTGACCCACTGAATGTATAGAATTCTGCATCCTATAATTTTTTAAATACCGCATTTTGCCATGTATAGTGCGTATCCGTGTGTTGTGTGCATTACACATAGGATTACACCCATGATATGTAATCATTATACCCATATCCTTATTTTTCCCTCAAAAGTGTGGGCAAAAAAGGTGCCCATTATACATGGCAAAATATGGGGTATATGTTTTCCTTCTTCTAACTCTCAAAAAACATTTATAAAGCTTGATAATTCTAGGCCACAAAAAAGTTGCAATTCTCAAGGAAGAGATCATCACGCACTATGCGATTACACTAATCAGAGGCCAGCAATGAACAGAAAAAACTCTGCTTTCTCAGTTCTCAGAAATCCAGGGACACGCAATGCAGTCAAACCCAGCAGGGTCCACGGCCTTATTTTCAGTTTCTTTGTTTGTAGGTTTTCCTGCTGTTTTACTGATCCCATTTTTCCCTAAATAATGAGAATTTTTGCCTATCTTTCTCTCATTTGTGTATGGCTTGCTTTGTTACTTGACGACCCATTAACCCTTCCAAAGTTTCCTTCTTCCGTCTTACAATGCTTTGCTTTTCAAAGGGTGGAATAATCACATAGGAGTTTATAGTATCGTGAAACCCCAACTCGGTTAGCTTTTATGGTCCGGACCTGAGTCTGGCTTTCCCGGCGTGTCTGACATCAAAAGAAAGCCAAACGACAGAAAAATCAAGCAAAACAAAGCAAAACCTTGCTGCTAAAGCAATTGCCTGAAAGGGCAAAGTAGCCGTAGAAGTGGGACATCAGTGGATACTTAGGATTGAATCTAATAATGAGGAAATTGGAAATGTACAAAAATATACCTTTAAACTCAATAAATGCACAATTGTAATCTCAGATTTTGTGGAGGGGGAGTAATTAAAGCCCCAAAATTTGTGGCGGGTGGTAAAACTGTTTGACACAGCTTGAGCTTACTCTAGCAACAAAGTCTAACCTATTCCAGCCCTCTGTCTTCCGTGGAACAAGCCGCTATATAGACCTAGTGTGAAAAAATAAGTAATTAAATCAATTAATTAAATATAGCAAATAATTGTGTACGATAGATTTCTGTGGTAAGTGCCATCACAGAGTCTGTGAGTCAACAAAACAGTTTTCTCTCCTTTTACGGGAGAGTTTTTCGGTGGAACTGAAGAGGAGTGATTAGCACTCTGGAATTACTCAGAATCACTCCCCTTCCCCTTCGCTCCTCACAGTTTGTTCGCTCCTTGCGCAGTGCCAGCTGGAAGGTCAACGGGTCCACCGAAACTTCTCTCAGAAGTAAACGAGGACTCGTGGAGGGACGCGGAGCTATTCTGGCTGGCAATTTGCTTGATGAGTTGCATAGCGCATCTGTGTTCGTATTATCCTTAGAGTTCTCTTGTGCATACTTCCCGATCAAGTGTCTCTTTTCCATATGTTTCTTATCCTCATCCTTTCTTCCCCTCGGAAGGAGAGGGTTGCCTGTAACAACTGGGGTTATATTTTTAGTGCATTTATACTCTTTGCTCAAACGCTCTTTTGTTCTTCCAGGAGGAGGTGGAGTGTAACCAAATATACTTCTGCACCAGCCAGATGTCAGCCCCACTTCTCTCCAGTGGAAGCTGTGGCTCACTTTTTAAGAGCCCGTGCCAGAGTCCGGAGAAAATTTAAGTTACAGTCGCAGTTAAAATAGTCTACTTTTTCTGAATCCAAAATCTCAATCAAGACGTTACTACTTTTTTAGATATATATATATATTAACATCACTTGACACACACACGCACACACTGCACATGCCCTAAACTGTGAATACTTACATATTTACAAAAAAAAGCTTCATGTTTTGAAACCGAGACTGTCTCAGAAAATACAGGATACATGTGCTCACAAGCAACTTTTATTATAGGCTAAACCTACTTTGGTTTTTCTCTCTTTTCCTTTCTCAGTTTTTCCAAAAAGAATACATATCCACTTGAAATTTAGGGCACAGGATTTCAAATACATTTTATTTTGTCCACATTTCACTATATTAATACTGTCCTCCATCAAAATAAAGCCCTGCAGCCCTGGCCGGCGTAGCTCAGTGGGTTGAGTGCGGGCTGCGAACCAAAGCATCGCAGGTTCGATTCCCAGTCAGGGTACATGCCTGGGTTACAGGCCACAGCCCCCAGCAACCGCACATTGATGTTTCTATCTCTTTCTCTTTCTCCCCCCCTCCTTCTCTAAAAATAAATAAATAAAATCTTAAAAAATAAAGCCCTACAGAGTTAATAAACGCTGTGTAGCCCAGGTCTCACTGGGTCGCGTGGGTAAGTAAGGTCTGAGTTCTCGTCATTTTGCTCTTTTCCTCAGTTCCGACACCAGCCTTCCACACTCTACTTGGTGATGCCCCGTCTCCCCTCTGCCCCACTGGTCCAGCTGTGCCTTAGGGGACCGCAGAGAGTGGAGCGGGATGCTGGGGAGCTAACACTAGACATAACATGGAAACTAAGGCAGTCGTAGGAGGTTTTGAGACAAACGAAAGGGCTAACGGGCATGTAACCGGGGCCCTGAAAGGACAGAAGGAAACAATGAGGCAGAGGCAGTGTGTTAAGATGTAGGGACGAGAACTACGAGTAACTGGTGCAGAACATCAAAGGACGAGATGAAAAAGTTTTGCCACAGAGGCCAGATGAACACAGAGAAAACCCACATCCTGGGAGGTCCACGGACAAGCAGAAACAGTGGGAACTGCTCAACAGCCCGAGGGAAAGAAAATGACCTTTTCAGGAACAGCAACGAGACACGCGGCTGGCCCCCCGGAGGAGCTGTGGGGGCCATGAGATAGTCTTATGACACACGTATCGTGCTGAGAGATAATACTGCCAACACAGAACCCGCCAATCCGCACTGGCTCCTCCAAAATGCAAGTGAAATGCAGATTGTTTAGAGAAAAATACTGAGATCATCAAAAGAAACGCTATGTGGTGTTCATCGGGTGGGAAAAAAATCTATCCAAGAGGGGAAAATAGAAATGTAATGAAAGCGAAATACATTTTTAATGGAACTTATGGGGTGATGTTGGTTTGTAAACCCACGCAAGTTTCCAGTGTACAACTCAACCAAACATCCGCACACTGCATCATGCACCTTGGCCTCAGTCCAGGTCTCTTTCGGTCCCCGTTTGCCCCTCTGCCCCCCTCCTCCCAGCCCCACCTCCTCTCCCTCTGGCCACCGCCAAACCGTCAACCGTGTCTCTGTGTTGTGAACACGTGGTTTTGGCTCATCCCTTCAGTTCCTTTCACCCAGCCTCCGACAGCAGTGCACCCCTTCCGTGTACCCATGCCAATGACGAGATACACTTTTAAAATACACAGGTACATATTGACTGAACGTGAAACACTGATGGTATCCTTGAGTGAGAAAACAATTTAGCTTTAAAGTGCATGACAACAATTTTACCAAAAGTTGGCAGGAATAAATAGAGTTAAGGTGTTCTGAGCTTCTAGCATAATAAGGGGAAGGGGTAAAAGCAATGATTGTTGTTCAATTGTCATGTGTCAAAAATGCATGTATGTATTATGATTATTGCTAAAGGAGTAGTAAAAGTAAGTTTCACAATTTAATAGAGCAAAGTGCAATTGTAATACAGTATTTTGTGTCACAAAAAAGGCATGAAAGAATAGGAAGCAAAACACAGATGGGTTAAATTAAAAACAAATAGTGGTCGAGTTGGTAGGAGCCTAAATATGTCAGTACTTATATTAAAAGTCAATTAATTAACTTCTCCAGTGAAAAGACCAAGTTGCCAAGAAGCACAAAGCCATGTGCATGCTGGGAACTATGTGGGGGGCAGCATTTTTGTAGTTCTGTTGGATACCCGGGGGGCCAAGTCCCAGTCCTATCCCTCCCCTTGCGGAAGGATCCCCCAGATTGAACTGACGAGGTTGGGCGGGGTTCACAGCCGGGAAAGGCAGCCAGGGTGACCTGTGTGCGAGGGGGCGGGCGGGGGGCGCTGGGCGATTCCACGCACTGTCGTTGCGTCTACACCTGCAGCTGCTGTCCTACCTGGTCCTGCTTCTCTGCTCCGTGTTCTCCGTTCTGCAGGTGCCAGGGAGTCTCCTGATCTCCCAGGTCGGGACGGGAGCGCGGTGAGGACACGATGCCGGGGACACACTCGCCTGTCGCTCACCCTCGGTGGGCGTGGCAGAGGACACGTGAGTACCTCTGTCCCCCAGCAGTCGCCCATACACCCACAAGGCTTTGTTCCCACAGCAAGTCAGGAGCCCCAGCACCACACCCCGGACTTGGGGGGCAGCGCACCTTTGCTTGCGGGAGTGGCTGGTAAACTCCCCCACAGTTCAGAGCTTCCTCTGTGGACAAAGCTTCTCAGGCCCGTGTGGGTCGATTGGCAACAGCCCCCCCAGCACCAAAAGGCAGGCCAGTCTAAAGCCGTGCAGCTCTTGGAGTGCTGGGCGCAGCCTGCCTCCCTGGGGTCCTCCCCGCGGTTGTTTACACGAGATAACAAGGAAACCTCGCCCTGGGAAGGGGCCCCGAAGCCGGGGGCTTGGAAGCTGCCCAGCAAGCTGAAGCTGTCTCTCTCCCTTTGGGACCCCACAGTTTTAATGGTCCCTTCGGGCTGCAGACTTGGCGACCCATGGTTGGGGCTGCTGGCGGGAGAACTTCACACGTGTGGCCTCCCTGGCACGGGCGCCAGACCGACTCTGTTCAAAAGCAGTTACTGGTTTGCTGCTGGGCTCTTGTCGAAACTGCCTCTGGGAACCGTGGGGGCCTCTGTGACCCCCCTCCCCTCCAGTCTGACAGTTCTGGGTGGGACATCGGGGTGCAAATCAACCATCTGCTGCTTATTGTCCACTTGTCCCATCTGTTCTTTATTCCTATTTCCTCTTTGTCTGTATCAGAATAATATATTCTTCTTTTGTTGGCTCACTTCCTACGACACTGTATAATGTTTTCGTGGTTGCTTTAGGACTTATAATGTACATCTTTAATTTATTACAGCCTACTTCAAGTAATATTATATTACTTTATGTTTACTTAAGAGCCTTAAAATAATATACTTCTGGTTCTTCTCTCCCAGCTTTAGACTATTGTCAAACATTTTACTACTGAATACGCTATGTGTCTCATTACATTATTTCCCTGGCTTTAAGCAGTCTATTATCTTTTAAAGAGATTTACAAAATAGAGATAAAAGTCCTTGTACTTAGCCCTGTTGTTACCATTTCTGGAGCTCTTTATCCGTTCATGAAAATCCCTACTTCTATCATGTACCACCTCCCCCTGCTCGAAAGGAATGTCCTTTGGCTTTCTCCTAATGAAGGATTGCAGGTGGTGAGTTCTTCAAGCTTTGCTACACATGGCCATCCAGAGAGAGCTGGTGGGAATGGAGAGCAACTGAAATTCCCACGTAAGCGCTGGAGGGAATGCAAAATGTGCGGTCCCACGAGAAAGCTGGGAGTTTTTAAGAAGCTTAAGAAACACCTCCAACAAGATCCTACCATTCCACTCTTACATGGACCCAGGAGAAACTAAACTTTATTTGTCATATCCCAAACTAAAGACAATCCACCTATTTATCAACAGGGGAACGGATGGGCAAACTGTGGCCCGTGCACACTGAGGAATACTATGAAGCGAGAAAGAGAAATGACTGTTGAGTCATTTACATAGCTGTGAATACAGCTGGGTGGATGCCTTTTAGAGTCATTATTCGGAGAGAAAGGGTCAGGCGGAAGGAGGAAACCCTGTATGTTGCACGAACATAAAGTCCTAGAAAAGTCGAACTAATTGACGGCCATAGAGAGCGGAGCAGTGGTTGCCTGGGGCTGGGCGCGGGGGTCACAAAGGGCGGGTCACAAAGGGGATAAGGGGGCTTTCTAGCCGCACTGAAATGTCCGCCGTCTTGATGGTGACGGTGGCTTTAACACATGTATAGAGATACATGTCAAAAACGATCAAACTGTGCAACTTACATACGTCAAGTTTATCAGACTTGATCGTTCAATGTAAAAATGAATAAAGTTATATCTACTTTCATTTGAATCATCTGTATCCAATATTGTCCGTAATATATTAGATCTAGAAATGAAAACGTTAAGAAAGAATACAATTTTCCTATACCTTCTATGTGATATTTTCTGCCTTTTCTCCTTAAAGTATCTAATGTTATATACATGTCGGTAGATTATAGTGCCTTATCATTTGGGCACACTAGAATTTTCCTGTCTTTGTTTTCCCTCAGTGACGCATACACGTTAGCGGTTCTTGACTGGGAGTGGAGAGGGGTTTCGCCCTCACCCCCCGGGGACCCTTGGCGATGTCAGCTGACATCGGTGGCGGTCACCTGGGGAGGGTGCTCCTGGCACCTACCGGGGGCCACCGGTGTGCCGCTGACATCCCAGGATGTGCAGCACGGCCCAACTCCAAGGTCCCAGGATGCGCAGCGCAGCCAACACCACGGAACTACCCAGCCGCATGCCGGCGCTGCCCGGGGTGAGAAACCTGGTGAGCATCATTAATTCCCTCTTTCTTCTGTGGAATGGCAAAACAGCAAATAGAAATGAGCGGATAGAAGAAAATCTTTTTTAAATGCAGAAAAATCCAAATAAGTAATAAGTTCATTTTGCTTGTTAGTAATACAAGAAAGCGAAAGTTTACCACTGAAGCTCTTTTAGGAAGTTCGCACACTTAGGGTGATACAATGTTATGGCCACCTTTTTAAAATAAAAAAGGCTTTTATTCCAAGTAACAGAGTCTCCTAAAGAGACTTAGAGAAACTCCCCAGAATGTTTCCAATGTGCAGTTATATTTTTACTATGGAACTTAATTACACTTTGTAGTAATTTAAATAGCGATAATGTCCTAAAATACCTAAAACAATGGAAATCTTACTGTGAATGGCTCTCTCCCATTCCCTCAGGCCTTCCCAGACACTGCAGTTTTCACCATTTGTTTCTCAGCAAACCCCTTTTCGTGGAAATAACCAAGCAAGTATAAGGTGAATTATAGCATGATCAATAGAATAAGAATTTACAATATATTATGTAAACTTATGGCCTTTTTCAAATATTTTAAAAACTATTGATTAGCATAAAAGCAGCATTTCAAAGGACCAACTTAGTATATATTTTTAGGAAGATAATGAATCCAGTTATACCAGTGAAGTTTATATCATTAAATTTAGTAAATGTTTAAAATTTGTATTCTTAAGACAATCAGAACTTTCAGAAATGTCTTGTATTTGGTCCTATTCCTTCCAAGGTATCAGTTATTGGCCTTTTCACTATTTGTTATCACGTTACAGCTTTAACTGGGCTGACCCATTCTAAACCCACCGTGGAGCTGAGACGTAAACACAGTAGTCCAGACTCATTTAAGATTAGACATGGGGTATCTTGCTAGATGTTTTAGTTTGCCCAGCGGGGAAGAGAGAAACTCTGAAGCCTAATCGTGTTAATTAGCTTTTGGCAAACACAGCTACAGACAGTTATAAAGCCCTATCTCTCCGCTGTGTGGGGGTCTGAGGAAGCGTGCTGATAGCCAGGGCTCGCCCCGACTGTTCTTGTTTCAATCAGCCTCCCGACTTGTGATCCCTGTGGCTTGCACTCTGCCAAGCAGAGGATGAGAGGGAAGGTGGGCCTGGGGCTGTTTTCAAAAGTTTTAACTTACAGTGTTTCTTCAAAGGGATACCCACACTGTGTTAGCTCCTCAACACCTTACATCAACTCACGGCTTCACTGTATCGTGGACACTGAAGCAAGCTCATGAAAAGAATCACCCGCACTGACTTAGATGTCATGCCAGAAAGAGCAGGAATTCTCCAGACAGTGAGGCAAGCATTGGTTGCTCCCTTTGAACCTGGCCCTTGTGAGCGACTGCCTAGGGCACGGCGGTAGCTCCGTTTCACCCGGAGGAGCCGCGGAGAGAAACACCGCGATGGACACACTGCAGCAAGAGGCCGGCCTGGGAATGCACCGCAGGTGTGGAAAGAGCACCAGGGAGCACAGTCCCCACGAGCTGCGTCCGTGTGCCCTCATGACTGGGGCCGGCGAAGATACTCCACTTCGACAGCGTGGATGACCGTCCTCAGAGGCACAGTGCGTGTGCGTGTTGCAAACAAAATCAGCTGGCCTCTGATCGTAGGGTCGGTGGCCATCAAACCATAGGGTGATCACTAACATGTTGTGGAGAGGACATTTTCCATGACAACTTTTCTTGTACATCCGAAGCAACTTGGAAACAACAGTGGCTGATTGAATTATATGTGTCGTCGCTACATAGCAAAGTGTGATAAACGTATTGTCACTCTTTTTATTATAAACACTATTTAAATTACATTTGCATGGCTTCAATTCCCTCAATTTTTAAATTAAAAAATGGTGATTGAAGGCCAAGATCTTTAAGTGGAACGAAGAAGGTCTTTTATATAAGAAAAACAAGGTCTAATTCGCCAACAGTCGTGAACTCGTATGTATCAAATCCACTTTGCACTGAGACAAATAAAATGAAATCTGTCGAAAATATAAAGAAAAAAAAGCCCAATCATAGTAGAAAACATTTAAAATTCCCATCTCAAAAACAAACAGACATAGAAGATTCCAGTACCAGGATGAGGAAGCTGCATTGTGCCTTGGCCCACGGTGAACGAAGAATGAACATTATTTTCAAACCCCCTGGAGCATTAAATGTGAGACGTGGATCAATACTAGCTAGGCACTGAAGAAAAATTTCAACAAACCCCTAATGTTTAAAATGTACAGATTACATTTTTTAAAACAATGCAGCATAAGTGGAATTAAAAATTGTAATACAATGTTTTTAACCAAAAAATGGAGATTGACATCGTTCCATCACTGAGAGTATTCCAGGGAGATCCAAACGCCCATCTAGTTCACAGCCACCGCCTCCTCCTCCGAGACCAAGGGCGCTAGGGGAGCCAGCGAGGGCACCAGCCCGGAGGGAGGGAGGCTGGTTTCAGGCTCAGCCTATTGACCATCTGCTCCGTCCAGGAGTGATGCCGTTACCGGGCCTGCCAGCACCCCTGCGTTCTCTAATGAGGACACTAGAGAACTAGTAACTCAGTAACAGATGCGTGGATGTCCAGGGAAACGTGCTTACTTCAACATGTTTTCTGAACGGGACACAGGCCAGTGGCTCCTTTTCTAGGGAATTTTACCATCCACTGTATTTTCTAAATAAATCAGCATTGTGCGAGTCTATGAATACTTGTTTATCTCAATTACAGCTTCTATAATTACGTGTTTTTCTATAACTATCATGTACTGGGGTTGCCTCTTGCCTGTCTCTAGTGCAAAGTCACGTGCTAACCACCACCTCAGCTCTGCATCAAAATAGACTAAGCTTTGTGTAGAAAACATCCGAACTATGCGAGGCATTAGTACTTTTGTTCCAGGGTTTTATCTCTGAACATTATTAATGATTAAATACCTTACGATGGAGATAACCCAGACAGACCCCTGTGATGTAACCAGGAAGGGCGCTGTTTGCTAACCTCCACTGGCACCACTGTGCCCGCAAGAATGGGCACCAGGTAGGCACGAGTTGAAAGATAGATTTTGTGATGTGATTCACTTCCAGAGCACAGACCATCGCACTTCTGTGCGAGGTGGCTGCAGGTGGCAGTCCTCTTAAAGACCGTTAAATAGTGGGAGTGACAGGCGGGTCTTCTGAAACAGCTGAGGGGGAAGGAGGAGCTGTCTGAAGGGCAAGGTTCCTCGCATCAGTGGAGGGAGAGCAGGCTTGGCCTGGGCCCCGGGAGCTCAGGGAGCGAAAGAATGATTCTCTCATCATCTCCTGCATCGGAGTCATTTTCTCCTGCAGCAGGGCAGCCTCCAGCAGATGACAAGAAACGTGGCTCCCACCACTTCCCAACCTAGGACCCACGGGGCGCCTACCACGGACGCCCAGAGAAAGGCTTAGACTCACCAGACTGGGCCGCATGCCCACTGCTAGGTGACGTGTCTGTGGCCATGAGGACAGGTAGCCCGAGCTCTCAGCCAGTGTCAGAGACAGCCCCAGGCGAGGGTAGTAATGATGGCTGTCCATGACTTATGTGATCATTGTTTATTACAATTACAATGTACTTAGATGACAAGGTACTATATGCCAGGTAGCAGTTCAAGTAATGTGCACCTATGGTAACGGACTTCATCTCATGACCTCCAGGATGGGCACTATTATTATTGTCACACTCATCTTACAGATGAGAAAACTGAAGCGGACAGAGGCTGAGTAACTCTCGCCCAGAATTTGCCTACGGCAGGATTCCAGTCCAGGGAGTGTCTGAGCTTCGGTCCCTTTGGGAAAGGAAGAGAGGCGAGGGCTTTGGAGACCCTCAGCCCACTGCAGCACGCGGCTGTTTCACTGTGGCATGAGGTGGTGCCCGTCGCTTCCCCGAGAGCCGCCTTGGACAGTCCCGACTCCCTTTGGAGCTTAACCGGCCTCACCAGCTCATGCTGGCTGTAGGCTTCATCTCCGGTCCCCTGTGTTTGTCCTGTGACAACGCCAAATCTCCAGCTTCCCAGGGACAGTCAGGGACAGTGAGACGTCCTCAGGGCCGTCACTGGTTTTAGAGCGTGGGTGCTTTAGGGGACTAGCTTTTCTCACAGAGTGGTATCTCCCTTCTCCCAGCCCAGATGTACATTTAGAGAAGCTTTACGATGTTCACTTTAGCACCAGAGCTTGCCATTACCAGTAAAAATTGCCAGAAAATGAAGTCCTGTAAGATATTACATATGTAAATAACAAGTACTGCCTATTGAATGTGAACACTCAGTAAAAGTTGATAAACCTAATGTGTCATGCATGTTATGCACAGAAAATATCTAATTCTTAGCAGAAATCAAGAGCTAGAAAAACTCCGTGTTAGTGGCGTGCATCAACTTACAGATTTGCTAACTATTTGGTGCTTATAAGTGTCAGGAGTACACCAGAAAATCCGAATGTAGAGGTGGTATTTTTTCACCCTAATGTAGCATTTACATATATTTTTTAACTTTCCAAGGAATACCCAACATATGTTTTTGGATTTAGATTTTGTCCAAAAGGAGGACAGGTGCTTTGTGTCTGATTTCCTTGGAGATGAGTAAACTGGGAGATTAAAAGGAGGGGAGATAAAGAGTTCTTCCAGCAACTTGGATGTGAGCAAAAACAGTAATTATCTGAGGGACTCTCAAGGTCATCCATGAGGGCTGCAAGCGGAAGGAACCAGAAGCAACTGCTGCCGGGGCGCCGGGGCCCCCTCCATTCCTTTGGCTCTAACGACACTGATGGCGGCATCTGAGAGATGCATCATCCTCTCCCATGTTCATCAACAGGGCGGGAGGCGTTGGTGGGCTGATGCTTCTGGTTAAAGCAGCAAAACCTTTTATGTAAATAATGAAAAACATCTCAATGTGTCAATCTGTTGGCAAGGAAGTGAGGAATGCGAGGGGCGGGGTCCCAGGGAAGGCAAGGACACCGAGAGGCTTTGAAATCACTTTTTTTTCTGAACCAAGTGAGCTTGGACACTAGTTAGCACACATTTTGCAGAGTGTTGCAATAGACATCACCAAATTCCGGTACCTCCATAATTCTCAGACTCGGAAAGGCCCGTAGCCCAGGATGAGGAAGCACTAGCAATAACGCCATTCTACCACAAAGGATTTCAAGGAAAATGCCTGTGTGTCATGTTCCTTCTCAGTAGAAGGGAAGCGATAGCCCCTTGAGAACACGGAGTGATGAACCTGCCTTCTCAGAAGGTGACAGCATGCACTCACACTGCTGGAGTGACACACGCCCGGACTACAGCTCTCAGTGTGGCTCAGCGAGTCTGGGCTGTACCCACGGCAGCAAATGCCAACCCAACCTGTTCTGGAGAAGAACACCCCAGGCTGCAAAGTATGTTCACATATGAAGTTTCGAGGCACACAGAGCACCTCACAGTAGGATGGAATCACAAAACCTTGCAGAGAAACCGGACACCTTAAGCAACACCAGAAGAAACTACAAAGAGCCCAACCTGGCCTACAGAGGCATCCTTTGCCAGGAGCAGGGCATTTTATAAAAGGGGAAGGAACTTCAAAGGAATAATGACCAAAAAAAGGAAGATTGGGGGAGAATCAAAAGAATTCCTGGAAATAAAAAAAATAACATCTAAAGTTTAGAATTTTTAAGTCAAATTAAAACCTAAGGAAAGTATGCAGAGTTCAGCCCTGAGTAATAAAAGAATAGAAAGACTGGGGATGAGATGGAAGACAAAGAAAACACTTAAAGAATCCAGACAAAGAGGAAACCGAGGTCGGGGCACAGGTGTTACCTAAAGTAATCATGGCTGGGAATTTGCCAGAATTTGAAAGACACCAAATCCAGATCCAAGAAACACAATGATTTTTAATAAAAATAAATACAACATAAAATATAACTAAAAAACACAAATAAATACAAGAATTCTGCACTTAAATATTATAGTAAAATTAAAAAGCAACAAAGGCAAAGGTCAAACATTTAAAGTGGCCAAAGAGAAATTTTGATTAGTTACCAAGGAGCAATAATTAGATGGACACCTCACATCTTTACAGAAAAAAACATGAAAGCTTAGACACAGTGGAGTATGGGTTTTAATACACTAACTGAAGGTAACAACCTAGAATTCTGTAGCCAATAAATATAATCTTTTTCAAGGATGAAGGAAAAATAGACAATTTTAGGTAATCAAACGTTGAGGTTGCCAGAAGTAAATCCAGATTAAAGAAATTCTTGACAGAAAAAAAGGATGTTTCCAGGTAGATGGACTGAGATGTTAAAGGTTGCAAAGCCAAGAGATTTGCACATATGTGGGGCACACAAGGAAAGACTTGTAGGCATAAGCTCCTTAAAGTGACTGTGAACTTGGACTCGAAAGCCAACAGGCGTCATAGAAAGCTCGACTGCTGTCTCATTTTTATGACCTCAGTGGGGCTTTTTTTGTTCCTGTAAATTGGGGGTAACACTATTTCCCTCGTGGGCTCCCGTGGGGATGGGATGAAGGAGCCCTGTCAGGGATGTGGAAAAGTACCTGGAACACAGCGAGTGTGCGTTGTGTTTATTACGACTACCGTGTAAGACAAGAATGGCAATGTCGGGTGAGGCTAAAAGATCTTAAATTGTATTAAAATGATTGCCTTAAAGGTAGGAGTGGCGACTATCATTATGTGGTTTAGGAGAGGGTAAAGATTTTAATTTTAAATTTGGATAAATTACATATGCATGTTAACATTTCTAGAGAAACCATCTAAAGAAAAGAAAAAGAGCAAATACCTTCCAGAAAAGGTAAAGGAAAAAAATGGACAAAGAATCTATCCAAGGCTGACTGTGCGTGGGTTCAACCAGTGAGAAGCGCTTTCGGGAGTTCAGGAAGGGAGAGCAGGCGAGACACCAAGGTGTTCCTTCCCATCCTGTTCTGCCTGCATGTTGTCAGTTCTGGCTGGCTGACCCCGCAGGCTGTACACACCTGCCTCCCCCTTGGTCCTTCTCCAGCCTAGGGAAGGCAATGACCTCCTCCTGTTGTTAATACTGTCTCCTGGTTAGTCATTCATGTCTGCTGCCTGTGAAAGTCAAGGCTGACCTGGAACAACAAAGGGGTGAGGAGCTCTGACCCCCTTCATAAGGAGTCAAAAATGTGCGTGTAACTTTAGACTCCCCCAAACAAAGTTGTTCTTCAGTATCCGTGGACAATTGGTTCCAGGACTCCCGTGAATACCAAGATCCATGCATGTTTAAGTCTTAAGTATGAAATGGAGAAAAGCGATGCATCCAGTTGGCCCTTCACATCCATGGCCTCCCAGGGATATACAACAGTCCCACTATTTATTGAAAAAATCTGCACAGAAGTGGACCCTTGCAGTTTAAAACTGTGCTATTCAGGGACCAACGTTATTATCTGCTCTGCACGCAGAGCTGTTCCCGTTACTGTAACAGAGGAGCTCCATACTGGAGAGCTGATCAAGTGTTTGTGATATTCCAGGAAAGACCACCTGGAGGACCAGAAGTGGACGTGCCATTTACTCCTCACACGGCAGGGAAGGGCACCGAGGGTGGCAGGTCAACGCGAGAGGGACCACACCTCCTCTAGCCTGGGGATAGTTATAAGGCGTCCCAGACCGAGGAGGCACGTGGCCTATGGGTGACTCTGAATTACATGAACTCAATGTGTCCAAGCAGAAAGAAAAGGTCAAGGAGCAGTCACAGGGCACGAAGCTGCTCCCAACAGGAGATGAAGAAGGAGTTACAATCAGTTCCTAAAACTATACATTCCCCCTGGCCTGGCCAGCCCTCGTCCCTAGTGGGGGAGAGCCACGTCATCAGCGACCCCCAGTTACCTTCGGTGAATCCTTCTCGAACAGAATGGTGATAACACTATCAAGTTATGATAGCAAAGACAGTATATATTTAATAATCTTTTAATTCCTCTGTTCTGACTCAGCATAATGAGCAGCTTTTGAACCATAATGAGATGTTCTTTGTTCCTAAATGGCTTCCTTGAGAAAGTGCGCCAGTTGTGCCTGAGCACGTGCTTCGTTCCTTTGGACAAGTATAGTCTTGGGTTTCCGTAAGCTTTGTAAACACACTTCTGCTCTGGGAAGGAAAATGCCCGGTGAGTTCGGGTATTTAGATGCATGGTCCTAGCCCCCTGGCTCCCCCCGGTGAGTCAGCAGCCGATAGCCGTTAGTTAGAATTCTTTAGGCGGAGAGTGTTTTTGTTTTCAGTAGTGCTACTCTCCACAGACATTGTGAGGAAGATGCGTGTGTTGGTTTTCCTCGTAGAAAGTGGAAGGCACGTTGGTTTTCTGACAGGAATGGAAGTGTGGCCCTTGGAGATAACAAATGCTCCTTCTATCTCAATGTAGCCTTTTGCAGAAAAACAAAAGGAGGTTGAGAGTCTTAAGTGACAGGCCTTTATTTTTTTCAGGAAGATCAACTCTCTTAAAAAAGGCCCTTATCTTTGTATTAAGCAACCTAAAAATTTCCAACACTAACTGGTAATATTTGTATAAAATAGACGGAAGAGGCAATTTCACAATTACAACTGGATTTCGTGAAAACATTTGCAACTCTTAATTAGTTGATAAGTGTGCAAAACTTGTGTGACACTGTTTGCCTTTGCTCAGTGTATCCCCAACACAGCAGTGCGCCCGGGGCTGACGGGTGGCAGTCGGCAGCGGCCCGAGGCAGAGGTCATGGAAGGCAAGTCTTCATGAGCTTCTCCAATGACATATTCCTACCTCCAGGGCCAAAATCCTCAACACAAGACTGCATGACACACAACTATTTTTAATAAAAGATCAAATTAAAAACGTTTGCCTTTGAGTTTAAAACTGCACGCCATTGTTTCCAGGCGCCTTGTGGAATGCCAGGCCCTGTTTAAACAGAGATAAGAGATTAGAGTCCACGTGGCAGATACACCACTCAAAGGCTTTAGTTCTTACTGTAGAACATTGGGCGCAGTGGAGAAAGTGAGAATATAAAAGTAAAAAAAAAACTCAAAGGGCAAGTTGTGTGAAAGACATGAATCATTTGCGAGGAAAACGTTGATGAAATCATCTAATTACTTAAACGATGAGAGACGTCGGCTAAGCTGAGGAGCCATTCCTTTAAAATGCAAGGCGGTGAACGGCCTCATCTGCCTTTTCCGCCACGGAAGAGCCCCATCAGGACTGAATTAACAAATGCTAAATGGGAAAATTAGTGTTAAAGAGAAAAAAGCACACCCGTATAAACTCCTGGGAGTTCAGTGTCTTAGAGTTGCAGGGAGTATTGGAGAATCGTTTATTTACTTATCAAATTCTTCCAGATAGATTGGACAGACTCCAGGGAGATGAAGTTCTAGTTCTACTTGTAGTGACTAGTTCCACTGCCTGGAGGCCAAGCCTGGCTTGGAGCTTGTGGTCTCCTTGTTACTCAAAGTAGAGTGAGTACCCTGGGGGCCAGCAGCCCCCAGCACCACTGGGGACTCCAGAGCAATGTGGAAGCTCAGGCCCCACCCCCCAGCTCTGCTCAACCTGAATCTGCATTTTAACCGTATCCCAAGGTGACTCTCAGCACATCACAGGCTGGGAAGCAGCACGCCGTCTCACGTTGCTCGAGCTGTCTTCCACAGCTGCCTCGTTACCTGAGGCTGTAACATCCCCAAAGGCAGGAATCTGTCCTCTGCTTGGGTGTGTATCTCCTGGCAGGAAGCTACAAGAGGGATAGGACAACGGTTTGTTTTTTTTTTTTTTGTCATTTATTTTTAGTGTACAATAGAATATGTGGTACAAAAAAATACAGCCCTCAACAAATGAGTCAATCTGTGCACCAGATTATTATTATAATTTTTAATTCATTAATCAGAACGTTCTATGTATACTGGTACTTCGTGCCTGGAGAGCAAAGCCCTTTGGAGGAAGTGGAGCCGTCTATAGTCTCACTCGACTGAACGGATTCTGTACAATCACGATGGATTGGAATAGGTGGGAAAAGCCATCTGGAGAAAATCAGTTCAAATAGGTTTTTGGAAATAGGCAGGGCATAAATAAATCATTTGAAAATGAACTTCATAAGCCTGGCACCAAGTATGCACTTTTACAATACGTGTTGAATGGATGAAATTATCAAGCATGTTTCTTACTGAACATGTGTCTTTATAATGTTAAAATATAAGCTAAAATTGAGGGGAAATGACCTCACTAATTGAATGTTTCTCTTCCTCTTGGTTTTCTGCCCAGGCTGTCTGCCTTTCCTGAATAATAAAAGGGTTTGAGTTTCCTTGAGAAAGCCAGGCTTACGTGATAATTAATTGTCTCTCGTGTTAGCGTCAGAGCTGCAGACTGACGACGGGTTTTAGGTGACGCTGATTGTCCGGGGCACCGGACACCACGGGGAAGACATGGCCGTAGGGTCATGTTTATGCAGCGATGGATTCAGTGAGAGAGATGCCAGTTTCAAGGCCCACGGAGAGAAGTAAGCAATTGGCCATTTCCAGAACACAGGTGGGAGCAGCGCCCGTTGTCTCCAGACTGAGCCTGTGCTTTCAGGTATTTCACCTGACTCTCTGTCAGGTGTCCCTAGGCGGACAAACCCTCCAGCTGATCGGGCATAGTCTGTCATGACTCCTGCTCTGTGTGTTACTTTTTCATTTCTTTTATCTGAGGTTCCTGGGGGAGGAGGAGCACAGGAAGTGCTTGTGTTTTACAGCCAAAAATGGTTATTAGGATGCTTTCCCCTATAGTTTCCAAAGAAAAAATTATCTCCACCCATGTAGAGGGCAGGAATCATGATGCCTTTCTATTTCTAAATGTGTTTATACAACGAGGGTCAAGGCTGGGCTTGCTATGGTAACTACTAGTACTGTGTGATGATCAAAAGCATGAAAACAGACCCTAAAACAAGGAAACAAAGCCACATTTAGCTAGACAAGATGTATGCATGAGATTCTCACGCTCAAGTCTCCCAATAGTACAGGAAAGGTAAGGGAGTTAGTTGGGTAACAGAGGAGGACTGTGTTGGTGCAGGATGGAGCAGCTGGTGGGGCGGGGGAAGGAGAGTTTGCTCAGCTTGGCGTTGAGCAGGGGACATATTGCCGGGACTGAGGGATAAGACACTGCGGGCAGAGGTGGGCATCGTGAACGGAGGTGAGGAGAGAGAACGTCACACCTGCGTGTGGGACAGTTTGCAGACTTACGGGGTCTCCAGTCTGTAGGCATGGCAGTTTCAGTAAGGGGCACGAGATATACACATTTCATGTTCAGATACAGGCAGGCCACAAATACGCTCTGGTAATTTTAAATATTTGAAATTCCCTTCTTTTATCTCATTCGCTGCTCTATAAATTGAACTCAGAATCTCACAGGTGCACACATTCTTCCCACCCTGACTTTTTCCTGATGTGTTGAGACTCAAATGCACCCCTCTCTCTGTTCCGACCTTGAGAGCATTCTGGCAACCTCTCATGTGAACGCCAACTCGAACGTGGCTTTCAGTCTCACACAGGGTCTCATACTCTTCATTCCCAAGTATGCCTCTACGTATATTCTTTGGAATGATCTTAAAGTAATATTAGAAAAGGGACAAACACAAGAATAAAGAAAACTTTTAGAAGGGAACACTTACCACGACTTTTTAAAATTTTATTTAAATTGTTGTTGCAGTACAATTTTCTGTTTTACTCCCATCCCAACCCACCCACCCAGCCCTCCCCTCCCCCCTCCCATTTCCACCCACCCCTAGTTTTTATCCACGTGTCCTTATACTCATTCCTGTAAACCCTTCCCCTTTTCCTCTGAAATTCCCCTGAAATTCCTTCTCCTCTCCCCTCTGAACACTGTCAGTCTGTTCTTTATTTCAGTGTCTTTGGTTATATTTTGCTTGTTTCTTTGTTTTGTTGTTTAGGTTCCTGTCAAAGGTGAGATCACATGGTATTGAACAAGTTATTACAAGATCACCTGTGTGCCAAGCGTGCTGTTAGCCATTGAAGGCTGGACATTATGTTGATGGAGTGACAAAAAAGCAACAGTACGTCAACTGATACTGAGTACAGTCTACTTTTCAAGGAACCGGAGTCAGGGATATCTATGTTCTACCTTAGGGATATGGTAGGAGGACCCTATGATGGAAGAAGATTGTCCTTGAAAAGAGATGTCCTTAATCTTGAGTACTTTGCTTACCTGCGCCAAGAGAATCAAAGTGGTGCCAGTTTTATATAAAGTCTTAAAACTTTGATGACAAGAGAGGGAAACATTTCAAACAATCGCCAGTTTAGTATGGTTACTAATGATGAAAATGGAAAAAGAGAAAAAAGAAAAAGAAAAAACTGAAGGCCTGTCTCTTAATTAGAACAATAAAAGTATTTCATAAATTTAAAGTGGTATAAGATTCCAAACTCGTGTTAACTTTTAAGCGCATTCCTGTGGCAGACACACACATTTTCAGAGCCATCGCTCGGAGACACTTAAAGTCAACACGGTCCATGGGGAATTGTTTAGTAAAAAAGTTGACTTTTTAAAATTTGCCTTTAAAAGTGTGACTATGAATAATCACTTAAAAAAAAAAACTTTTCAAGACTTCAAGAGAAAGGAAATGTTCCTATTAGAAAATTATGTTTCTTAGAGTTTGTTTTAATGAAAACAGTAATAAGTATTGTTCAATCGTCTCTGAGGAATTTTGGCAAAATCCTACAGATATGCTCATGTGATTTAATGACAGTGCTCAGCTGAAATGCTTTTCTTCTACTTCAACGCTTGTGGTTATTAAAATTCCTTTCAAATCCAAAGAATTTTTTTTCATGTCAGAAACAAAATCGAATGTTCAAGTTTTATAGATCCTTGAGTTTTATCTGTCAAATAATAATAAATAAAAGGGTAAAAATACTAATGTGTGTTTTACTTCTTTATATCTATTAGGGAAGTGTGAATTGTTTTAATGCTGTTGTTGCGAGTCACAAAAGGAATTCCTGGTATTTACTGGAGGACATTCAGTAACAAAGCCCCGTGGACACGTGGAGACGGCCGCCCTCCCCCTCCCCCGTCGGGAGGTCCTGCGTGCGGGACGCCTGATCTGGTGTGACTGTGTGTGCCGACAGCGAGGGGGCTGGGACGCAGGCACGGACAGAAAAACACTTGGGAATGCAGATTGTGTCGCTGCAGTGCCATCACATCAACTTTTCCATCTGGCCCAATTTGGTGACCATGTGAATGCCTCTTTTTGCCAAAATATGACTAAAATTAAACACGAGATTTTCTGGAGCTAAGGCTTGGGCGGACCAGAGTTTTATCTCAAAGGGGAGGGCATGAGCTATTTCTAATTAGCGTAAACTCCCAATTGATTAGGATTTTGTTTTCAAGTTTTATAAAAACAATGGACTTATAAGGCTGTTGTTAAGGGATTTATGAGTGCAACAATATCCACAATCATAAGCAAATATGTTGTTTACAATAAAAGAATGTAAGAATACATATTCCCTCTATGTGATTATATTAGCACATTATCATGGAAGAGAGAGCTTTATTAATTATTTCAGAGTAAAGCATATAAAGAAGCCTATTAACCTGAAACCATATTTATAATCCTCATGATAGAAGAAAAACTTTCAGCTCTGTTATTTCTAAATAATAAAATTGACTCTCAATACCTAATCAAATTATCATTTAATATTCTTCTGCCATTGCTGATTTATACCTAATAATAAAAATGTGATGGTATTGGGGGGCACTTGAGAAGAGTGTGGGTGCCATAGATCCTGCAAGATCCCAGTATCAATTTCCAGAACTTTAACACCTTTAAATGTTAAAGCTGGTTTGCCTTCCCTTCCATGTGGGGGTCATACAAATGAAACATGGACTACATACATAGCAACCTAAACAACTAGCAGAGAATTTCTTTCCTGCTTAAATAGCCTTTCATTAGTAGAAGCTTCCTTTACACTGGAGCACACTGGCCTTCAATAAACTGAGTAATAATGTGCTCTAAAAACATGTAATAAACCAATTAAAATAGGAAGAAGATGAGAAGGGAAACAAAGAATGTCAACACAAAATAGTCATGTAATGAAAGTAAAATATGAATAAAAAGACAAAATACCAAAACTTACCAATTCAGTGAAAGCAGTGCTCAAAGAAAGGTTTGTGGTGGTATTGCATAGATTTAAAAAGATCTTAAATCAACACCCTAACTTTATGTTTCAAGAAACTAGAAGAAAGAAGAAATTAAGCAAAGTTAATAGAAGAAAGGCCTTAATGAAGATTACAGCAGAGGTAAATGAAACAGAGAATAATAAAACAATAGGAAAAAATTGACAAAACCAAAAATTTTTTAAAGAGAAAATCAACAAACCCTTTGCTAGACTAAAAAAAAACAAAAGACTCAGATAACTAAAATAGGAAATGAAAAAGTGGGACATTACACCTGATCTCACAGAAATAAAAGGAATTGTAAGAGACTAACACGAACAGTTGTACCCCAACCAATTGGATAGACTAGAAGAAATGGGTAAATCCTAGAAACACACAACCAACCAAAACTGAATCGTGAAGAAATAAAGAGCCTGAACAAACTAATAATAACTTAGGAGATTGAATGACTAGTCAAAAACCTCCCCATCAAGAGGAGTCCGGGATACATGGCGTCACTGGAGAATTCCACCAAACATGGAAAGAAGAATTAACACCAATCACCCTGAAACTCTTTCAAAGACTGAAAAAAGAGAAACCACTTCCAAGTTCATTCTATGAGGGCAGCATTGCCCTGACACCAAAGCAGACACAGATATTACAAGAAAACTATAAGTCAATATCTCTGATGAATATTAGTGCAAGATCCTCAACAAAATACTAGCAAAGAGAATTCAACAGCACATTGAAAGAAATATACACTATGACCGAGTGGAATTTATTCTTGGAATACAAAACAGTTTAACATGAAAGCCATTCAATAGGGCATATACCACGATAAGGAAATGGAGGACAAAGATCATGGGATAATCTCAACTGACAGAGAAAAAGCATTTGACAAGATTTTTACATCTTTTTTTTTCATGATAAAAACACAAGCTAGGAACAGAAGGGAACTACCTCAATATAATAAAGACCACTTAAGAAACTCTCTCAGCTAACAGACTTACTGGGAAAAGGCTGAAAGCCTTTCCTCAAAAATCAAGGCAAGGATGCCAACTCTTGCCACTGCTATTCAGTATAACACTGGAAGCCCTAGCCAGAGCGATTAGGGAGGAAAAAGAAATAAAAGGCATTCAAACTGGAAAGGAAGAAGTACAATGATCCGTTCTCAGGGGACATGATTTTGTGCATAGAAAACCCCAAAGGTTCTTCACACACACACATACACACGCACAAATACACACACCATTTGAAATAACTAATACAATTAGCAAAGTCGAAGAGTACAAAAGCAGTATACAAAAATCCATTATGTTCTACACACTATCAGCCAACCATTTCCCATAAGGAAATTAAAAACATGATTTCATTTATAATCACATTGTGGTGCAAAGAATATACACCTGCTATGGTGAGGCCAAAGGGCCCACGAGCTCAGTGGACACGACTGGTCTTCTCCAGGGAGTAGAGAAAGCACTCGTGACAAGGGCCAGGCCTGCAAGGAGACGAGAGCCTCTTGTTGTCATTGGAGGAGGTAACAATGCTTGCTTTCCACAAAGGGTCATTTCCCCTCTCTTTCTCTCCGTGTCTCCACAGGCCCACGATAGTATCTTCAAACAAATAAACAAACAAACAGACAAACAACCCTATGTGGCTTCACAGGCTGTGGAATATATCATATAACCTACATGGAACCATTAAGACATTTTTCAACTCAGTTGAGGAGGGTATTGTGTTTTCTTGACCTCGACAACTCCCCAAACCGTGATAACTTAGAGACGCCAGGGGACTCGGCAGTAAACACTGCAGAAGGCAAAGGAAACGAACCAAGACAGAGCAGCCGGGGCAGCAAGGGACGCCCCAGCAGGACTGCCAAGCAGGCGCTTAGAGCACCGGCCGAGCTTTGTGACAGTGCCAGCTGGTTCCACAGGAGGACAGGCTGGACAGATGTCCACCTCAGTGGGCCTGGCTGGACAGGCGTCCACCTCAGCGGGCCTGGCTGGCACAGACTCCGTTTAGCAAGCAGGACCAAAGCGACTATGCCTACAGAGCTAGAGACTTGACTAAAGCCTATTTCTGACACAGGATTTTTAGAATTTATAGGTAAAATGGAAGTGTTGACATTATCAAGGATCAGTTGATGGCCGAACTGATTGAACTGAACCATTCATTGAATGGAACAAAAGCCACTTTGTAATCCTATTTGTTCTCATTTTCATTAATATTCTGAAATAACTTTTCTACGGTAAATACTGAAGGAAATTAATAGTATTCATGCAAGGAATTTGATAGAGCATTTAGAAAGGAAAATTAATGAGAATATTTTGTTTCTATATCTAACCAAAAAAGGTAAGTTTTGAAAAGGTATTTCATTATCCACCCTAAAATTTTGGCAACTACGAATAAATGAGCAAAGAAAATCCATTCATTCTTCTTTTTGTTGATAACCGTGGGAGACGTGGTCAGAGCTAAATTCCCCAAGTGACTTGAGAAGATAATATTTTGTTCAAGTTTTGAAAGTATTCATTTTAATTTCTTAAAAATAAATGGTACATCCAGAAGTTGATGTAGAAAAGCCATCTCATTAGATATCTTACACAAATTAATGAGGAAAAATGCATTGTTTACTTTTTAACAAGGCCATCTGTTTTATAAACTTAGAAACACCAAGGATGTGCCATGAATCTATCGTGTTTATTTTTTTAGTTTATCTTTATTGTATTGTTTTCCATTACTATTGAATCCCCTTATCCCACCTGCCCCCAATCTATGGTGTTTAGAAGTTTATCAGCCAGTGCCGAGAACTTCCAAGGATATGAGATTTTTTTTAGATTTTATTTATTTTTTTTAGAGAGGGAAGGGAGGGAGAAAGAGAGAGAGAGAGAAACATCAGTGTGCAGTTGCTGGGGGCGGTGGCCTGCAACCCAGGCATGTGCCCTGACTGGGAATCGAACCTGCGATGCTTTGGTTCACAGCCCATGCTCCATCCACTGAGCTACTCCAGCCAGGGCAGGATGTGAGATTTTAAAGTAACTGTCACAGTCCCGATGCCAGCAGAGCACAAGACTCCTGGATGTAAGGCAATCTCTCATTTTCATCATGGAGCAGCATGCACGCAGCACACGTGTTCGCCCCCAGGTCACCTGGGGTGACGCACGTGGGTGTATGTGGATGTCACCCAGGCTGTCGGTGTGCATCACATCAGAGAACACACACACACACACAGGACCGGAAACATTTTAAGTGGGCCAAGGCAACCCGTCCTGTGTTCTGGAAGAAGACATCATCTCTGTGACCCTGAGCAGCAAGAGAACCCACCCTTTGTTCTAAACAGAGACACTCTGCTTTCCAAGCGTGCTCACTGGGCACACAGCTTTGGGGAGGTAGCCTGGGACAAAGGGCAGTGACCGCCTTGCTGTTAAAATGTGCAGAGAGCCGAGAGGCGAGTGCGGAATTCTCTCCCAGCACTCAGGAACAGGCCCGTCCTGGAGACAGCCACTTAGGCAACTTGTAATCGTGTGAAATGTAACTTACTAGCGTCTATGGAGACATTCTGTCCTCTTTTAAATCGTATTTTCACTGAGTGAGCGATCAAGAAGCAATCCCATCTATAACTATGCCAGTAGTAAAATATACATTTGAACATTCATAATAATTTATGTTTAATTTCTATGTGGTTCTACACATTAAGAAATTTACTGAGTCAATGATTCAACAATAGTTGCCATGGCCAATCTGGTGCCTCATGCTGGGACAGTCTGCAGGATCTCGGGATGGTCCTCTCTTGAAGACCTCGATGCCAGCGTGCTGAACTAAGGACTAATTCATGGCCTCCCAGGATCATCTGTCAAGAGGCCCTTGACAAATGTAATCTATTTTAACGTCGGCTGATCTGGGCCCTTCATTGCACCCGTAGAACACCTTCACAGCAATGCCTAGATCCGCGTGTCAGCAACTGGCAGGAGGTGGGCTCCCAGGAGACGCATCTGGGGGCCACGGGAGAACTCTGCCGACCAGCCAGCCCTCCGGGGCTTTCTGAAAGTGTCCGCCTTTCCTATCAGCCCTTCTTATGAACATGCTCCTCCCGACACATTTGCTTCCTTTCTGCTCCTAAGCTGTTTCCTGTGGCAGGAAGGGACATGGGTTTTTTCTAGCCCCAGAGATAATCGAGGCGGCAACGGTTGTGGGATCTGCCTCCTGTGCCCGAGGGCATGGGCCTGAGAGGGTCAGCCACACTCCAGTTACTTTACCAACTTTGCCACCACTAGCAACGTGGATTCACAGACAGACAGTGCTGGCACTGAAAGTAACAACCCTAGGGACCGTGGGGTTCTAGGAACTATGCCAACAGGCCAGTAGGCAAGGAGGAGTAGCGTCCGTTCTTCTGTCCAACTCCAGACAGACAGAAATTTGCTGGGGAAAAAAAGTGTGACCTGCTGGAATTAATGGCGTTAGGCCAGTTGTTTACATATTGTGTTGTGGTGGTAACAACCAACAATTTGGTAAAGGTGAGGGTCAGCAACTCCCCCCAGACTTCATACAGGATTATGACAAAAGAAGTCTCAGGTGAAATCCATCACGCATGCACACACCTAGTAAGTGTCTATCACTCAGACCAGAAAAAACGTATACAACCTGTTCTGCTGTCTTGGATGGAGTGAGTGCCTGCTGTCTAGCCTTGTAAGTCCTAGCTTGCACAAAGCATCACTGAGGCAGGCTCCGGCATTCCAGATGCTCCCGCGGTCCCCCTAGTCAGAATCCCCTGCATCCAGTTTGCCAGGAACCTGTCTACAGCCTCTGCTACTGCTCCACCTTCCATAGACTCCTCAGCAGAGAACCTACCCGTGTCTCATAATCACCGGCAGGTCATCTACTGTCCAGCCAAGTGGTTTTCATTTTTGTGTTCATAACTTCCAGTTGGATGTCTTGCCCACGCTCTGCTCAGGAAGTGTTTGTTTAAGTAACAATCGCTTGACTCATGGAATTGGGTCCATGACTAGCTGGGAGGGGATGAGAGCGAGGAGGGATAAACATTCCCGCTGGGGTCAGAAGGGGGAACCTTTTTGTTCCTGAAATGACGATAGGAAAGTAAGACTGCAAAGCAGATACAAATAAGGTTGTAGGTGTGGGCATGGAAAGTTAAAGGCACTCATTCCCGTTGGACTCTTTTTTATTGAAAAGGAGGAGGCACGGTGCGTGGAGGAGTGCCCTGGAGATGTGCAGAAAGCTTCAGACGTGCAGTATACGTTTCACAGAGTTGTTGTGGGATATGAATAAGACCGAGCGGCAAACGGAGCAAATAGTTTCTCGGTGACATTAGGGGCCTGACTGCAGCTGGAGAACATTAATTTTAACAATGACAATGCAACAGTACTGAGACCACTTGGGGAAAGCACAGAGATACTCGGCACTCAGGAAAACGAGCAGTGTCCCAAGAAGATAAGAGGCCACAACGGACACACTAACAGATACGCTCATCAAGGCACGGTTTCCGACACTGTCTATTCACCGTGCACAGAAAGCTGAAGAGTCTGTCCACTGATAGCTGTCTAGCACTCAACCAGCTGCCAGAATTTTGGAAAAATATAAAAGGATAGGAAATGAGTGCGAGGCAGCTCTAACAGTGAAAGAGGAGACAATGAATACGGTGATGACGAGGGTCTAGCTTCCAGAGAAAGGGTTTTCCAAAGGAGGGCACACAGAATTGTGGTTGGTCTAAATTTGGAAAGGATTTCCATAGGAGGGCACACAGAATTGTTGTTGGTCTAAAAGCACGCCGTGAGTTAAAATTTTATACCAAATTCCAGATTTGGGTCATGACTTTATTCCACTGGCAAACTAATGTGTGTATTAGAGGAGTCCCGAATAATCATCATATTTAATTCTCATCAAATTGGACGAATATACTACTTTGTATAGCTTCGGAAGCATATTTTACTTTATAAATGTGATGTTTTTATCCAAAAGAAGTCTCAAACTCCTCTTCCTGCTTGAAAAGTGTCATTGATAAGAGTTACTAAATCGTTCTTGTTACCTGTTTACTAAAGGGGTGGTAACTAAGGAGATTCCTTTCGGGAATTGCAAATAGCTGGATGATCACATCTCCTGTGGAGAGTGCAAATGGAAAAATGAAATCTTATTGTCTTGTGTGTGCATCCCCAAAAGAGGGCCTCAAAGTGATCTATGGTTTCATCACTAGATATTTATGAAAATTGATGAAAATTGATGGCTTACCAAGATATTAGCAACTTCCAAAGCAAAACAAGTTCTTCCACTGCTGTGTTCCAAGGCATTTTAAAATATGCTGAAATCTTCATATTTTCTGGAACACTTGTAATTGTAGAGGAAATTATTCAATGAATTAAAAATATTCTTCATGGTCTGTGGTCTATTTTCTTTATTGTTAACCTCACATTATCCACAACTGAGCTACATTTATGATATATGTGCTGAAGTTTCTTTCATTTTGGTAAATACATAATATGTTTTAGTTTACTAAGAAAGATGTTATGGGGAAAAGCATTAAGTCCCCTGTTATTCATTACAAATGTGTTTCTCTATTCCAGTGTCTGTTATAGCCAAGGACTTAGCAGGTGAAGTCCAAGTCCATGTTTCCATTTATCATGAAAAGGGATTTCCTGGACTCTTAGCTTAAATGAAACAAGAAAATTCTCCATCATATACTTCTACTTAATAGTATGGCTTTGTGGCTATGGATGGATATGGTTTTATCCACATGAAAATTCCTAATCCATTCATACAATATGAAATAATTATATAAAAATAATTATAATTATATATTTATCATGTAAATATGAGAAATTACTTCAATCAGATCCTATACAAGAAGCAGCCCAGTACGAATATCCTTCCAAATCAGACAGCATTTCAACGTAGAGTTCATAGAAAGGGGTCCGTGTGCAGACTCCGCGGGACAGCCCCGCCCCCGCCCACCCACAGGCTCTCAGGCTTGCTCCTGGCAAACATCGCTTTCCCTCCACGTGTCGCCTGCTGAGGGTTGCCCTTCCCCCGCCCCCTTCCCCAGCCTGTGCCCAAGCAATGCCTCTTCCCACAGTGTAAGCGCTCAGGGCCTCGCATGATGAAGAGATGGTGAGACCGGAGAGTTCTCCTCTGCTTCCGAGACTCTGAACCTGAGAGCATTCCTTCGCACCCCAGCGAGGAGGACTGTGTGAGGGGGCCTCCTGACACCTCGCCCAGTTCGGACCAGCGGAAATAAACAAGCTCTCGGTCCATCCCAGAGGACCCACAGTGAGCGGAAGCACCCTTCTACCCCGGCCTCAGTCTGCCCCGTTCGCCGGTGCAGGTGCCTCCATGTAGCAAGGAGCAGGGAGCTGGGGCATTTCTGTGCTTACTCAATGCTTCAGGGAGTAGCGAGCTGCCTACCTGTCAGGCTAGAAGCTTAAAATCATACATAATGCGTAGTTTATACCAAATAGAGTGAGTCTGCTGATGGGAAATCATGGTTTATTCCCAGGTGACTTTCTATATTTGTGGTCAGAGAGAGAGGACAGCAACTGTAGGGAGAAAATCTGGACAGGTCGACGGTGGTGCCTGAAGTAATGGCCAACAGTTTTCAGTGGTTTCAGCGTACTGGGTAACGTGCTAGACCGTTACGTCCGTAATTCCCAATCAACTACGTGACCGAGGTTACTAGTTCAGTAAGTGACCAAGGTTACTTGTCTGGTAAGAGGCCTGCACCGAGGTATCAAACAATGTCTCTACTATGCTAAACCTTCTGTGCTCATTCTATTTGTTGCAGGTCCCCATTACACTTTTAAAAATTACTGAGAATTCCAAGGAGTTTTCATTTATGTGGAGTAAATATCTATCAGTATTCATTCTATTAGGAATTAAAAGTTTAAAAATATGTTGTTGGTTAAATCATTTTAAAATAAGAATATTAAACCCACTGCATGATAACATAAATAAAATATCTTATGAAAGAAACTCTCTTTTCTAAAAAAAAATAGTGAGAATAATGGCATTGGCTCACATGTTTAAAAACGTTCGGCTTAACAGAAGGCAGATAGAATCAGTGCTTCCGTGTTCATCCCTTGCAAAACGCCGCTCTGGTGGAGGTGGAGAAAGGAACCGTGACCTCACCTGGATGAGTGGCAGGAAAAGGGGAGAGCGGTTTAACGACATTTTCAGACAATTGTAAATGTTCTTCTTGGATACCAGATCAAAATCTACAAGTGGTGCATTCTGATAGTTGCACTGTGCCCCTGAAATTAATTATATCGATCAACTTAATGTGCTCCATTACAAAAAAACCATAAGTGCTTTTAAAAATCTCATTCAGTGGCCATTGGGAACATATTACTTCAATGACTTACTTGGACAGAGCTTCCAAATGTTGGCACAGTTCTTTCTGTAACATTTTAAAAATCACAGTTCAAAATATTATTACCCATAGTATCAAAAAAAGTCTCTGAATGTGAGGAAGGTGTCAAGCTTCTAATGATGGTTATAAGTTTTCTGCGCTTCTCATTTTCACTTGAAAGTCTAATTGTTCCTAATGATATACGATGCTATCTGTTCTCTCCCATCACTGACATTTTTCAAGAAAATATGTGTCCGATACCCAATTCTGAGCAGCATGTCTCTCAATCATTTTTTACAAGTAAAAACGGCATCCCATGGAAGTAGAGAATAGTTTAGCTCCTGATCACACAAGCGCTTTTCTAGAGACAAATCGCGCACTTCGACATGCAGCACAAGCGCTTTGGGTGTAACTTCATCCTGTCACATAGAACATTAAACGCGTGTGCATCAAGAGTTATCAATAAAAATAGTGATTTTTAGAGCTTCAGAGAAATGGACATCCTTAGGGAAACTGGCTTTTTTTCTTTCCTTTGGTTTCTGTGTTGAGAAGTGAAGAGTACAACGGTCACTGGCACCGTTGGTGCCCTGGCCTTTATTTTGTGGGGGAACCAGCAGCTTCTTTTGCATCATTTCTCTTCTTCCATTTCTTCTCTTCCATCATTTCCTCCAGTTCTTCTGCATCATTCCATGTAAAGGACAACACAGCAAAAAAGCATTTTTCTTCCCCTACTTCTGCTCCTTCTCCTCCTTCTCCCCCTCATCTTCCACCTTCTCTCCTTTTTTTCCCTCTTTTCCCTCCTGTTCCTCCTTCTAATTTTCAAAGCTTTGACTTTGCACCCTCCCCCCCAAAAGGATCTTGGGGACTCTGAGGGGTCTGTGGACCACATTTTGAGAATCACTGCGAAGTATCGTAATGATATGTTCTAGGATATCTATTTGTCTCCTTTTTCCCTCCCTCCCTTCCTGTCTTCCCCAGATTCTTTTCATTTGAGTTAGACATGGCAAAATATCTGAGGTCCTGGTGGGGTTAGATGATGGGTCTCAGCCATTTGTTAGCTGTGGCATCTCCACTGTCATAATAAAAGTGCTTAAAACTGGTACAGAGTCGAGCTTTATTTTCTGATGCATCAGAACGCCTGGCCGTCCTATTCCCACGTGAACACGAAGGCTCCGCTCTTTGACCCCCTGGTCCAACTCGGCAGTTACCACGTGCACTTGCGGCGGGAGCCTGAGCACTTGCAGTGAGTTGGAAACCAGATACACTGTGTGTAAAACACACGGTGGGTTGTGAAGGCCCAAGAATGTGTATGTAAAACATCCTATGAGCATTTCTGCATTGATTACAAGTTGAAGGGATCATAGTTTGGCTCTACTGAGCAAAATAAGATATTAAGTAATCTAATTTAAAAAAATGTAATGTGACTACTAGAATTTAGCTGTCATATGTGGTTTGCACTGTATTTCTGTTGGACAGTGTTGCTATAGCCATTGGCAGGAATGAGACTAAATCAACCATCACATATAAATGAGGGATCACAATTAATTCAATCATTTTCAGGAACTCACTAAAACTCTTGTCAGTTGACTTTCCAGGGGAAACTATTTCCATCTTATCTCAGTTTTAAACTGTGTAATTAAAATACTCTCAATGCTGATTGGCAATGTAAGGCATGAGGCTACGGCTACATCGCTTTAATTGATGTGATTTATTTTTCTTAGGAAATCGTAAGTGTGCACACACAAACCAGCCTTTCCAGTAAACTGTAGCAGAGACAGAGGAAGAGCAAGGGAAACACTGGTTACAGGAGGACCGATTCCCTCCCGTGGTTGGAGGACCAAACGCTGAGGACGGGAGGTCAGAAGTTTCTGATGAGGTTATCCCCTTCTCTATGCAACTCCTTCTCGCTGGTCATGAAATATCTCTGATTTTCCCAAGAGGCTTAACTCTGACCTGAGTGTATTTTATAGCCAATGGCAGTAGAAATGCGATATCTAGAAAACATATTTTATTCATGATATACTTTTCATTTTAAAATAAGCTGTTTGAATCAGAGGCACATTCAAAATGTTTACTGTTTCTATACAGTGAAAGTTAAAAATATACTTGGAAATACATGTGTGCCTTGTGTTCTCTGTGATAAAAGGTCCCTTTTCATTGTCTCAGCTCAGAGTGTACCGTTCTTACTCTTGGGTGTGAATTTCCCCTTGCCAGTGTGCTGTAGGAACTACGAATATTTGTGAAATTAGCTTTTCAAAAGGTGTACGAAAATCAAGGGCAAACAAGAAAATTTGTTTTATTACGGTGTGTGATCGCTAGAAAATATTTGGATGGCTCCAGAAGGCATGATAAACGTTCAATCATTTAAAAATTGTTTTAAATAAACATGCATCAAGCTGTAGAATTTTGTCTCATTTGAACAGGCTGTGAGGACCGTCAGCCTCCTTAGGAAATGACCATGTGTCGGGGCTTCAGAAAAGCCGGACACCAGCCCAAGACTGGCGGGCAGAGTGACAATGACGGAAAGCAGAGATGGATGTCTCGGAGGCATCTGGAAGGGTCTGTATCTCGCTCCCATGGCAAATTTGGCAGGTCTGGTGAGACCCACAGACTCCCCGCCACGGGTAAGAATTTAGGTCAGGCAGACAGAGGAGTCTGCTCGGACAAACACTGAGATTGAGGGCATCTGGGACAGAGGAGGACCGGCGTCAGAAATGTGGGCAAGACCAGCACACGGGTAGAGTTGGTCACAGTGTTTCTGGAGGTTGAGAACACTTTTGCTAACCGTTTGGACTGCATTATATAACGTGGCGCCTTAAATTTTACTTTATTTGGAGTTGTTGTGTTTTTTTAATTTTCTCAGAACATATTACACATCTCAGATGTTCAGGTCAGACATGAGAATGTGCGTGTGTGTGTGTTCCACATGACATCTATTCCCAGCTTCCTGTCCTAATTCTAGTCAGTGCTGAAAATAGTGCCAACCCGACACGGCTAGACATATGGCTCTGTCTCCCCGCCGGCCCTCCCCCATAAATATTCGCATTCTTCTCTGCTCGGGGCTCTGGGAATTTCCTGTGAGGACTGTGCCCCGCGAAGCTTCTCAAAGCATTGCTCTGATGAAAAACTGTCCGTGTCAGCATCCGCAGCATGTATTTCCGTCTAAGTCGTGTCTACCGAGCGCACACACGACGCCGGCCTTCGTGTGAGCACGCCGCGGACACCTCTGCCCTGCTGTGAACCGTGCACCGTGAGCCGCTTGAGGCTCCGTGTTCTAGACGGTTCCCTCATCGTTAGTGAAAGACACAGCTCAGGTTCTTTGCAGCTCTTTAGTTCCTCGTGATCTGATTCTGTAACGGTGCGCCTTGCAGTGAGAATTGTTTTTTCATATGATAAACTCTTTAATTTGCTCTAGGCTGTCTTCGATATCTCCTCATGTGCTTCAAATTGTGTAAGTTTAGTTGTCTGCTGGGCATTTCTGTTTCTAAAATAAGTTTTGTTGTCGTTTAATTCCAAACCAACAGTAAACAGAACTGTAACGATGTCAACACACACACATAACGAGCGACTCTTCCGGGACACCCACATTATTCAGTCCAATATCTATTAGCTGCATCAGTGGTGTTTCTTCTTCCTATCTATATCCTGGGAATATTTTCACATTAGTTACGTAGGGGGGAAGAAAACACTTTCTTTTATTTAACAGCATTAGGAACACGTGTGAGATTTAGAGATGCAACATCTCCCTGCAAGCGCCCCTTGCAGAGAAGTTTAAATTTATTCCACAATGAAATCTCACTTGAGCTACAGAGGTCTGTCCACCTTTACTCTGACCACCTAACACTCGCCCTTCCCGGGCATCGCTCTTCCAACTGACCTTCTTACCAGAGGAGCAAACAGCAGTTGACCCCTCGTGCTGTCGCCAATCCTTCCTCCACCAATACAGTTACTCACAGGAAATAACCTGAAAAGTTACCTGGGACACGTGGTCTAATGTATTTCCTACCTTACAGTCCACCACTGAGACCTCTTTATGGTTTTAGATATGCTACATGAGTCTTTGGGAAAGTTCTAATTTGAACTGCGAGCTTCTAATCACTTAGAGGAATTGTTACACAAGTAGATGGATGTTGACCAAGATTTTGGTTCTATTCTGCTATGTGACACAGCAGCAATGGGCCCCCAAAGGTGGTAATTTCAGTGAGGAAATGTGATGATTTTGCTCATGAAGGTGCATCTGGGACAGGGTCCCCGGGTGTCTGCTTGTCTCTGCTCCACACGGTGTCACCTGGAGAGAGTCAGGGTCCCCTCCCACGGCAGCTCTGCCACAGGCTGGCAGGCAGGTGGTCCCTGGCACTGGCTCCTTCCTCCTACAAGGCTCCTCTGTCTACTGCTTCTCACAGTGTGGTGGGGTGGTGGCGGTGTACTGGCAGTGAGCATCCTGGGATACATCCCAGAGGCCTGAGTGGAAGCCACAAGGCTTCCTAGGACCCAGCTTCACACCCACTGCCCTCCATGGGTCAAGCGAGGGACTCAAGCCAGCCTGGACCCAGGGCAAGGGAATCGGACGCCCCCTTAAAGGAGTAGTGAGGAATTATGGCCCCACTGATTCCTCCCCTCTCCTATCCTGACGCTGCTATTTTCCCTGACCTCGCGTGTGAAATCAGAGACATCACCGGCTACAGCCATCCTGGGATCCTGGAGTCCTTGTCACTGCCCCCCGGTTGCCTCCCCTCTGACTTTTCCAGAGCAGAGGGTGTGATGCACACTTTGGGGGATTATTTAAACCAGTTACAACCGGTGTTGCTGTCTCCCGCCATTTCCACACTCAGTACGTGAACGGGGGGTCGCTATCCCAAGGAGTCTGCCACGACATACTCTCAGGAGGAAAACCTGGAAATAAGATGGCAAAGGCTGGCAGGGCTGTGTCAGCAGCTGCCATTGTCTAGGGGGAAGGGATGTCCTCCAACCAGGCTGAAGGGGGATGCTCCAACAAGGACAGTACTCCTCACATGGCAAAGGTCTAGGCCTGGGGGCCGGGCTCCCTCCGCGGCTCACTGATGGGCAGCCCGGGTCGGGGGCGGGGCCTGGTCAGGAGGTATCAGAGATGTGCAGATGTATATGAGGCCACGGGGCCTCAGTGTCACTGGGGACAGATGCTCCCGAGGGCATTGTCCTTGTCACCTCAGCCAGGTGACTCAATGCACCCCTTGCCTTTTTCTTAATTCTCACCGAGGACATTTTTTTTCATTGCTTTTAGAGAGAGGGGGAGGGTGAGAGAGAAAGGTCAATGTGAGAGAAAAGCACCCATCTGTCGCCTGCCGTACACGCCCAGACCCAGGATCAAACCGGAACCCTAGATGTGTGCCCTGCCTGGGTTAACAGGAAGGCCATGCGCATCGTGTCAGCCGTGGGAATTCTCCCACTTGGTCAGACTCAAATCTAATTCTAAATTTGCTTTTATGCAGCTACTACTGAACACTGCCTTGAGGAATGGTGTCTCTATCCTATAACAGACATGGACAGCTCTGAGGATCTCATGGGATTTCCTCACCAGCTGCATAAAATGTGGTGCCTCCTCCTCCTCCACGCAGCCCCCTAACAACGAGACATCCTCACGGTTAGGGGCCAGCCTTCCCTTCCTGCACCGCGTGCCTTCCCCGAATGGTCCTGTCTGTTCCAACAACGTCAGCTGCCACTTCTGCATCAACGGCTGGACAATTTGCATCTCAGGCTCTCTCTCCTCACACGTCTCCCAGGACCCTAAATTCCATTTGAATTCCTCTCATATCACGTCTGCCAGCATCTCAAAGTCCATTGGTCCAAACCTGAACTCACAGCTCTTGGGCTCTTCCCGCAAAACACTATTTTTGCTGCTGTAATTTTCCTAACAAAATGATGGGCATGCCTATCTCCCTCTGGGGTTCCAAATGAAAGGGATGGTGTTCTGCGGCCCCCCCTTCTCTGTGCACTTAGGGTCAACTGTTATTTGAGTCCAGTAACTTATTAACACCTCAGAAATTGTGTCAGGGTCAGAAGTCCCAATTCTCCTGTGATTTCTACTTCGCTCCGACCCTCTGCTCTCTGCTTGGCCCAGGGTAACAATCCTGGAAGGCTGCCAGCTTCCCCTGACCTCCCTAATGCATCCTCGCCCCTGAAGGTCACCTGGTCTAAGCACGCATCTGACTCCATCAAGCCCTTTTCCTAAATTTCTTCCTCCGTAAGATAAGTCCTATTTCCTCAGCATATTTCTAAGTTCAGCTGCAACCTGGCCCAGGTACACCTTGTAGTTTCATCATCCTCTCCTCGTTCTCCCCTCTTCCTGAACTTTGGCCAAGACAGACAGCTCACAGTTCCCTTAAAGATGCCATAAACTTTCACAATTTGGACTTCACACACTTTATCTGCTCTTGCACGAAATTCCTTTCCCTGTGCCAACTCTGAAAAACCCCCTGTCATCCCCAAAGAACATGCTCAAAATATCATAGGCTTTGTGAACCATGACCTGTCAGGAAGAATTAATCATCCTCCGAGATGGTTCCCATGGTACTAAATAGTTCCATTCGGACACTGAGGGAGGGTGTCCATGTAAGCTTCCCCTCTGCTAGATTAGGAAAGGACAGCGTTTTATTAACTTCTGTCTTCTTATCATTGCGCAAGGCCTGGCATATATGCATCAAATGTTCACTGAGTGTTCACTGATATAATTTAAAAAGTATGGATTAAATAATGTCAAAATTATTTCACTTATTTCTTTTTTAAAAGATTTGATTTATTCATTTTTAGAGAGGGAATGGAAGGAGAAAGAGAGAGAGAAACATCAATGTGCGGTTGCTGGGGGTTATGGCCTGCAACCCAGGTATGTACCCTGACTGGGAATCGAACCTGCGACACTTTGGTTCTCAGCCTGCCCTCAATCCACTGAGCTATGCCAGCCAGGGCTTATTTCACTTATTTCTGAAAGGATTGGGGGTTGATATACTCTTTTAAGAAATCAAGAGCCTTTACTGTGTTCAGACTTATGTTTTCCCACATCTGGAAACCCATGCAAAAAGAATCACTGTAAATATGGGAAAGGCCTTACGACAAAGAAGTCAGTAAAATCCTTGAAACAAATATTTGTTTCTTATTGGTCATTGGTCACCACTTAGCCCAATATTTAACATAAATGACTTATTAAATCTATTAACAGGTTAAAATATTAACCAAATCATTTATTATAACAATGTGAATGAATGTACACATCTTTAGGGAAATGGTTAATTTTCATACATATACTTTATGCGATGTAATCTAGTCATTAAGGACAAATTGTCCACTCCAACCCTGGCCTTGAGAGAATGCTGGGTGTCCCATGAGTCCTTCTCCAGGGGGGAGTTCGTGAGGACGCAAGCCCTCACTTCCCATCCACCCAGTGACCCAGCCACCTGCCTCTCATCATCCCTCATTGGGCTGACCCTGGGTCTTCATGTTGCTCCACGCATCTGTCCAAACCTTACTCCTCTTGGTGCCCACGTGTCTGATTAACTGACAATACACATTCTTTTACGGGTACCAACACCATGACCCACAGTAACTGATGAGCCTTGCGTGCTTTCTGTGTCAGGTCTTATGTGGGTCCTCTCAATGGATTGCCTGGATCTGAAATGGACATTCTTATGAAGGACATTTAGTCAGCATTGAGGTTAATAATACCCCGCCTTGGTTGTTGGAGCTTGGAGTCATGCCTTTCTTGAGAAATATTTCTCTGTCTTCCACTGTTCCCCAGGGTTAGGGTCTCCTGCAACTCTGTCTTTTCATTTACCCCGCTCTGTGATGTCTTGCAGCCCTATTGTCTGAAGTTTTGCTTTTTATCATTTCCTAGGGTAGGGCTTAGATGATCTTGGTATTTCCAGGTCTAACGATGCTGCATGTGAGTGGGACCCAGCTCTGTGTGTGGGGGGCTTATGAGCGCCCTCACTTTGGATGCACAAACAAGTGGGACTCAGCAGCACATTGGCCTGTTGTGTCTTGCAGCGCACCAGGGACTCACCCAGAGGAGACAGAGTCACCGCGTGAGCGTGGTTTGCACACGCCTTCCCGAACTTAAGGCAGCAATTGCATTAGGCTGCTTATTTACCTTCCTGTACTTCCTGGCGCTGTGCTCGCTGCCTGTGTTAAAGTGGGTTGCAGGCTTGAGGTTAAGACCAGAGCTAGACCGTGGACCACTGTGGAATGGTGCAGTGGATATGAGGGCTTTGAAAAACATTCCTATCTCATTTCTAGTTTTCATTTGTGGTTATTTTCTTTTTTCTTATTGTCCTTTATTTCTTATTCATATTGTCATCGAACTGAAGGGTTTGCTGCCCACCCCCCTCCCATGCCACCTGCCTCCAGTCCAGCAGGTAGCTGAGAAACAGGTGTGCTTAGCCTTCTCCTCCCTCCCCAGTGCACCTCTCTGACCGTCACCAGGCCTTTCTTCAGATCGAGGACAAGTGCATTAACATCTTCCTACCCCGCCTACTCCCCCTAAAACCTGCTCTCCCACAACCCCGCTGTCTGCAGTAATTTTCCCCTCATCGCATTGTCTCCATCATGGACGACAGGGGAAACTCTCCCTGGAGCGCTCAGAAGTGGACCGTGTGCTCCGTTTACGAGAGTGAGGATGCCGGGGAGGTTGCTTCCCCTTGGACTCCGCGGAGTTCTCGGGGGTGAAGGGGCAAGTCTGGGGAGGCCAGGGGGCGGAACGGGCTGGTGTCGAGGGAGCGGACGCAGCACCGCAGAGATAAAAAGAAGGGCGGTCACAGAAACTTCCCTTTTTGGTATGAAAAAAGATATCTTGAATACCTTGATATCTTCAATGTCATGGGGTAATTAGCTGTCTTCAGGTTTTATTTTGTTTTGTTTTTTAACAGAATGCAAGGTTTTGATGGATGGTGTCCAAGCGTCATCACGGATGAGAGATAACAGCGGCCCCTAGTGGACGAGGGCGGTGGTGAGCAAGCAGGCCCGGAACTCTGGAGGAAGACAATGGAGCCTGCAAGTATTCTGCCCCCAGGACAGCTGGTACCGAGCAGAGAAAGGAGTCCAACCCGTCTCGGAGGAAAGCCATGCCATTTCCTCTGGGTGCCTCTGCATTGTCCTTCCCGTGTTTCAAAGATAAGAAACGTATAAAGCACCTGTCCTGTCTTAGCACAGGAGAAAAAGTAATGAACTTGGTCAAAAGCAACAAGAAGCCCTGGCTTGTATAGCTCAGTGGATTGAACTCTGGCTGCGAACCAAAGTGTCGCAGGTTCGATTCCCAGCCAGGGCACATGCATGGGTTGCAGGCCACAGTCCCCAGCAACCGCACATTGATGTTTCTCTCTCTCTTTCTCCCTCCCTTCCCTCTCTAAAAGTAAATAAATAAAATCTTAAAAAAAAAGTGACTATCCAAGTGAAAATTACTTTAAAAAAAAGCAACAAGAAACAGGATACCTCAAGACAATAGCCGTCATGAAAAGGCCTGACAACCAATGTGGGAAACTGGGGCACAGAGCAGAAAAACCTAACTCACAAGAATGTCTTTTGGAGGATACTTGAAGGTAAACACCATGAATTTGACTCAGACTGTGACCTTGAAGTTAGAGTGAGGTTGGGCGGAGAGCCAGGCATGCTTTTAGTTATGGTGGAAAGGATATTTCACTTGGTGGCTAAAGTTAGGGGTTCAACTTCCAGCTCTTCTTGCCACTGGCCATGTGATTCCGGGCGAGTGGTCTTATCTCTCAAATTTCTCTGAGCCACAGTCTTTTAACTACTAATTTCCGCTGCATACATGTATCATGAAGAATAAATGCTTTCATTGAAAACATCAAATTTGTGAAATTTGACAATTGGAGATCCTAGTATAGAATGGTATTCTCAAGACCCTGGATACATTTGCCAGGTTATAATCTCTCAGTTACAACATTCCCCTACCCTAAATAAAGCATTCACCCATCCTAGTCATTTGTAGTCTGACTCTCAAAGAGTCTCTAGCCTGGTTAGAACCAGTTGTGGCCACGTACGTTCCAACTCTTTGTCCCCGTAAGCTGCCTGTTGCAACTGAGCTGGTTTATTTGCTGTCAGTTCAGCACACCTTACTTTTCGCTTCTCTCACGTTGTTTTTAGTAGGTAAAGATTTCAGTCCACAAACTCAACTTCCAGGAATTTTAACTTGATCACACCCAGATTTAATTTTGTTAAGAGAGTTGATTCAGGCAGAATTGGAGACTTAATCTCAAATAAATTGTCTGTTCTTGCTCTCCCACGACAAAATTGTTTTTCCTTCCCCTTCCGATACGAAAAGAGCTTGCTTTTTCTTTATTATCCTTCTTGTTTTTTTTTTTTTTTTTCAATCCACAGTTCCATCTGCTTTCCAAGAGAACTCTTTTGATTTGAGGAGTTGTGTGTGAGCTGGAATCCGGCCTCTGAGGTGCCCGTCCTGTACGTACGTGGCCAGCAGGATCGGCTCCCATTCCCTGCCAGGCTGTGGACCCTGAAACCCAGCCCCCCGGGGGCACCCAGCAGGCTGTGCGCTATCTCAGACTCATCAGCCTCAACACTCCGAACCCTGTCTACTCTGGCAATTTCTTATTTTTCCCAGGAAATTCCTATCACTGCGAGCATGAGATCCCAGTGTCTTCAAATACTCTTCACCTTAGAGAAGATGAGTGAGACACTCCCCTCCTCAAAACGTGCTCTCACTCGGAGTCTCACCGACGCCCTCCCTTTCCCCGGTTTGGAATAACTTGGCCAGGGCCTCGGGGACGGTCGGGATGTGTTCAGGTGCCAGGTGCCCACCTCCACCCTCTTACTCACCTATGGTCTTGGATGCAAGCGCCACATGTCCCCTTCAGGGATAGGATCATGAAACACCCTCTCTTTTCGGTGTTTTCTCTCTCTGAAAATCTCTGTGAAATGGCCAAGTGCGAGGACAGGAAGGCGGCATTAGTACCCACATAACGTGGATTTGCTTGAGGAAGAAGATGGGAGGGAGGGAGGTGCTAGAGAGTCTGGTGTGGATGAGAGACCATGGCCGGTAAACCGAGGTCCACAGGGTGTCAGGGCGAGAAGCATGCGCTTTGCTGAAGCATTCTGAGAGTGGACAGAAAAAGTCAGCGTTGTGGGGTGTTGGCTAGCTCTTTTGACTCCTAATAAAAGGGCTAATGAGAGAGAGAGAGGATTGATCTAAAACCAGTCTGTCTGGAAGCACAGAGGGAGACAGGCACTGAGCCCCAATGAAACACGCATTCTCTGCGTGTAAGCAATAACCTGCAGTGCCTAGCATCTTTGTAACTGAAAATGTGGCAGAGTCGTCAAAGCCAAATACCCTGCCCCCAAGCTGGAATCCCTGTGAGCAGGGGCAGGGGGTGGGACTCTTTCAAAGTAGAAGACCCTGGGATAGAATAGAATCTGACACCGCAGGGGTCTCCGAGGTGCCTGCTACTCAGCCTTCTTCGTAACAGTGGAGCTCAACCCCACCCTGAGGATGTGCCTGGGACATAGCCTGGGACAAGTGGCAAATTACAGCCCTCCCACAGGAGGCAGTTTTTCCATCTGTTCTGAGGCAAAGGTCAGATGACTGGATGGCCAGGACAAAGGGGCTGTGTACCGGTGCCTGTTACCCTGGAGTGTCACTACAGAGGACAGATGTCCCCAGGTTCAGGGACTGGTACTAACTTCAGCCCTGGCCTCTGTACACTGGGCCACGGATTTACCACGAGCAAAGAGACCACAGCTGACTGCGTTCCTAAGTGAGCTGGATTCCCTGAGAAACTTCAAACTCAGCTGACACAAGTCAGTGATTCCTTTATTTCCCCCAAACATCTCCCCCAACCAGACGCCATTCCTCTAGAGGCTAAGGTGGCCCCTTGCTGGGAACGGAAACTGTCCCCGCATGTGGACATGTATGTAGGACAATGCACAAGATTTTCCCAGGGCGCCTCCTGAGCAGCCATTGTGTGTGACCAAAGCATTGACTCCCCTTTAAGGGAAAAGGAATCCCAGCCCTTTCTGGACAGCGGTGTCTGTTTCGCACTGTGGAATATCAGCACTAACAATTTATTTCCCACTCTGTCCCTTTTTCAAATGAGAATTTCATTGACATGACCATACGATTTCCCCATAATTATAGACTTGGAAACAAGGATGGACCAAACAGCTTTTAGCCCCAAATTACTGGGCCGTCTAGTTTCGGGCCATCCAGTGAAGGGGAGGACATGTCATGTCCCCCAGAGCTGGTGTGTGAGGGCCTGAATGCAGCCAACAGCACTTTCTGATGACATCCTTTGAGAGGGGCTGAGTGTTTTCCTATTCTTGTAGTGGTGTGCATGTAAGTGTGTGTGTGTGTGAGAGAGAGAGAGACAGAGAGACAGAGAGAGAGCAAGTGCTAGAGAAACGCAAGGAGAGGCATGGTGATCACTGCCCTCTTAGCTCTTCGACCGCGTGTCTTCCTATGGTCCAGGGAGGGAGTGGGGCCCAGCCTGCCCCTGGCTCTAGGCGGACTTCAACCCTCTGCCACTGAGATACACGCAGGAAGTCCACAACCAAGGCCATCAGGACCTGGTGCTACTCTGGGCAAAGGGATGGGTTCAGAGAGAAGCTGGGCTTAGTTCCGGCCAACGGTATGTGGGCATCTTATGGACTGGAATGTTCCTCGTTCTTTTGGGAGAGCCAGTAGAAGCCATTGCTCTTCCTCCTCTTGGGGGATGGGTCATGAAAATGAGACCTCCGGCACCCGTGCCGCCCCCTTGCCACCATGAGGGAAGACCAGCGTGGGGTGCAACTGACCCCGTGGGAGGGGGAGCACAGGTGGAGAGAGCAAGGGTCTTTGATTCTGTTCGGGAGCCACGGTAGACTGAAGCCTCGCAACCACCCACTATGTGAGACCACCAATTACTTAATGGTTTAAACTACATTGGGTTAGTTGTGTTATTGATAACAGGAAAATTCATAATTGTTATTATTGCCTCTATTATTACTAAACACATGTCTATTTAGCATTTCACGTGGTCATTCTTTTTTGCCCAACTAAAGTGTTGAGAATAGAAGGTATGTTTGTTTTGTTGTTGTTGTTGTTTACTTTTTAAAATGACAGTTTACATTCAATACTATTTTGTATTAGTGTCAGGTGTACAGCACAGTGGTTAGACACCCAGGTACTTCTAGCACAGAGCCTACCGCATCATAAGGGCTTATGCATTTTTGTTGGTTGACTGTCACAGGGTCTGCCCTCACTAGGAAAGTTTGGCTAATGATCTAGCCTCTTAGACAAATGTTTTAGATGTTTTCGAACTCTTCTAAAAACAACACATTTGAAAACAACCCTTTCCTGCAGTCAACGAGTGGTTTATGCTTCACTCTCAAACTGGTGGTTTTCCAATTGCGTGGTTTCCTGGCCCGTTCTTGAAGGTGGCCCGTTCCTCTCTGGATGCTTTCTCCGGTGAGTTTCCTTGCGGGCTGGCTCCCGACCTCACCAAACCTCCGTGTTACTAGAGCTCAGTGTGGTTTCTCATTAACAGGGAGTGCACTCTGGATTCCGTGCAATAAAAACCAGTCATTGAAGATAAAGGTTGTTGTCAATATGATCTGTTTCTTTCTAGAAGGATCTCAGTATTCCTACATTTTTCTTCAGGAATTGCTGAACATAAAAAAAATGCATTGTGTGGTCAAATTAACCATTGCACAAAACCCCAAATATTTAGGAAATCTTCTCTATGTGTAAATATTGATCTCAAAGCTGCTTTGCTTCCCCCAGTGAAGCAAGAGCGTGTAGGGCTGTGACCCCATTCCAGACCATGTCACTTCCATGGCTCAGCCCCACGGCTGCTCCCCAGAAACCCCTGGGGGGGAAAGTATCACCATGTCCTCGAAGTTGTTTGAAAAATAAATGTTAAATGACATTGTTTCACCATATCTTGCAGATTGCACGTTTTCTTTCCCTAAAATGCGAGCACTACAGCACAGAGGCAGCCAAACAGTTCGTGCAAAGATAAAGGTTTTAAATTGTGCCTTCAATAAGGCAACCAAACTTCTTGTAAATAAACTCACATTGGATTGAGGTCCAAGTGTTTTTTTTTTAAATTATGGAGCCTTAAGATTGACCGTTTTTCTTAAACCCTTTCAAGGTTGTTTTGCCTGTCCTATTTTTAGTCTCCAGTTTCACAGGGCGTCAGCATCTGGTACGACCCGATGCTGGTGCATCGTTGCAGAGGTTTTTCGGGCTGTCTCTTTTCCGCTGTTTTGCATGAGCCCCTTGCTGATTTGCAGGCAGCTTGCCCTTCAGACTCCAGGCTCCGGTCTTGTCACCGTGGAACCGAAGGGCACGGACCGGCCTCATGAGCAGGAGTTACTTCCAGCTTTTTGTCTTCCTGGTTCTTTCGTGCCTGTGTATTTTAAGCTTCTGAATATTACTGAGTTTTCTAAAAAGCTCATAAACGGACACAATATACTGACATCGTAGCAAAAATAGCTTTAAAACAAAATACTTTTGTAAATTTCTCTGTGGAAGTTCTGATCCAGGGATGTTACATCATTTAAATATATTTGTTCATTATATTTTTTAAATTACTTTTAAGTTTTTTTTTTTTTTAATTTAAGGGACTGTTATTCATAGCTTTCTCTGGCCAGAAGAGTATGAACAATAATGTAAATGTTGACTTTCCAGAGTGATGATTTCTCTTTTGTCTCTGTCCTTTCCCCCCACTCTTCATTGTTCCCCCCCATAGAAACCAGTGAAAACCCACCCCAGAAACATGTGGTAAACATGGAAGGGTTGCAAACAGCCCCCTGGAGGAAGGGCCAGGGCAGGCTGAGCGGCACAATCCAGGGCTCTGGGCCGGGAGTGCAGGGACTGGATTATCCATTTCCCAAAGGCGGCTGCGACAGTAAACAGGCATGTGACACCCGCCCATTCTTTCCAGTCTCCCTCAGGGCTGTACTGGTATGTGCCCAGCTCTGCAGTAGGTGACAACATGCGCGGCAGACTGGACAGGCAGATGAGGCCTGCTGCCGCTTGGGTTACAGTCTCCTGGGAGAACCCACAGGTCCGTGGACAGTTCCGTGTGGTCACTGCTATGGACGGTGCCTTTCCATTCCACGGTGCTGGTTCTTTCTGTGATGGCTTCCCCCAGGCAGGCTCGGTCCCTTTGGGGATACAGACGGTCCAGGTTTCATCATCCTGTTTTCAAGTCTAGCAATGAAGAAGCTATTTTTGCCACTTCAACAGTTTTAGCAAATGTCTCAGAATCGCCTTTCATTGGCTTGGGTTGATCCTTGCTGAGCCTGGAAGGAATCACGGAGCCCCAAGGTGATGTACGCTCGCTGACAAGGCCCGGGTGTCGTTCTTCACCGGAGAGGCAAGGCTACGCGCACTGCCAGAGAGAGACATTAAGAAAACAGTCCCATGTACAACTGCATCAAAAAAAAAAACCCTTAAGAATAAAGTTAACCAAAGAGATAAAAGGCCAGTACCTGAAACATTGTAAGACACAGAAGAAAAAAATTGAAGATACACATAAATGGAGGAATATAGGAGACTCGTGGATGGGAAGGCATTAACATCATGAAAAGTCCACACCACTTAAAGCAATCTGTACATTCAAGGAGATCCCTATCAAAATGCCAATGGCAGTTTTCACAGAACTAGGTCAAATAATCCAAAAATCTGTATGGAACCACAAAAGACCCCAAATAGCCACAGCAACCTTGAGAAAGAACAGTTGGGGGCCCCATACAGCTTGATATCAAACTATACGACCAGGCTACAGTAGTCAAAACAGTCTAGCATCAAAGCAGACACACAGATCAATGGAACCGACCAGGGCCCCCAGATTAACCCGCCCCTGTGTGGTCCATTCCTCTACGACAAAGGAGGTAAAACCATACGGCGGAGGAAAGACAGTGTCTTCAATACATGGTATGAGGGAAACTAGGCTGATACAGGCAAAAAAAAAAAAAAAGAGAAAGAAACTAGAAGGGAAAGATCACATGTTCCAGCAGGCAGAGACACTGTCCTGCAGAAAGTCACATCTTTTCTGGGGACGTCCGGGCCGGAACGGTGGAGACGGACAAAGAAGGGCCCGAGCAGATGGAAGGGCTGGCCCAGCAGCCCCACTGATGGACTGGCGCTGCCTCCCAGGCCGGCCTGTCTCCCCCGTGGGGTCCTCGTGTGTGAGAAAGATCACACAGGACCTCGTGCTTGATGAAGCGGGGTTCTCTGACATGCAGCAGAGAGCGGTCAGAATAAACCGGCAGTTTTCTCGGCCCCTCGACAGAGCCCTCTGGGACTCCCTCTCATCTCCCTTGTCCCTGAAGCAGTCCAATGGGCGCTCCTTACGGAAACGAATCAGCTCTCCGCCTCCGTCCTCCAAGCTGGCCTCTGCAGGCAGGGCTCCGCGAGGCGCCCGCTCAGGGCGGTGTCCTGGGAAGCTGGGATGATGTGTCCCCAAGGGAACTGGTAGGGCCACCGGGTCCTCTTCCGCGGCCCTGGCCATGGACAATTGTCACAGTCGCAAGAGGAGAGTCAACATGAATGTGTTTGGTTCAGGTAAGTAGACTCTCATTTGCACAGAATGATAGTGAAGAGAGAAGCATCAGTTAAACTTGGCCTGTTGTTCAACTCCCTAGACAGGCTGTCTTTGTCAGAGACCTCATTCTGTCTTGGCCACATCTCAGAACCTGCAGGAAGCTTCTGGCTCCTCACCTGCCAGAGCCCAGCACACAACGACATACTGTTCACCCATTCACTCATTCATGTCTGCACTAAACACTTACTACGTGCCAGTACTAATTGCTAGCTTTATCTTGGTTGTTAGAAATCAAAGACAAACAAAATTCTCATCCCTAACTTCAACGGAGGGACAGTGGGCTAGGGCGGGGGATTTAATGAGCAACCCGGGATGCAGGTTTCTGCATGGAGAACCGGAGCACGGAGGAGGGGAGGCGGCTCCCCCTGGAGGTTTACGAAGTGTCCATAGAGGATGTGGTCCCCTTGGGTGTCTTGAGCCTGCGCTGGTCTCGGCCAGGGGGACACTGAACAGTGTCCACATCAAGGAGAGAATGCAGGGTCACCAGAGGCACACAGGCAGAACTGGCATAGGGCACATGGGGTCGCAAAAAAATTCACAAAGGAAACGTCAGGGGCCAAGGCTGCTGGGATGGGCAGGGGGTCCGTGGGCACGGCGGGAAGGGTGGTCCGATCCGGTCCGCATCTGGGCTCACAGGGACCATTCCGGGAGCGTCAACACGGACAGAGTCACGAGGTCTCTCACTGGACAGAGACAGGCGATTTCTCTCTGCCATCCCCGTTTGAGAAGACGAGGCCTTACACGTTCCAGGGTAGACGTTACGTGTCTGAGGGTGAGGGAGAACAGTTCAAGAACACGAAGAGTGTAGATGAAGAGGCCTCAGCACTGATTCGGAGCAGAGGACGCCCCGACGTCCTTCTCCTCCTCCGATGGCGAGGTGCGTGGGCGCTCCACTCTCTGAAACCGGACCAGAGACAGAGGACGAGGCCAGGGCGGGAGGTTCGCCTGTCGCTCCAGGCGGGGCCTCGGTGCAGTCCAGTGGACACAGCCACACCGTGGAGGGAGACAAGGGCTGAGTTCCGAGCCCACGCTGCCGGGCAGCCGAGCGGCCTTGGTCTCCCTCACCTCCTGAGCCACCAGTCCACCTGTTGCAGGGGTCTGCCCAGCAACGGCCGTAAGAGGGCTGGGGGTGCCTCCCTCCGCGGGGACTGTCACCGTTACCGCGGTGGGTGAAGGGCAGTGAAGGCCCAGTGGGAGCCCCCACGGGTGGGGGGAGCCGGGACGGTCGGCGTCCCCACGTGTCTGTCTGTGGTTGGCGCCGCACACGTGCTTGCTGAGTCTGTGTTGCTCGAGCCCCGAGTGGGATGCGGGCAGGGGAGGGGGGAGGGCGCCTTCCTCGGGGAGGGCAGCACCTGCTCAGCACCGCGCCGCCCCGGCCGACTCGCGCCACCGCAGCCGAGCCGGTGAAGCGTGGGCGCTGGGCTTGGACCTGCCTGGCGGGGGGACGGAGAGTCAGGGTGTGGGGCGGTGTTCCTGAGGTCGGACAGCCACTCGGTCCTTATCACGCACGGAGCGTCTACTGACAGCAGAGACCAGCTGGGGTCTCCACACTAGAATGTGTGTCCCCTTTACCGCCGCTCCCCCCTCTCCTCGTGTGCTGGGGGCAGGTGCCCCGGCCCACAATGACCCGGCGAGCACGGCGGCAGACCGGGCAGGGGCTGTGACAAGACACGCCTGAGGGCGTCTCCACAAAGGACTGCCATTCCGGTCGCAGGCTGGCTCTCTGAGGTGTCAGCCCAATCCTCAGAAAGCCTGCGAGGTTGTCATTGTTTGGATGGAAACAAATCCGGTCGGATTTTGAAAACCATGGCGTTTCCTTCGTGCCAGAATAAATGCCCCAGAGGCCATGGGTGTGCCTCTGCCACTCGGGGACTTGGTCGCAGACACTGCATTTTTGCATTGTCTCGTGAGCCCCACGCTGCCCTCTGCCTCTGGGTGGCCACACGCTCACGGACACGCGTGAGGATTTGTCTCCTTTTTCTTGTGCTTTGGATAATCACTTATTTCCACATTTACCTATAAGGCAGCACGGATTGGTAAGTAGCAGCAACTTTTAACTGTCCTTTACAGCTACCGAAGCCAGGACGGCTCATGTCCAAGGTCATGCAAGAATTCAACCATCAGAGCCAGATGTCTGACTTCACTTCAACAGTCTCTGTAAAAAGAATGATTTTCAATGACTCGTGTGCACGATTCACTCGGGAGTTTGCATAAAGCGAGCCCGTCCCCAACTGATTCTGACCCACTTAGCCTTGGGCGAAGTCCATGAGTTTGCATGTGTAACAAATATCCACATATTCTGGGCAGGTCTTCTACAAACCGTGTTTTGAAAAACAATTTATCTACAATGCTCTCACAACTCCCTACAAGCGAGTTTTATAGGGAGCTTTATAGAAAGCTGGTTTTCCAGAAACTTACATTTTTAATTTCCCTTCCCTTCTCTGTAACCCTGAATAATGTCATAAACCTCCTTAGACTCTGCCTGTCATCTGTAAACGCTAGCTGTGGCCCACGCAAAAATCTGACCCTCGGTGACTTCTTGAAGTTTATGAACAAAAACATGGAGCACTTGTGTATTGGTATGAAGTTTTTAATGCATTTCTCAAATGCGGTATTATTTTTAAACATAACCAGAAAGAAGCAGACAGACAGACAGGCCCTTTTCCCCCCCAGGGCACCCAGAGGAAAATGAGACTTGGGAACAGCTGGTAAGGTCGTGACCTCCCTCACACCTGGGTCCTCGCCCCTCAAACCTGACTCTCGCTTCGCTACACTCTCTGTCACCAGCAGCTTTTCGCAAAATCCTTCCCCATCTGGTTTTAACTAAGGATGAGCAGCATGCCGAGTTGCCTCCGTGCGCCCCAAGAAACTCTGGTCAAACTCAAGGGAAAAGTCTGGAATGTTCTCTCAACTCCACAGAGTCAACTAACTAACTTCCACAGAATGTTCTGGAGGCATTATCAGGCTTATTGTTTGAGCGCCTGGGGACCCGCGCTGCTCAGACCAAAGAACGACTGTTGCTCTCCTTCCAATGAATCTCTGCCCGAGACGCCAGTTGAGTGCGGGCTCCGTGACAGGATGGATTTCAGAGTCATCCTGGCTAGAAACACATTTCTTTTCGGTTTGATGTAGAATCCCAGAGGATGCGTCTGACCAAACATCACCACGATCCTCTTTCCCCTGCCTTGGAACTCACAAAATTGTAAAGAGTATCTCGATGATTTACACTACAGTGAAGTTTGGAGGTGGTGTGTAAGGACAGAGAGGCTTTGGTTCACAAGCTGCTCTTCCGCTTCGTGTGCGGAGAGGGCACGCGGTCCAGTCCTTCCAACGTCAACGTCTCTGGCCCCACAGCGAGAAAGTGCGTCAGAAGATACAAATACAAAAAAAAAAAAAAAAATAAAGCTGTGGCTTTACTTTAAGGATTTTATTGTCCCAAGCTTGTTCTTGTACCACGGAAATAGAAAATAAAGGAGAGCTCTCAACGAGAAGTGATATTCAGGGATAATTTTTTTTTAAATTGCACAAACTAAATAAGCTAGAGGTAGCTCCTCTGTTTGGGAAAAAAAAAAAAACAATGATCTTTCCTTGGGGCATTACTTTTTCTGTTTTATAAGAGAGAAGGCCATGAGAAGTTCAATTTAAAAGCAACTAGCTACACCCAGTCAGGGAGGGAAAGAAGCTGTACCCAAGCAAAAGCTTACATGGTACCACTAGCTTTTTCAAATCGAAGTCTGAACAAAATGGAATTCTAGGCAAGCTCCTACTCTGTGAACTGTCTAAAATAAACAAAGAGTGCCTTAGAAACATCACAGTGCAAACCAGCAGGAAAAATAAGAGGCGGGGGACACTTCCTAATGACTCAGTCCCCAGAGTATAAAATCCAGGATAAAATAGCCGCCTCACTCGGCGATGATGAAATAAAATACACTGTTCTGTCCCTCCTTACCTTCCCGGAGCCCCGGAGCCCCGGAGCCCCGCCCCCTGGGCCGCAGAGGCCCCGCCCCTGGCTGGTTCTCAGGTGCACACACATCCATCCTGCAGGAGTCCCCAGGACGGCGAGGCCGCTCCCTCTGCCCTGCCCTACCCTGCCCTGCCCTGCCGCCCTCTCTGACCCCCACTGCAGGGTTCCAGCTTTTCCCGGGCTCCGAGGAAGCTAATCCCTCCTCCACTGCCTCCTTTAGCGCTGGAGTCGTAACAGCTTCCCCTGTTTCTTCCCTCCCAGACCGCCTTCCCCTACCTGCCAGGCGCTAACCGTGCCTCTTCCAGCTCTGTGTTGGGGAAGTAGAGGAGACGAAAGGGTGGTTCCACGGGCCCCCAGAACCCGCCATGCGATGGCTTCTGCGCCAAACTGCACTTGTCGCCTGACTGCCAAAGCCACCTGTCCCTTCCCCACCCCCTACAACCCACAGACCTTGGAGACGCGTGGGGTCATCAGGATGAATGCAAACTCAAAGCCAGCGTGAACACACCCCTGGCAGGCCAGGGTAGCTACACCATTTCCTAGCTCACTGTGACCCGGGTAACTGTCTGCCGTCCCTCCAGGAAGGCACAGAGAACATGCAGAGCGTGTGTTTGGGGTGCGCTGTGCCGTCCGTCCTCGAGGGGAGACAGTCTCCCCCTTAATGCGCCCACTCTGGGTCCACACCGGCTCGATGCCGGGAACTGAGCTGCCGCTCTGGCCATCCCAGCAGCTTTCTGTCTACGGCCCTGGCTTCTTTGCCAGCGGCTTAGATCAAGCCATATCCTCCAGGCTGCCGACTGGGTGTTATTGCGCCCAGCAAATCAGGAGCCTGAGCACAAGCAGTGGCGCCCCACTTCTAAATGGGGCGACCTCTAGGAGCCAGTCCCAAGCTGGTCCAGACGACACGGGAAAATGAGCCGCTGTCCCAGACTATATACCTTTGATGCTTTGCGGTCTTTTCCTTGGTTCACACCTGGGACGTAATGACAAGCACGAGCAGTTGTCTGACGAGGGAAAGGACTCGGGCACACTTTTGTGGGCGGATCTGCCTGATGAATGGTTGTTGGGTGGAAGTAGATGGGACGTGTGATACCGCATTCAAAAGTGTCCTTGGTAGATGGCCGAGAAGTGGCATCTTCCCAGGAGGAATCGTTTGGGGCGTATGTCTGATTGGCCACATTACTTTGTAGGAAAAATACTCTGAAGTATGAATTCACACAAAAGAATGACCTATGGATAGTGGTTTGACCCGTTGAAAAGAATAAGATAGGCACGCGGTGACATTTCGAAGGGCTACTGGGTGGTCTCTTGGAATGACAGTGCAGAGATACCTGTGTGTCATGTGAGTGTCCAGTGAGGCGCATCCACTGTGGAGGGTGCTCTTACCAGCCAGGTGACCGAGAGAAGCTCGTTTTCCAGATTTTGGGTGACCTCTCTCTCTCTCTCTCTCTCGCCAGACAGGATGCGCCGTGAAGGCTGTCATTGGGGTCAACAGCATGAACCCCCTTCCTCGTGGCGGATACGCCACAGCTACTGCAGATGCCAAGTGTCTTACCTGCCAGCGTCAGGCATCCACACCGGGCCTCCAGCGAGGCTCCATTCTTTGGGGTTTTCAGGAGAAGCCGGTTACCAGCCAGCCATCTACCTGGTGGCAAGCTGGTGGCTTTGGCTCCCTTCCCCCACGGAGGGGCAGCACACTGCCCTCCCGGAAGCGGACCCGTGTCACGGATGGAGACCCGCACACCCGCCCCGTCTGCACAGCTGCCGCTTGCGTCAAGGATGCTTTGCAGAATTGAATACTCCCAGTGGAGTGTCCCTGGCAACGTTATTCTGACTAGAGAATTTACGAGTTGTTTGCTTCTTGTCCTCCCAACCTTGGGCACACAAGCCTCCCACAAGGGAAAAAAACATAGTTCCATTAGTGTAGCAGCCAAGACTGCTTTCTGGCCATTTGCAAGCTCTCTCACCACTGAACCAATGACCAGAAGTGGGTCCCTATGAATCTCATGAGGTTGGCTGCTGCTGGACAAGGTGGGCAGGGAGTTCCACACCTGGAGTCCGGGGTACCCTTCCAAATAACTTTTAATACTCCCATGACCATTGCTAAAGCCCAGTGGAAAGCTGTGGCAAATCAAAATAGCCAAGCCTACAAAATTCAAAGACTTGTGGAGTTGGAAAAAACACCTTCTTTGGGTAACAAAGGCTGATTAAAACTTAGCCTTGAGGCGAGGCTCACACCAAGGCTGAAGCTGTTTATTCCCCTTATGAAAACCCTTGGAGTGGATTAAGGTAGCGCACAGCAAATCCTTTCAGTTGGATACAGCAGCTCAGGGGGAGAGATTAAGGGTGTCCACCCCCCACCTCGGCTGCATTGGCCAAGAGCCTGTAATTAAGTTGAGGACGAGAAAGCATGGGGCGGGAAGCAAAGAAATATTGTAAATTGAAGAAATATGCCTAGAAAGAATTCTGTATGTGGCTGTTGGTACATGTAACTAAGCCAGACATTTTAAACATTGCCAAGTGTTTAGGAGAGGTCACTGCTGAAGAAATGACGAGTGTGGACCATACACATATACCCAAGATAGGGCAAAAGTAGGTGTACAGTTGTGCGTGTGCAGAACACGGAGTTTATTCTCATTCTTATTTATTGATTATTGAGTTATTTTCCATATGGACAACTGTAAACCTACTTTCGCCCAAGGCGTCTGTATTGATGTGCGCCTGTCCAGGAATTAAGAAGTCTCCTGGCCTCCAGCGTCTTGGGAAACTGGAGGGACCACTGAGAAAGCTGCTTCACCTCGCGTGAGGATGTAGCATCGCAGTCTCATGTCCAGCTCAGATGTCACAAAGGAGAGTAAGAGAAAAAGAATACATATTCAGGAGTAGAAGAAGGGGTCCTTCTGGAAACTAGAATCACAGTCTAACCACAAAAACACAAGGGCCCCTCATGTCACTTGTCCTGTATGACTTCACAATTCCTACGGACCAGTGACTTCCCTGGGCTTGTAGCCATGGCAACTCTCCCTCCCCGGCTGTATTCAAGGGGAAGGAAGCAGGTGCCCTTTAGAAACCACAGTTTCATGCCACAAAAGTCAGACAGCTTCTCCAGGCCTCACCTCCTTCCTCCTGGGGCCAGCCCACAGCATCACCATCCCTGTGTTTTATCCCTTACGCCGGCATTTATTTTAAGATTATATAGCATTAATATCCATATCTTCTGTTCCCTGACTTTCACCTTGCCATTACCCAATGGAAGTGTGGCCCACTGCTTTTAGTTAACACCTTTCTCACTCTTCCAGAGACACCTGGGTAACAGGTAGGTCGCTATTATTAAATGGGCGAGATTCATTGCATAGGCTTTCCCAGGACAGGATTCTATCAAATTTAGGTTGGCTCACACGCAATCCAAAGGCCCCCGTGTGTGAAGTCAGCATTTGTGATATTTGTAAAATCACTCCTCCTTTTTACAACATCACAATGGGGATGTTATTTTCATTCAACTGAAGTTTCCCAGGGGGCAAAGGCCATGCAATGATCATCTGTAATCTGAATCATGCCTCTCTGTTCCCTCACAGGGGTAGATTTGCAGCGCCTGGCGCCAACGCACACCTGAGAAGGTAGGCAGGGAGATGGCTGTCTCTTACTTTCTCCAGTGACGCCCCACGCCGGCCCGCAGGACATGCTTCTGATCAGCCTGGGCTCACATGCTCCCTCCCTCTGTGGCATGATGGTGGGTTAAGGTGTTAGCTCCCCCAGAGGTTTTGAATTTTCATAAAGAATCTGAAGGATCACATAACTTAGAGAAGTAGAGGCCTCAGACCATCTCCTTGGAGGGTAGTCCTCTGCCCATGCCCAGCTCCTCTGGAGGAGTTAACCCTGTTCTCCAGGGGTGCTCTGAGAGAGGCCGGGCCCCAGCCCCTGGGACCCCAGGGGCAGCTTCTCCTTGCGGATGAGAGTCAGGTAACTCCAGTTCATAAACCGCTGTGTGCCATTACAGGACCGGGTCCACCAGAGGGAAAGACAGGCAGGGGACACCTATGCCACCCTTGAATATATAAGTTGCTAAAGCATATAAAAATAATAACACAACTAATGTCGTTTTCGGTGTCAGGATCTGGATGTTAGAGAGACAGCTCCTGATTTTATACTTAATTAATGCACAAGGGCCTGCTGGTTTCTCCAGAGCCGAGGAACAGCCTGGACCGGGAGCTTGGGCTGCCCGCTTCCTCTGGGTCCCAGGCCTGAAGGGCCTTGCTGTGACTAACTTCAGGTGCACTTGCTAGTAATGCCTTTCTTTCTTTTCTAAAGTTTGTGCACAGATACGGGTGGTTTAACAGGGTGTGTAAACATCAGGGGAGGCCTCTGGTTATGAACAGCGGTTATGGACATCAGGGGTTATTTATCGCAGTCCTAGGGCATTTTGGAACTGTGGTCATCCACGTAAGACAGTTGCGAATCTCTTTGGTTTTCCACATCCGAGGGACTAAATGGGAAGGGGGCCGTCGGAGCACTTCCCACGTTCACGCCTGAGTGCACAAAGGAACCCTGCCTCAAATAAACCCACGTTTCATGGCCTACGTTTTGGGTGCAGTTAGTATTTATGAAGATGCTTAGCCTTCAAGAGGGCAAAGGCAGGTGGAGGTACACAACCCCGAATCAGCCTCTGCCGTACTGGAGTGGTCCACACTGAACAAGCAGTGAGACCCAGTACTGGTTTCCAGGACATTTGCTGCACCAAGCACCGTGACCCCATGGTCTCCTCTAGTGCACTTGTAACACGCCGTGGCCAGGGCACGCATACTCCCATTTGACAGTTGAAAACAACGAGGCTGATGAAGGCTGATTTACCTACATCAAGCTCAGGATTCCTTAAATCCAAAGCCCATGCATTTCCCTCAGTGCCATGCAGCTACTCTTACTATGAAAGCCACGAAGACGGGACTCAAGTAATTTCATTTGACTCCTTTACTGGCTGTTTTCGAGCCAGGTACCAGCTCTTTACTGGACACCTGATGGAACAGGCGGAGCCTGGCTGAGAGTCGTGTCCTCCGGCCGTTCGCTTCTAGGACCCAGGTTTTCCAGGGCTGCCGACCTCACCAGTCTTCTCTGCCTGTGGCAGTAAAACACGTAAACTGGACTGAGAGAGAACCTAACGGGGAGAAATCTGCTATTATTCTAGCAATCGGCAAAAAGTCAGGGCAAGCGGTTCATTCATGCCCTGCAAGCTGAACTTTTGTCATAGATGAAATACAATCAAAATGCCTCGGACACCCTAAAACACTGCGGAGACGATCACACACTTGAAACAAATGCCGTGATGATGAAGGGAGGCAGCCTGTAGGACCTTAGTACAGACGCTGATACAGCTGACGGATGAGTTGTAGAACGTCGTGGCCTTGTGCGTAGGTCCAGTGTAGTGCTCTTCTGTGCCGCCTGGAATGCTTGTCTGTGTGAGTCATTCATTCATTCCTTCCCTCCCTCCTTCCCTCCCTCCTTCCTCTCTCCCTCCCTCCTTCTTTCCTCCTTCTTTCCTTCCTTCCTCCCTTCCTTCCTTCCTCCCTCCCTCCCTCCCTCCCTCCCTTCCTTCCTTCCTCCTCCCTCCCTCCCTTCCTTCCCTCCTTCCTTCCTTCCTCCCTTCCTTCCTTCCTCCCTTCCTCCCTCCTTCCCTTCCCTTTCCTTCCTTCCTTCCTTCCTCCCTTCCTTCCCTTTCCTTCCTTCCTTCCTTCCTTCCTTCCTTCCTTCCTCCCTTCCTCCCTCCTTCCCTTCCCTTTCCTTCCTTCCTTCCTCCCTTCCTTCCCTTTCCTTCCTTCCTTCCTTCCTCCCTTCCTTCCTCCTTCCTTCCTCCATTCCTTCCTCCCTTCCTTCCCTCCTTCCTTCCTCCCTTCCTTCCTCCCTTCCTTTCCTTTCCTTCCTTCCTTCCTTCCTCCCTCCCTTCCTCCCTTCCTTCCCTTTCCTCCCTTCCTTCCCTCCTTCCTTCCTCCCTTCCTTTCTCCCTTCCTTCCCTTCCCTTTCCTTCCTTCCTTCCTTCCTTCCTCTCTCTTTTTCTTTCTTTCTTTCTCTCTCTTTCTTTCTTTCTTTTTCTTCTAGCTCCTCGAAGTAGAAAATGTAAGAGGAAAATTTTATTTAAAAAGTTTTAAATATCTGATAGCTTATCAACGTACCTACTTTTTAATAGAAAACAATTATTTTATTAAGTTTTTAATAAGCTTTGTCTAAAAACCTCGGATATGTGTGTATACATAGTCTCAGAAACCAAGCTTTAGTCATATAAAAACAAATATGAGAAGGATGAAATTGTTTTGCTGACTGCCTTTTGAATCAATAAGCTGGTTTAATGTCCACTGGACACTGATATGATGCGTTTTGAGAGTTTATTATTTTTAAACATCCATAACTTTGTGTTCTCAGAAGAAATTCAGAAAAGGAGCATGCCTTGCATCCCTAAGTTCTGTTGTTAGGCTAAACTAAATGGAGTGAAATGCAACAGCAAGTGTTACTGTCTGAAGAAACATCGGCATTTCTTCTCATAAAAGCCCTTTGTTTTAACTTTCATATTCTTGGGAAGAGTGTTTCATGTTGATTTATCTGTTAGTTGTTCAGGCAGCTTCCTATTTCACTTTCCAAAGAAACGCCAGTACCTCTTGCCTTGATCTTTCTTCCCATCCCCACATTGTCAGCCTCCAGCCCTTGTCCCCAATGTGACAGCCCTGTGACCCGTCCCTCCGCCTTTCTGATGGGCTTCTGCATGACCTCCCGTTTGCACCACGCCCCTTTCTCTCGAGACAATTCTGTCCCTTTCCCAAGCTACTGCCCCACACTTTTTATCCTGAGATGATGAGGGTATTTTGTCTGGTGTATGTTAAAGCATACAAACAATTTATTCTTGTAATTTATCAAATGTACAGAAAATACTACATAAATCTGCTAAGTGTGAACAGGTGGGGTCAAAATATTTTTAATATTGTTTTGAAAGCTTTACTTTATTTGAAGGCTATAGTGATATAATTTAGATCATTAGACCTATGCAGAGATTGATTTTATGTTAAATTTTATATGACTTTACAATTATAAGTATTATGAAAATAGTTTTTACAACTATAACTTTTAGAATTTACCACAACCCACTAAATCCACCACAACATTGAGACAAGTATTATGAAAATAAGATTAATTTCACATCTACTGCACATATTTTATATATTCATATATTATATATTGCACATACATATATAGCATGTTTTTATATGTGCATATAATTACATTTTAAAAGATTTATGTAGCTTGTTTGATTATGTGTAGCAACTCTTTTGAGGTCTGGGTGATACAGGCAGAGGGGTATCATTTTGTATTAAGTGTGAATGCAATTCACATAGAAAGAGTTCTGCTGTGCATTTCAGATGAGGTGTCACCCTTCCGGAGCTGAAAAGATATTTAAGACCTGAGTTTTCTTCTCAACACTAACTTCAAAAATTCGAAAGTTAAGGCTTTTGTGCACACTGGCATAACCTGATAACTTCATATGTGTGTTCCATCTTGCTCTCCAGACGCACAGAGGTGACGTGGCTGTGGCGTCGAGGCTGCGCTTGCCAATCCCAGCTCCGCCACCGCCCAGCTGCGAGTGAGCCGCCCCCACCCCCCGCCCCGAGCCCCGACATCCCCCAGAATGGCATTCGAAACAGCAACCTGCCTCACTGCGCGGTTCTGAGCCCTGCATCTGTGGGGGCGGGGGTGGGGGCACAGGTAAGTTCCGGGATCTAGGGCACAGCGTGGGGGTCATCGCCAGCAACACTGCCCGCCTATCTCAAAGTCGCTGATAGAGTCGATCTAAAATGTTCTCACCCCCCCCACACACACACGAAAGATAATTATGTGGTGTGATAGATATCTTAGCTGTAGGTAAGGTGGTAATGCTATTACAGTGCTATATATTATCATGTTAATACATCATACATCTTAAGCATACACAATACTATATGTCAATTATACCCCCATGGCCCTGGCTGCTGTGGCTCAGTGGATGGAGCATGGGCTGGGAACCAAAGAGCAAAGAGTCACCGGTTCTATTCCCAGTCTCGGCACACGCCTGGATTGTGGGCCACGTCCCCCCGAGAGGGCGTGCAAGAGGCAACCACACATTAATTATACCTCCATAAAAATAGTTAATTAATTTTTGAATTGAACTATTTTTATTCTTACTAGGGTTTGCTTATTTCTAGATATAAGAGCCTTCCCAGCACTTGGTGATGGAGGTGTTCATCAAACCTGCACGCTGGTTTAACGGCACGGTCAGTGTGCTTTCACGGTGTGTCCGCCCTTTCCCAGTGGCTAGAACACCCGCTGTCACAAGCACACTCGATTCACAGCCATTTACCAAAAACGATGAATGCAATAGAGTATTTTATACTCATTTCTGTGATTAAAGAATAACAAAAACACAATCACACACCAACATCCATTATTTGTACGGGTCCGGGGTGATTACATGCCTGCTGTGTGGACAGAAGAGACTGGTGGCATGTTTGTTCCATGTTTGCATGCATGGTCTCCCAGAATGTTCCCTTCCCTCCTGATTTTGCCTTCCTGCGTGTGGGCTGGAAGGGGGAGAAAGCACGAGGCTCAGGGAAAAAAGAGGTGCAGTAAGCATAAGGTGACCCTGCAGTCATTTTCATCCTGCCTCATAAAAGTCTTCAGCCTGAGCTTCTCTGGCCTCATGTCCCTGTGATTTTGTTCAGAGTCCCCAGGTGACCATGATTCACCCAGACCTGCCTCTTCATGGCACAGGCTTATGAAAAGACATTAGAAGCTTTCCACACCCTGCAGAGAAATTTGCTTATTCAGAGCAACGTTCCTTCGGAGCCCTATTCTCCGAGTTGAGTGTGGAAGGGAGAGTGGCTCACCAGAAGAGCAGAGGAAATGAATTTTAAGCTGCTGCACCCTAGTTCCTCTCGGAGTTACTAAAAAGGGATCAACTGAAAGAGAACACTCACGAAAGGGCCACAGATGTGAAAAAGCCAAACTTCTGGAAGACGAGCAGGAGTCAGTGGCAGGGTGAACTGGAAGGCTGACTTAAGAAAGATGGAAACAATTAGGGGAAGACACCGGAAGATTTCAGACTCCAGAGGAAGCTGAACATGGCTGGAGACCTGGCGAGAATGGTTGAGTGCAGTGTAATGACGAGAGTAGGAAGACTGGCATCATAAGGTTATGAAAAAAGTAAAATACCGAGTCAAAAAAAAAGGTGGAAAGGAAGAAAGGAACAAGGAAGCAAAAAATAAAAATAATTGCAGTGAAAACGATACTTGCAGTGATCATGTGCGATGTATGTGATCACGCATGCCATACTGACCCGCTCATATTCGGAGGGAATAGAATAAATGGAAAAAATAAGTCCCTGCTCTGGCCTTTCGTATACATCTCCCATACAATTTCTAGGGGTTGTTGTTGTTGTTGTTGTTGTTGTTTTTGATGAGCTAGTAATAGAAAGGTTGGAATCTGAGGCAACGGTTTGCAGCTTATCCGTGGTAGAGCAACAGCCCACCTCCAGGGGGCAGTGCTGCTGCAGGGGAGGAGCTGGAACCTGCCAGCGGAGGCACTGCGTGTCTTCAAGTCTGACCAATGAGTCACCGGGCACTCCGCCAGCCCAACAGATGGGCCTTTGTCCTGAAAGCAATGTGACCACCTATGCTCATCAGGGTCGTTTTCTATAAAGCAAAATCGTCACCCACGATTGTTCCAACAGCTGTTCACACTGAGCTCGTACCCTTCCGGTTGGGAGGAGATGTCATTGCCCATTTGTCTTGGAGCAGCTAAACTCTCCACGTGGAAAGGGAACCCACCCTACAGCGACTGCTGAGCGGGAGCAGAGGCAGCTCCCAGGACGGCCAGGCCCGCTGGGGTCTCCGGGGCAGAAGGTGGTGTGCAAACCCTTCCGGACTTGGATTTGGGAGAGGGAGCCTTCGCGGGTCTCTCCCAGTCTACTCTTCCTCCCAAAGCGCCGCGACCTCTTTACGGTGGTTACCCGTGTGTGTGCAACACCATTTTCACACATGCACCGACACTTGGCTTTATTTCAAATACGGGCTCTCATTGTAAGGGCATGCTTTACAGACCACAAAGAGAAATTAAGGAGCGAGGCTTCAAATCACCCCGTATCTTACCATCCCCTGTGGGGGGTGTGGTTTGCAGACCATCGGCATGCACAGGCGTTCCAAAGCGAACCCCGGCTGGGATGAGTCGGAACGATGAGAAAGGAGGGGTCGGTGGTAACTATGATGCCACGTGGCTGCCAAGTCCAAGCTACTTAAAGGACTCGATTCCTCCTGTTAGCTCTCACTTTGGAAGGCTGCACCCCAGGTGCTCACACAAGCGTCCTAGAACTCATCCTCCTCCACTCACAGATGCAGCGAGTCCCCCAAACATAGTGGGTGTCTGTCCCCTGCCCCCGTAGACACTGCCATTCCACCGTCCTCCAACTTACAGGACTGCTGTAGCCCCCTGCGGGTCCTCCCCACACCGGTCTTGCCTAAGCGAGCTCAGTCTCCCTTTCCCCCATGCCGCTAATTCCTTCCATGAGCTTCTGGTGGGGAACACGTAACACGGAATGCTTATTACTTTCTTATCTATCTCCCTCGAGCACACTGCGGCTCCTTCAAAGAACAACACAGGCTTTGGTGTTCATCCGTGAAGGCTCCGGCAGGGTCCCTGTCACAGAGCGGCGCTCCGTAAGTATATGCGGAATAAATATTATGTACTTACACGTACCGTTTCCTGCAGTGGGAAGTGTGCCCTTACCTGCCCGCCCACTTGCGCGAAGGCTGTGTGTGTGTGCGCATTCTGTGGTATCAGTATGCCAGTCGTGCGCTGTCATTTCAGCACCTCGGACGCTCTCAGAGGGCTCCTTGTGTTCGCAGTGGGAGGCGCAGCTCACACGCGTGTGACTTCACTGCTCCCGGTGTCCACCGTGTTCAGGGTGAGTAACAAGTCACCCCGAATGAATGCCAAACGGGTTCCCACTCTCCCGTCTCGTCTCCCACCGATTCCCAGGAACTCCCCCTGTACCCCGCACTGCCCCTCGTCACACCCCGGGGGCCCCTCTTCTGCGCCTCTGCCCACACCACACCCCGCCTTCTCTCCGCAGCTTAGCTGCCTCCGTTCCCCCGGCGTCTCGGGCTGCGTCCCAGCGGCTGGTTTCCGTGCGGAGCCTGTCAACCCTGTTCCAACAGCTCCAGGCTGAACCGCGGGCCCCTCCTCAGCCCTGCTGCAGCAGTAACTCTCACTATTAAAAACTGTATCCCTGCGACCACCATGTATCATATTCAGGTTTGAGATAATTCTGTGTTATCTCATTTAATCCAAACAGCAAAGTATAATGTGCGGGAGCCAGCCCAGCCCTGCTGGCTGACACAGTCACGGAGGGAGCCGCACGTCCACACAGCAGACACGGCGGGGAAAGTACCCGGCACTCCTCTGCTTAATCACTGCAGTACTGCCCATGCTTAGGGTCTACGTGATCTACCACGGGACCAGGACAAATGGCAATTCCACAGAAGAAATACAGTTCTTTGGAAGTAAGCAAAAACCCCCCGACAGCTCATTGGAGAGGGACTCCCCACCAGAGTGTCCTCCTAAGTGGGTTAGAGAGTTCAAAGAGTGGGAATGGAAAAGACTCCTAGGATTACTCCCTACAAAAGCCCCTAACCCACCCTTATTACACAATTCCTTAGGACCAGGGCTCCAGGAACCAGAAATAGATTCAAAACCCACATCTGGTCAGCACAGTACCAGTATCCGTGGTCTGTTCCCCCTCGGACTCCTAGGCCCACTGGTCCCCCTTTACCCCGTACCGGAATTTGTCGTAAAGGGACACGATGGGTAGATATAAATGGGTATTGGAGAGATTATTATACACCCCCCTTCTATGAAGCACTTAGCGATCAGGGCCCCCATGGTGTTTGTTGCCAAAAGAGGTCAGACATCAAAGACGGAAACAAAAAATAGAAATGCAACAACACGGAGGTGAATGGGAGGCAGCCGAAGGGACTGAGCAGCACAAAGATTGTTACTTGCACAGGATGACAGGGTTCTGGTGCTGAAGTGAGAGGTGAGAGGCAGGTACTAACCACACTGAGCACGGAAGCCTTCCGCATGGCCTTTGCCAGTGAGCCAAAACAGTCCTGTGCCCATCCACGTGCCCAGCTTGCAGCTTTAGAATATATAGGTTAAAATTAAGTTAAGCTTTAAGAAATTAAGGTGTTATATAAAGTAGTAAAACGTGTTACCGATTAATTGCAAAGATTAGGAGCTAAAAGCTTGCACAATAATATGCAACGGACAGCTACTTCCTATTATGTCTGTGTCACATGTTCTGCAGAACAATGACAAAGCAAGTATGCCCTGGAAGCCGCATTTTGATTGCTTTCACATATGCCACATGTACACACCCAACTGCATAAAAATAAAGAACATGAGAGCCAGCAGAGAGGCCTGGCCGTTGAGCTTGAAACTGCACCTCTCATGTCATTCCTCCGCTGATGCCGTCCCTCCACTGGGGATCCCTGGGCCTGCGGAGCTGGGCTCCTGCAATACTGTAACCTGCATTTCACTGACAAGGACATTTTCCCCACAAGTCATGTAACTAGTAATCGACGAATGCATTGGAACCCAAGCATGTCCATGACTCCAGAGGGGCTGCTCACATCCACCTTGATGTCTGCGGTCTGATACTCAGATGCCCCAGAGAGTGAGGTCCTTTAGGGCGGGAACTGCATTGTTGATTCCGTATCACTTATACCTGGTGTGCTGTGTGTCACTGAGCACACAGTCAGCCAACACTGGCGTTTTGAATGAGCAAATGAAAGAAGGAAGGAATGCACCAACAGATGACTATTAGTTCCATGATGTGTAAAATAAGTGAGAGACAAAAAATCTGTCAGGGTTTTCTGGCTTCTATTTCCATTTGAATAAAGCTATGTATTTTAAGGAGCATGCAAACAAAAAGAAGGATGCCTTCCTGTGAATACGAGAATGTACCTCTAAACGAAAAATGTTAACATTCAGTTATATGGAGAACAAACAGTATGTAGTTCATATAATAATCTCAGACAGTTTACTTCTCCATTAAATAGTCCATTTCTGAAACAAGGGCCTAAATCAGAAAATCCACTTCAGTTCTTTTCTAGAACACTAATGGACTGTTGGAAAATAACCATCAACACGACGTTAAAATAGAGACAGTTTTAAATAAAGGGAGCTTCAGGATGAGTCTATTCTTTTGGACTGAGTTGGTTTTACAGATAAATATTTATTTCGCATTCCAAGCTAAATAGAAAAGAATATTTATTTTCAATAAATTTTCTTACTTAAATTCAAAATCTTTGAAATATGTGAAAATAGTTCCCCAGATAGCATAGTACTTTTTGTTTGTTTTTAAAAAGCATGGAGATTAAGAAATTGAAGAGTGGTAAAAATAAAACTTCAGTAAAGTCTTTGTATAATAAACTCAAAAATGCTGAATTTTACAGGGTTTTCTATTTCATGAGCTTCTGTAATACTAAGTTATCTAGGGCATCTACATTCTTCAATTTTTATTTTTTCATAATTGTTACTTCTGAGATAATTCTTAACCTTCTACTCTCTAGAGGCCAGTGACTACGTTTGACAGTTTTATCTGAAAAACCCATTTAAATTATTTATTTATAAGCACGAATGCCATCAAACAGCAGGAAGAATAGAAAGGAATCTATCAATACCATGTAAGGAAATATTTAACATTAAACTACTAATTTAATCATAACTTATCATTGCCTGTGTTTTGGTTCCACTATTAGCTATTTACATAGATAGACAGATAATGTTTGCCTATACTCAATCTACCAAAAAGCTAGCGGATTATTTACTAAAGGATAAGACTCTTTTGTCTTCCTTCCTAAAAGTATCCACGTTGACCGTTTAGAATTAATAGGACCCCCACACAACTTGGTTTGCTAGATCAGTGAGATCGGGGTTTGCTACGTTAACCAGCAAACCCAAAATCTTGGTAAAGAAAGGAAAGTTTCAGGTTATTATGACTCTACAAATGTAGGTCACGGCTAGCCCAACGGAGGACATTGTGATCCAGCCTCTGAAACAGGAGAGGAAACGGGGCAAAGGGGGAGCAGGCTGGTCTTCTGGGACGTTCTCTCTCAGAAACACCTCCAACCCGCTGTCTCCGACGCCCGAACCCCTCGCACTCGGCACCCGCTTCTCCCGGTTTCGCACGGCTGTCTGCTTGGTCTGCTCGGGACACCCAGTGCACAGGTGTGGCTCCTTATGTCAAGTATTTGTACTTGGCCATGTCATCAACTCACCACGGACGGCACACTCGTGACCACAGTAACAGTGTGAAAAGGAAAAATTGTTCTAATATTCATAATTACTATAGATTTCTTAAACATAGTGACACAGTATCCTTGCCACTTCTCTGAAGTGATGTAAGGGCCAATCTGGCTCTTCACAGTTGTGTCTTCTCCATGTTCGGGTTCCAATCTTTAACAGGCTCTTTTGATCATTTGGTTTTTTAAGGCCTAGACACTTTTTATATGTCTCATATATACACACATATACATACATATATATTGCTTTGAATGATTAGATACACAGAATATCAGTTTTGGGGGGAAATCTGAGTGTATATATATATATATATTCGACCTAATTGCCACATGTTGCCGTGTGTACCACACACCGCTTTGCCCAAATGTTTGAGGGAAAAATAAGGATGCACATTCTGCATGGGTGTAATGAGCACACACAATGGGTGTAATAATGAGGGCAATAAGCCTTGTACAACACGCACAGAATCGTGGCTGCGCATTATGCACGGCAGCACTCGGTAGCTAATGCTCCTAACCCAGAGTTCCTCATACCCTTTTGTATCATGTTATCCATTCGCCCTTGAATTATCTATTAATATGTGACACCTTAAAAAATCCCCTTATATTGTTAAAGGATGAAGATTACGTGGACATCCCTTGTAGTTACAAATCACCTCATTAAAATGACACCAAAGACTGTGCCATGCGTAGATACATTTATCAAACCAACACAACACTATTTTTTGTTTTGTTGGAAAAAGTGGCTGGACATTATAATCTTTTGTTGTTGTCGATGTAAGAAAAACCTTCGCGAAAGTGTGCAAACATGATTTTATAAATGATTGTACATGGATTTCCTAAAGTGACACATTATTTTCGTTTCAAGGACGTTGGGGTAAGAGAAAGGGGGTTACGCATTGCAGAAGGCAAGCGGGGTAGCTGAGTGACAGGACAGACACAGAATAAAGCATTTCCCTGAGAAGCTGACACATAACTTTGAGTCAACCTCTGAGGTGTTTAACTTTTATTTTTTGTCATAACACGATGTGACTAAGCGATGGCTTATGTCTAGGTTGTTCATTAACACATGCGAAATAGCTCTGCTGACCTCCAAGCAGCCTCCCGGCCGCCGGGGAAGGCAGGCCTGCACATCTCAGCTGTAATTTCGGCTCTGCCTCATTAAACCACTAAGCAGTGGCTTTATGTATCCTCTATAAAAACAGCCCAAGGCCCCGCTAGCCAAGACGGAGTGTCGATTTTCTTAGCTCTTATCAATTCATCTAGCCCAGGGCCTTGCAGTATGAGATGGTCATTTGCTGGAAGAATGAATGAGTCACCCGTAAAAGCACAAATCATAGTTTACTCCGATGGTAATGATAACATTTGGATTTGCGCTCGATCAAAATGGACAGCTCAGGAATTACTCAGTATAATCCTCGCAGCCTAGTTTGATTAACACCAACAACACTTTCTGTTAGATTGCAGGGTTGTCAGGGTCGTAAAGGGGATGAAGTAGTGCAAAGGATTATAAAAGAAAATCTAAAAAAAAAAAGACACTCTTCCACACACATGAAAAAGGTGAGCCGACTAAACATTTTGTGTTCTGTTGATTTGTGAAGCTGAGCATGCAGCCAGAAGTCGGTATCCCCGTCTGTAGGATTAGGGGTGAGCACCTCCATAATGATAGATCATGCTCCAACCAACGCTTACTAATAGATTAAAAAGGGAAGGTCTTCCTTGCTTCTTTATCACAGCTATACAGGGGTGGGCAAAATAGGTTTACAGTTGGGAGTATATTAATTCTTGTATCATTTATTTGTGTTATGTAACACTAGTTTCCCCTACCCTGTATGTGTGTGTGTGTGTGTGTGTGTGTGTGTGTCTTTAGAATAGAATAACTAATTTATTTGCACTGAGTCTGTCAAATAACTGAAATATATATATATAAAATATCACAAACATGTTGTTATGCTGCATGAATATGTGCTTATTTAATTAAAAAAACTGGTGACTGTATTTGAACTTTCTTTGAAATCCACTTCTTGTTCGTGTGTGTGTATGTGTGTTTACACATGACTGTTTCTGACTATGGGAAAAACTAGATAATAAAAATTTTAAGATGATCTAGAGAGCTGTAGTAAAATTATTTCTCATTAAAATAAATTATCGTTATTAACTCTGGACTTCACTTTTTTACTGTGAGACGGAGCGTGGAGGTGAAACAATAACCAGCATGACCATGATTAGGATGACACTGACATTCTTAATGACCCACATTTCATTCACGTTGCTTACACTCTCTGTCCAAAAGACCAGTAGTCCCACTCATTTAAAAATATTAGTGACTTTTACTTATTTCAAAGTGCTTTTTAAATATAGCAAACAATTAAAAAGTCAGGGCTATCAGTGCTATTCAGGAAAAAATATATTTTTCATTGTTTACTAAATGTTAAAATACCTTCAGGAGGAATAGAATTCTATCCCCAACACTTCTAATATGTTCATAAGATATTTTTCAAATGTAGGGTGTGGTTTTCTAGTCCATTTTCTTCTTAATTCTGAGTAAACCTAATAGTTCTATTTTTTCTTATTATAAATATATTACTATGAAGGGTTTATGAATATAGTTTTTTTGTGTTTTATATTATTAGGATGGTTTCCTAGAAATGACACACTCCAATCAAAGAGTATGGATTCCATTTATAATTTATTGAGAATTTACTATATACCAGGAGTGGAGCTAATTCTTTTTTACATTATCTCATTTAATTTTCATACAGCATTGTGAATTCAGTTCTGTTTTTATCTCTGTTACAAAGGAAGACTGTGCAGATTGGGGAGGTTGATTTGTTTAAGGTCAACGCCAAGCAAGTGACAGAGTCCACAGTCAAAGTCATGTCTGACTTCATAGCACTCATTCTTTATCAATATCTAATCTAGGATATTGGCTGGGAGGAATGGGCAGATTTTTCTTTATTCCAGTTATGTTCCTAAAATGTGTTTTGATATGCATTTACACATCTATGGAATCACCATACTTTTCTGAACTTCAGAATTTCCTGATGCATTGGATATTATGAATCCCCCCCACTAGTCATTTTACATGAACTAAAACTACTTAACACATATCAACCTTAAAGAAAATGGACACCCCACCAAAGACCCTAGAGTCTGGAAATAACACATGTACGTGACTAACTAACCTAGGGTCTCAGAGATCAGCACTGTCACTACCTTCTGGGAACCGGTGGCAGCGCAGAGCACACGGGCCATTTCCAGAATGTAGGTAAGGCTCAGTCTCTTGACCCCACTACATGGGTGCACTTTAGCTAAAATTTGTCATACTATGTAGTTGTGATTCATGCATTTTTCAACATGTAAAGTCTGTCCAGAAAGTATCCATCCATGTAATGTGAAAAATAGAGACATTTATTGAATGAGATACAAGAAACATTGTACACAGGACAATGACACCTCAGTCCCCTCCAAAGCAGGCACCTTGGGACCTCACACAGTTCTCCCAATCGCCATCAGCTGCCCTGTTGTAGTTTCCTGAATCCCATCAATGGTATGGAATCTCTTTCCTTTCAAAGGTGATTTTAGTTTTGGGAAAAGCCAGAAGTCACAGGGCATCAACTCTGGGCTGTAGTGGGGCTGAGTCATCTGGGTGATTTGGTGTTTCACCAAATACTCTGCACGAGACATGATGCATGAGCAGGCACATTGTCATGATGAAGCTGCTAATCACCATTTGCCCATAGCTGTGGCCTTCTGAGTCATCTGGAGAGTTTCCACAGAAGAATGTTCAAGCTCAATGCAAAATTTTATACAGATGCATCACTCAGTCACTTTGAATGTGACGGCCACACAGTACACATGCTCACTCAATGGCATCTACTGTCCCCACTGACTAGTACAGTGAAGTCGTCACTGTCCACACGTGCGCATTCCAGTCCACTCTCCTTGGCTGCCAGGTTACATCGAAGTCATGCAAATTTTTCTTGTTATATTAACAATGGCTGGACTTTTCCCAGACAGACCTTGTATACTTCAATGAAAAGTTTTCTTAAAAATTAATACATACACAACTGTCTACATAAACTCCTGTGCATTCAGCTTTTAGCTTCTGGGAACAGCAGTTAATGCTGAAATGATGGATCTACACTTTAATTTTGGAAATGCTAACCTTCCTCCCGACCTGGTAGGGCAGAACTAGTCAGCCGAGGCCTCGCCTTGGCTGTCCGACATCTGCTTCTGTCAACAGAACTGATGTTCTCGTTGGAAGTTGCTGGAAACTCTGACGGCCAGGCCTGCAGCTGGGGCCAGGGTCCGGGGTGCCGGCACACGGCAGGGGAAGCAAAGGGAGAGGAGGGATGCCAAGGGCTTGGACTAAACTGTTTTTCACATCTTTTGCTTTCATGAGTTAACTTTGGCTTTTGACCCACTGATGGTTCAATTGGAGTGGGAATTTACACATTGGAAAAGAAGCCTCCTACCAGTAAGTGACTATTGGTTACCAGGATTGGATGGCAGCACGGCCGGGAATAGTCACCCAGCTGATAAGTAGGTTGGGGTGCAGAAAGCCAGCACACATGGTTATCATTACACGAACCCTTCAACAGACAGAGTGAGCGCTCAGCCGTTCCAAAGGCTATATTAAACACCTTGGGCACCGGGAGAAAAAGCATCTGCCTAAACTAACTCATGGAGTGAACTCTGGACCACCCACCCAGATGGAATCCCAAGAGAACAGAAAACCCAAGATTGCTTTCCCAGGGCTCATCTTCTCCAAGTGCGAAAGCACCAGACTGGTCACAAAACCCAGATGGAAAAGAAAATGATGACATGCTTCAGTCTACCGCATTTGTTATTCTGAACATCTACATCCGATCGTCCAATTGCCCTTGGGCATAGCCTGTGCTATTCTAATCACTTAGGTATTTGATAAACAGACTGAGAAGCTTGGCCCCTGCTGGAAAGTCTGGCTTGTTTGCATGTTTTCAGAGCATAAATGGGGTCACAGAATCCTGGTGTTGAAGACGATGCAAAAGAAAGGTATACAACGCAAAGAAGAAGTAAAAGAAGGAGGTGTGAAAGGAAAACAGGTGTTACATAGAGGAAGCCAGCAGCCTGTCACCCTCTTCACCTCGTCCATAGCCTGGCCATGGGTCCTGTTACTTTTTCGGTGTACAATGACGCTCGTTTGTCAGATGTGCTTCATGTGGGTGATTCAGTTCTGACCGATTTTCACACTTGGGCCCGGACCCAAGGAGTGCAATAGGCATGGCTTAGGAGTGGTAAGTTGGGAGAGAGTACAATGAAAAGTTTTCTTCATTTGTGCTGTTTGTGAATAGGTGCATATACCCATGGCGCTCCCCCACACACACTGGAAGCACAGCTTTGCGCCATCGTTAAGAACTCCGCAGAGGGAACACGACCTGGGAGTCATGAATCAGTTTGTATTTGTACTAGAATAAAATGTTCTTTTTCTTCTGGTAATAATAGGAATATAAAGCAGTATCCAGGAATGCATTTTTCGACCTTTTCATCATGAATACATATCATATTATTGCTATCAGCATTTTTAAAGTAATTACCAGAGGAGAGAATGAAAGTAATACTAAATCAGAATTCATAGCTATAAAAAAAAAGAATGATTGAATCTGTAGTCACCATCTTTAGTGAAAATACATTATTTGGCTTCCCTTACTGCTTTGAAATTATTACACATTTCACAATGTAATTTTACGATTAAATATGATCAATTCCCAATACCTTATAGTGGATAGTTTACCAATCAAAATTATTTTTAATATAAAATTGTGTCGGTATGCTTCGGATTTTCAATCATATCCTCACAGAAGAAAAAAGCAGGGTCAAAATAAAATACTAAGTACACATTTTAACACAGTGTACGTCATATGTCTTTATATTAAATTTCCACTAAAACTTAACCCCTATAGCTAAAGAAAAGTAGAGAACAGAGGCATGGAAGTGATCTACATGTTCCAAAAGAATTCACGTGCCAACAAGGGATGCCTTGAATAAAGAAATGTGGGTAATTCTTTATCTGGGTTTATTTGGATATTGTTTTGGCATGTTGTGAAGGCAAGCAGGTGGGAGTTGGGCAAATCCCTCTTTCATCATTTGGCTACGTTAAGGCCTACACTGGACAATGTAGTATGCTGTATAATCAAGTCAACCAACGCCAGTGAGGCTGAACCAGTGAAGTAGTACATCATTTTGGCTAAATTCTCTGGGTCAACAACTTCAATTGTCCCTGTGGAAATGTGCTAAGAGCATGACTGACTGTAGGGGCCAAGATATTCAATATTTATTGAAGGCATTACGGCTGCCTCCCATGCCCCATAAACTTTGTTTGTATAAAAACGTCTGGTGGTGCCTGATCTAACAATTCTTTATCATGCCAAAAACTTAATTTCCATGGAGTAAACACTGACGGTCACTGCTAGCTGAAGCATTATCTACACACAGTGAAATCTGACACCATGAATTCTCAGAGTGAAGGTATCCAAAGAGATGCTTTGAAAGTAAATTCAAAAACACTGCCTAATTACAAATAACAATGCATGGTATGATACAATGGGTAATGCAATTAGAATGTGGATTTCTCTTTGAGGAGACTGGTGCTTGTAACTAGTCAAGTGTGTCATAAGCAGTAGGTGACTTGAATCATTTCACAGAATCTTTGCATGGAATCTAAATGTATAAACGTATTATCACATAGCCATATATCTGTAGTCATGAAAAATCACATTGATACCCACTGAAATAACTATTGCTTTTTTAGCTTTACACCTTTTCTTTGTGACTCCATTTTCTCACTTGTAAAACAAACCATTTACGAGAAGATTCAAAATATCTTTCTTCTACACCTCCTACAATCCTGCCACAAAGGTATGTCCTTCCCGATTCCTCTAGTTTTATTCTGTCAATCATTGATGCATTAAAATGACAATCTTATCTTTGAATTGTTATTTATTGAGTAGGGAAATAAATGCATGGCAAGTTACCAAACAAATGACACTCTCAAGCTTTGGAAGCCTGCCAAACTTGCTTTTAATTCAAACTGTATTCAGAGTGTATGGGACACCAGTACTAATTTATAAGGGTGGAAAATGACCTCTCCCCTGGTTTGTCCCCTGCCCTGTAAATCTGAGAAAGACTGGACCATAATTTTCTAATAAGTCAGAGTTTCTTAAATAAATTTCCCAGAGTCATGGATTATATATATATATATATATATATATATATATATATATATATATATCTCCCAATAATGACCATAATAGGAAAGGAAATGCTGCAAAAAATACAACTAGACTTTAGGGGATAGACAATTTATTGGGTTAGGAGTCAAAGCTCTGGAATTCATCCCAACATCCTCGCAACCAACTTGATGACCTCCGTGAATCTGGCCTCACGTGTTCACGTGTCTCATACACGCACGACAGTAACATACAGCTTGTCTGAGGTTGTACACTTCATTTCCCAAAAGTCCTCATTAGGTTCTCTCAGAAATTCCTCGTTTTTATGGAAAATTCATGTTGTTCCTCTGAGCTCCTGGTGAGGGGTAAAATCAGACAAAGCCCGCAAGTGCAAGGAAACAGTCAAGGCTGAGATGGGATGTGAGGTCATCGCGGAACCCAACATCCTGAGCTGTAATCGCTGAACTGCTCAGGTGTTTCATTTCACTTCTCACTCTCACAGTGCTTCTTCCTTAAGGGGCTCATGCCCGTGGAAGTTTGACCATCATTATTTTCCCTGTTGGGCATGGTTCAGACTAGCTAGAAGGATTTCATTTAGCCTCATAATACCGTGGCCTCGTTTTTCACGCTCTGGAAATTGTGGCCACACTTACTGCATTATGGCAGAGTTTTAAAGTATTTGCTCCAGTAACATAGGGGAATATCTTTAAAGCGATTAACCCAGAAGAATTACCAGCGTAGCTTTGCCTGGGAGGCTGGGGAGCGCCACACTTTGCGGGAAGGGCAGTGTTGCTTTGATTGTGGTGGAAGGTCGGGTTGGTGCTACAGTCTGCTCCAAGGCGAGTGGGAAGTGCGCAGGTGAAGGAGAAAGCTTTGCCACAAAGTTCGTATCTGAATCTGAGCGGGAGGAAAGAAATGGCGAAGAGGCGAGAGTGGGATGTGGTGGCATGTCCGCTGAACTTAGCTCTTGGTAGGATTTCTCTCCCTTTCTCAGCCACGTCTTCCATCTTCGTGTCTAATGAGGTGATTCGCAGGGAGCACACCTGCCAGCCCAGGGTGAGCACTATTCCGTAAGCTCAGTTCCGTGGTTCCATTTGCCTGAGGACGTGTGGCTGTCCATGAGGCTTTTTTAGGAGCCTGTGAAGTCCAAACTATGTTCACAGAAATGCAGGGGCATCATTTCCCTTTTTCACGGTCATTCTGACCTCAGTGGGTGTGCAGTGCCTTCGTCGCAGGCTGTTGGGGGTGTGAAATTGCGACAGGTTGAACGTGGGGGCAGGTACAAGCACTGGACTTACTGTCCTGTTCGGCCAGACAGTAAGAGACGTGCAGAGGGGGAACCATCTTCAAACATTTTTGTTTTGGCAAGTGTGGCTTTGTCGGTGAAGGGAATATGCATTTATCATTGTTATTTTAAATAAACTGATGACTAACTTTTACTATTTTCTCTTTTATTTTTTCATGTAATGAATGTCATGGAACAAATGAAATGAAAGCTCTTTGGGGTTCTCAGTATTTTTTAGGGGTGTAAGGTAGCGTAAACACTCAAAGGCTTGAGATCTGCCAAATGAGTTGGTACTATAATTACTACATCATATAACTGTTTTCTAAAATTCAGTGCCTCGATTTTTGTAGGTTAACAAAGAAAAATTTGAACCCAGACTTTGAACATAGAAGACTATTTTAACATATTTATACCTTAGTAAAATGTCCATTATTTATTTTTATTGTATGTCTACCAAATGAAATAGAAAATAGATAATGCTTTATATAATCAGTGTAAGCTCAAGACTGCTCAGAATACTCCGGTATGAGTACACTGGTATAGAGTGCGAATAGGTTATTAAAACACATTTTTTAATTCAAAATGATTGTAGACCTGCGAATAGATATGTTAGGTGAAAAAAAAAGTCACTCGATAAACTATGATGAAGAACCCAACTGTAGCCATTTCTTGGAATGAATATTTGAAATTGCTTCTTAAAGCACTTGAATCTAACTTTATAGAATCCACTTGTCACAGAATACAACACAGTGATTATGACAAAATTTATTCTTGTCTCTCCATACATGAGCTTTAAAATGTTTTCATTTTAAACTTGGAAGGTTTTTCATTTTGTTTTTCTTCATTAATAAATGCATTAGCTCTTTATTTCTCATGTGGACTCTAATTCTATGTAGCTGTTTGAAGACCAATTTTTTAATTGTAGGAAAGATGATGATGTTAAATTATTTTAAGGCAATATTCAAATATATATTCTGTTCTCAGCTGTCCACTTGGCATTCTAGCTCTTCCCATTTATGTCTCCACTTAAATGTCACTTCTTCAGGGCGGTGTCCCCAGATCTCCAATGGGAAGTAATTCCCCACCTTTCCTATCATATAAAAAACATTCTTGGATTTTCGACTTGTTTCATTTGCTTTACAGCCTTTAAGAGTACTTGAAAGAGTATCCTGTCTATTTTGTTTCATTCTTTAATCTACAATCAGTGGATCTCAAAAACACTTGTGTTACGCTGAAGAAGTCAAATACAAAATACCACGGACTTTATACTTCCATGTATACAAAATGGTAGAAAAGGCAGCAACGTAGTGACGATAGTTTCCTATGTCTGGAAATAGGAGAGAAATGTATTGCAAAGGGACCCAAGGGAGCTTTTAGAGTGAAGGAATTCTTTTACACCTACAATCTAAGAATAATATCTACGAAATAAAGACTGGAATGTGCTAAAAGGGCGTAATAAGGCACTTGGAAAAAATTCACCTGGAAGGTTAATTCCAAGGCTGATCTTAATAAAATTGATTAGATTTTTAATGTAGGTAGCATCAACACTGAGACAGTGAGAGGAAAATCTCAGCTAGTTAAAGAGCACATTTTGGTTAAGACACTTCCAGACCTGGAGCCCCGAGACACATTTCTTGGGTCTTTCTTACATTCTGCGGTATTCAAGCCAGTGGAATACGTGCCATAGAAGGGCAAAGAGTAGTAAGTATGTCCAAACTTTTCCCCTTATATCCTTTTTGGACCAGCTGACAAAATTCTACACCAATGCCAATCCGATTCCACAGCGGTAACTCCCGCTGTGCCCAGATTTGCATCTCCAGAATGACAACTCCTCACCACGACATGTGCCTATTATACATTCTAAATCAGTGAAAAAGGGTTTAAAGCACCCATGGGCTATTAGCAGAGGTCTGACTGCTTCCATCATCTGTCCTACAAATTACATATCGGCCCTAATTAATAAAATTAGTAAAATATACGGTGATTCCATGGGTTCATTTGGTTTTTCCTTCTGGAGGTCAGCAAAACTTGTATACAAAGCAGCAGCAGGTGAATTCAAAAAAATGATCTCTACACAGATTTTTTAGAGCACTGTATTAGTAAGTAAAGAGAAAATGGGAATTTTAGTTAATTTCTTATTGAACAAAGACTGAGAAAATCAGCAGAATATTGGCTGTGCCCACATTATTTCTGAAATTAAAATGACACAATACCCCCACTCACCCACACGTATGCATACATATGCTTTGCATAAAAAAGATGTTACAAAATAGATGGGAAAATATGACAAAGTTTTGAATAATGCGAGAGTAATAACAATACAAGTATCTCCCCCAGGACGGTTCATATGTATGTGTTCAATGATGACAATAAGCTTTTGGGCAAAGGGGCGCTGAAGCCAGAATGATGACAGAGGGCTGTGATAGCCAGTCCTTAAGGTCCAGCCAGGAAATGTGGACTTAACTATTTGCCCCAAGATCACACGGCAAGAAAGGGGGCATGAAGCCTTATTTATCTGAGGAAATGGCATTGTCTCCAGAAAGCAGACTGACAGTTGCCTTTCTTTATGTTAATGCCTATTACTTTATCTCAATGATTTCATATTATAAAATCAGAGAGGTTATATTTGCTATTAAATATGATGCTGAATTGTTGGGCTTTTGGACTGGATTATTCCTTTTCTGTTAAGAAAATTTCCTTCAAATCTAAGTTCATTCTGACTGATGCAGAATTTTTATTAGAGAAAAATGGTGAATTTTTCTAATGTCTTCTTAAAACAAATTAGTAATTGGGATTTTTCTCCTTTGACCTATCGTGTGCAGTACTTGATATATAAGGACACTAAGGTTATAGTTTTACAAGGTCTCAACTAAGTCATAGTGTATTTTTCTTAATTTCTAAAATGGATCCCACCCCATCGTATTGGGGATGTTTTGCATCTATTTTCCCATCTACTGGTCAGAAGTTTTCTTTTTTATGTTGATCTCTGCTCGGCTTTGTAAGTTCTCACAGCAGTTCTGCACACAGTGAACTGAATGTCTGGTCTTCAAGTTCATGTCTTCAGGCTTCCCTGCTCTCTGTAGTCCCTGGGACCACACACCCCACGTCACCCATGGTCTTCCAATCATCATTGAGACTCCACTCCCCTCCCACCTGAACTGTTTAAAACCCTGTACTTCTTGAAGCTTGATTTTTGTCTAGACTTTTTCCTTTTATCCTCTAAAAAATTTTACATTATAAGGTCTTCTTTGTCCACCAATCTCTCTTTTTTAAAATTAAATTTACTAGGGCAACATTGGTTCATAGAATAATATAGGTGTTAAGGGTACATTTCTATGATTCATGATCTGCATATTGCATTGTGGGCCCGACACCTGACGTCACATCTCCTTCTGTCACCACATATTAAGCCCCCGTCACCTTCCACTACCCCCCAACCCCTTCCCTCTGGTACCCACTGCCCTGTTGTCTGTGTCCATGGGTTTCAGTGTGATATCCCACACATGAGAGAAATCCTATGGTTCTTAGATTTTTCTGGCTGACTTATTTCACTCAGTATAATATGCTCAAGGTCATCCATGTTGTTGCAAATGGCAGTATTTTGTCTTTCCTTATGGCTGAGCGGTGTTCCACTGTGTAGATGCACCACCCCTTCCTTGTCCACTCCTCTGTTGAAGGACACTTTGGTGGTCTCCGTGTCCTGGCTACAGAGTACAGCCCGCCACTATTCTGCTTATTGTCCCTGGACAGTCTCATCCAACATCATAACTTTAGCACCTGTTCATGGGTGGTACCTGCATTCACATCTCTGTGTCTCCAGGACGTCTGCCCCTCCGTTCCCATTGTTTATACCCAGCTTCCCAGCGGGTACATTTACTGACCTGCTCCAGAGCATCCCAAGCTCAGGCAGTTCCTCCTACATCTACTCCTCCTTCCCTATCCCTACTCCATCACCACCCACCAGGTGTTCCGAGGCAGAAACTAGAGTTCATCTCCTTCATCTGCTTGTCCCAAACAAACACTTTCACCTGGTGACCGGACCCTGCGACTCCTGCCTCATGACCACTTCCAACACTGCCTTCTTCTCTTTGTACCTACTACCAGTCACTCTCTGGGTTCCTTCCCAGTTCACTCAAGTTTGCTGCCATTTTCTATTGTCTTCTTTTTGTCATTACCCATATTCCCAACCTGTTTCTCTTGTTGTCATGATAATAATTTTTCTAAGACTTAATACCCTTTAAGGGTCCCCATGACCCAGAATAAAAATTGAAAGTTGAATTCAAAGTGGTTTTAAAAAATGCATATTACAGAGGAAAACAGGTAATCAAATCACAAGTAAAATTAAAATAGAAAATTTGATAACATAAGAGGCAAAATTAATTTATACATACATGTAGACAGGATGCAGATTTGGCACTAAGCTTGCAAGCAGTGCAAAGAAAGAATAAAAATGTCATATATGCAACTGACCCCTTTTTTGGAAGACGGTGTCTTTCCTTAGAAGAAAGGAGGTGTTTGCAATACTATGCCTTCAGAGAAATTTCTCTCGCGGAGCCTCAGAGACAAAGTTATGTTACATAATGGTCAACGTCCTCAGGAACAGCTCCATGATACAATGTGATAGTTCAGTGTGGCATAATGCAATGGGAAAGTCTCCAGTAAAAAGTGACCCCAGGAGAGGTCAGGGCAGTGTGGGCTGCTTGGTTTCTCGGTGGACTGGTTTTATCTAAGCCTGAGATTTAATGTTTTTGAAATGCTCTGTAAGGTATTTTATATCTCCTCCAAGCAATACCCCATGAATATTAGTAAACTTCTATTAAGATTTAAGCAGCAGAACATTTCAGGTTATATTTTCTAGCAAGTGCCTGTGATACAGTTTTTTAATGGTTTTAATTAAGGACAGATCTAATGCCCTTGAAGTTGAACTTGGAAGGTGATAAGATTTAAAATGACATGAGTTTATTTTTTTTTAATTAAGAAGACAAATTGACTTGTATCCGAACAGATTACTTTTAATTCCCCACAGAATTTATCAAAGTGGGTACCTGCAGACAAGGTCAATATTTTCCTCTGAAAACAGTTTGGGGTTATTCCAACATTCTAATTAGTGAATATGTAAATGACTTAGGCCGTAATATACAGAGCGGGAAGAGTAGAAACAAGAAAGCTATAAATGTCACACCTCATGTAATGTAATTAATAGTGACTTTAGCATGACAGATCTGAAAATGTGCATATAGTCTTCATCGATTTTTTATTTTTTGCGGAGCTATTTTCTCCTTTTCTTTGAAACACCTAAAATTTGACAATCTAATATATGTGTAGTCTTTCCTATTTCCCTCAAAGATGAATATATTGACTTCACAATAATAGCTAGTCCAATTTACTTTACTCATGGTTGAAGTGAAGACCTCACAGATTAAGCTCAATATTCTGTTGTAAGAAAATTATTTCTGTCTCCTTAAAAGACAACTAATGGCAAAATAAATACACTGCTACCAAGCCAGTGAGAAGGATAATCAATACATTTACTTGCATAAACTTCAAGGTCAATACCTACAGAGCCACAGCCAAACCATTAGGAAGGTGTTTAGATTGCCGAAAGGACTATTGGGGAATCTTTAGTTTTGCATCTTTCTGGGGAGAAAACAGAAAAAGCACCCCTTTAAATAATGGAACGAAATCTTCAGCATGATCAACTGAAGGGTTTCTCACTGAGTGTTTGTGCACGGTTGCTGCTCTAAGCTAAAGCTCTTGTTCCTAAATGTCATTCAAACACGACACCATGCTCAGGAAGTGAAAGCTGTATGCTCAACCTGAAAGAACTCCCCGAACTCAGGACTGTCCTGACTGGGCGGCAAATGAGCTCTTCAAGTGTGTTTTTGACTAAAACCATGTTTTACTCTGAGCTGAAAGGTCTCTAGCACACAGGCTGAAAGTATCACCAGCTCGACAGTTGCTCCTAAATCTCGCTGTTATCTCCCCGGCAAAGGCTTCCCGTGCAACGTCCTGTGCGATGCCCTAAGTGTTCCTGAGCTCACTGGTCACCCCAACTGGGGTCTGTTAAAAAGACATGTACCTCCCAGCCATCAGTGGCAACGACGGCCCTCTGCTACAATTTTAGGATGATACCCCCCAAGTCACCCTCCGCGCTACTAGCCCTTTAAATCCAGTTTACACCGCGTGATGGAAATAACTGATGGTCTGCAAATTCCACCGGGCAACAGGGCTTCGGCGTACTCGGCTGTGTGTCCTTGGATGGGTTTTCAGGATCGTTAGCAGAAAGCACATCACTTCCCCAGTAACAAGGAATGCAGCGCATGCTCCACAAACTTTCTGTGTTGGGTTTGCAGAACTCCCGTAACACCGGAACAGAGCAGCGCCCTGCGAGCATGTGTGTGGTGTCGGTCCAGGTTCCCTGCGGTGCCGCTCCACGGTCCACCCGGCCAGGAGCTACTCTGCCTGATAAATTTTATGACATGGGTTTTTTTTTGTAATACAAAGTATCTTTCACTTATTTTTTTAAATTTATTGATTTTTTTGGAGATTTTCTTCTATATGATATCATGTCTATTTGAAATGTTGGGAATTGGAAATGATCTAACATATTAGAAATCATTTTTGTGGCATTGTGTAATTATAAGGCTTTGATGATCAAACTTTTGAAGTGTCTAAAATGCTTCTATTCCAAAGTTAATTTCAACTGAAACTATGTAAAGAAACTATGATTTATATATAGGAGTCCTATATATATAAAGGCTTTATAGCTTTTCATTTGCAAGCTCAAACTCAAAGCCATGTCTGAAGATTTGTTAAAGATTTTTTTATTGATCAGCCACAGCCTGTGTTTTTATCTTGTATTATACTAGGACATATGTATTTATTTCAAGTGCACAAAGATATTCAAGAAATCTGAAATAAATTTAAGAAATAAAAGTATGAATGTTTAAACCTACTAAGTAACGAATGATTAAAACCTTCTTACATTTATTTATGTTCTTTGTATTCCAAAAAAAACCTCCCTAAATTCCTTAATATTGAGCCAGCATTTCTTTAGTTTACTTTGTCATGTATACATATGGAGAGAAAGACAAAGAGAGAGGTGTGAATGAATCACTTCCAACGACAATAAATTAAAGTTATTCATTGTTTAGCTATTTCCAACATAGAAACAAGAGTTTTCATCCATTACAGGAATAAAAAGATAGGCTAGTTTTTCTACTCACTGACCTGGGTGAACATCAGCGCTCGGGAGATGGCAGAGTCACCTTACAAACGTGGTGCGGACTGTTCTGTGACAGCCGATAGTCAGATAGTTCATCTCCCTTACTCAGGGAGATGAACTGCCATTTCACCATCACTGTCTTTATAAATCTAGGAAGACATCTTCATAACCATTATAACTAACTAACTCGTAAATTCAGACTATCCATGGTCAAGCTGAATAAAGACCTTTGTACTTTTTGAGTCAACTTTCACGCATGCTGGCTCTTACAAATGGTTCTGACATCACGACCCAGACGCAGGGCCACCATGGGCCCAAAGGCGCTGAACACACAGGCACCAAGCATCTCACCATCCGGGTGATGTGGCCCCGGGCAGGGCCAGGTGCAGTGGGAGGACCAGGCCGGGCTAGCGCCAGCCCCCAGTTCAGCCCCGTGCGCGTGTGCAGGGAAGGCTGCACGGATTCGTACACACCGATGGGGCACAGCTTCCTTTCCCAACCTGAGGGGGGCAGCACTGAGCTAGTCCTGCCCTGGGCAGTTATGACCTCACGACACAGAGCGGCAGTTCGGGCTGGGACTGAGAAACCCCAGAAACCCTTGGTGGCTCCCTGATATTTCAAGTCTGTCTTATGTAAAGGTACAGCATTTGATGACAAAGTGGGGCTAGTACTCACAGAAGACATACTGTTATAACTTGTATATATTATTAATATTTTCCTTCTTCCCGGTCTTTACTGGCGTATTCAACGTGCTGTGAAGTAAGATACACGTGTAACTGAAGTTCTGCATTGTATTTGTTTGCCGTCAGGCCGTTGGAGGATGCTCAGCACCGAACTGACCTATCAGGAGTCTCTCCCGCAGCGTATCTTACAGAATCACCTCGGTTCCCCTGCAGATTCCTTATCAAATTTCAGACCACCTCAGATTTTGCAGCGCGGGGTGCCATGGAAGTGGGTGAGGAAGGGTGTGTCCGCGATGGGAGGGAACCGGGAAAACGCCGTCCAATATTGGGTGGCATTTCTCCTGCACGATCATTTGAAACAAAGGAGTTGAAGGATACTACTGAGAGTCCTGAGCCTTTCCCTTTCAGATCTGACGGTCCAAGGAGTCAAGAACAAAACCCAGCCAGCCACGAGTCTCAGCGCGGGCTGGAGCCGCGGCCTCCCTGGGTCCTCACCTCCCATCGCCCCCTGCCTGACTTGGGTGGCAGTGACCGCACAGGGGACCTGCTGATTGACACTACACGCTGCAGGACCTGGGCAGAGACAGCTGAGCTGCTGTGCACGGTGTTTGCTGGGTAAGTGATTGACTGATACCTGGTAGACTTTCATTCCTGCAGAAGGGGGTGGTGGGGGGACTGGGTTATGCACATTACACATTACAAATGCAAATCAAATTAGTGCTCTTCCCATTTCCGCCTCTGAGCCACATCACAGACTGAAACCTTGGCCCTGTGTAAGTCATGTTTCCATGGAAACCACTGCCCAGATTGGGCCACTGGACTCTGCCCTTTGGTCACCCAACCCCGGCCTTGAGTCCCGAGCACAAGAAAGACACTGTGGGCTGAGCTGGACACCCTTGGTAGGGAGGGTGACATTCAGAGACAGGCAGAGGAACAGATAGGGCCTCGCTGTGTTCCCTGATTCCCTGCGTTCTTCTTCCCTTTCCCTCACTGGGGCTTGTGCGCGTGGGTGGCCTTGCCCTCTGCGGTTGGAAGCTAAGAGGTGGCGGGATCCCACTGCGCCACATCTCACTCCCGTGGGCTTTTGTGGCGGCAGCAGCATTCTGTGTTCCGTCAGCTGCCCACGAGCTATTCAAAGCGAGTTTCCAGAGGTTAGTAGCTCAGAGTAAACAATACTCCTCTTTCCCCACCCCTGCTGCCGGGGACTCGCTCAGGAAGTCAGACTCTGTCCCTTTGGATTTTGGATTTCTTTTCCACACTCCCTGGAGGGCTTTCAAGGGATTTTGTCAGTTTGCAGACCACTCATCAAGGCGGTCCCATTCTTGTCTGGAAAGTTTGGTAAAATCAGCCATCACTGGCAACCCAAGTCTCAGCCACCCACCAAGCACACATGCCCGCCGCACTGGCTGCATCTGGTGGGGAAGGCACGCAGCTGTGTATCGAAATGTGTTTGCACTGCAAGAGAATGTAACACGATGGAAGTTACGTTCTGATCGTGGCCCAGTTGTAGTCCTACACCCCAGCTTGTTACTAAATCCTCACCCAGTGTTTCCCCAGATTTACTTTCCTGCATTGTATTCCAAAGGACTCGAATTTTGTAAATATTTAGTTACCCAGGTTATAAAGAACAGAGAATGTTTCTTAAGGCAGCTTATTATCTAATGGCAACTCTTTGAAAATCAGTTTGTGACTAATACCATTACAAATTTGAAAAGCTAAACTTCATTAGTTAGGAGTTAGTTTTTTTATTGGTCTTCACGGTCCAATATCATTAAGAGGGAACAAGAGTTGGGGTGAGGGTGTGGGGTGTCAGTTTATGGAACTTTGGTCAGCATCGGCAAGCTCGTTTGGGTTTTATTTGGCTTTTGGGGTTTATGGCACGTGGGAAGGCTGGCAGTTTGGGACAACTGTAAGTGCTTTTCCAAATTCTTTGCACACCGTTTGATGAAAGAGGCCCCGTTTAGTATTATCAATATTTAAAACGCAATGTGGGTTCTTATTAGAAGATAATCAAGGGCTGTAACTAATTTAGGAAGTCAAGGAAAGGGCATACTTCTGCTGTTACAACTAGAATGTGAATTGTATAGTTGGAACCAAACCTAACTGTTCACAGAAATGTGTGTTTCCATGGCAACGACTTCTCTGACCTAAGATGCTGTCTCCCGCCTCCCTCCCACTTCCTCCCGAGGAGCCTGGAAACAGCGGGGCCCCTGCCTGCCCACGCAGCCGGCTCACAGCATCTGGGTCATTGAATCACTCACTGTAGTACTCTGGGCGCCGGCAAGGGGACTGTGTGGACCTCCTCACTTGAACTCTATCTTCAGGCCATGCTTTGTCTACAGCTTGTAGAACTTTCAGCCTTGACTTACAGCCTCACCCTGCTCCATCCAGTTCAGTCACTCGCCTCACCGATACTTACTGAACCGGTGTGCGGGCATTGCCCTAGGTGCCAGGTGTAAAGCCGTGGACAAGGGCAGGGCTACTGTTTCTCTGGGTTTCCTACGATCCATCAGAAGGAGAGGGACCGGAAATGATTACACAGATGAATACATAAAGAGTTCGAGGTCACCATAAGTGCACACAGGCTGTGGCCGAAAGTGACTGGTGGCACACAGACACACTTAGGCCATGTGGTCATGAAAGGGCTCTCTGAACAGCAAGCAGCTGGAGATGAGCTCTGAATGATGGGGCCGGTTGAGCCAAGCCCAGAGATGGGGAAGGGCTTGTCTGGTCCTGGGGAAACAAGGACACGGGATGAGAGGTAACAACGGGCGTGGCCTCTCTGGAGATGGAGAGGGCAGTGGGCTGGGGTGTCCTGAGTGACGGGCGGAGCCGGACGCCAGTTGGGAGGCAGCTGAAGACCGGCAGTGGGAGCGGTGCAAGCAGTGGAGGTTGGAGTGAGGAGCTCAGCCTGGGTTCTGTTAATAACTGCCATGGGGGTTCCTGGAGGTTTGGGGCAGCAGGGGCACACGCTGGCATGCACAGGGCTAGCACTCAGTTTGTAACAGCCTTGCAGACCTCTCTCCCTCTCCTGACTACCATTTCACACACCACACTGCCTGTTCCAAAGTCGTACCCATGTCTTCGGTTTCCCCAGAATAAGATGACAATTTGCTAAATGGTATCCTGGACCTTCCTCAATGTGGAGGCAGCAGATCCCTCCAGCTTTACTGAGCTCCACTTCCCTGCACGCCCCCAGTGCTCCGTGCAAGCTCTGCTGGTTGGGACCTCCCTGAATGCTCACGTCCTTTCGTGAAGGAAGTGAGGCACAGCCCTATGCGGCACCTGCCCCGACCCGCTGTACACTCATTTCCTCTCCCTGAAAATCTTCCCCCTTGGCTCCTACTGTCTGAACGTTTGCGCGACCGCCAGGGATCATTCCTGAATACACTGTTTTCTCCTCTGCCCCTCATTTGGTACTTTGCAATGCATATCTTTACATCTTGTTACCCAGGATTAAATAAACCAAGTAGAAGTTGGCCAATTGGTGGCTTTCCTTCTACCACTAGCACGCAATACTCAATACAATGGAAACTCTTTTTGTTGTTTTTTTTTTAAGATTTTACTTATTTATTTTTAGAGAGGAAAAGGAGGGAGAAAGAGAGAGAGAGAGAGAAACATCAATGTGCAGTTGCTGGGGGTCATGGCCTGCAACCCAGGCATGTACCCTGGCTAGGAACCGAACCTGTGACACTTTGGTTCACAGCCCACACTCAATCCATTGAGCTACACCAGCCAGGGCTGGAAACTATTAAATGCTTGAAGAACAGCAGTGATGTGGCTGATTCAGGATGAACGTGGGCCCGTCTGTCTAAACTTTGCATGGGCATGTGCTTGCAAGACCTTGAAGCAGCAGGCACCTTTCTGAGATGACTGGTTGACCTGCAGTATAATCCCTGACCCAGAAAAAAATAAATAAAAAAAAAAAACATGTAGAGGTAATGAGCCAGTGGCCTTGAATTCATTAGCATCATTTTTTGGATTTCTGTCTAGCAGTTCTGGAATGTTCAATGTTTTTCCTCAGAGAAACAAAAAACAACATCCACAGGGGACCTATTTATGTGAGAGAGTCTTACCTCGAGCCCAAGAATGTGATAAATGAGTGGGATGAGTTCACTTGCCTCCCCGCTATCTGTTTGGAACACGAAGCCGCCGCTTGCTGGAGTTTACAAAATAAATCGATGTGGCCAGCCCTGGCCTTTTCCAGCACTTTCCATCAGCCTGCAGTCAACGGAATCGGTTCAGTTAGCCTGTTTTGCTTCTGCATAAACTACAGAAAAGTTCTGAACGTCGACAGCTCTATTTCTTACGGAGCACGAAGAGAAGTCCATTCTGCTGCGATACAGAACCGAGACGTGGATACAGAATCCAGAGCTCTCCGGCACGAACTGCTAATGAACAGCAGCTGAGCTTTTCGTCTCCTCCTTCAGGACAACCAGGCACGTGTTGGTGTAGAGACTGGTGCCGTGCTGTGGTGCACAGCTCAGAAATCCCTGGCGATGTGCAGGCACTGGTGACTACACCTGCCATTCATTTCAATATACTTCTCCTTAGTGTTGGTTGGGCTATGTGAAGCATAGAGTGTCCCAGGGAATCAAGATGCCTTGAGGCTCATTATGTGATGTCACAGAAGCTCCAGGCCTTGATAGTTAGTTCGAACGTTTCTATGAACAAATCTCAGAACCACTTGAAATATCTACTGAGGAAGGCTGTTGGGCCGTGGTATACAGGAAACTCCCATGTACACAAGTACACATAAAAAAAAATTCCCATTTAATATCCTGCTTGGTTTTTTAATATTTCTTGATCTCTGCATTTTTATTTAAAAAAAAAAGATTGACCACACCTTTAGGCAGGGTAAAGAGAATGTGTTTATGATGATGCTGTGACTAGACCCTGTTTTATCTTCCACTGTTCCCTGTGCAGGTGAACGACAGACTCCCCCCACCGTAAGTCCCCCTCATCCATAGGCACTAATTTAAATTTCAGCAGCCACATTGCTCGGCCGAAAGGTTGCCGCACCTGTGAGGCCCTGCCAGTGCACCTGCAGTGAGTGGCCCCAGCCAGCGGACCCCGGGCTGACTCAGCAGGGAGCCCCACATGCCACACAACCCGCTCCCCTACTGGGAATCCCTCGAGTCCCACAGAAACGTTCTCTCGTCTCCACGTCACCGTCTGTTTCTCTCATTTCAGGGGTCCAGCATTCTGCGGGAGGGTGTGAAACCTAGCTGCCTTCTTTCAGCGAATGTGAATGTCCCCCACTGAAAACCTTTGTGACTGTCCACAAGTGTTCGGTTTGGCACACTTCCTGAACCCTCCTGTGGCCCAGACACAAACCCCAGACTCCGAGGGTGATGGTCAAGGGCAGAGCGGAATCCTTGCCTGGTGTCAGTCATACACTTTCCCAACGACTTCCTCATTGCCACTGTCTCAGTGTTTCATCGTGCGGCATCTCCTAGATGAGAGTTGGAAACATCCTTTGCCTTTTCTGCACAGAGGGCTAAGCTATTTGGAAGGCTATTAAGATGGAAATAAATAGGAATATCAGTTAATTAGGAGAGTGACTGAGCATATACTACAGCACACGGCCAATAAAACTTTTTTTCCACTTGTAACATATGTTTAAGTCTCAAGTGAATTTTAATCAAATTAATGTATTAGCTGTCCAGATCTCCCAACACCATTGGTTGAGGAGGCTATTTTTACTCCACTTTATGCTTCTTCCCCTTTTGTCAAATATTAATTGACCATAGAGACTGGGGTTTATTTCTGGGCTCTCCATTCTGTTCCACTGCTCTATGTGTCTGTTTTTATGCCAGTACCAGGCTGTTCGGATTATAGTGGCCTTGTAATGCAGCTCGCTACCAGGCATTGTGATCCCTCCTGCTTTGTTCTTCTTTGTCGGAATTGCTGCAGCTATTACAATGTTTCTTTCATGAAAATAAAAAGTAGTTCAAAATTTTGTGATACTGAAAACTATTATTTCTTAGTACTTCATGAACCTGCTTTGGGAATGCCAAGTAAGTAAGAAATAACTAGTTTGTGTGTGTGCATTAAGCTACAGCAAAATCTAGCCAATTGCTACAATGTGCAGTCTAGCACATCCCAGGGCAAAATAATCATAATAATATTTTAAGAAAGAATAGCATGGGGATACAAGAGAACAACGGAGATCAACAAAAGGTGAAGGAACAAGAAACTTACAGCTACTTTACCCGACAACGGAAGAGCATGCAGACATACATTCCTTCCAAACACACGCAGAAGGTTAATAAAACTGACCCTGTAATATGCCACAGGGTGCGCCTACCCATATTTCAGTTGGGATATAAAACAGGACTCATAGAGTTAGAAAGGACTCCCTCACCAAGCAACTAATCTAGAAATCAATGCCTAAAATTATCACTAGGAGAGCTCTAAATATGGGGAAATTTAAAGTTTCATTTCTAGAAAATATGTGGATTAAGGAAAAATGATGAAAAAATTTAGAAAGAACTTAGAACTGAAGAGTAACAAAGATGAAATACATATATTAAAAAACTGTGGAATATAGATAAAGCAGGACAGGTAGGCAAATTCATTTTCCTAATGTTTAAATCAGGAAAGAAAAGAGGCTGAAAATAATGAAATGATTATCCATCTAAAGACTTTACAAAAAGCAAAAACAAAGCAAACTCCAAGTAGAAAGAAGGAAATAAAAACAAGACGAGAAACTGGTGAAATAAATAAACATATAACAGGGAGCTTACAAAGACAAAAGCTGATTCTTTGAGAAGAGAAATTGAGCTGACAAACCTCAGACTTGACTGATGAATTTCTTTTTTTAAAAGATTTTATTTTATTTATTTTTGGAGAGAGGGGAAGAGAGGGAGAAAGAGAAGGAGAGAAACATCAATGAGTGGTTGCCTCTCTCGCATACCCGCCACTGGGGACCTGGCCCGCAACCCAGGAATGTGCCCTGACTGGGAATTGAACTGGCCATTCTTTGGTTCGCAGGCTGGTGCTCAATCCACTGAGCCATACCAGCCAGGGCTGACAAATGAATTTCAAAGTGAGAGAAGGCACACATGAATAATATGAAGAAAACTGGGACACACCAATTGTTGCTGCAGACATTCAATAGATAATAAAAGGGTATTATACAACAGCTTTTGCCAATAACACTGAAAATGTCAATGAACTGGGGTAACTCCTTAAGTTATATAATTCATTAAAAAGAACAAAATAATATTTTTACATTATCAAGGAATTTGAAACGGTAATTTAAAATCTTCACACAACGAATCTCCAGCCACGTAGAATTCGATGTGCAAATTCTACCAGACAACTTAGGAACACACAGTTCCAATGAATCACAACTTGTCCAGGACACGGGAACGTGAAACAGTGTCCAGCTCACTTTGTAAGTCAAGGGTGGCCTCGAGACAGCATTGCACAAGGACGAGAGAAGGGGAAGGTTGTATGTGGGTCTCCTCTCACACGTGAGCATGGAAGCCAACGTTCTAAACCAAAGGGATAATAAAATAATTCTAACAGCTCCCAGGAATGCAGTTTTTCTTTTAACTTTAGAAAGTAAATTCATGCAATATGCCACAGGGACAGATTAAAAGAGAAAAAATCATTTTTGTATTAATTCAGAAATAGCACTTGATAATAATCACATACACAGTGATGATTTTTTAATATTTCAAAACCAGCAATAGAAACTGTTTAATCTGATAAAGAGTATTTACAAAAGTCCCAACAGTGGGCACCTTACTTAATTGTGAAACATTAGAAGGATTTCTTTAAGATCTGGAACAAGACCGGGACGACCACTCATATTAGTTCTATTAAATATTCCATTAGATCTATTTCCTATGGCACAGCAATATCAATAAATAATGGGAAAGCAAATTTTCATCTTTCATTATGTTCATGACATGATCACATTTGTAGAAAACAGAAAACATTCTATAGATACGTATATAAAACATATAACAAAAATTAAGCAACTATGCTGATAGCTTGCCTATCTTAAAAATGAAGTTTTCCTGGAATTACTTTTTATAATCATCAACCTATCTTCCCTACAATTACAAAGTTCTTAAAATATCTTCAACATATCATAAAATAAACATACCTTCTATGAAATGTATTGGGCTGCCAATGTTACTTACATCAATAATAGTAACACAATGACTCGGTGGCCCAAGACACAGGACATACCATTTCCTTCTGACCAGTGTGTCTTAGTCGGTTGAGCATCATCCCATAAAGCAAAAGGTTGCTGGATTGATTCCTAGTCAGGGCAGATGCTCTCCCTTTGTCCCTCCTTTCCCCTCTCTCTAAAAATATTTTTTTAGAAAGACACAGCATTTCTCTTTGATATCTCCTGCTTGCTGATGCCTACATATCACAGACCAAGTTCATTTACTCCTACACCCAAATAGTTGTTCAACGCATTAACTTCTTTCCATCCACCATTTCTCACTTGGATTTCAACCCCAGTCTTTGAATTAGTCTCTTGGCCTCCCGTCTTACTGTGCGTGAAGCCAGTCTGTGTGCTCTCAAATGTTGCCCTCCCACACACAGAACCCTTGCGCACTAACCCTTGCCCCCACGTGAATGCCCAAAGCTCTTAGTAGAGTTTTCAAAATCTTCTACTATCTGAAAAATACTGTGTATTCAACCTTCCTGTCGTCTCTCCCCTCCTAATGCTGATATCTAGCACAGCCAGGGGCCTTCGGTTCACTGGCTGTGCTTTCCTCTCCTGGTTCACCACTCCCTTCTAGCCTGGGAACTCTTTGGGGATCGGACATGCATTCTGCTTATTTGGCACAAGTAAGAAACCAGCTACCTCCCCTGAAACATGTATCTTTTCTCTTCTGCTTCCCTTCAGATGACAACTCTGCACATCCTCCAGTGCCGATCTGCACACCAACTTCTGCCCCGCACCGCACACACCTCTCTTCCCACAGAAATAGAATGCTACTGATCCCCTGCATCCTGACGGAAAATGAACAGTCAGCAATAACTCCTTAAAACTTTTTTAAAATATTATCTTCTTTGTATATTATTCCCTTCATTTATTAATTGAACAAACATTTATTGGATGCCACTGTGAACCAGGCACCATGCGGTATACTGTTTGATAGAGTAAACAACGCAAAGATACTGTTTTCTGTGTACTGAGTCGGCAAAAAAGTTTGTTTAGTTTTTTTTTTTTGTAAGATGGCTCTAGCAGCACTTGGTTGTCTTCAACTTCATTCGAAACAATTTTGTTAGGTTGTATTGTGACAGCTGTCATATCAGCATGTGTTCAAAAAATTATCGAAATTGGCAGACTTGGGGGCAGCCACTTTAATAATGAAGACGAAAGAAAATGCATATTTTCAGTGGTTTATGCTTTATTATTTCAAGAAGGCAAAAACACAACTGAAATGCAGAAAAACATTTGTGCAGTGTATGGAGAAGGCGCTGTGACTGAGCAAATGTGTCAAAAGTGGTTCGTGAAGTTTCTTGGTACTGTTGACATTTTGGCCAAACAGTTCTCTGCTGTGGGGCCGTCTTCTGCATCGGAAGGTATTTAGCAGCACCCCGGCCTCTACCCACGAGAAGCCAATGGCAGGAGGGAGCTGACATACTCAAATGATCCAAATGAATAAAGTTATTGGTGAAAATGAAAAATGTGTCTTTTAATGAAAAAACTAAATGGACTTTTTGCCCAACCCAATATTACATGCAATGATTTCATTTTAAAGATAGAGCTCATTGGGTTTTAAAAAAAGCTCACAGCTCACATGAAATATAAACAAAATCCTACCTGCTGAAAAGGATTTAATAGCTAGAAACTCCTGACTTATATAACTGAGACAGAGAAGGTCATCGTAGAAATACACGAGGGAGTAGCTACATTGAATTAACCCTACTGGGACCTTCGGCACTGGGCTGACGACCAACGGGACACACAGTCATTGTGAGAATGGGACCACGCATTCGCCAAGTTCCGTACACCAGCCAAGGATGCAGATGAGGTGTATGCAAATCCAGAAGAACAATCAGGGTGAAATGGCCCCGGAACAAAGACTGACACAATTTCTTACAACTGTGACCAAAACTTTAACCCAAGGTTAGAAGGAACTGAAAAAGGTAGGTCCCTACAATGTGAAGTGACTGGACTGGAGAAAGAACTGGAAGTGACCGTGACACTCACCTTTTTCTGCCTCATTTGTATGGACTTCGTTAGATATGAAGGACGTGATATTAGGGATTACTACCCAGCACAAATACATGGGTACGTACAGTCCGAGGGTTTTCACAATGCTAACCGTTCACACCAAGTCATTTTACTAAAAGAAAAACCATCCCATTATTTTCCATTCGAGGGGAAATAGGACCTTTTCCTACAAGAGTTACTCATTTGGAAGATGTGTGAGGACTCGCAGCTCCTTAGCCCTGGAAGGAATGCAACCTTGAAAGGGCACGGAACCTTCTCCGCGGGCCCCTTTATTTTCTTCACGCCCCCTGCATGTAGAAATGCTCATGGGAGCTTGAAAACAATATACTCGTCTTCTCCACTCTACACTAAAAGTGTGCGGAGGCCTGCTTTTCGGGGTCACATGTTTCAAATTAGCTGAATGAATATGACTGGGTTTGTTTAGTGAGGACTTCAAACAACTGGGCCTTTTATCCGGCTTTTTTTTTTGTATAGCAGCGCCGTTGATGATATTGTCAAGGACTGAAAAACAGTATTTTGGGTGAAAACAGAAAACTGACAGAGGGCATGGTGCCAGCTACAATGAATTCATGACGAGGTGCTGGTATCTTCCCAAAGACTTGCGGAAACCGAAACATGCATGTTAAGGCTAAATATGAGCTTTCAAAGAAATTATTTCAGTTATTTTTCAGACCCAGTTTCTATTAATTAGTAATAGGCTGAACATTTTCTCTTCGGCGATGTGTTTAATACCTGCCTGCTGTTCTATTGTAACTATGAACCATCCCTTGTTGACAATCCACCATGGCATTTCATCTTCAGTGTTCCACCCATGACCACGAATCACGCACTCTTGCAGGCATTTCCAATTATTCCCACAGAACGCCGGCGCTGAGCTGTGACGGCTGGGTCCTGCCCTACCATCAATCTTGGCTGCAGGTTCAGCTCTGTCATGCTCAACAGTCCCCCAGAGTTCCACCCTCCCACCGAAAGGTGGCGCTGCGTGGGCTCCCACTAAGGTGGACGAGATGTTTACAACTCTGCACCTCCCCTGACCCCAGGAAGACAGGTTTTTATACAGCTTCCTAGTCGTACTCATCTTTTAGTAGTTGACCTATCCTTCCAGCTGCTTCAGTTAAAAAAAGGTAGTTAAACATTAATATTAAAAACAACTAAGGTGATATATACTTTCTACTTGCTTCACAAAAGAAAAGAGAAACCTGACCTGAGGAGGCTTTAAGTCCTACTGAAAGCACTTACACTAGATGCGTAGTCCTGAGGACGTGTACTGGATTTGTGTTTTTAAGTCATAAGTAGTATTGCTCTCCACTTGAATGAATCCGAGACTACTCGATTACATCGTGGTGTTGCCTGCTTTGTCCGAAATATTCTTTTTCCCAGATAAATTGGAGAAATTAATTAGAACATAGTATAACAGGTCGGCTTAACAAATCAGTATTAAATGAAGGGCAAAAAAATGGCCTCCATGTGTAGATACTAAACACATTATATATACTCGCCGTACGTCCCTCCCAAGAACAGAGTCAGCTGAACATTAAACACGTACAAGCAGGCGGCTCCGACGTAGCCCACCCGTGTCCTTGCCCACAACCAGGGGCACATCCCAGGCTGCTGCAAACGCCCCTGCTGATGGGATCACAGCCGTGGTCTCACGAGCTGTGGTGCGGATTCCACGAGAAGTTCTGGGTATGCGTCCATCGGCGGAGGTCTGGCACGAAGGACTCTGTCTGTCACCAGCAGTGGGTGGCGGATGGAGAGCTCCTGCCACTGTATCAATGCGGTTGTGAAAACCCTCCGCACCATGAACCCAGGTGGGATCCGGGGGGAGTGGGCTGGTCGGTATTTCTGCCCTTGAGAAGGGTGAGGGGAGAGGCTATTGACCTGTGTGGGTGTGCCTGCATGCCATCGGTCTGGTGGAGAGAGATCATGGCAAGCCCAGGATGACGAATCACCCGCCAAGGGCAAAATCTGAAAGCCACAGGCCCTCCTTGCCTGCACTGAAGGCAGCCCTGCCTCAGGCAGACAGAGCACTGGCAGAATGGAGGCCTGGGCGGGAGACCGAGTCACAAGCGCAGGGAAGATTCAGAGAAGATTGAATCCTGCAGCATTTACTGCAGGGTCAGAGTAGTGGAAGGACCCACAGGACCCCACAGAGCACATCCATGCCAGGCTGTAATAGGGGCAGACGAGGCAGTAGGGTAGGAGAGAGAGAACGCAAGCGAGTGTCAGGGCCCAGGAGACGTCCAAGCGGAGCTGCCCAGCGCGGTGCCTGTTGTCCACACAAGGGCATGCTTGGCCTCTGGTTCACCATTCCCTACGGCCACTGCGCCAAGCCGGGCTGCCTGACCGGTTATGCCAGACACCGGCCATCAGTAACGAGCCAGCCAGGGAGGCCCAGACTCCGAACAGCATGTAGTCAATCACGAGTCAGCCTACCACCCACGTGGCCAGGGGTCAGCGCTATATATATATATCCAGGTGTCTGCAGAGGCAGCATGGGAGAGACATGGCCCGTGGGTACAACGACTGTCCCACAAAAACACTCAGCTCCTGCAAGTCTCCTACACCAACGCCACGTCCCTAACAGAGAAGGGACGGGGCCCTGAGGGTTGGAATGTGAATATCTCCAAAGATACAGTTTAAAACCTTGAAACCACTCCAGGTGCCCCTGATCCCACTGCTCTGGCCAAAGCAGCCCATTTCTCTGTAGAAAGTAGTGGCCACCAAGCGATGTCAGTTTTGCATGTGGCTCCTTAACTGTGTCCCCATTTCGTCTCCCCTTTGACAGCTAACGGGCAGCCTCCTTCTGTGACAAAAGTGCCCCTGCGGGATCCAGCACTTGGCACCGAGGGGCCCGGGAGGAGTCTGGCCCACCTGTGCGTCGAGTCACAGGTAGACACACCTGGGGGCAGGCTGAGGACTGAGTGCCCGCAGACTTGGACCTGGGCAGACACCCATGGGCGGGATAGCCCACGGGGAAGTCCGGGGCCAGAGGACACGCTCCGGCACTCCATGGGGAAAACCGACATGCAGCCAGATGAAGTCCGGATGCACCGGAGAGAGAGAGTTAGCCGAACCCATTGGCACCAGCCCCTCCCCCTCCCTAATTAGCTTAGCTGGAGGAGGTCCCCGTGGTGCATAATTAGAAATTCCAGGAAAGGCGAAGGCCATCAGAGAAAATCTTGGTACAAATATAAAGCTAATTAAAATGTGGTGATTTTAATATTGATGGAAGGGATATAAGAAAACACCCTCCTGGTCACCGATCCAGGGTCAGTGTGGTGGAGCCAGCCGGCCAGGAGGCCACTGGACTTTAAAGGAAGAAAATGTAACCGTGACACAGGACTCGGCTCTGGGGACAGCAACGTTCACGGAGCCACAGTCACTGCAGTGACATTTCAGTGGTTCGCCACGTCCCAGACCTACGTCACGGGAAAGCAGGGAGGACGCGCAGCTGCATGCAGGCCATAGGCCGTGCCGCTGGTGGCGGGTGAAGGTACAGGGGCAGCAGGCGGAGTCTGGGGGGCCCTTGGGGAGAAGAGGGGGGAACAGACGGTGTGACTCAAAGGTAGAAATGGGAAGGCACGATTTCAATCAATTGGAGTAAAATAGAGAAATGTTAACATATTTTTAAATGATATGTAAGGCCAAAGGACAGATGAGGCATCTGTCAGGCACACGTACAGGAAGGGCCATTGAGCGCACCATGGGGGGCACTGAGCGGGACCCCCTTGGCTGTGCCTGGGAGTCAGATGCTTTTGGAAGGGCCTGAGCCCCACATGATCACACTGGCTGACTCCCGGGGGGTTTGAATCGTTACACACAATTCTTTAATAACTTGTAGCGGCTTGTGGCTTGTGTTTACAGTATTTTAATGGCATCAACAGCTCTGAACAAACATTCTGAATATAGACTATTCGTTGAACTTCAGATGTCAGACTAAGCCACAGGGTTAAAGTTGCCAAAAAAAAAAGAAAAAGAAAGTTGCCAAAGGAAAGTAATTATTGCGTGGTAGCATAAAAACAGATTAATATTGCTGAAGTCTGTGTTGTATCAAATATGTTAATAACTATGATGATAACTTGGATAGTCTTAGTAAGGAGACAAACTCCTGTCATATTTTTAAAATCCTAATTTGGGACCAGGGAGATTAACAGTTATCCTACACATTGATGTAATACGTAGCCTGAAGTGTATTCAAAGGAGGGTTGAACGTGGTTCTCTGAGATTATGTCCTGGCTCTGTCTCTTACCAGATGTGCGCTTTTGACCGCAGACTAAATTAACACTAAATTCTTCGAAGACTTTTTGACACATAAAGAGCAAAGTGAGTTGGCTGTTATCATCCCGAAGGAGTGGGGCTTCGTGAGTCTAACCCAGGAACAGAATAAATCCGTTGTGGGCGGTTGGTTGTCTGTCTTGGCTGCAACTGTAGCTGGTCGACCAGCCTCAGAGGTGGTTCTCTGGCCGCAAGTGTGTGTCAGAAGTGGGGGGGTGTCAGGGTGGGGAGGGAGAGGGAGAGAGAGAACAGAAATGTAAAATTTAAGAGCCATTATTCTAATCTGAAAGCAGCAACACACGAATAATACCGAGGTGCCATAGACAAGGAGAGAAAGCCATTCTCCATCATTGCGGACAGACCCGCCCCAGGTCCCCAGTTTCACTCAGTGCCGTTATAACAATGGGCACGAGAAAGCCTCAGGATAATGGCAGTGGGCTTCTGTGGTTGGCAGAGAGGTGGGAGAGATGTCGATGCCGGGTAAGTCAGGCGAAAGGGCGTGCTGTCCACGGGGCAGAACTGTGTTCCACGGAGGGAGAAGTGAGCACCCGTGGCTGGACCCCCCTTCCTGTGTCTCAGCCCACCCTCGGCCCCACGGCTGCCCCTCCGAGCACCCCCTCTTTCCAGTGGCCTCCCTGTGGGAACTGACGGCCCATCTTGGTGCCTGCGCTAGAGGCTAAGGCTTAGAATTTCCCCTACACTGACAGCTGTCCAAGTCCCCAAGTAGTTCAGGACATCCGCAGGGTAAAAATGTTGTTTTCTTTTATGTGGGTCATTCAATTCCCTGTGTAAACACGTCTGTGCCTTAAAATCCATTGCACTGTATCCAACATAACTTATGGTCTAGTATGAGACAAGTCCATGAAAGAAATCTGAACTTCAGGGAGAAGGAAATTGTTAGACCCTTCCCCTGTGTGAGATAGTTCTGTAGATTTGATTCTGGAAGATAAATAGGTAACCCTATACTTTGCAAGTATTAGAAAGCTACAATTGCTGCTATGTCACAACTAATTAAAATGATAATTTTATCATTTGTATTCCCCTTATCGAGAAAACTAAGGTTAAGTTCAACTCAAGTGTATTTCCCTCATGAAGAAAACTAAGGTTCACTTAGCTTAGATTTAGGTCACTGTCCGAGGCGCAGTGTTTTATATTTGTGAAAAATCCCACATTTCAAAGAAAAACTCCAAATTTCCCTTTACAATTAAGACCTGACAAAATTATAAAGTGCTTAAATATAGGGACCATAAAATATTCTTGTCTTATCTTCCCTCAGAATTTCAGTAAATGTTTCTTGGATTCATATAACTGGGTGTTTTATTGGTTGGTTAAACATTATTTTTCTTAGAATTAAAAGGAAATGATGGGTTTAAGAAATTTCAAAGCAAATGGCTTTAGTCTATTTCTTTTTACTCCAGACCCCATCTGGTCATGTTCACCAAATTTCCTATTGAATCTCTTCATATGTACTGTAGGTGCATTTCATCATGCAAAATAAATTTAGGGAGTAACTTTTGATTAATATTCCAAGGAAAATTTCAACTTTATCTGTAAGTAAGGAACTGATTTTCCTGCAAGTGATCATTTCCTTTTCCAGCTCTCCCACTATATTACCAAGTTCGGACCTCTATGTAAGTCCAGCAGTGAGAGAATCAGGAAAATTCTATTTACGTGGAGCAGGATTCTCCCCTAGTTCGTGAGTAATCTTTGGAGAGTTTACGAACCTTTCACATTCTGTTCGTGCAACCTTTTGGGAGAGCTTTCGATCCAAGTTCAGTTTTGACAGATGATCGCCATTCGGAAACAAGCGTTCACTCCCCTGTCACTGGGCAACCAACAAACTGACCTTCAGGACTCCTACTTTGATGTAAAAAAAAAAAAAAAAAAAGACTTTTAGGGATCCAGAAGAACCTTGGCAGCAAAAAGAACATAGCTCAAATGGAACTCAGAAAAACTCTTGAAGGCATGTTGCATTCCAACGTTGCTTTAAAAACAAGTTGGACTTCTCAAACTCACACACACACACACACACAGCCTGATATTCCAGCAGGAGACCTTGGGTCCAACGGTTATGGATAGTGACTTGGGCGACCGTGTCAGTGCCCGAGGAGCACTATTGATTATTGCACCAGGAGCCAGGGCGACCCTTGGCAGATCGCAGGCTGCGGCCGGCCAGCTGATACTGAGAGAACTAGGAGGCGCTCTCTTGGCTGAGCGCTTCCCTGAAAAGACCTAAAACCCTGACGGCTGACACATGAACGCAGAGTTGCCCTTCTACGTTACCCCTAAAAACAGCGCATTCTCATGTTTTCCCTCGCTATGATCTAATTATTTCATCCATTATAAATTATGACCAGTTTTCCAGGGCTGAAAATGGCCTCGAGAGGAAAGCCCTTGCCAGGGGATGTCTTCGGATCCCGCCTGACGCGGTAGAGACACGTCCTTGCCAAAGGGGAGGGGTCGCAGGTGTCGCTCCTGCAGCGCACGCTCCGCATGCTCAAAGGGGAGCGTTACCTGCACCCAGCTGAAACCTCGGTCAGGCCCAATAGGCCAAGGGCATGGTGAATCCCGTGCAATCTTCCAAAAGTATATCGTTATTAATTTGCTACTTGGTCTCGCTGCTGAAGACAACTTGGAGGAATATAAAAGTGAGTTTTCAGGCATCCACCAAAAAAAAGAAAAAATCAAACAAGGAGGAGGCTGAAATTGTCCAAGAAAAGGATGGGATGAGGTCGTCGTTTCCTGGAGAATGTGGAAGAGGTCGGACCCAGGAGGGGAGCGAGTCCTCAAAGACTGAAGGGGCGGTGGGGTCATCGGAACAAGGGCGCTGGAACTCGGTGGCCCTCCTGCGAGCCAGGACCCGAAGACAGAAGCCCCTCGAGGGGGCGGGGCAGGAATGGCGCCTGAGACCTGAGGGATCCCTGCGCCAGGAATACAGCCCTCGGAACAGTCCCAGCGACCCAGTTAACACAGAGGACTGGAAGCCTAGCCTGCTCACGTGCACAGATGCTGTAGGCTGAGGTTCTCTGTGCCCGGGCACCTTCTAAGTGAGTGCTTTACTCCAATCAGCACTTCAGCAAACAGCTTGGACCACTTCACCTGGGTCCCACGGGGAGCCGCCTGCCTTTTGCCCTGGGGCGTGGACCAGGTTGGCGCTCGTGCGTGCGGGTCCACTCAGGAAAGCACGCGAGTTAGGAACTGATGGGGCGACACTTGGCCAACAGCAGACAGAAGCAGGTGGATACATAATCCGTCTTTCAGGCCTCAGGCTGACGATTTAGATGTGCAGGGTGCAGAGCTCCTCGGAAAGACAGGACTGAACTCCACTTACCCACCGGGTGAGCCACTCAAAATAGACCCTGGAACTGGGTCCCCTCTTTCTCTATTTCACTCCCCCCAGGCCCCGAGTCTAAGACAATGAGAGTCACAGCAGGTTTCTCATCAGATGGAGTTCCTCCCTATGGCCACGGAGGCGAGAAGGAACTTGCACGGATGTTTTAAGTGCCGAAAGGAAAGAAATGTGAATAAAGAATTTTATACACAGCACAAATAACCTTCAAGAATGAAGGGAAATCAAGACATTCTCAAGTCAAGGCAAACTAACAGAATTTGTTACCAGCAGACTTACCCTATGAGAATAGTTAAAGAATTTCTTAAAACTGAAAGCACTTGTGTATGACACGAAAAGGAATCTGGGCACGTGCAGGATTTCAAAGGACAACAGACAGAGTAAAAATATGGGTGAACGCGATATAGATTTTCTTTATGTTACTGGGTTTTTAACTTATGTTTGACAGTTGAAACAAAAACCGTAATACTCACTGTGAGATGTGGTTCTCAATAATAGGTGGGGAATGTTTAAGACATTTATAAAGGGAGATAAGAGTTCTTCCATGTTTCACTCACACTGGTTAGAGACATTTTGGGAAATGAACGGCGGTTTCTTAAAACACTAAAGACGCAGAGAGCTTATTGAGCAAGAATCACACTCCTGAGCATTGGTCCCAGAGAAGTGAAAATTTATGTCCACACAGAAACCTCTACACAAATGTTACAGCAGCTTTGCCTGTCAGCGTCAGAAAGAGAATCGTCAGAAACATCCCCTGAGAGGTGCACAACTGCACGCAGGGCAGCACCTGTGCCCCCCCCCCCCCCCAGGTGCTCTGAACAGAGAGACCTGTCCCTGTCTACAGCTTCAGTGACAGCCAGGGGTCCGGTCGCAACCGTCTCCAAACACTTTTCACTCTGTGTCAGTTTTTCCACAGCTGTCCTGTCAGTCAAGATAAATGGGATTAATTTTAAATTTGGGCGATAAGATGCTGTCTCCAGAAAAATCGCTTTGGAATCCTCTTTGCTCCTAAAAATCGAAGGTAATTTGAAGGTAATTGGAGGTAATTTGACTAATCTGAAATATTACGTGTAAGAAAAGAAAATCTCGAAAATATATCTTACTTGAATGGCTACCGATCTTTCCACATGGAGAAGAGTTAGCTGAGTTCTAAAAGCAGTTATGGCCCCAAAGGAAAAACGCAGAAGAATGGCAAATGGAATGACATCCTAATAAAAACAGAGGGGACAGATTGGCGCACGACACCTCACGGAAATATATCTGGTAATTGACACTATTAAAATGGATATACCTCTGTCATAAAAAGAGGGGTGAATTAAACACAGGGAAATTATCTACACAATGTGTTTAAAATGGTACTTTATAGAAAACACACCGATTCTTCCTATTATAAATGAATACATAAATAAATAAATGGGCAAGAATCTAAAGAGCATGACATTAAAGATAAGTTTAACACAGTCGGCTATGTTCAGGGCAAAAAATGGGAGATATGAAGATGAGTAGGAATCTGTTTCTATGTTCTGATTAATGAAGAGAATATATACAGATAATTAAAGAACCGATATAATTTCCCTGACCTTTATACCACCCATACCCACCAAATTAGGTTTTCTCTTAGGCATTGAATTATGTGACCAAATCCCCAATTCATTTCTCTTTCATGGGTCTCGTACATAAGTGTTAAAAAATTATTTGTCATATGGAAAAATGTTAAGGTTCAACAATATATCTAGAAAGGATTCTACTTTGGTTGTACATGCTAGATCCAAGTTGCCATTTCTAAAGGAGTGTCTAACCTGGGGCTTTTCTGGTTCAAGATGTCCATGTGTCCACGGGCCTTTGCGAGGACCCTGGAGATGCCCACAGTCACACGCCTGCGCCGCACCCTCGCTGGGAGCAGAGGAGAACAGAGGGGCGGTGGCGGGGCTCACTGACGCAGGAGTGAGGGGTGGGGGTGGCGGCGCAGGGACCAGAGAGAAGCAGATCCGAGTCCAGAGGAGATGCTTTGAGCCAACGCCGGCAGTCCAACCCCTCCCACATCACTGTGCTCATCTGGACACTCCCAAGCCCTGAGGTCCATGCAGGGGCTGTCCATCGCAGAGGGAGGGGAGGACAGCTGACAGACCCCTGCAGCTCTAGCCCAGGGCCCCTCTGAAGCCCAGGGTGGCACAGAATTGAGCCCAAACTTCCCGGCTTTGGATCCCACGCTCTGCTCGTCAGCCCCCAGCAGGCTGTTCAAAGACGCTGCAAACACTCGTCATCCTTCCTGCAAACGTCACACATCCACCAAAAGAGAAACTGAAGGACGCACTAACATACCCGTGACTTTCCACACATGCTGACTATCTCGATAATATAGTTAAACTATGACTCAGTGGCGTTACAGTTATGCCTGTAGCCCATCAGGGTGTTTCAACTGCATGCAAGGCAGAGTCTTAAAGAAATCCATTTGCGTTTCAGTTTCTTTCTTAAAAAAAAACATTTTTCTTTTTTTAATTTACTTTTTTAAAGATTTTATTTATTTATTTCTAGATAGGGAAGGGAGGGAGAAAGAGAGAGAGAGAGAAACATCAATGTGCAGTTGCTGGGGGTCATGACCTGCAACCCAGGCATGTGCCCTGACTGGGAATCGAACCCGCGACACTTTGGTTCACAGCCCGCGCTCAATCCACTGATCTATGCCAGCCAGGGTGCATTTCAGTTTCTCAACCCCTTTCAAAATATTTCTGTGTTGAACTCAGTACCACTGGCTCTCTGACCAGCTCCATCGCACCGCCTCCGGCCACACTGCCCCTGCCTGCCCCCGCCCACCAGCTGCTTCTCCAACAGGCCAGGCATGGCCACAACTGCACGGGTGTCCAACCTGTGGCCCGCGGGCTGCGTGCAGCCCAGGACAGCTGTGAATGCGGCCTAACACAAAACCATGACTTTACTTACAATGTTATGATTGTTTTGTGATTACATGTCCCAGTGTATTTCATGTGTGGCCTAAGACAATTCTTCTTCTTCTTCTTCTAGTGTGGCCCAGACACGCCAAAACATTGAACACCCCTGTGTGTGCTCTGTCTGGGCTTGGGACACTCCTCCCCGTGAAGTTCCTTCAAGTGTGTGTTCAAATGCCGCACACTTAGCAAAGTTCATCTCCCAGGTTAAAAGTACAACTATCCTGCCCTACAACAACACCACATGCTCCACTCTCTCTTACCCTGCTCTATTTTTATCCTTTTCCCATTTCACTTATCATTTACTTAAATACTTTATAAGTACTAATTCATTTGGTCTGTTTTTAATCTTCTTCATCTGTTTTTGGTCTCCCTGCCCCGCCCTCTGGCTAAGGGTAACCTCCATGTGGAAGGGGTCTTTATTTCTTATTCGCTAATGCATCTCAGTTTTCCAGAAATTTATGGTAGGGAGTAGGCACTCGTGGCCAATAAATATCCGGTGAATCAATGAATAGTGAATGAACGTGTGAATCTCTCATCCTGCATCTCACTGGCTGTAAATATTGGTAAGTGGTGAGAAGGGGAATGACTCTCAATGGGAAACAAATCCTTTGAAAGTCAAGTTGTTCCAATTCATTAGTTTCTATAAAGCCAAAGGATATTTTAAAACATCCTTGAGAAGACAACCTAAAGAAGGCCTGAGAGTACAGACATCTACCAAAGTCATTTAGGTTGCATGTGAGCCAAAATATTTAAGTCCGCCAGCAAAGGCATGAACCCGGCAGGATGCTGTGGAAGATTCTAGTACTCTGTTCATTCACCAAATTCGTTTCCTCTGGTTTTCTGAGGGCGAAGCATGTTACCGACATCATTGTACTGACGCCATGGCGCTGAGGCCCAGCCAGTAGAAAGCAGGAGAAACTGAAGTGCATTGCTTCAGACACAGTCCTTCCAAGCCGCCTCCCTCTTGTTTTTTCTTGCCCGTTCCCCCACAGTGGCTTGATGCAGATAAACTCGGTATCCCCAGAGCCAGCTGCTGAACGCTGTGGGACTACAGGAAGGAGGGAGCCCGGGTGCGACAGCCACTGCTGGGAGAGAGCCACCTTTCACCCTGAATAGCCACGTGGACTTTCCATCAACATGAAGTATATACTTTTCTTGTTTTAAATTACTAAGGATTTGCAGTTCAAGTATCATGTTAGCTACCCTTACCTTTAAACATATAAGAATGTTCCCACCATATTAAATAAAAATAATTTTCTTCCAGAGACTAGAAATCTAGCATAATTACACGTGCGGAATCCAGATGGAAATCTGAGAACCAGAAGATATAAGAGACAGTTTTTTTTGCAGTGCAAGCTCACATATGGTGAAGGCATCCACAAACGTTCCCCAAGGGCCTCTTCTCGCCTTCAGAGCTCAGCCAGCCTGTCCGTGATAGCAGGGAGAAGGCCTCAACCGTTTGAAAAGCTTGTCTCACAAAGGAATGAGGCAGGAAGTCTGTGGATGAATTGTGAAGTTCTTCACAATACCATCACGAGACTAGTTCTTAAGGCTCTATGTTGTTTGGGAAAATTCTTTCCTGGATAATGTTTGTTTTTTCATTAGACAGTTGCTACTTGAGCTTAACCTCTAGAATTTAAGATGCTAACCATTCTATAAATCAGCTCCATAAAGAAGCCCTTGATAATGATTTTTTCAGATAGAACAGGGTTTAGCAAGACAAATGACTAACAACTCTTCGATGTACTAAGAGGAGATTTTGGAAATAGTTGATTCCAAAAATAAAACATTTGTAAATCTGGCTCATCCGGAGCTTCGGAAGAACTCGAAGCATATGAATCCTTTCCTAAAAAGTCATAAATTCACATATCCTAGAAGAAAAACATCTGCGAAGCACAATCATTTAATTCACGTTTGCTGGTGGATCACCAAACTACGGTCAAGCGACTTAGATTATCAGCTGCTTGTGAGCACATCCAAGTGATATTCTTAACTCACATGCCCATCAAGGGACAGTGTCTATTTTTGTCAAAAAAAAAAATAACCACAGCCTCTTCAGAAAACTGAGGATGGGTATTTTAAAGAGTGGCTCACCAGGCTGTGACACTTATCTTTCATTTCTCATGTTATATATGCTCATAGTCGTTTATTTTTTATAGCATGGGAAAGAACAATTGGTTCCGTAAAGAAGGGATGATTTGTATCGGCAGAAGCAGCAAGAAAAGACAATGGCTCCGAGTCTGCAGAAACAGATGCTCTTTCTGCCCAGGATGGTCCTCTCCCCTTCCGTCTACTCTCAGAGCTCAAACACCACTTTGGCGGTCCCCCACTTTCCCCTCTCTACCCATAACCATTTATTTCCTGCTCCCTGAGCAGTTCATTTGCATACCGCTTTTTGCATTCACGTCACTGAATTATAATTACTTGCCTTTCTGACTTGTCTAACCAATGATAAATTCACATTTTCTTCTTCCTTATGTCTCCATGGTTTACATGCTGGTATATAGAAGACTCTCAATGGATATTTGTTAAGAGCATGGATTTTTTCTCAGTGAAACAATGTTATGCCATTGAACAAACTGAAGCATAAATGTATTCTCCCATATAATTAAAGGCGTTTCTAAAAATAAGTATTTATTCATGAAAACGTGGTTGTATAAAATCCACCAGCAAACAACTGGGGTTTAATAGCTGCAGAGTACAAGCAGGTTGGAGAGCAGCACTGAATGCCCCCAGGAATGTGCCTGAGGGTGGGACAGGGGGCAACCCAAGGACCCACAGAGCGTATGCCATAAGAAGGTGCCTTGAGGTTGCAGAATCAATAGCAAAAGCCGTGAAATCCATAGGCCAAGAAACTAAGCAGAAACAATGCAATAGGGAGGACAAAGGAGTGTGGCAGCAGCAAGAGCCATGAGAACAAAGGGAGAGAAGGGCTGAGCCGCCTCGCAGGGGAGCAACGTTAGATCAAAGAGCGCACGCCTGCCGTTGAGAAGATGGAAGATGGGCTGCCAACGGGGCACTAAATACAGAAGAACATTCCGGTTCCCGTTCTTCTAAATTCCCCGCACAGCCCTAGAGTAAATGCCTGTCATCTCAGCTGACCTTCAGCTTGAAGGACACACGGAGGCTCCAAGTACAGGGATGAAAATAAAAATGTACTTCATTGACACAGAAACCACAAGAGAGCAGGGGGAGCTATACTTGTATCAGGCAATGAGATCTTAAGGCAAAATAATAACAGGAGACAAAGAAGGCCAGTGTATAATGACACAGGGGTCGATTCATCAGGAAGATGTAACATTCATAAATATGTGTGGCTTCAATATCATAGAGCCTAAGGATCTGAATGGAGAAATGACAATAATACAGCAACAGCAGGGGATTTGCTTCAATACCCCAATGTCAGCAATGGCTGTATCACATTAAAAGGATCAAATGAGATTTATCCTGGGAATGCAAGGATGGCTCAACACACACAAATCAATACATGGGGTACGCCAGAATAGTAAATGGAGGCTAATCATATGAATCCCTCAACAGATGCAGAAGAATCATTTGACAAAAACATAACAACCTTTAGCAAGATTACAGCCCTCAACAAAGTGGGTATGGAAAGAATATACTTCAACATAACAAAGGCCATAGATGAAGACACCTAAGGTAACATCATACTCAAAGGTGAAGAGTTGAAAGTTTTTTCTCCAACATCAGGGACAAGATAAGGGTGCCCCCTCTCTTACCACTCCTACTCAGCCTAGTTCTGCAAGCCCTGCCTAGAAAAATCAGGCAAGAAAAAAAAATAAAAGGTATTTAAATAATAAAGGAAGGAGTAAAACTGTCTCTATTTGAGCCTGATACAGCCTTCTATGTAGAAAATCCTAAAGACTTCACACACATGAAAAAAATTGTATCTAAGCAACCAATTCAGAAAAGTTGCAGGATAGAAAATCAATCTAGAGAAATCAGGTGCATTTCTATATGCCAACAGTGAAATGCCTGAAAAGAAATAAAGGAAGCCATCTCATTCCCAGTAGCATCAAGGTCAACAACATACTCAGGAATAACCAAGGAGGTGAAATACCTGTGCACTGAAAATTGTAAGACTTTGAAATGAAACTGAAAAACACACCAACAAATGGAAATATATCCCGTATTCATAAACTGGAAGAATGAATATTGTTAAAAAGGCCATACTACCCAAAGCCATTTACAGATTCAATGCAATCCCTGTCAAAATTGCAGTCATTTTTCCTAGAACTAGAAAAAATAATCCTACTATTTGTATGAAACAAAGTCCCTGAATAACCAAAGCCCTTCTGAGAAAGAAGAACAAAGCTGAAATAATGTTCAGTTTGCTAAATGGTAAGTATGAGAATAATAAGATATCAAAATCCAGGAGAAGCACAATGTCTTAAAGTAAAATATAACTTTCCTTGTGCTTAGGTTGGAAGAACAGAGAGAAATAATATCTTATTGTATCTTAATAAGAAGGTATATTTTAAGTGTAGTCAAAGTTTGAAAATTAACATATGAAAATATTATGTTATACTTTCTCCTATTTTTCTATTGAAGCTTGTGGCTGACATATAATTACCATCTTCCAAATAAACATAGAGTAACAAAGTCAATGATGTATTTTTCTCTATGCCATTGACTGAAGAAAAGTATACTTAATACAACACAGAGTATATGAAATCTAAAGTCTGAGAATGCTAATAATCTCCAAATATTTTGACTGTTTGGGTACATGAAACATTTTTGCTAGAGGGAATTCCTTCTCAGTTTAACTTGGTTTAGTTCTTAGCAAATAATTTATTTTAATTTTACTACCCTGTGCTGATATATTGTGCAGAAAAAAGACACTCTAATATACTTCTAACTGGAACGTATATTAGTTTTTAAAATTCTAGAAGAAAATCATCATATTTAAAGTAATTCTGAAAATAAAGGAATCACTTTGTCTTAAGCATGTAATTTTTAACAGTTATTAGCTAATATTTAAGCACATAATATTATATATCCTAGGCACCCTGGCAAATACATAAAATTCATTATCCTTATGAATGATTTCAATAAATGTATAAAGTAGGCAATATTTTTGTTATATAAATTTTATCTATGAGAAAATTAAGCTTTGAGAGTGTTGTCCAAAGTCCTACAACAAGTAGAAACACAACTAAATGTATATAAAGTACCTAGCGCTGTACCTTTCTAATAGTAAACACGTAATTAATGGGGACTTTTAAAAATAATTTTAAATGACTACTTTTATAGTTGCTTTCTAAAAAAATTACCATTAAAATCTTATTTGCTTGAATAAAATTTGGAAAATGGTTTGCAGGTTCCTTGACGGCATTACTTGCGAGATCAAATGCAATTACAGTATCACATCAAACAGCAAGTGTTTTCCAGTGAATCTGCTGGCTCACCTCAGGGGGTCTATGCGGAAGGCGGAGGCACTCCCAGGCCGAGGAGGAGGAGGAGGAGAAGGACCGGGCCTTGCCTGGAAGGGAGAGAATGAACTACCTGGGCCCTGGCAAGAACGGGGACTGGCGAGTGTTACCTCACTGGTGACAAAATCAATAGGTCCTCTGCTATAGGGGAAATAAATTACATATTTTCTTTTCTGCATGCTTTCTTCTATCTTTCTACTCATTTTTCTGCCTGAACTAAAAAGTACCGATGGAAACATATGTTTGCTGGCAAATTGTTCGTTACTTTTAACATCTATACTGACTTCTTTTCCAAGTTCCCAATGTACACGTCATTCCAATCCCTACATTTGTACCTCCCTATACTGGGAGACGGGGAACACATTCTGAATCCTCTTCAGAATACCTTTTTTCAGTGCACACAGCCCACTCTCCACTCCCACTGCTACGGACCAGTCTAGTGGCAGAGGAGCGGGCTGGCTGGCATCCGATCACAGCGGCAGGGACAGGAACGTCGGGGTCACCCCAGCGTGTCTGCACTGTGGCTCGCCAGGTGCCTTCTGTGACCTCTTGTCCACAGACGGTGGGCCGCTGATTTGTAACAGCTGCCATTAGTTTCAGAGACGGCAGCTTTGTTTCTGCGTCTCCTCTAGAATGAACGTCCTGGTGTGAACTGCCTTACTTTGTAGGCAGTAGGCTAATTTCCCTTTCCGTCCAAAGTACGGCACAAGGAAAGTTGCATTTTAATGAAATAGTTTATCTTCGGCAGAAATTATGAGCATGAACCATGAAATATTCCTGAAACCTATTTTATTATCCTGGTTAGTCTGCCATTAATTATGTTTGTAGAAGATACCAACAAAATATGAACACCCCCTTTTATAATGCATGTGTCATATTAAAATGATTTCAGTGACTCCCTTCTGTATTATTCTCTTCTATTTCTATGCCAAGTAGGAAATGACATTCAGTAGCCACCCCCCTTCAATACACGGGGGACACATTCCGAGACCCCCAGCACATGCCTGAAACCATGGGTGATGCCAAACCCTCTAAATACCATGTGTTTTTCCATGCATCCATACCAATGATAAAGTTTAACTTACATGGTAGGCACAGAAAAAATAACAGCAATAACTCACAATATAATAGAACAGTTATGACACTACACTCTAATAAAAGTTATGTGAATATGGCATTGTTAAGTAGAGTAAGGGTCACTGGAGCAAAAACACCTGGATACTGTGACAGTCGACCACTGAGGTGGCTACTTTGGGACCAAGGAGCAGAATACACCAGACAAAGGAAGACGTGTGTCCCGGACGGGACAGAGCCGAGCAGCAGCGTGAGATTTCACCACGCTCCTCAGAATGGTACCCAACTTAAAACTTAGGAACTCTTTATTTCTGGAATTCCCCAACTACTATTTTTCAATGGCAGTTGACTGCTGGTCATTGGAACTGTGGAAAGCAAACACACAGGTAGGAAGGGACTCCTGTCCTCACCCGAAGCTTGAAGACCTCTCAGGTATGAGCGTCTGAGGGGCCTTCTTCAGCGGTTCCAGTCCTCGCTCCCTGCAACTCAGGCCCCTCGGGAAAGGAAACCCTGTTCTCTATCTGGGAACACTGTGTGGGCAGAAGCTCCTGGTGCAACACCAACCCACTTGTCGTTATCTATATCATCCAGAGCCCTAGAAAGACTTTATTGTTTTAAAATCACATTGGCACTTGCTTTTGAGGCAGCCAGGCCACTTACTTAACTCCAGAAAACAAAAGGGGGGCAGTGGGCAGGGGAGCGGGAGGGAGAGCGCTGACCACAGATCCTTAGGAAGAGACGGGAGCCACGCCGGGCAGGGCAGGGCAGCCGGAGGGCTGAGCTTAACGGAAGCAGAACTCTGTAGACTTCATTTCCTGTGTATTCCCTAGTCCCCCAGGGACAAAAACATCCCTCCTCGGCACCACTGAGTGGGAGCCCGGGGAAGATTTACTGGAAACTGTCCACAGAAACCATTCTTTCTCTTCATGTCTAAGAAAAGAATTTCGGCAAGAAATGGCTAGTGAGCAACTGGAAGAGCAATCGACACGATCTGTCTCTGCTGAAGACCTCACCTAACTAAATCACTCCCAGGTGAATGGCTAATGAATCACAAGAACGGTTTTCAAAGGGCATGACGCCAAGCTGTTTCAGATCAAGGGGAGAGAAGAACCGAGTTTCAAAAACAGTGTGAAATGAATTCATGGGATGGTGGGGGTATTTTTTAATGGACGTAGGAATAAAGATAAAGCCAAACAATTAATGGGTTTTCTTAAGACCACAGAATAGATGTGAGCACCAGAGTAGCAATGGCCTCCAAATGGCCCTTTCAAAATACTCCATATGGAACTTCTGGTCATCCCGGCTCATCCCTTCGGCTGAGAACAAGCAAAAGAAGGCAAACTGCAAAGCACAGCCACCGGAGCACTCTGAGGCCTAAACAGGACAACTGCAGCGTGGAGGGGGCTCAAAGCTTGGAGAAGCAGGTGCATGCGGTGGGTTTCCCACTTCCCGTTGCTTTCGACATTGTTCCTACTTTTCTGGCAGCAGGAAAGGGAGCACACGCAGGCAGCGGGAAGGGTGAGGGCCCTCCAGCAGACAGAGGGAGAGAGCCAGATTCCGGAATTCTGAGTGCGCACCGCCCAAGTCTCAGGCTCACAACTTCTGCAAGTCAGGCATTGGCAATAAAAATGCAAATGAGCACAGTGTAGGCTTTGAGAACGGAACTGATTCTTCAACAACCGTGCACAAAGGGCGAGATAGAATTTGCATTTGGCAGCCTGCCCAAAAGTGAGCTGATTGCTTGCACAAAATAATAAGTTAAAACCCAAAAACCTATCAACATCCTCCAAATAGTGTAACAGCGGTGTCCACTGAACACAGCGCTAAAAATGTCCAGGATTCCATCTAAGATTATTTCATACACACAAAAGCCAGGAAAATGTGACCACTACTCAAGGGGAAGACGGTGAACCGAAGTTTAACTCAAGGTGACGCAGAAACTGGAATTCCCTGACAAATACCACAAAGCAAACGTTATAACTGCGCTCCAGCTGGACACGAAAGATGCTCAATTCGAAGTGATTGCAAGACAGACACTCTTGGACATAGACAGTATGATAAGGAAAGTCTATTGAATTGTGTTTAAAATTTAGAACTAAAAACACCATCAAGGGATAAAGGAATACACATGTTTTATGCATGTACATAATACACATCTATTTATATGTATTATATACATGTATGTGCACATCTAGGATGTGTAACACATGTCTACAAAGACAGTCCATTAGACACATGGACAAAAGATAGGACCAACAGGCCCTTCAAAAAGAACACGCTGAAATGGCCAAATTCATTAACCATGAAGGAAATGCAAGGGAAACCCAAAATAGTACCACTACGTGCTCCTGAGAACACTGCTACGAAACCCACGCGTGTGCCAGGAACCAGTGTCGGCGAGTACTCGGAGCAACTGAAAACACCGTGCGTGGCGACTGGGGATGTGGACTGGTAAAATCCCTCGGGAAACTGATTTTAATTATCCACTAGCTCTAAACTCTGTTGCAGCAATTTTGCTCTCAGAAATACGCCCAAAAGACGAGTATGTACACTCACAGCAGCTTTCTTCATGATAACCATCTAAATGAATGGCGCACCTAGAAACCCCCCCCCCCCCAGGGTGATGGAAAGCAGACAGGCATTACTTAGGGAGGAAGCCGACGACGGGGACTCGCACAACGGGGGTGTCTGCAGGGCTGAAAACCGTCTCTGCATCACACCGAGTGGTGGCCGTGCCACGGCATTTACTCAGCGATTCCGTTTAGAGCTATGCTTTCTGCAATTGCACCTGCGTAATAGAAGCACGCTCAAAAACAAGAGAGACAACTTTAAACTGTCCCTCAGGAATTACATTTTGACTTATCAATATTTAATTTGGAATACCACCTGTTCTGGACTCCAAACCCACAGGGCAAGACAGAGAAGACAGCTCATGTGCAAATCATTAATGAACTAATTAGTGAATTACATAAATTCCAATGAATGTTTTCAAAAGGAGTTTAGGTGTACGCTGCACGCATTGACAGGTTCGATCTAGTGTTTTCATGGCTAACTTTTATTAAGTAATGCTTGCCTCTCGTGTTCATCCTGTGGACATATCTGTGTGTGCAGATTCCCTTCATACATATTTATATGCAGTTAACACCTGATAAAATCCAGAGGAGCCAGCCATCAAAAAAAGATTAGAATAGTGAGAATAGATAATTGAAAAATTTCCACTTTCCTCACTGCCTAGCTGCTGCCCTGGGCACATCCTTCACCTGGCTTGGTCACAGAGAAGGCCGTGGTGAGAGCTGCGGCCAGAAGAACCCTCTTTGCCAGGTAGGCGAGCCGACAGGAATCAACAGGCCACCTTGGACGGTCACCGGGGTTGGTCTTCAATCTGACGCACTGCGATTCCAATGTAATAGCATTCTCGGGAGAAAGCATCTCGGCCAGTCCTTTCATTCCCACTTGATAAAGGGAAGCCTCGTTTCCTCCATAATTTGCTTGAATGATCAAATTATCAATTAATTGAAAGCACGACCATTTCTGGCATGCCCAGCACCAAACACACGGACTGTCCTTTGGTTGTTTTCCTTGGTGCTCTCCAAACCACAATTAATAATACACCATGGCTTAAATTCCCCCAGACTTATTAATTAGCTGGCAGGCATTTGCTGCTGCCCAAAGAGATACCATCTTATAAAGAATAGGAGTTAGTTTAGCCTAACAGTCTAACCTCCTAGATTTACGAGAAAGTATGGATTCGATGCCATAATCCTGCATGATTTGTGCTTGAACCATGCATGATCTAAGGAACTTTGAAAATCTTCCTTTAAAAAGACAATTAATACATTTTATAGTTAAACAACTTTAATTATAGTTTTCAGGGCTTCTTTAAAATTATTTTCACATTACAGTCTGACACATATCAACGAAACCAGTCAACATCCAGTGCACGTGAGTGGAAGCCAAGGGAAAATGTCACTTGGTAAGGAAGGGGACAGGTGCTGCCTAAGCCATTCAAACAACAGGCAGAAAGCAGCAGCGACTGCTGAAGGGCAGGTCATATGTCACCAGAACAGACGAAGCGAGGCATACGACGATGGGAGGTAGCGCTGGAAAGACAGAGTTTGATCAGATCACGAGGAGACTCTGATGACACAGGACAGCCATTTTACCTTCCGGGCCAGGGGCGTCCCCGGAGAGCCGGACAGGAGCCACAGATCGAAGCAGGGCTTGGGGGACATTAATCGGGTAGAATACGTGCACTGGGGCGTATCTGCAGGGGAAGCACTTCCGGAACTCCCCACAGTGTTAATGGCCACTGCACGTGCTCTGAGCATTCCCACACACATGTGGCTAACCGTTTAATTCTCCCCAAAGGCAATAAAAAATAAAAGTGCGAATGATTGCTTATCTCATGGGTCTCTCTCAAGTTCAGCATCTACCAAACTCACCTTTTACACTGAAGCGCTCCCCCTGACAACATTTCCTAATCGTGTCAATAACACTGCCACGGGCACTGCCACGTATGACCAGTCTGCAGTGCCAAGTCCGGCTTTGCCGCGCATCGCCCTGAGTGCAGGCCCCACCCTTACTGCGACCCTGGTCTTCTGGCCGGTGCTGACTCCCACACCGTCTGCCTCCGATCCGCACTACACTCTGCCACCGCCCCAGAGCACAAAAATACAAAATAAGGAAACAACCAAAAACTAATATACAAACGAGAGTTGGAGGTGGCCGGTTTGTTCATGGCATCATTCAAGTCCTTTGAGTGCCTCAAATCTGAAAGGCGAAGTTCGTGCACTTGAACCTACCACACAAGCAAGGTAATGCTCAAAGTATCTATGGACTGGTACAAGGTGGCCACAGAGCCTTCGGCAGGTACCGAGTGGACTCGGAACAGATGCTGCCCTGAGCCGCCAGTGTGGCAGGGAGAACTGAACCTGACTCTCCCATTTAACAGCGCCTCTTCCCCTCCCTCCCACGCCGACTGGCCTCCTGGCCCTCCCACACTCCCCCTATCACTTCGCAACACATTCCGTGACATGTTTATGGGGCTTGCTGTCATCTGCCTCTCGAGGTACAAATGAAGTTCCATGAGGAAAAGGACCTCTGCCTGTCCTGTGGACAGGTGTGGACAGCGGAACAGGTGTCCACAATGCCTGGCATACAGTAGGAGCCCAACAGCTATCTATTACATAGCGATGATACAAGTACCTTGCAAGTCACCTGAAGTGTCCTGTTTGTGAGCAAAGAGGGAAACTTCTGTGTAATTAAAATAACTCCATACCGTGCATGAGGCCACCCCCACCTCAGCTTATAGAGCCTTCACCCCTCCAAGTCCTCTCCCCGGCGCGTGGCCACGAACACGCTGCACACAGCAGGCCCCTCCAGGCACCGCTCGGCTGCCACCTCTATTCCCGGCTTTGCCGGCTTCCAGAAAGAGGAAATCCCTTCCTTCTCCAATAACACTGTGAGCTGTGCACACTTTAACACCGCCCTTAATGCGTTTTATTTTCATGTTCTGTTCACACGCCTGTCTCTGCGCTATTTCCATGGAGACGGGCATCTTCTGACCGAGGTTCCTAGAGGCCAAGTCCGTGTCCTGCTCATCTTTGAAAGGCCAGACCTTTCAAACCAGTAGAGGCATCACCTAAACATTTAACACACTAAAAAAAATGACTGAGGAGGAGAAGACAAGGAGGAGTCCATTTATAACTCGGTACTCTGCAAGGCTGCCCTGCCCCCTCCTAAACAGAAGCCCGTGTCTCTGGATGTCACGCCCAGCACATCGAGGACTGGGCCCATGACAATATAACTGCACCCAGGCAGCTCCTGCAGCTGCGCAGGGCTGCCCAGTCCCCACTTGTGGGCAGCTTCCACTATCCTAGGTCTGGGAACTGTGAGGAGTGCCTATCTCTGGGCTATAAGAATGCCCGCCCTGGGCCATGTATTAAAAATTCCCGGGACACTGAAGATGGTCCCAGGGTTTAAGAGATGCCTGTAGCTATGCAAATATGGCTTGATCAATACCTCGCTATTCTTCATGACCAAAATGAACTGCTTTAGGACAGGTGCTGGAGCGATGTTGGTGAGTTGGTTAACATGCATTAAATGCAGGCTGATTGTTTTGATGGCCACTTTTTTAAAAATATATATATTTTATTTATTTATTTGTTTGTTTGTTTATAGAGGGAAGGGAGGGAGAAAGAGAGAGAGAGAGAGAAACATCAATGTGCGGTTGCTGGGGGCTGTGGCCTGCAACCCAGGCACGTGCCCTGACTGGGAGTCGAACCTGCAATGCTTTGGTTCGCAGCCCATGCTCAGTCCACTGAGCTAAGCCAGCCAGGGCTAATGATGGCCACTTTTTAATGCAGATTTTGGTTCTCCTTTGGTTGTCGCTTGGGGACGGGCATGCATCCCAGGACCATGGCAGAGTTTCATAAACCGGCCCGTCTGCCCTGAGCGAAGCCTGCACGGAGGCCAGGAATGCGCGATGTGGGGCATCTGCCCCGGAGACCTTTGCTCAGCCCTGCTGGTAGCGGAATGCTTGCTCCAGATTCCAAGGGTGCAAAATAAACATTTCAAGGAAAACTTGGATACACATACTTTGTTCTCCAAGTGCAACAACAGCATCAGCCGAACAACATCAACTCGACCCATGCTAATTCCCAAAGAAAGGATTTAAAAAAAATATGCGTTGTGCCCCATTCTGATAAGGTCCGTATTCAGTAAATATTACTGGATGTACTTAAACTTCACATCTCTAGCAAACTACAATGCTTGCGTTGCTTTCTAAGAATGTGTTTATTTTCGAGATAAGATCATGCCATTGCATAGAACATGTCTGCCACAAGTACAAGAAATATGTAAAAAATGCATTTTGATGGATTGTAAGGGTTATTTTGTTTTGTTTTTAAAGAATGCTCATGATAATAAATCTTTCCTTCCATAACTTCAATAATAAACAGAAAGTTTGGTTCAAAAATAGAGTGGGTAAACTACATGCCTTGTATATGACAGATATCTCAAAATGTATTGTGTTTTTATAGAATCCTTGACTATGTCCACCAAAAATTAAATAAGTTTGGTTTAAATATACAGTGCGTTTTTAAGTAAAATATTAGCTTTTAAAACACCAATCATCAGTCTGTTCAATTCCAGAAGGATAACCTCCATGAGATGTGCAATAGGATTAGTTATAATAAGCAGACCTGACCCAACCGTGGGGGGACCTGGGGATGAGGGGACCAGGAGGAAAGGTGAAGGGTCAGAAATGCAGTCACCAACTGGCCATCAGAAAGGTCACAGCACACACCCATCAAACAGAAAGGAGTAGGAAGGCGCTAGGGAGGGAAACTTTGGGGAGCTGGGGAGCTCTATTTTACTACACTCTTCATTACATTTCTTAAGGAACAAGACTAGGATCGTCGAGAAAAAAAAATCTTAGAAGGATCTTACATTTAGAAATAACAGTGTGCGATTGAGAAACTAAGATTACATTCCACATACTTTGAGTATTGCTTAAGGATTGCTAAGAGTTTGGAATCCTCTGCTACACATTTGCTCTGTGTCTCAACTGACACAAACAGACGAAAAGTACACAATACGAAGAAGTGTTGCAGTACAAACTCCAGACCTCAGAGCTCCAAAGGAAAGTGATTCACCAAATGGCCCATTAAAGTCGCCTGCAGTCGCACCGAATGCGTGGGGTTGAAAGGTTTCCATGCCACAGATGCTCGTGTGGTTTCAGGGCATCGGTCTGAACCACCGTGAACTTGAACTTGGAGCTGGATGGCTTCAGCAGCTCGGGGCCAGTTGGTTCAGAGTCATTCAGTGGTGGGTCTAGGGGGGTCATGAACTCTACCAGACCCAAAGGCCTGAATTCTTTCATTAACCCTGAAACCACACCAACTTCCTTAAATTCCTTTAGATCAGAGAGTAATCCACAATGAAGTTTGACCTTCAAAGCTGCTTGGAACAAACCTGAACCTAAAACGAAGCGCAACTTTCTATTTTTTTCCTCTAACTTCTAATAAAATGTGCCTGTACAACATTTTGTTACTATTCAAAAGACTAAAAATGGATGTATAAACTGTTTTCCCAAGTCTACGACCACATTCTAAACACAAAGACTTCATAATTCTAAGATTATCTCACTGAAGAAAATACGTTAGAATCCACTCAAGAATAAAGTCATATTCCGTGAAGAACATACATTATCTGCCATACATGTAAGCATCACGAATTGAATCTTAACAAAAATAATTTAAACTTGTCACTGATCAAATAGTTGTTTATAAACAGTGAAACACAAGGGGGTTACGGATTATTTTATATTCTACAGAGAAAAGTCATTGTCCCTTCGGGAAAAGTCTGGCTTAGATTCAAATGAAAAAGCACCAATTTGAATACAGATTCTTCTCTCAAGTCTTTTCACATCGAAGTGCCCATGGGCTCATCCTGAGTCCTTCCCACCCTCTGCCTGCCTCCCTGCACAGTGACGTTGTCTGCTCCCCCCCCCCCCCCCGCCGCCCCACACTAAGTAGGTTGGCACCCCCACGGTCTCCACTCCCTCCCGTAGCCCTGCTGAACCGCGTATCCATCCGCCGGCTCACCCTCTCCACCAGCACCTCCAAGTAAGCATGACCTCACCAGCTCCACCCGAGCACATTCATCCACTCCCCTCCCTCTCCACTCAACGGCAATGCTATCCTTCCAGCTCATCAGGCCAAAACCTCAGAGCTGTCCTTAACTCCTTACTCCCCCAGACTGCCCTCCGATGCCTCAGCAAAGCCTTCCGGCTCCACCTGCGAAACAGAGCATGGGGCACAAGTGGGTTTATGGTTGTGAGTAGCAACACACAGAGCTTATTCTTGTATTATTATTTATTAATTATTATATTATTTTCCCTACAAACAACTGTAAACCTACTTTTCTCCCACCCTGTTTATCACGATTCCCACTATTTTTCATCACCTCCTCTGTTATATCCTGATTCAAGCAACCATCACCGCTTGCCTGTATCCCTCAGAAGTCTTCTGTGTGGTCCTCCTGCTGTAGCCTGTTCTCCACAGAGTGGCCATCTTGAACCACATAAAACAAAAAGGGGAGCTTGTGTCACTTTTCCGCTGAGACCACTGATGGCTCACCCAGTTCAGTCACTGCACAAGCCAACACCATGGCCGTGGTCAAAACAGCCACCATTTCTTTCTCTAGTCTTTCTATAGATATGCAAATAGCTTAATACCATCACTCGCTCCAAGACTCTCCCCAGTTGTAACCCATTCAGTGGGCCTAAACAGGCCATTTAGTAAAATTGCAAGTCACATTCTCCTGGGGCATGTCGTTTCCAACATCCTGCTCTGTTTTTCCCTTTGCCACACATATCCTTCTAAAACACCGTGTCATTTATTACGTATTTGTCGTTCGTTATTGGCTTCTCCACACTAAAAGGTGAGCTCCACCAGAAGAAGAATTGTTGTTTCTCGCTGTCTCTGCTGTATCCAATGAGCAGAAGATGGTGCTTCACACAAGATACGTGCCTTATTGAATAACTGAGCAAATACACTGTGAGCTACAGAGTTTGCCCTCATTCGTTCAACCAATCTGTCCCATGCCAACTGTGTGCAGGTCCGTGCAGGAGCCACTGGGGTCCAGGAGTAAGCAAGAGACCCACAGTCCCCACCCCCATGCTCACAGCCTAGCAGAAGAGAGTCACTGGAAATATTCACTCAGACGAGTGCCTACAGAAAAACCAAGACAAGTACTGTGAGTCAGAATTACAATGTACCACAGAAGAGCTGGGTAGTGAGAACTACCACAAACTGGAGGTTCAGGGAAGACTTCGTTAAAGAAGTAACAAACCCAATTAACACTGAGCTAAATAGCAATTGAGGTCTTAAAGATAAGAAATACAAGATCTGGCAGGAGTAAGGCCCGCCTGAGTGTGGTTGGTAGGGTAATAATATGAGTGTTATGAGTTATAGGTTTAATTGGAACATTTCACCTAAAATATCCTATGGGTGTGCTTGCGTGTGATATTATGTTACAGAACTACATGAGTAGGACTTTCTAATAAAAGATTTTGTAATAAAAAAGAGGTGTTGTTTGCGCTGGACCCTGCATATGTGCACAACTCCAATGCTGAGAAAGAGGGAGAAATGGCCAGGCCCGAGCGAGCACAGGCGATGGAGAGGGGCCCAGCGCTGGCAGTCAGAAGGAGTCAGCGCACACTCGGTCCTGCCGGGCTTTGCTGACTGCCAGGGGCTTCTAGCTTTATCCTGGTTGCACAGAGAAAACTTCGAAGTGATTTAAGCAGAGCAAGGAGGCAGTGAGATTTGGGGATTCGTGTGCTCATGTTGCTGTTGTGGGTTTCTGTGGGTTTCTGCAGAGAACGGAAGGGAAAGCAGGAGGGGCAGGCGGAATGCAGAGACCAGTGCCCCTGGGAGATGACAGTGTGACCCCCCAAACGTGGTGTGGGTGGGGACTGCTGAGGAGGGAATAATGAGGTGGATGTAAAGTCTGTTTTGAAATCTGGGTGGTTGCAGAATAGACACAGAAACATGTATGACGTCCTGGTTTCCATCGTAAGCAAATGGATGGACACAGGTAGATGCACACGTCAGGATAAGAGATACAGTAACACGTGACTCACTAATGACACCTGCAGGGAGACTGGGATTAGGAAGTAGGTGATAAAAACAATTAGGTCCATTGTTCAAATTTAGTTAGGTTCCCTTTTGTGATCCTCCCATGTTTTATATATTTTGTTCCTCATTGTCCAGAAGGTTCTTCAAGAATGCCTCAGTCCCACGATTTTGCACAGAATCATTAATGTCCTAGATATTTTATGCTCAGAAGACAGATTGGATGGTGTATAATATGCATAGTTCTGAATATCATCTTTTTTTAGCTATAGAGTTGGAGAGTCTCCCTCAGTTCTCATATTCAGAGTCCTGTTTCAGAAAAAGTATCAATTTGTCTCCCCTCCCTCATTTTGGCAGTTCTTGCGCCTGGGCAGTGCAGGGGAGACCTGGGGAGGAGCAGGGATTTGGCCACCGCTGCGCCCGGGCAGCAGCGAGCGTAGATATGGGTCCTAAGAGAGCAAAACCAAGGGCAAAGCGTCAATGCAGAGGAATTATCACCATGGCAAGCCCAGGCATACGGCAAGACTGAGTGTTCCAGAGGTTCAAACTTGGCAGCGGACGCAGGCGCGCAAACAGAAACACCAGCAGGTAGGAAGCCACTGGTAGACAGGATGTTCGGGAGTTCGGATGAAGGTTCCTGGCTCAGAGCTGAAGCCAGTTTTGGACAAACAGATGGAGCAGAGCACACATTCTGGAAAACTAGCATTGCAGTGAGGTCTGTAGATGACACAGAGAGTGACTGCAGGGACGTTCCATCTGATCTAGATGTGAGTGCCCGTCCTGGACCATCGGGCGCGCTCTGACAGATGGGGGCCAGCCGAAGCCACTCTGAGCCGGAGGCAGCGCCATGCACAGACAGCGGGCCACAGCGGAGCACGGCTGCCCGGGTGAGCCTCCGCCGTGTCTCTGCTCCACTGCTAAGCTCGGCAACCCATGGACAGGTTGTCTTACCCCAGCCTGTCAGCGATGCAAGGCCACCGCATGAAGAGAAGGGACATCTCACTTGCTCTTTTTCACCTTTAGTCAAACAAGCTGCCTACAAGAATGAGTAGCACTGTATTCCGGCCTTAAAAGAGTATAAGCAAAAGTTGGTATCAATGTGAAAAATCCTCCTATTGAGAAAAAAACCAACAAAACTGTAGGTTCCGTTTTATATTCTACACATCTAGATCTTCCTGACTTTGCAGGCTGGAGAATCACAGGGTCTGCGATAAGACGGTACCACCGAAGGAACTCTGGTTTCGTAGGAGCTGGGGTGTATTTAACACACTGCATTGTCACCGTGCTAGATGAGAGGAGGGCTTTCTTTCTCGCATATCTCAGGCTAGAAGTGGTCCGACTCTTCACGAATTCCAAAGAGCATTGCGCAACACCAGACACCAAGCTCAGGCCCCACAGCCAAGAGCGACTGCAGTCTGGAATCCAGGGCTCTGCCCGTTCCACACATCTTGAAGCAATATCGTCCACAGCGACCCAGAGATGAGCTGTCACGGCCTGCGGGGGGCAGTGTTCACACGGAGAGAAGACTGTGTTCATGCTGGCCCCACTCTGTCTCCAGTGTTTTCCTCGTGGTTGCTGAGCGTGTCGCCAGCACGTTTTCCTGTGGGTTACAGGTTCCCCGAAGGTAGCGACACATGTATGTTAATACAATGGCGTCCATGGCTTTCCTTAATTATTTGTAGGCTTTTTGTTCCAGGGGTACAGACTAGTGTTCAAATTAAACCAAAGAAGCAAGGCAGAGGAAAGTCAGTTAAAAGGCTAAGTAAGGTAAAGCAAAGAATGGAGGGGGCAAAAACCACCATAGAGTCCGATACCCTCAGAGACACGAGAAGGCCACGGACTTGCCTTTAGCTTCCCCGTCAGCCCATGGGAATGTGAGAGCAAAATCAGTTACACTGTCTCTAAATATTCCCACAGTGATTATAAAGACCTGTGAGATAAACATCTATTGTTTATACTATAAACACAAACAATAAGTCAGGTGAGGCCCAGCTCTTCCCAGAGCTGGGTCAGGAGGGGCCGCTTTCCCCTGGGCCCTTGCAGACTGGGAGCCCCATCATGCAGGGAACAATTTTCTTAGAACAACGTCCCCACAAAGGCCCCATTCACAAGCTGGAGAGCTGGGCTCCCTCCACCAGGGCCAAGTCCAATCTGTTCCCATTCCTCCGGCAACACTGCCTTCCAAAGCTACAACCGGACGGTATTGCCCTGGCGCTCCAGTTCCTTAAGTAGCTTTCCATGGGTGTGGGAATAAAGGTCAACGGCATTAAGGTTCCATTCAAGGTCCTATGTGTTGTGGCCCCACGTGCTCTCTGAACAGCCTCTCAAGTGAGTCCTTCGTTAAAGTCCAGCTCCCTCTTTGTGGGCCCGCAGCGATCCGGGCACCTTTGCCCTGGGACAGTGAGCCCGGCTCCTGATCCACATTTATCCGCGCCATGGCGGGGGGAATGTCAGTCTCTACCCTGCCGGCTCCAGGAGACTGGGCTCCTGGCTTATCTTTTTAAATTATTTTCTGTGCCAATCACATTTCTGGCTCAATAAAAATCGAATGAGTCAATGGATGGATAGATAGATCCAATGACTGACTGACTGAATGAATGAACAAATGCAAGGAATAAGTTTTTTATCCATGAAAGCCAAACAGTAGTATCAAGTTAAAATGGGATTCGGGGAGAGGGGTTGAGTGGAGTGTGAGGCCATTGAAATGCATGACTGTGATGTTTTAACTTTAGGGCAGAGTTTAATACCGATAGGAAAGGATGAAAACATATTCGTCAAGCAAGTCTCTGAAAATATTTTGATCTCAACCAAAATTTTAATAGGTGTTGAGGAACTGTGGATTTGGGATATGATTTCTGACATGTTTTAATTGTATTGACACAAACATTACAATATTTAAAATCTTAAATGTCCACTGTTAGGTCCTGACAATCACCAGTCTGGGTGGTTAGACTGACTCGTTGAGAAGCATTTCTGTGTAAAGTCACTTTGATTTAAACGTTCCATCAGTAATATGGGGGTGACACCAAACTTGCTTTAAAAAGGTTTCTGTGAGATTATGTTTCCAAAATTCAGCTCATTACTTCAGAGGACAATGTGTAAAAGATGATAGGCAGAAATTATATAAACGACAGGAGTCCTCTTCTGGCTATATTGGTGCAACTCCTTTCAGAAGTCGGGTTTTACCCAGTGAGTAATCTCAAGCTGTGTTAACAGAAGTTATATATCATAGGGACCAAAGGGCAAATTTAACGTGAATGCTTGCTCACTAACTGAAAACTACCAAAAAATTTATAGTTCCGTGTTTGGTTTTAACCTCAAAGTGCCTTTTCCTGGGAAGCTTATCAACTCCTCTCAACTGTTTATGAATTATTATTATTGTAAGAAAAAAAATGTTGACATTTGCCAGTCTTGGTGGTTTGAGAAAAGTCCAAAAACAGTTGAGAACATTTCCAGTTAATTTAAAAAGTGAAGGCAGGCTCCAGAAGAAAGAGGAGGAGGAGGAGGAGGAGGAAGGGGAGGAGGAGGAGAAAAGCTTCCCGTGTTGCACAGTAGGGCTCCCGTGAAAGAACGGTGAGTCGCATGGAGCTGCCCTGGGCCATCTGGCTGTATCGTGGAGACATCACTGAATCCTAAGGGGTCAGTGGAATGTTCATACCTCCACTGTCTGCACGGCTTTCGGAGGGGACGTCACACAAAGTGACACTGGAGGGGGAAAGGGGCCTGGGAACCATAGTGTTGTTCTAGGTACAAGATTCCTGCGTGATCATGTGGCGCAAGAGGGAAATAAAACAGTTTGTGTCACTCTAACCTTTCTAGCGAAAGGAGCAGTAGACAGAGGAATACAATGAAAAAGAGAAAGTAGGAAGCGACAGGGGAATGATCAAGGTGAATCTGGTTCTCGGCGGGAGTTGCAAAAGAAGATGCACACGCTGGCCTCCTTTTTACCGTTTTGTTCACAAACGGTTGAGCCGTGTTAGGAAACATTTACCATCTTTGTCTTCCTCCTGCCACTCACTGCACGCTGTGCACTCCGTGGGTCACTGCTCCCGAGCACGGGTGCCCCCTGGACTAAGGGGTGGTGGACTGAAAAGGAGGCATCAGAGACGCCCTCCCTCGGGCCTCCGGCTCTGCCACCCCCCTCCCCCCGGTCAGAAACTGCACAGGGGCCGGGCTTCCTTCCACCGCGGCCTCTCACTGCCTCACAGGGGCTAGCAGAAGGGGGAGACGCCGGGGGCTTCCTGTTGGGGCGTGCTGGTTCTCGCGCTCCCTAGTTCCACGTGGCGGAGGCCAAGGTCAACATGGAGCCCGCGGGCCAGCTGAGCTGCGTGCAAACAAGAGGGGGCCCGAGCTGGGGCACTCACACAGGCTGCGCTGCTGCTGGGGACAGAGACCTGCCCTCTCCCTTACAGTCCTTCCCTGCAAACACAGCCCTGAGGGGCGGGCGGCACAGAGTGGCTGGGACCTTGCACTCGGGGCGCATGCCAGCAGCGCTAGGGCCGAGGGCGGACTGCCGCCGGACGCTGTGGCCGCGACCCAGCGCCGCCACCCACGTGGCTCAGACCCCGTCAGGTCACGCCTTGGGCTCTGAACCCACACTGCCTCGGTGTGAGCTCCAGTTCCGCTGCTTCTTAACTTCAGGCAAGTCACTCACCCCCTTGTGCCTCAGTTTCTGCATCAACAATAAAGCCACTTGATAGGATTCGATGTTAGGCATACGTTGCGTTTGGAACAGTCCCTGACACATAGTAGGTGCTGTGTCTGTTTTAGGTTGCGCTATGTTTCTCACTCTTCGGTTACCTTTTGGGTGATTTCATAGTTTCTTACTCAGATTCCTCAGTCGGGGTCTCATTAGAAAACAGCCCTCCCGCCCCACGACCTCCACCGGAAGCAATGCCTTCACTTCTTTCCTACGCACCTTGGAGGGTTCCCACCATACCCGACCCTTGGGAGCACTGAGAGAAGAGCCAAGAATTACAGTCAGTGTCTTATACTCGGGACTGGGGTCTCAGTTACAGGTGATTCTCTCCGCTCCTCATGGATGGACCTCACTCCAGGCTACTCCCCGCAGCACTGAAGGCGGCCGCCACACCTTCTCCACTCGATGGCTGCCCCGCTCAGGGACCATCCAGGTCTGTGTGCCCCAGTGGTCTGCCCCTTCACCGGCGTGTAGCCGGCGCCTGGCACTAAGTCTGACACCCGTGGGTGCAGCAGAATGGTTAGTTAGTCCATCGAGGAAGGGGGTAGCGAGGACCATCACTGACAGTTGATTCCCCCCTCTCATCCTTCTTCTTGAACTTGACGAATTATAGTATGAATGACTGTAAAGGACAGCTCTTTAATCTCCTTTGCTTGGTTGTATGAAAAGTAAAATAGGAGTGATGTGAAAAAGACAGCCCCTAAGATAAAATTTCTACAACGACCTTTGCTAACTCTTTAACATGGCTGCTTGAAGGTAGTTTGCACGGATCCGTGCAGGTTCGGAAAATGTGTTCCAAGCACTGTGCTTCTGGTGACAGAATTTGTGCATCTGGGAAACTGATAGTTGGCAGATGCCAGATGATTCCCTCCCAATATGATGCACCTCAAACGGACTTTGAGGAGGTCTTGACGCACATTCCATTCAGATTTTGAACGTCGGACATGACACCAATATGCGTTAGGCATCAGCCCGTCAGAAGGGCCCCGAGTGCTCATGAGACCCCAGAATGCTGATTCATAGAAAGGAGAATTCACATCATCTTGAAAAATTTTAGGACATTTTATTCTCGGCCAGCAGCACTTAGTAAGGATAATATATCTAAATTTCCTAGCAAATCAACACAAAGAAATTCTTAGCATTTCTGAGCCCGGTGCTGGGCACCACGTGGGCCCAGAGGAAGCTCAGATGCACGTGACCTGCCTTCTGGGAGCTGACCTTGGAAGTCTCCCCCGGACCCTCCCCCTCTGCCCCTGCGTCCATTCGACTGGAAAGTCTACCCCCTCCAGAAGGAGGCGGGTTTAGACAAGAGCTCTAAAAAGAGGGCAAACTTGGTCAGCAAACTAATTAGATGTTTCAAAATAACTAAAGAAATCACTCCTTTACTTTATTTCAGGATTTTCTTGGATGTCTACCTAATTTAACTGCAAACTCAAACTATGCTGCTTTGTTCCATTTCTCTAAATAGTTACTATAATTCTATGATCTTTCTGTAAGTTAGCTTTAATTCTCCAAGTCCCTGTGAAGGTGAGAACTGTTTTGGTTTTCTTTTCACCTATGACATTTTGCAAACAAAATATATTGCGAGCTAAAACCGAACTGCTACAAAGTGAACTTGACTTTGTCCTATTTGGGAATGCCTCCTGACCAGAAAACGTTGTCTTATAGCTCTATGCGATATATAATTTCTCTAACCATTCAAGCCATTAAATGCAAAGTAATTAGGGTTTTGTTTTTAATTTTCATGAACCCGGATAATGAAATGCGTCTCCCAAAGATCTTGCATTAAAAGAAAAGGCACTGGACTAATTAATTCTCATGGACACTAGGCTTCTTAGAAAGAAACCTGTGAGCTCCTAAGGGCTATGGGTAGGAGCCCCACTAGGGTCCTCCCTGTATGTGGCAAACTGAAACCTTTGTCTGTGGCCCAGCTGCCCTCACTCCCACTGCCACTGCCATGGTCACTGGCTAAATGGTGTGACAGTATCTGTTGCCACAGTGTCCCAGAAGCTGCTACGCATGCACACCTCCGCCAACAGCTACGAAAACTCGGAGAAGACAGTCTCCATGGCATTCCTTTATCCGAGCTTCTTTCCTGCAGCGCAATAAAATTTGGAGCAAGGCTCAGATGTAGAGATTATGTATCCCACCATCACTCACATAAGGGAATTGAAATGAACAAAGGTTGTGACGTGTCCACGATTAAAACTAGAGATGACGTCTCTAGATTAAAGTGCACGTTAAAGCAATAAAAAGGCACGATGTATATTCACCATTTTGTTTTTCCTCGTTATTTATGTACTTGACCTTCAAGCTACATTTCCTCAATGCTTTCCAATATATGTGTAGCGCTTCCTAGAACTCACTGATTGAGTTGGATTGTCTGACACATAAATCCATTCTTCCCTCCCACCTTCCCTCTCTCCCCCTCTCCCTCCCAACTCCTTTCTTCCTCCAACAATGAGCCGTGAAAATATTACAGGCACTGCATTTGTCACTAGAAATTTACCAAAAGATAAAAATGTAATAAGAAATCATTTTTGCCCTCAAAAAAAAAATCAGGCAGATATCCAGAGTGCTAAGGTTTTCTGCCATAAAAGGTAGAGTTGCAATTAATATTCTCTCACGCAGAAATTTTAAAGGTTCTTTGGTTCGAAAGGAAATTACATATCGAGTTAGGTACTTTCCTTTCGCTATACATGGCAGTTAGTTTTTACTGCAAAAAAATTAATGTGGAAGGAGAAAAGTAATGGAAAACACTTTTTATAGCTGATGTTGCAGAGCATTGCAATGCGCTTTGATTAATGCACCTGATTCACATTTCACCGTCGTAAGAGAAATATTTTTCTTGTTTACAGCCCACCTTCCCTCCTTCCCCCCAAGCTTAATTTCATGCAAAAACTCCCATTGATATAATTGTTAATGCTGGAGAATTTTTATTTCTGCTCACAAAGCATGAGACGCATTTTTACATGCTGCATACTATATGTGTTGAAGCAGCGATAACAGTTTTCATAGCTTTGCAAAAAGAAAACTAAACTAGTGTGGTGATTTCAACAGCAAAAATACTGGATTTAATTAATAACAAAGAGCTGAGCTTCCAAAGATTAACTGAAGATCTTTTTAAGTCCAACTCAGCAAAAACAAACAAACAAACAAACAAAAAGAAACCCAAGTTCGTAATTGTTACTTGGTTCTGTGGAGGTAGACTCCTGATGACTTCATTTTATTATCTGGCAGCAAAATTTGCCTGAAAGGAATTTTCTGATGGATTTGCATTCTACGGCGTATGGGTTATTAAAAACTAAACGTCCATTAATTGGACTTTGTTGTGTACACTGCAATCCCCGGCAGCACCACAACGTGAGAAGATGGGTCCTGTTTCAAGTGAGTAACCTGGAAAATAAGAATGCAGCTCAGACCACGCTGCCTCCAGCTTTGGGATATTAGGAAGGCTCTCTCGTGGGGGCCCACTTGACTCACCAGGCCGCCCCTTTGGGTTTTGTACTTGGAGATGGCTTTCGGCCAGTAAACCCAGCTGGCCTCACGCCGCTCTGGGTCTGCCCTGCTCGGTCAGTGCCCTCCCTGCACACCAGCAGGAACCTGAAGAGACCCAGGCCCCCAGCTCACACCCCGCCTTTGTCTTCAGTGGCACGAAGGCAATGTGTGGTTTCGAAGGGGATGCAAAGCATGACTGCCTACCGTACTTAGTTCTGCAAAGACCCAGCCTTTCTGATCTTTCTGTCACAATTTCTGTTTTGGAAAATTGGCAAGGAAAGGAATAAAAACCTCTGAGTGGGGAGCAAGAAATTCTGGCTTTCAATTTTAGTTATATAGCTTTGGGGAAAGTCATTTAACCTTTTCGGCCTCATAATCCTGTTTTTAAAGAATGAGATTTGTCTGGGTCAGTTATTCTTAAATTTTCTGGGTCAGGAACTACTCTGACAATCATTTGAGCCTTTATTAGTGCGTTCTCAGAAAATTACGGACCTCCAGAAGAATTATGCTCAGACATACAAACGGATAAAATTTTATAAATTTGAACAGGTTACTGATTCTTTGAAGCTTTTCCAGTTACCAGCCTTAAAACAACCTATTGGATTTTTGTCATCATCGATTCCTTACAAAATGTATAACTTTCAAATCAATCAGAGGGTTTTCTTGGAGGAAAAACCCCACGTTTTCCATATAACCTAGAAATTGAGCAATACATCATTGGCTAAAAGGGTATGATTAGCCCTAAGCTTGAGTTTTGAGGTTTCCATGGCTTAAGAATTGTTGTGACACAGCCTTTGTTTCCAGTGACCTTGTAGACCAGAGGCAGGTGAACTTTTTTGACAGAAGGGACACAGTTTCGGTTTTCCGGGCCTGACAGTCTTTGCTGCAGCTACTCGGCTTGGCCATTGCGGCAAGAAGGCAGCCACAAGCAACGCACAAACCGCTGACCGTGACTGTGACCCAACAGGACCCTGTTTGCAAGCTCCAGCTGTGGGTGAGGTCTGGCCCATTGACAGCAGGCCTGTTTTCGATGGTCAACGTTAAGTTTAACCTTCTCGGGCAGTTTTAACTAATGTTCTCATGAATATTCCACCCTAAAATGAAGGTTTAACAACATTTATCTTTATCCTAACACAGAGGCATAACAATACCTATAGTCGATATTCACTATTTTCACTGTGCAAGTGTACAGTTGAAGAAAACATGCCAAAAGGAACACCTTTTTATTTAATAACATATTATGCTTTTTAGATATGTTCGATTACAGATTCCAAGAATTTAGGGATTTTAGTTAGTCTAATGTGGCATCCAAATTCCTTCTAGTTTTTGCTTCATGAAAGTATTTTAGAGAGAGTTTTGCTCCCGGCATTGCTAATATAAGGAAAGGTGACACAAGAGTGAACATGCTCCCGTCGATGTGGTTTGTCCAAATTCATCGTTTTTAAAAAGCAATATGCAGTCCTGGCTGGCGTAGCTCAGTGGATTGACCATGGGCTGTGAACCAAAGTGTCGCAGGTTCAATTCCCAGTCAGGGCGCATGCCTGGGTTGCAGGCCACGGCCCCCAGCAACCGCACATTGATGTTTCTCTCTCTCTCTCTTTCTCCCTCCCTTCCCTCTCTAAAAAATAAATAAATACAATCTTTTAAAAAAGTAATAGGCAGTCACTACAAACCTTACAGCGGACATACCATAGCATGGGGTCTGTTCTACTGCTTAGAGCTTGAAAGGTGGTAAGGGCGACTTAGAGGAGAGAACCGTCATTCCAAGTAACGTTTCTAGGACGTGCTTTCCAGCGATAGAGGGCAGAAGATAAGTGAAATGAAAATTTTAAATGCACGGCATTAAAAACCTTGCCAAATGTTACTGTACTGCACTGCAGCAGGCCACATCAGTCTGAGAGGTTATTGATTGTTTGTATGCTTTGTTGTGTTTAATTGCATTTTCTGTGGTGACATTAGTTAATAGAATCATGTAGGTTTCAGGTGTACAGTTCTATGATCCCTCACCTGTACATTGCATCGTGTGTTCACCACCCCAAGTCAAGTCTCCTTCCGTCACCTTTCATCCCCCCTGCACCCTCTCCCACCTGCCCTCCCTCTCTGTTTCTCTACGAATCACCTTACTGTTTTCTAAGAGTTTGGTTTGGTTTTGTTTTTTGCTCAATGCCTTCACTGTTTCACCCAGCCCCCCTCCTGTGCCTATTTTTAATAAGATGCTTTATCCAAAAGTCTTTTCATTGTGTACACAAGTTTAATTTTTCACAATTCTGTCCTTAAAGAACATTGCATTCTTCTGAGAGTAAAGATGAAGGACAACATAAATTAAATGTTTTTGGTTTTCAGAGGATTTCACAGATTTAGCACTCTGCTCTGGTACAGAAAAATCTAAGATTCATTTCTCAGGGTTTAAGAGTTGATGTTTTTATATATAGTACCTTTACAACATCAATTATTTTTATTTCATATTTTACCCTGAGATAAAGATTTTGAATGCTAATTGAAACTCAGGTCTTGTTTCTGCCAAGAAAAGCTTAAACCTTAAACCTTCCCTTTCTTATATATAGTCTTTTATATTAGCACTTTAAATAATGTCTTATGTAAGATGTCTTGGATGAGGAAAAATACCCTTGGTTCATAGAAATTTTATACTCAATATTACTTTTCCAGATCTCACAAATTTGCTACGGACTTTCCACAATCCTTTTTCCTTTTCTCCTTTCAAAACCTTAAATTGTCATTTCTCTGGTATTTTTTCCCAAAGCCCTAAGTTTTATGATAAATCATCTCTTTCCATTCAAGTTCCTAATTGTCTTTATTCCTCTTTTTGTTGCATTTTGCATCTCTGTTGCTCTCTGCACTATTGATCAGAAATAAAAAGTAAACAAAAACTAATATAGCTGCGGCAGAAATGTATTGGTCTGCAGCCTGTGTCTTTTTTTATTATCTCTTTCGTAAATTATCCTAATATGTCTTCCTCCCTTTTAGGTTTAGCTAATTCAACATTTTTTTTTTTCATTTCTCCAACCTGTGAGATTTCTAGGTTTCTGAGATCCGCTTGTTCCACATGTCCTAAAAAGGACTTCTTACTGGCTTTTTGGTATTTGATTTGCTTGTCTTTCAGATGAAAGTGCCTCCGTTTGTCCTTGTTGCAACAGAACCGTTTCTATCTAGGCATTCAAGGCAGCCATCCCTGCACTGCGTTCACACACCGCAGGTTCACGTTAATACGAAAAAGCGGTTGGACCTCCCTGCGGTCATCAGAGCGGTGTGGAGACCAAGCTCATCGACACCCGCCCTCCGACCTCGGTCAAAGGGATGGAGCGGCACGCGGCGCGCTGGGCGTCCTCCCTCCCCCACCTCCTCGGGCACAGCTTCTCTGACGCAGGACAAGACCACACGTCGTGCGTGCGTACACATAGCACGTGACGTCACGCACAACCTAATTTTGTATTTCCGTTGTCCTTTCTGCGTTCCACAGAGAACAGTGTTGCAGCCGAGTAGCCAAGCAGCTTTCCCAAAGTCTTAGGGGCAGGAAGTCGTGGGTCCGGGACGCCAGCCCCTGTGGGTCTGCCTGGGAAATGCCTCGCTGTTTCTCAGGTCTCGTCTCCTTAGGGGAAGACCTACAGCCACTAGCAGAAAGGTCTAAATACCCTCCCTTCCCATAAAGTGTGGGGGCTTCTAAATGAGTACTGCTAATACTGTCTTTTTCAGCTTTCCAACTGCCTTTCCCCTTCAAAAAAAGCCAACATATATATAATATAAACTTGTAGTTTGAGATTCATTGATTTGCTAATCCCAGAAGCATTCATTGACATCTCCTGGCAACGACACCGTGTAAGAAGAGGAGGAACCTGAAAGCTGAAATACGGCTCTGATTTGAAAACAAATTTACTGAAAATGCATGATGTTTGCATTCCCCGCTCCCTCGCTAAGAGTCTGATCCTCCTGGGCAACAGGAGTTAAACCTCAGTACTTGCCTCACTGAGTTTGTCTCGGGTAGTTATTACCAGTAGCCCCATTTTACTGATGAAGAAGGTCAGGGTGCAAAACTGTGACCTACCCTTCGCAGGTGCACACAGCCAATCAGTGATGGGCGGTGACCTGAACCCAGGTGGGTGTGGGTGAAGGTTAGAGGCAGGACAGGTGAAGATGGTCAGAGGGCAACAATGTCCAGATAAAAAATGAATAATTTCTGGGGATGTACTGAACAGCCTGGTGACTGTAATTAAAAATAGTGTATCACATAGTTGAAAGTTGCTAAGACAGTAGATCTTAAGAGTTCTCACCACCACCACCACAAAAAATATATATAACTATGTGAGGTAATGGATGTATTAACTAACCTTATTGTGATAATCATTTACCAGTATAAACATATATCAGATCGTTAAGTTGCAAACCATAAACTTATATTATATGTCAATTATATCACAATAAAAGTAGAATAATTAATTGCAATAACAACAAAATAAAAATCTCCCAAGATTTTTGTTTCAAATTTACTGAAAATGCATGATGTTTTAACGATTTCTATTTACAATCTTGAAACTTCAGGGACACAAAATAATCTTAATTTGTCCAGTTTGTAAGCAAAAGCAGTCAAATGTCATGTAAATTCTCAGGTCCCCAAATAAGATTTTATGCATTCAGCCATGTGACCGCAAATACTAATTTAAAGCCATCTTTCACAGCTTATATTTTGCCCACGTTAAAAAGATATCAAGGGCTTCACCTTTTGATTGAATTTCTGCTGAGAAATTAGTAATTGTTTATTCATCCCAGAATCAGAAAATGTCTTAGGTTCAGCCCAAGGCATATCTTGTCTGCTGTCTTTAGTTATTTTACATAGCCCACAAAGACAACCTACTGTTTTATTTTTATTTTTGTATCCTCACCCAAGGACATCTTTTCATTGCTTTTAGGGAGAGGAGGGGAGAAAGAGAGGGAGAGAAACATCGATAATAAAGAAACACGGATACTAGAGAAACGCTGATTGGTTGCTTCTCACATATGCCCTTACTGGGGACGGAGGTTCACTCACTATTTTAACTCAGCGCCTTTAAAATTGTATGAGGACCTGCTCACCCAGTACTGTCCCACGGCTTTGAGCCGTCATTTGTCTGTAGAAACACGTTTCTAAATCTGCAGGTCATTGTAAAACACACACTTTCAGATTCACAGCATCTTAAAAGCTTCCGAGAGTTTTAAGCTTTGAAAGCTTTTAAAATGGTTTATTGACCTAAAACGCCTGTTGGGAAGGTGTAATTTATGTTTCCTGGTTATGATTGCACTGTCTGCGGTTATCTATGTTATTCTGTCTGCAATAATCTATATTCTTTTGAAGTCTGACAACTTTATTTTCCACCGTACTTAGTATCTTCACTTAGTCCACCATTTTACACATATCCTATCACAGCTGAAAAAAAAAAGAAAGACAAGAACATGGGGAGATACACATTGTATACAAAATTAAATTATCTCTATTATTCTTTATTTTAACTACGGTACATGATGTAAATTTTGTAATCAAACATGGAGTCAAGAGGAAACTTCTTTGACTACAGCTAATGAAGTTTTTTTCTAAAATCTCAGTAGTTAACTTACACTGAGTTTAGCATCATATAAAGAACTGAACTGAATTTAACATATTTCATTTTTTAAAAAATTCAACAAAATGAAAGCCGTGCTCCATCACACCTAGAAAGTAAAGCACCGTGTCGAGGTACAACTCAGTGTCAATGCTTTGGCCCCAAGAGCAGTGTCGGCGCTTCTGCTCTGACTATGTTTGAATTACTCGGCATGCACTCCATACGCGCTTGGAAATTCCCACACATTTTGTGTCACGGACACAACGCTCCTGCAACAGGTAGCACCTCTGAATGAACCGTCCCGTCCACAATTGGAGATGGCAATTGGAGATGGAAATCGACGACCACACAGACCTTGCAATGCAACGATGCAGACTTCAAGATTAATTGTACTTCTTTAGAAGGGGCGCTGCATTGAATTCTAGAGGAGGAAAAGAACATCGGAGGGGGTATGACCGGTAAAATTCCCGTAAGATGTCTAACCAAATGATATTGTATCCCTGACCATTTTGGTAAATAACTGTACTGTGACTATGGAAGTCGGAATATCAGGAGAAGCTGAGGGAGGGGTATGCAAGAACTCTGCATCACTTGCTACTTCCTGTAAGTTAAGAATTATTTCAAAATAAAGAGTATTTTTGAAAGGCTGCTCATCACTCGTTCAGAACGTATAGCCAGTCATTACAAGAGTATTTATGGTGATGAAAGTCCATTGTATTAAGCACTGCGGAGAGAGCAGATAACTGAAGAGCATTTTTGGAAAAATGATTCAGCAGCGCACTGAAGAAGGCAAATTGCATATAGAAGCCAACTGCCTGAGTGCCTGGAGGGTGATCTCAACAGAAGAATAAACGCGGACCATTTTACTGGAACAGCAGACGGGAGACCATCCGCGCGCACACCCAAGTGAAATAATTTATAAAGAAAGCTAACGCTTGTTTGCCGGGCACGTTCAATCTCCCAGCCAGGTGGTGAGTGAAATACCCAGTTTGACCTCTTCCAACAGCGGAGCCACTTCCTCAAGGTCACACAGCAAGCAAGAAGCTGACCTGGGACTCGAACTTCGGCTAAGGAAGCTCCAAGCCCATGCCCCTGACTGCGAGGCTGCCAGCCTCAGTTTTCATCCCCGAGTGTTCACCTTGGGCCGTGGTGGAAACGCGAGGTGTGCGGCACCCGTGGCGGGGGCCAGGCCTGCCGTCTGCGCTTGCAGGGCAGTCTTCCTCTTGGGGAGGTCGGGAAGGATCACAGCCTGGAGTTCACCGTCCGTCAAGTTGCTCACCGTGTGTACACGGACATCCCAGGTGTGCTGTGCCAGCAGGGACTCCACCCCTCTGAGCAGTGGGGCCCTCTCCAGAAGTCATAACCCCGACCCACCATCAGAGGGCGCCATGCTGGGCCATGCTAGTACAAGAGGAGGGAAGTCCACTCACTGGCCACGCAACGCACTGCCTTCGGCATTTTACGATTGCTTTGCTTGGAACCTTGCTCTCTCTCTCTCTCTCACACACACACACACACACACGCATATACACACGTATACACACGTATATATACACACACATATATATGCATATATACACACACACAAAATCCTGGGATTTCTTAAGAGTATGTAAAGTTTTCCAGAAATGCAGCCTTTATTTGCGGTCTTAGTGGTGCAATCTGACACAAACACATTACTCATTAATGAGGAATTTCCGAGAAAGAAATACCTGGATCTTATCACTATGGAAAACAGCATACAAAAATAGAAGGAAAAAATAGAGGGGGGCAAAGTGGACTGGGAAATATCTCCATCTTGTTCCGCTACCACGAGCAGCAACACTGGCTTTCTTACAGGTGAACATGGCTGAGCGTGCCACAACCCTGTTGAAGACTATCTTTTCAAACCTAAAATTCTGGCGTTTGTTTCAAATACAAAAAATAAAAAGAGGGGCTTCCCAGCCCATAAAATGTGGGGGAAGGAAGGCATTAGTGTGGGTTTTTAGCCCACAGTTGATCTGCACATTGCCGACCCACTTGTCTGGAAAATCTTAAACGTAATTCCTAAGACACGCAGTACCCAGTGGTGACAGCCAGCCGGAGAATTCATAAGAACACTAAGCCAAATGGTAATTCCCCAGTCGTCCCACTCTTTCACTATTTAAATCTCCAACTGAGAGAGCAAAAGGGTCATCTCTGACTGTTGAGGGACTTTTTTTTCCTAGCGGTTTCTGCCAAAGCTTGAAATAACAGCCACATGATTTCTGGTCCACATAATGAACTTTTGTGAACCTTAAAAACCATCGCAACTTCTGTGTGGTGATCTAAGCGAAAGTGATTTTTAAGTAAGAAAACATTTAAAAGTCTATGGCAATACACTGCACTCCCCATTGGTTCATTTGCTTTTATAAAAAGTATGTGATAGGAAGAACTGTGAACTGGAGTTCATTTGACAAGAGCACATTGATTCCATGCCAATTAGCTGGATGGGACTGGGGGGGAGAGGAGGGGAGGCAAGTCATTTAACATCTTTGGCCTTTAGTTTGTTATCTGCAAAATGAGAATTCATGAATGGATTCATGAATTCATGCTTGTGTACAGTTCATTTCTGGAAAAAATGATTCTAAATTTAAGTTTCATAGCCACAGAAAGCAGATACTGACATTTTAGTGTTTACAGGAATGTATTCTCATACAGTGTTTCATGAGTTTTGAACTACAGTTTTTTTCTTTTGTCTTAAATGGTTGCACATAGAAGTCTACAGATAACTTTAGGGGGGTGTTAATCAGTTTATCCACGTCAATCACTGGTGAGAGAAAAATAAGTTTGCATATGAAGCTGGAAACCGGAAGCCCAGGTCACGTGAACGACTTCATTAGTCTCTGGCTGCCCAGTTTTCTGCCATTCTTTTGCATAAAAGACCTTTTCCGGAAGATCTTCCCCAGGCAGTAAACGCATAATGAATGGAGCTTTGTCATAAAACTAACAAGAAAAAAGAAGTAGAGAAAGTAATTTATATCTCATTGAATCACAAAAGGGTTTTTTCATTAGATGTGTGTCTAAAGTGCTGCGTGGCTCATAACGTTTCAGCGAACTAGCCCGCACATAAGACCTTGAGCCTTTCCTCCCTCCCTCTCCATCTTCCTACAACCCCCTTCCCGACTGGCTAGGAAAACGCAAGCATGTGACTGCACACGAATCTCAAAATAAAAAGCAAACTTGTTAAAAGAAGAATGAAGGTGATGGAAAGTGTGTTGGGTTTTCTTTTTGTAACAGCCTCAGCAAAGTTTCCTTTCCCTCCTCCGTTTTTTTAGGGCGAGGACTTGGCCCAAGGTCATCGAGTTATTTGGTAAACGTTGTTTCCAGCACAGTTTAGAGCAGGTTCAGATTCTCAGATTCGATAGGGCGTGCCTGAGCCCTGCTTCCTGGGCCCCAAGCTGTCCCCTGTGTCCTGAATGCTGGGGACGCAGAAGACCACTCAGGCTCTTTAACCACCCCGTTTCTTCACAGAAAATACTGCAGAAACCTCTTGGTATTTTTAGCTTTTGTGTGTTTTGACAAAGCAGAACTTGACACTCACTGGTCATAATCCTTTTACTTCTAAGTGAGAATCAAGGACTGATTCTACCGTCGGTGGACCGTGGTACAGACACCCCCAGGATGCCAGGCCCAGCAGGGTTCACTGCAACTGTCTTTAGTCCCCAAATCCCACCCATGTGATGGCCGCTCCCTCTTAGATACCCACACGGACTCTCAGACTCGTCGATGAATGAACACTCAATGTATGTTTTCCCGACCAGAAAACATGTCTTTGCACTCTCTTAATGACTGATTTCAGTAATACCCTTGATTTTACCTTCTTTTCAATAATACACTTATTTTTTGCCGTGTTAGAGGTTATACAGTAAGCAAGTGATTTGCTGTTATCATTTTGTTTCAGTATGATTAACTTTACGTTCATTCATTCATGTGCTGTATGTATGGATTATGATGAAAACGCCAGGTTAAAAATATGAAACAATCTTTATTGAGTGAAAGCTGGGTGAGTAACGTCAATTCTGTATTCTTATTTTTTATGAGATGAGTCAGGTTGCAGTTCAGCCAACATACTCATCGATTGTCTTTGTTTTTGTTTTTGTTTTTGTTTTTGCCTGTTGACCCCTTCACCCATTTCTCTCGCCCTCCACCCCTGCCCCTGGCCATCTGTTCTCTGTACCTATAAGGTTAGATTTTTACTTTCATTTTGTACAGATTCCACATATAAGAGAGACCCTAGGGTATTTGTCCTTCTCCGTCTGACTTATTTTACTTAGCATAGTGTCCTCAGGGTCCGTCCATACTGTCACACATGGCAAGGTTTCACTTTTTATGGCTGAATAATATTTCATCGCATATATATACATATACATCATCATGTATATGTATCACATTTCCTTTATCCATTCACCCATCCGTGAGCACTGGGGCTGCTTCCGTATCCTGGCTACTGTAATTAATGCTGCAATGAACATGGGGTGCACATTTCTTTTCAACCTAGTCACTTCTTTTTGGATAAATATCCAGAAGTAGAATTGCCAGATCATATGGTAGTTCTATTTTTAATTTTTTGAGGCTCCCCATCCATACCTTACCAGGGTTCCCTTTTCTCCATGTGCTCTCCGACAGGTGTTACTCCTTGTCTCGTTGATAAAAGCCATTCTAACAGGTGTGAGATGATGTCTTGTTGTGGTTGGATCTCACTTCCTTGAAGATTAACGGTGTTGATCATTTCTCTTGGACCTGTTGGCCACCTGTGTGCTTTCCTGGGGAAAATGTCTATTCAGACCTTCTGCTCATTTTTTAAATAAGATTGTGTGGGTTTCTTTGCTATTGAGTTGTATCCATTCTTTTTACATTTTGAATATAAATCCTTTATCATATATATGAGTAGATTTCTTGCGTTGTTAATGGTTTCCTTTGTTGTGCATAGTTTTTTAGTTTGATTTAGTCACTTTAATTTTTTCCCTTGTTGCTTTTACGTTGGGTGTGAAGTCTTGAATACATTTTGAGCTGGTGTTCTGGGTATGGTGTAAGACAGGGGTGCGGTTTCATTCTTCTGTGTGTGGCTGTTCCAGTTTCCCCAACACAATTTGTTAAAGAGCTTATCCTTTTTTCATTTTATATTCTTGGCTCCTCTGTCATGAAATAATTGACCACACATATATATGGATTTATTTGGGGGCTTTCTGTGTATCCCATTGATGTATGTGTCTGTTTTTGTGGTGGTGCCATATTGTTTCAATCATCATAGCTTCATAATAGAGTTTGAAATCAGAAAGAATGATGTTGCCAGCTTTGTTCTTTTTCAAGATTGCTATTCAAGGTCTTCTGTGGTTCCAAACAAATTTTAGGATTGTTTGTTCTACTTCTTTGAAAAATGCCATTGTACCTTTGACAGGGATTGCACTGAATCTGTAGCTTACTTTGGGTGGTGTGGACTTTTTAACAATATTGAATTTGTTCCATCCGCAAGCACAAAATATCGTTCCATTTATTTTTGTGATCTTCCGTTTTCTTAATATACACATTTTTCTCTTTTTTTTAATCTGATAAGACAATGATACTCAGGACCAATCGCTTGAGAACAAAGGAAACTTTAAGGTAAGAAGCAGACAGATTGCCTGTTAATAAAAAGTAAGAGGTTATAGAGAAATTTCGCTTTGTATTCTAGGACCTAATTTCACACTAAACTGTTAATGTGGGCCCTTGTCCTTACAAAGAAAATGCTAAAACCCCCTGGCTGGAAAAGCTGTAGACAATTGTCACACTGCCAATACCCTAACTTCTTTAAGCTGCAGGGGACAAAGTGCTCACTCAGCTGAGGACCTGGCTCTGCCCTTAGTAGGACAAGCTCTGAGCGTGGCTGGCTGGCCAGTCTGCCTCCGGGAGGGAGGGCATCTAACCTGTGGCTCTGATTTTTTTTAAGTCATTACCAGATAATAAACCAGAGTTCTTCCCTTACATCTGCCTGCTCAAGAAGAGTTAGATGTTTTCATTTTCTTCAAGCTCCAAAGAAACAAGATATTCCCAGCAGTTTACTTCCACAAATGGCTTCTGCTTAGTATAACGATTTCTTAAACACCACTTTGTAAATCCTGTGCTAACGAGAGCAAGTCACTCATTCAGACTCTCCCGAGCGGAGCTGCGCGGGGCTCCGAGGCCGCGTGTAACGAGTTCCAGGGCCGGTGTGATTAGCCTTCGGAGGCCACGGGCCTGCGGAGTAATTCACGGAGCTGGCAGCATTGATGGGCTAAGTGCGGTTCTCTTCCTTTTGTACTTTAAAACAAATTGCATGTAAACATGTTTCTGCTTGTAATTCTCTCCTATCCATTCATAATAAACATTTATGTTTCTAATTCTGCCTTTCCAAACAGAACCGATGCCTGATTTTTGGCAGGCACACAGCGGGGAGCGAGGACCTCGGTGCCTCAGACGTTGCCATCACTGCGTCATCTGGTGGCAGTTCTTGCCTGATGCGAACACGGGGCATGCCTATTATGTTATTATAAAATAAAAGTAATGTCCTCTGTACAATGAAGCCCCAAAATCTCAGGCTCCACGTCTGATGTGTCACAACACGTGCGGCAAAGTGCGTTCCGCAATGAGCAATAAAACGCCGGAACCCCCCCGGGCATGAGCCGGAGTGCAAGCAGCAGGCCTGGGATTGGGAAGTTACGCTGTAATTACTTGCTGTGGGTCTCAGGAGTGTGGTTCATGTATTCCTTCCTTTTTACCCAGAATGTAATTCTGCTCGGGCGGCGACCACGTGTGGAGAACAGCACCGTGGGAAGAGTGTGTGTGCGGTTTTCATTGTAACTTGACCAATGTCAGTCAACAGTGTGTCTGAAGGCCGTTCATACAAAAATAAACAATTATTTAGTATTTTCTGCCAGTGCGCAGAGAAGGGAACAATTCACACACAGAGAAGAGAGCCTATGGACGACAAAACATCTATAGACCAGTAACAAATGTTTTTCACCCGAGACACTGTCCTTCTGGGAACACCCCCCACACCCCCCATTTTCTATGAAAACGTCAGAAAAAACTGACAGTGAATCAATGATCATCGATGAATTAAATAAGACTAAAACCTGGCTTCATCATGTGGAAAAACCAGGTAGAGATTAAATCAGGATTCGCCTTGGGTTTAAACTGGCGGGACAGTGGGAGGGGAGTGTCATCTCCCGCCAGTCACCGGTGCACAGTCCTGGGAGGCGGACTCTGAGCTGCTGCCCCCACCTCCAGGGTCCCTCAGGCCTGCACCGCACACCCTGCGGGGAGCGGAGCGGCCACGTGGGGCTGGTGCTCCTGTCTCCCCACCTCGCCCCGTCGCGGCTCCCATGCCGCCTCTCAGCTGCTGCTCACCTGCCTCTCCTCCCTCCTCGCTGCCCCGCCCCAGGCCTCCGCATCATTTGCCTGAACTACGTCCAGGGCCTTTTCACTGCCGTTCATGCCCAGCTCCCTGTGTCCCCTCACATCCGTCTTCCAAACAGGCACTAAGCGGCAGGTAAAGTGCAAATAAATGCCACAGTGTCCCCGTCCCCTTGCTCCATTAGGACGCCGCAAGGACACGTGCTGTGCACAACTTCCACGATGGGGCCCCTGGCGGTGTCTCTTGCCCTCCTGAGCGCCAAACACTAGTCAGTGTGAAAACCCGGAGCACGTGTGCACCAGGAGTTGCGCCAGGCACTGCAGTAGCTCCAGAAACTGGCAGAGTGTCTTCGGCGTAAGGATCATTTGAGAAATACTTTACGCCCTAAACATGTCTTGAACAGACTGGCTCCGCTCCACGCCCGCTGACGCATTCAGCTGGGTCGGGCTCTAGTCCGAAAGTCTTCTCCCACTACCCAGCTCCGCCCTGCGCTCCACCTCCTAGGGACAGGAGCATCATTTAAAAATGCAAACCTGGTCAAGCTATTTCCAAGTTCGAAATGGAAAGCTTCCCCGGGGAATCCAGGGTAAAGGTAAACCTTCAAACGGGACTCCCACTTCTCCCGCTTTCCCTCCCCACAGTCCTGCAAGACCGGCTCCGCCGATGCCCCGTGCCCTCTTCCTTCCTCCTTTCCCGGTAAATCCTGCCAACGCCCCGGGTGCCAGTGCAAGCACCACGTTGTCAGTGTGGTAGCGCGTGGCCAGCCCCCTTGACGAGGTTAGATCACTTCTCCCGGCTTCACCGTGCCCCTGCCCCGGAGTCCTCATCACACTCGTAGTCACTCCTTGAATGTCTGTGGCTTCCTCAGAGAACCTCTCCCTAACCCCCTTACCACGGGGATGGACCAGCATGGAACATTCTCGCAGGTCGCCGTAATTCTCCTTAGCTCGCATCACGGCTCAGCGAGTATTTGCTGAGTTGAATTGAAAAGAACCTCTTGTCCTCAAGGGACTCTGAGGCTTGGCTCTGGTCGTGCCTCTGTGCTTCCAGCCCACGCCCCTTCTTCAAGCCCCAGGCCACCTGGTGGCAGCTCCCACGGCCTTTGCTAATCAGACTCTCCCGCGCTCCTATGATGCCCGGGCGCATTTCTGTCGCTGCATTCACTGGGGTGTGTCCATCACAGCCATCTACGTATGGATCCGCCTTTCCAGGCAGTAGTCCCTGTGACACTGGGGATCATGTTTCATGTTTTATATTCCAAGGGCACAGGGCCAACGCGTGCACACTCACCAAATGTGTATTGACGGAATGATGGATGGATGCATGTTCCATAGGCATAGGTGACCTCTCGTTTCCAAGTCACGTGCCCTGTCTAATCACGAGGAGGGCCATCTCAGCGGCAAACCCGTGGGTACCCTCATGCACGCACAGCCGAGGCCTGGCATTCAATGGACACAGCCCTGACTTCACTGAAACTGGTTTGGAGACCCTTACAAAATCAGGGATCAAAAGACAAATTAAACTGGATTATGAAAAGTCAGTAAAGGTATATTTATTCTGATCCTAAATTTGATCCTTGGTACGCTGGGAACTACATCCAATGGAAACACACACTCACTGAAGGAGAGTAACGCTCCTCCAGAGAGATGTGAATGTCCTAGTTTCCTGTTACTAGGACACTTCATATAGTTATCTTCTCTTTTATAAACTGGAGTGAAAAACGGCCACCGCAGAGTTGGAGGCATCACGGGATGTGACAAGTAAATAAGGAAAGGGGCTTTGCAGACGGAAGGTAAGGGCCTTGAGACGGGAAGGCTCTCCCGGATTACCTGGGTGGATTCTCCTGGATTCTCCCGGATTACCTTATCAATGTGAGCACGAGGGGCCAGAAGCAAGGGTGACAGGGAGAGGTCTGCAGATGGTGTCCTTCTGGCTCCAAAGGGGAAGGGAGGGGCCGGAAGCCACGGAGGGTGAGTGGCCTCTAACACACGAGAAGACAAGGAAATAAATGCTCCCCGGGGAAGGGTGCAGCCTTGCTCACGCCTGTTTGTCGCCCCCTGAGATTCCTGCCATAGAGAACCACAACTTTGTGCTGTTTCAGGCCCATCCACTTGTGGTCGTTTGTACAACAGCAATAAGAAATGTGTAAGTACCTTATTTATGTGTACATTATTCATGAAAAACTACAGAGGATTCAAATGTGATTTCTTGAAAAAAATTATGAATAGAGATTTCAAAAGTAAACTTTCTGGACCCAGTAAAATCCTAAACGATTTTATAATTTGGAATATTTCAATCTCTAATATGAACCATCCCCAAATCTCCATATATGGCTGCCCCACCTCAGAATACTATGTTAATAAATACAATCAATCTCCTTCCCATCTACAATATTTTATTTTAAGTGGTCAAAATATTTTATTTTAAATAATTATAGATTATCTTCTATAAAACTTAAAAACAGACTACCCACGTTACCCATTTAAGGCAACATTGCTCCCAAAACAATGATAATTACATTTGTAAGTATTTCCCCATCATATCTAAACTACCATGATTGCTTTTATTATTAGAAATAGGAACATTCCCTGACTGACAACCAGTTACACTGGAAAGATTACCCAAAACTCTGCATAATGACATAGTTCACATTAAAGATAACAAATATAATTGACTCAGAATATTTACATAGTTGTGAGCTGGCATACTCAAACAAAATATCATGAGCAATCTTCGCTTGTTAACCATGGATTGTTGGTTAGCATTCCTGCTGGCATAACTGACTCCTTGTTGTGTAACAACAAGTGTGCTGAAGATTTATTTGCACGGTTTACCATAACTTGCACCACAGGCTATTTTTAATATGCTCTTCCAGGAGGGTATGTGGAGAAGGCCCCAGGAGAGAAATAGAGGTTGTTGATTGTTGTTTTTTTCCATAGTTTGCTCAAAGGAGAAACTAGTATTTGAAATATCAGCTTTTAAAATATACTTTATTTTAGGTCAGAAATTCTGAGGTTAATCTTATTTTTTCCCCAAGCGTTTATAATAAAAAGAGAGATAACTGTCTCGGTAATTTTTCTGGTTTTATAAGAATTGGATTTATATTCCCATATATATGAAGGAAGCAACGGCCTTTAAAGGATTTGAAGGATCTAAAGAAATGAATGAACTGAAATTCACCTTAAGTACTTGATTTAATAATTTGAGATATCTAAGTCTAATCTTCCTTCTAGTGTAGATCTCTTAAGGACGGGACCACATAAGTGACTTTCAGACATTCTACAATATCCACTTGTAATGACAAGATTTGGTAGGATTCTTAAAATCATTGGGATTTAAGATATTCTCATGGATTTCTAAACAAATTGTTAAAAATATATTCCATAGATGAAGGCTATATCAGCATTCCTAAAAGTGCTATTATCCTATTAGATAGTTCCATTAAATATGAACCAGTGATATGGAAAATGTATTCTGTGCTAGATATGCCTGAGAAATTCTTGATATAAAACACTGATTAGATATGTTTACTATAGGACTTATCAGAGCATTAAAATGTTAGTGAGTGTAGTGAACTTCTCAAAAAAAAAAAAAAAGCTATCTCCTGGCTGGTGTAGCTCAGTGGATTAAGCACAGGCTATGAACCTAAGGGTCGCCGGTTTGAATCCCAGTCAGGGCACGTGCCAGGGTTGTGGGCCAGGTCCCCAGTGGGGACCACATGAGTGGCAGCCACACATTGATGTGTCTCTCCCTCTCTTTCTCCCTCCCTTGCCCTCTCTCTAAAAACAAATAAAATCTTTTTTAAGCTATTGCCATCAATGTCTGATGGTAAGTTCTTTTTTTTTAAAGATTTTATTTATTTATTTTTAGAGAGGGAAGGGAGGGAGAAAGACAGAGAGAGAAAAACATCAATGTGCGGTTGCTGGGGGCCGTGGCCTGCAACTCAGGCATGTGCCCTGACTGGGAATCGAACCTACAATGCTTTGGTTCACAGCCTACGTTTAATCCACTGAGCTACTCCAGCCAGGGCTAATAAAATCTTTTAACAAATAATAAAAGCTATGAGATGCAGCGTTTCATCGGTTTGGAAAACCAGCCCTAGCTCCTTCACTATCTTGCATCAGGAAAGGGGTTCTCGTCTGAAACTACGTTGCTCTGAAGTATGCCCACATTCCTCAGGGAGATCTGTTAGTTCTGCTCCCCTTCCTACCCGGAGTCCGAGGTACAGAGTGTATTTGCAAAATTGAATTGTGGATCTAAACCGAAATTCACTTCAGTGACTTATGGGCCTGCCCAGCATTCATGCATCCTTGGGTGGAAGGAACCCCAGATTTCTAGTCATGCTGCTATTTTCATCGCCTCCCACTCACCCCATTGTGAGGGAGGGTGTCCATCCTTGGTTTATAGGGATACCACACACATGACACCCCACACTGCACGAAAGAGCTCAGCAACAGTTTCTGAGTCACACGCACTCTCAGCCAGCAGGAGGCAGCTTCAGGGTCGCTCCTGAGAACAGGGAGCTGACCAGGGTCTGGAGGAGCCTGCTTTTATTGTATGGAGTGGGTAGAGTGCCCAAAGGCTGGTGCAGAACTGAAGTCCATGGCTCAGAGGTGAGCAGGAATGGCGCTTGGTCCCTCCGCAAGGAGGCTGTTTGGCTGCAGGGCCTTATGTGCAGAGCAAGAGGAGAAGGTGGCTTGGGGTTCAGCTGTATTCATCGGAAACCCCTTGTTTCAGATGCCAAGGCAGCAGAGTGCCGGGTACTAATCCAGGCCTCGCCACACACCCCCCTTCATCCAAACTCAGTGAACGTGGTTTACATAAGGCTTCTCTAACATGTGGCACCTGACAAGGGCACGTGGCCTAGGCTTAGATGGATCACACACCCACCCACAGAGATCAAGTCAGACATGCGCTAGTTCATCGCCTCATTCTGGCCTATGAAAGTCAAGCTAAGGATTTTGTATTGGGACTGTGGGGAAAGATGTGCTAATTTTCAATGCAACTGTTCGCAGTGAGGAGATGAGTACCGGGTGGTCCTCCCTGGGACCGTGCTGCCGAGCCTGACAATGAAGCCAGCAGGGGCCAGGGCAGGGCCTGGACGTGAAGACAGCATGGCCAGCTGCCCTTGCCCGGTCTGGACACTGCCATGCCTGATGCCTCCGCTCTGGACTTGGTAGGCTTGTGGCATCCCCTTGCCATTTCTGACTGAGCTGATTTGAGTTGAATTTTGTGCAGTTGTAATCGTTCTGATTGATACATGAATTAAATTGAATTAGTGCCTGCAAAGCTACACTGGATGGTTTTACAGAAGGACCCTTCCACTCTGCTCCTTCTGGCCATATTTTAAATCTGCAATGTCCTCATTCATAAACCCAACTAAATTGCGGTTCCCTTCCAAAGTCACCTCGTTGGCGAGTTCTTCATGCAATGCTACTGCTACACAAGACCGATCAGCATTTCCACTAATACACCAAGACGACCTTCGATGGCCACGCGCACACAGACAAAAGCACAATGAATGAGAAGTCGTGGATGAGTCTGATTCAGATGGCAGGCACTGATCTGGTCAGTTTAGAGTCAGTTCATGTACCTCCATCTGTTTATAATTTGCGTGAACACTACAAAATCTTTTTAAAACCCCCCATCTCAATAATACGAAATTAGAAATTCAGTGTTAAGCTCTGCCATCGGCACTCCTGTGTAACAAAAGAGTTAGGATGCGGGGAAAGTAAGGAGACAATACAAAGGACCGTGGTAACTACTGCTCCACAAATAAACCTGAAGCGTCGGTAAATCAAACGTTTGAACTCATGTGTCCCACTTTTAGCATTTTCTTAAAGGAAACAGGGAAGCATCGACATCATTTACCTCCTCTTTAATATTTCTATCCAGACCCATCCAGCAGCTCACAGCCCCTCAGCAGGGATTTGAAGTAGCCGCCCTGCTCTTAACATTTACCCTTGCCAGGTGAGAAAATGTTGACATGCTCCCAAGCACACTTATTAAGTATAAGAAATGGCCACATACACTGGCTGTCTCCCAGTGTTGACGAGGGACACTGAGGAAAAGGGCGGGGGGCATTTTCAAAATGCTAAGTCTCACACAAAAAGAAAGAAGGCCAGGTTTCTCGTGTTTGCCGAGACACCCTCATCTACATTTGTTTATCTATCGCAAATATATTTTCCAAGTAGAAGAGGATAAAAATTAAGATTCATTTGAATTTAGAGCCGCATTATCCATTCTGAAGGCAATAAGAAAGCTCGGGGCATGAATTAGTCATTATGACCGTTTGCCTCTGGGGACTGCAGGAGCAGAATGAGTAACTTATGTAATGTGCTTATCCGCTAATTTAGTCATTTGCTTGATGGATAGGAAAGAATTTCAAAGGAAGGCCATAAACATACTCACATATACTCTTCCAATGTACCAGCAGCTTTGCGATAAATACGGCATATAAAACTTTTAAACGCGTTTACAGTGTCAGAAGACTAACTCATTAGCGGCACCATAAAAGTGTGTCAAGTAGGGGAAGAGGAGGGTAATGCCTTCAAGTGCTCTGTGCAGGGGCAGGCAGTATACCTAATGCGGCCCAAAGAGCCCGAGCCAAGGGGAGGGGCTGCGAACTACTCAGAACGTGCCCCTGCTGCATCTCCTCCTCCAGCATCTGAGCCCCAGAGGGTGGAGGTTAAACAGGCTGAGAGAGGAAAGACCTGAAGCTTTGGCATTCCCGGCTGCTACGCTATAAAGTCCAGTTACCAACAACCAACCCTTGAACAGGTCCCCCCCCCTCTTTACAGAATGGGAGGTTTGTAAAATATACAAGCCCCTCCCACTTCTTTCTTTTTCTTCGAGTAAAAATGTTAGGCTGTGGCGTAATATCCTGTAGGCGTGTTTTTTTAATCCTCTGGTTTCAGAACCTTTCAAGCAGTGCTGACAGACGTGTAAAGGAAACACGCAGCTGCCGTGCAAAGGCCAACTGGGCTGTGTCACATATGGAGCTGGTGGGGGTGTGCTGTTAACTGGTTGGGTCGCTATATTTTATTAAATCATATACTCATATACAGTATAAAAGAGTCAGCGTTCCTTCCATTGCTCTGAAAATAATTTAACTTTATGTTTTTGTTATGGGTAAGATTTACACACATCATTCTTTACGTCGGTATTTCTTCTGGCGACAACTATTATATTTTTCTCCAGTAAGGCTGTTGTCAGTCTGGTATCAAAGCCAGAGTCTTCCTGTATTGAAATGCAGAACAGTATCACCAGGGCACAAATGAATGGCTTCCACCAGCTTAATTATGTTCGAGCTGCAAATAAATGCATATGCGGTGTCTGTGGTTTGCAAAGGCGAGGCAGGGGCTCCCTCTGCATAACCATCTGTGCATTGCTTTTGTCCTTTCGATTTTATAGCACAGAAAAGAAAGCCAAATTCTCTTGAAAATCAGGAGTTGCTAATTGGCACGGGAGGCTGCTCCCATGGATGCCACGCTATTTCCTAACCAATGGATACATTTGAAATGACAGTAGTGTTAGCGGTGGTAAATACATTCTGAAGAAGATAATCTACTGGCAGCCACAATGAAAAGGTTATATGGCAACATTAAATAATGGAATTGCCAATGAAAGAATGTGTGCACTTATACTAACTGAAGACACGCTGACGATATCGCCCGCTATGCGATTTTCATGACACATTTTGGACCATGAAAGAGATAAAATGCAGAAAGATTCAGAATGTGTTCTAAGAATGAGAAAGGTGCATTGGGTACACCACGTGGCTCACGCCGCCTAGTCTCTGTGCTCCGGCATGCAGGCAGGGTGACCCTGGAGACTCCCCTTACAAGGGCGCTCATCCCATCACGAGGGCCCCCCTTCTGACCTCATTTCAACCTAATGACCTCCCCACAGACCCACCTCTAACTATCACCGCATTGGGGGGTGGGGCTTTCACAGAAGAATGTGGGGGAGACAAGTCGGTCAACAGCTTTCTTCTCCATCCATCCATCTGTCCATCTACAGATACACATCCTGGCCACTCTGCTTCTCTGGAGAAAACTGATGAAGGCATCTTATCGCCCCTGGAACCTAAACTTCCCGACGGCTCCCCCGACCACACCGCAAGCCTGGCTCCCTCACTCTGAAACAGCCATTTCAGCCTCTCGTCATCTATGGGGAGACCCCCAGCGCCCGGGGCCACTTAATTCTTGCAAAACGTCAACCGCCTTCTAGCCTCAGTTTGCATTTTCAGCCGAGCACTCCATGCTGCCACAGTAATTTCCTCCAAGGTTACTCCACCGTTTCACCTCGTTCTTCCGATCAAGGTTTTCTGTGACTTTCATTTTGCCTAACTAGTCGATACTTCTGCTGTTCTCACCTTACTTAACATCTTTGGGTCTTTGGCCCTATCGATGTCTCTGTGTCCCCAGATGTGATTTCTGCGACAAGCACCGGAATGCGTAAGGGTTACAATGACTACGAGAGGCATTTTTCAGAAAGGTCAGGCATCTCCCTGTTTTATAGCACTTGGCTCTGAAGTGCCCAGCACAGTGTCGGGTCAGAGGTAGATTCTTAATAAAACCTCACTGAGTAAGCCCTCTCACGACGAGAAATTTCACACAGGTTGATGACGACGGTCGAATGACCAAGGGACATTGGCTATTATCCTTACAATAGATAGGGGAGGCCAAGATATTTAGTGCAGGATAATATTTCCTCCTTTTACCTTTGATAAATGGCAGCAAAGGGTTCATTCAGCCCATAGGAGCGACGATGCAGGGATGCTACATGCTCCTTTTTGTCACACGCATTAGCAAAAGATGCATGAACTTTCCTGTAGAATAAACCTCAGTCTTTAAAATACGGTCTCTGCAAGCGTGGTGTCTGCAGAGCCAGCTGGCTCAGACGGAAGCACCCTGCAGGGGCGTGGCAGACCTCCGGTGCACTTCCGGTTCTGGCCACTGGGGGGGTGCTTTCCTAGAGCAGGGAGTTAACTCCCTTGAAACTCAGTGTCGTTACTTGTGAAGGGATTGGGCTTGATTATTCCCAAGGTCTCTTTGAGCTCTAAATTTCTATTCCAGTCTAATGAGGCTTAAATTTTTAAAGCCCTTACTTCTTCCTTTTAAAATACATATAAAAAGTACCACGCAGCACTTTTCTTTGCCAAAAAAGAAAGTTTCTTTGTCAGCATTTTGGGATGTTTAGACATAAACCTTTATGCACCCCGATACAAAAACTATGCTAATTTTTCAGTCATTTTAATGTTGTTCGTCTTCATAACATCCGTGTCATAGCATTCATTTTTTAGTGGACCTATTAAAGAATAATGTAAACTAAACCTTTAAAGTTGAGATGTACTTTGCATGCTTTTTTCTTCTTAAATTGGATGTTACAGTATTTTATGCTAGATGATCCTATGCAACCAAAACAATGCAAATGAAGGAATGTGATACCTACCAACACCTTGTATTCATAAGAGTATTTTAAACTTACCTTGAGAATGATGTCCGCTCACACTCTTCTTTCAGATTTTCAGGTGAGGATTAACATGCCACTACCATTCATATGTATTACACTTTAGCACCGCTCTCAGCTTTATACAACACCATAAAAAAATCTCAGCGCAAAAAAGAATATTTATAATCCTTAGTCAACAGTTATGACAAGCAATATTTAATGCAGTCATATTACACAAGTATGTTAAAATTAAGTTTTTAAAAGTCAATCACCAGGACAGAATATGAAATGTCACATAAAACTAATTAAACTTAATAATCTTAATTCAACTGTCTTAGTCTCCTTTCCCCCATCCATCGAACAGAGTTTAGATTAGATGACTTGGGACAGACTCTTTTCTGACTTCATGAGGCGAGGGGGTAATCAGTGAATGATAATGTGATTTAAGGTGGACCCTGAAAAATGAGGACCTTCAGAGGAGGAGAGAGATCAAAACATGACGATGCCCTGGCAGAAAGTGTGGCTAAAATACATCACTATTCATCTCTTGATTACGTGATGGAGATAAAATGAAAACTAAAGCTCCACCTGCGGAGTCCTCTCTTTTAGCCACTAGTCAAATGTGGCTATTACACCTTAATGTCAAATTAATTTAAATTGAATAAAATTAGAAATTCATGTCCTTGGTCATACGAAACATATTTCAAGTGCTCATGGCTACATGTGGCTACCACATCAGACAGGTCAGGTAACAAACTATTTCCACCACGACTGAGAGTTCTTTAGAAATTATTCTATAATACATAATTACATTTGCTAAAGACAATGAGAACAACATCTCTCTCTATTCTCCATGCATGCAGAACAGAAAATCATCAACCCAACAGAAGTCAAAGAAGAAAAAAATCATGGAGAAAAGGTATATTTGTTAAAATAACATTTAGCTACAACACACACACCACATATATTGATTTAAATAAGGACGTTGTGTGTGTGTGTGTGTGTGTGTGTGTGTGCGTGCCCATGTTAAACAGCCAGGGCTGGTAGGATTAGTCAGTTCGCTGCTATCGTGAGAGGCCATTCAACTCACCACTCAGTTGTCCCTGGGGCGTGGTCCTCACCTTGCAGCAGCCTAAGGAAGTGTCTGAATGCCAGGCACCAGAAGGCTGGAAGGGACAGAGACAAAGAAGAGACATCACTAACTGTCTCCTAGTCCAGGCTCTGGAGGGCTGACGTGCATCATATCCCATGCGCCAAAACTCAGTCTCGTACTCCCACGGAGCTCCAGGGCGGCCAGGCCCTGCAGTGCTTACTGCGGCTGCCACGTGCCCAGGCGGGAGGACGCCAGGTCCGTCAGGGGAAATGGAGAACAGACATTGAGGAGTAATGCCACAGAGGGTGAATGCAAAACGTGTTTTTTAAAGCTGAGCTACATCAATAGTTACAATAAATATCAATGGAAAAGTTTTATATGAAAAGATAAAAATTGTGACTGTATTTTAATCTATCTTTAAGCTCCTTGCAGAAGTATTTATATGTGTGTGTGTGTGTGTATATATATGAATCATAGAGAAAGGTAGAAAATGAAAAAATGGGGAAGTATCCTGTGTGTATCATAATTAAAGATATCCTAGTAATACTAAAATGAGGTGAGATGACATGAAAAGCAGAAGGCACTACTAGGGATGGGATGCAAGGGACACGAAATCCTCCAGGAAACAGAAAACTACAAGCTGTACATGTACCTCACGTCATGGCCTCAAAACACAAAAAATAAAAAAAAAGAAAGAACTGTTCATGGACACTAATAATTGCATAACAATAATCGGTGACTCTGAGATGACGGTAACAGAAACCTATTAAATCAAACAAAGATTTGGTCAAAAGTATTTTTTCTACAGAAATCCTGCAAACCAGAAACAAAATGTGTGTTCCTTTTGCTAAGTTTTCATGTTCAAACAATTTCACACTTACCGAAGTATCTCAGAAAGAGCATGACTTCCATGTACCTTTCGAGAAGCTTCCTTTTGTGTTAACATTTTGCACAGTGTAATTATTAAAATTAAGAAATTAGCACTAGTGCAGGACAACGAAAGGCCAGCCTTGGATCTCACCCATTGCCCGTGGCTGTTCTTCTGCTCGGGGGATCCAGCCCAGGACCCTACACCGATTTAGCCACCGTGGCTGCGTGGTTAGCGCTGAGGGGTGACGGTTTCCAGGTCTTTCCTGGTCTGCCATGAACACACGCTTTGGAGAGTACTGGTCAGTTCTGCAAAACGTCTTGTGATTTGCATTTGTGGGACGCTTCCTCATGATTAGATAGAGGTGACACATTTTTCCACGAAGGCACCACGACGCGGAGCCCTCGGCGGTGATGCGTCCAGAAAGCACGTGCGCTTCTGCCACCGCACAGTGCACGGCGCTTACCACTGAACAGGAAGGGGGCAGAGGCGCTGGCATGGGGAGAACTCAGAAACAGGAGACTGAAAAATGAAGGCCCATGGAATGATAGTCGCAGCCAGCAGACTATTGGTACAGAGGCTGGAAATACATGAAGCACCGCACGGAGTGCGTGGGCCGGTCCTGGGCGGCGACGGTGGGCACGCGCGCCTGGCACGTGCAGACGCTCTCACCAGCAGGACGCAGTGCAGGGGGAGGGCACGGCGAGACAGGCTAGCCACGTGGGGGGATTCTCCCTGTCATCTTTTATTTTTTTAAAAAAAATCTTAATATATCAAAATGTGAAAGAGTTTATAAAGCTCGGTGGTGCTTTCTTATGCGATGACTATGTTTTTTCCATACTTTTCCATATGTTTGAACAAAAATCTCTGATAAAAAGGGAGGCACTACTATGTTCATTGGGATAAAGGGTGGGCATGGAGCCAGAGCAAAGGTACGTCATAGGAAATGTCGACGCAGGACCAAATGCTTACATCAAACACAAAATAAAATAAGCCCCGGCTGGTGTAGCTCAGTGGATTGAGCGCAGGCTGTGAACCAAAGTGTCGCAGGTTTGATTCCCAGTCAGGGTTCATGCCTGGGTTGCAGGCCATGACCCCCAGCAACTGCACATTGATGTTTCTCTCTCTCTCTCTTTCTCCCTCTCTAAAAATAAATAAATAAAATCTTTAAAAAAATGAATTAAAAAGTTATAGCAGGCACTGCACAACTTTTCTCCTGTGTATTTATCTATAAAATGCCACCTTTGGTTAATCAGCAAGAATACACAGCTACCTTTAAAAACCAATCAGCAAAAAGAGGAGATAACGTTATTTCCATTGTGTGGTCAGGAAATAAATTTCCTATCAAAAATAAAAAAAACTCTTGTCCAAACCTAAAACAGCTGGGACAGAATACGGCCGATGGATTAATGAATCTAACAGCAAAATTAGAAAGAGATTGCTTTCAAATTTATAGGTGACCAAAACTATATACGATGAGGTATAGTTATGTTTAGGTAGAAAACACAGACTTTACTTTTTTAGGCGTGAAAATGAAGTTAAAATTGAGTTCTACTATTAAGAGCATATTTTAAATAAATAATCTTTAATCATTTAAATAGCTTATCACAGCGAGTTACCAAAGCCGTTTATTTTCCAGGTAACCATAATTATTTCCCCCAGACTTCCCACCGCACGTTGGACCGCGTACATTCTGATCTAAGCTGGAGCAGACATTTCATCTATTTAGAAAGCTGTGTGCACCCTGTTGCCATTCCGCAGAGAGAATGCCCATTTGTAAACAAAGTGGAGACACATTATGGTGGCCAAAGGGCAGCGCCTCACCTGGACAGAGATGCATCATTCTTTAATGCGGCACAGCTTGGTGCTCCGCGATCACCCGGCGCTCTGAACGGTTCTTGCCAGAGATTGATGACACAAACAATTACTGAAACCTGGTAATGGCACCGGCGATGGCAGGCTGGCATCGCACAAAACAGAAGTATTGCTTTTGTTCTTGCCCACGCTTGTTTTGGACCACATGACATCCATATTTTGACCAGAGAAAATATTAGAGGAAGCTGCAATCTTATATTATTCTATATCAGTAATCATATGGTATTTTGATAGGATATTTGCAAGCTAGCATATCAAAAATAATTCACTTGCCTTTACACCCAGAAATGGGAGTACTGGATCATAAGGTAGTTCTATTTTAATCTTTTGAGGGACCTCCGTACTGTTTTCCGTGCCAGCTGCACCTGTTTACACCCCCACCAACAGTGCACAAGGATGTACCAGGTTACACCCCCACCAACAGTGCACAAGGGTGTACCAGGTTACACCCCCACCAACAGTGCACAAGGGTGCACCAGGTTACACCCCCACCAACAGTGCACAAGGATGTACCAGGTTACACCCCCACCAACAGTGCACAAGGGTGCACCAGGTTACACCCCCACCAACAGTGCACAAGGTGCACCAGGTTACACCCCCACCAACAGTGCACAAGGTGCACCAGTTTACACTCCACCAACAGTGCACAAGGGTGCACCAGTTTACACTCCACCAACAGTGCACAAGGGTGCACCAGGTTACACCCCCACCAACAGTGCACAACGACTCCAATTTATTCACAGCCTCAAACCGACAAGCTCTGCAGAGACAGCTGCACCCGTGCCCACTGCAGTCTGCACACGCAGCCGTGGTGCAGAAACAGCCTGATGTCCAACCACAAATGCACAGATAGAGAAACGTGGGATGTACGTACAGTGGAGCATCCCTTAGTCTTAAAGAAAAAAAGCCTGCGGTACGCAACAACCTGGATGAACCTGCGGGACGTTATGCCAAGTGAAGGAAGCCGGCCACTCGAGAACCATTACTGCCTGGTTCCAACGACAGGAGGGACCCAAAAGAGTCCTAGTCACAGAAGGGGAGAGTGGCGTGGCGGCTGCCAGGCGCTGGGGGAGGAGGCGAGGGGAGGTATTCACTGAGTCCAAAGTTTCTCTCAGACAAGATAAGTACGTCGTGGAGACCTGCTGCGCAGCACAGTGTGACTACAGTTAACAACACTGTATCAGGCACTTACAATCTGGTTAAGGGAGCAGCTCTCCTGTTAAATGTGCTTGCCACAGTTTTACAGAATTTAATCCAGTTGTGAATCAACTGTAAAACACGGTGTGGCAACCTATGAGTGGGTTTATCAAGACAGCACTCCATGGGTGGCATGACACATGGGGAATCCAGAAAGCGAATAGCATGATCCTGGCCATATGTGTACCTCATGTCAAACATGTTCCCCAAAGTCCACGGTGTATGTTGTGTGTGCCACCTGTGACATGCATCCGGGAAATAAATGTGTCCAAGAAGATGATCTCCTGGTTCTCTATGCCCTCCCCCCAAAATGCTTTATTTCCTATTCCTATTACTGATCTGACAGTTTGGTAAAAATACGTTTTGCTGGAAAGTGCCTCCATTCGGACTGAAGGAGGGTTGCCCGTGTCTACAATTTAGCCGATTTCACTAACTTCACCAGGAAGTGTTAGGAGCCGTGGTGTGACCACTGTGCACCAAGCATTACGAGGTAAAACGACAACTTCTGTCCTGCTCCGAAAAGCAGCCAGGCTGTAAGTGCAAGCACCGTGGTTCGCTCACACTCTTTTCACACCTTGTTAGAGCTCTTTGCACATACGTGAAACTCAAGAATGCAGCAGAATTAAATACAAATCAGTGAGTGATTCTTTTAATTTAAATTTCGTCGTGAGCGACCGGCCATTCAACAGGCTGTTTCTTTACTCGAGAACTAACGACAGAAGGATGAGCCGCACAAAGCACTCTGCAGCCAGCCCGCCATGAGAACCCGGTGACGGCAGGGACACTTGCCAGCCCCCGACGAGGCTCCGGAGAAATCCCCCACCAGATGTTTCCCCGAGCAAATATATACTTTGCCTGCTCCGATTACGGCGGTCTTGAGGATTCCTGATGTGATTCCGCATTCGGCTGCTCTTCGGCAGGCTCATGAAAATGTGAGTCTTGCGAAGAGCAGATCCTCCGTGTTCCCCTCCTAAGAACCAATATAAAACATATTTACGACGCTCCGTCCCACATGGCGAAGCTGAGGTCCAACCGCACTGTTTACTGCGCTAAAATCAACGTGGTGTCAGTGTTTCATGACGAACGAAAGGAGGCAAAGCGTTGTTTTGCTTTGTGTTACTTCGTTTGGCTCGTTTTGTGAGCTTCCTTCTGCCAGGCGCCCGCTGGCCGTGCTACTCTGGTCCGACCCCCCATTTGCCCCCTGCTAAGAATTTCAGATGCCTTGCTCCCGGCTGAAGGATTTGTGTCCAGGTCCAACGAGCTCTGTTTGAAAGCCAGGAGATTGCTGCTGACAGACAGTTCATCTTTTCAGGTTCAGGTCCGATCATGATAATATTCAGAAGATTTCTTTCTGGAATGAGCATCACTAGGAAAACGTCGGTGGTCTGTCACAGCAGTCCAAGAAAACTTGGGGACAGCAGGGCGGGTCCAGTACATCTCTGTGCTTTGACTGACATCCGTCTGTGTAAATTAAAGGCCTGCTTATCTTCGGTATTTATTTGTAAAAAACCTTTCATTTCTAGTTTTTGGGGTTTTTACATCTTTTTTAAAGATTTTATTTATTTTTACAGAGGGAAGGGATGGAGAAAGAGAGAGAGAGAGAGAGAAACATTAATGTGAGGTTGCTGGGGGCCGTGGCCTGCAACCCAGGTATGTGGCCTGACTGGGAATCGAACCTGCGACAGTTTGGTTCGCAGCCCGAGCTCAATCCACTGAGCTATGCCAACCAGGGCTTAGTTTTTGTTTTAATTGGGTAAGACATACCAAAATATGTGCTTTAACCAGCTGGGTGGCTTTGGGCTCTTGACGTCACTCAACCCCACATCCCTGGGTGTTGAACGTGGACGAACCTACTTCACTCGAGGGTCATGGGATGGTCCCTGCCAGCCATGAGCACAGTGCTGGCCCGTGACCGGCTGACCACCATCCCTGTCACCCCATGCTCACCCAGGGCGGCACCCTGCTTTGTCCCAGATCCCCCTGCACTCCCAAGTTGCTGGAAATAACCTGCAGGTGATCAACTTGGTACCTAAGACCATTTTTAAAGAAGATTTTAAACTTTCTTCTGAATTGTTAATGCGAGCCGCAAAGCAACCGAATCGGACTGCTGTAGAATTAACACATCATTCCCCAGGCCCCAGGAAAGGGGGATCGTCCTGTCCGCTCTATGATAACATCGCACCCCATGCCCAGCCCAGAGCCTGTGCTTCCTAAAATATTAGTGGAGAGCTATTAGACGCTGACGACACGATGTGCCGTCGCACAACTGCTTACGTGGAAATAACTCGTTTCTGAAGCGGTGGGTTCAATGTCTGCGGCGGCTGGCGAGGGAGAAACACAGCCTGGCTGTGGTGTCGTTCTCACGGCTCTTCCATGACGCCAGGATGGGCACTCAGACCGGCTCGCAGGCTCAACTAGAGGCTCTGAGCTACGGCTAGCAGACGGGCCGGGTTGCTCGCGGGTGCGCCCGGGGCTGGGGACGCCCCGTGCAGTTCTCCCGTACAGGTTGGTGAGAGCCCAGCGGTGATGTGGCTGTATCAGCACTTCATCAGCGGTAAATTCGCCCAAAGGGCAGCCTTTTTGCACGAGAACAGAATCACTAGCACCTCTTCTTGGCTGTATTTGCAGGCTTTTTTCCATTTGCATCCTCCCATTGACGGGAGGCAGGCTCAGTAACACGCCATTACAAACGGGCAGGGATGCTTTGTGATCCCCATACACAGTTTCTCGCCCGTCCGGAGAGGCCAGAGCATTCATTCAAGTCTCCGGAGGGTTCCCCGGACTGTCACCGAGAGATCATTCACGTGTGCTGCCTTCCCTCGCCCACGGGAACATTCCAGGCGTTTGAAAGCCACGAGAGTCATTGACCGACTCTGCGTTTAGCCCTTTCTCTTGCCGTCTCACCTGTCACCTCTGTATTCCCGGGGGGTGGTTCATTGCCTTACTAACAAGTCCAAAACTGTATCAGCACTGGTTCCTGGCCTTCCTCCTGCTGCCCGACAGGTTGCTATTTTGTCGTTGGCCTCCGGGGGGCGCTCCTGGACCACAAGCGTGCCCTGGATGCGTGGCGCTGAGCTCCTGCCAGTCTCCAAACAGCCCGGGAAGAGATTCTTTGTTGGAGGAGCGGTGCCTGCTTTTCACCAGTGCCACGGGCCGTGATTTTTACTCCCGATTCCAAAAGACAACGTGTTTATATCACTGAGATGCAAACATCAAGCACCTTAAAGGTGGCTGAGTTCTTTTTCTAGGGGGTGGCTCACAAACGTGTGAGTCTTAGCAGTCCTTGATTATACAGGCCAGTATAAGTATTCTTTTTACTAAATTCCACTAAAATGCGGGCATTTTTTCCTTTAATTCAATACATGTAAAATACAGATGAAAAAGGATACCTGTATGAGTTTCATTCTATTACAGAATTATGTGTTAATAATTGTAAGAGTTTAGATTATAATCATAGGATGATTACATTATATTCTATATGGCTGCATTGGTACTCCTTATAGCAAATATTGTCTAAATATGTAAATGTGCTAGTGCCATTTAACATGTACATAAGCTATGATAAGCATTGTATAGCTTTGCAAAAAAATTTTTTAAGATTTTATTTATTTACTTTTAGAGAGGGAAGGGAGGGAGAAAGAGAGAGAGAGAAACATCAATGTGCGGTTGCTGGGGGCCATGGCCTACAACCCAGGCATGTGCCCTGACTGGGAATCAAACCTGCAATGCTTTGGTTTGCAGCCTGCGCTCAGTCCACTGAGCTACACCAGCCAGGGCTGGAAAAAAAATTTTAGTGACTTCCATCAACAAAATTGTGAATCCTTTGCTAGCATCTCTGCCACATACTTTCTCCCTGAATTCCTAGCCACATGTACAGATCTTCTAAATTTTCTTTTTACAGATCTCATATTTATTTATGTTAAAGCATACCTTAACCCAAAAATAGTTTTAAGTATGCTTTCTATTCAAAAGCAATTTTCCAAATGCTATCTATGAGCAAGAGAACCTGCTAAAATAATGCAGAAAACATCTGCCTAGAGGAAACAATATTCTGTCAAAAACAAGCGATTCATCATCATGACTATTGTTGTAAAAGGTTCCACCCTGACCCCCTCCCTTACAGGCTGGCAGAACACCCCCTGCTGTTCCCACAGGGCACTTGTTCCGCCCGTGCTTTCATTCTGCGGTGTCTTTCATTCCACTGAAGTCCGAGAGCGGACCGTAGACTGCTGGTGAACCACACAGCTCCTAAGGAGTGCCGAATTAGGTCCCGATCCCAGCTCGCCCATCACGAGCCTGGCGGCCTTTGTTTCTCATACATAAAATGCAGCAAAGATGAAGGTCACAGTGATTATTATATAAGGTCTTGTCTGGGCTTTTCTTCTTTACTATAGATCCAGTGGCTGCTGGATAATAAGCCCTCGGGAAGGGTTCACTCCTGGGATTAGTGAATGAAAATCCTCCTTGTCCTCATTAAAACAAAAAACAAAAAACACTTTATACCAAATGGAGGCACTCCCCCAGGCTGCTGGGGCGTGGGTCTCCGTGTTCTTGAGCTCTGTGGAGTGAGAGTAAGGACCCGGGCTGCAGAGGACAGACCTTTGACGTCACTTTCCATTCCGCTGCTTCTGCTGTCCTTCAGGGTTGAGAATAAATCTGGTGCACGTGAGGGTAGTGAACCCTGATGTTTGTTTAATCCATTTACTCATGCAGGACCTTCTGAGCGCCGACCGTATTCTAGGCGTTATTCTCACGATCATGCGTGTAGAAGAAAACAACACAAACAAGTCGTCCTCCTTGATGGAACCCGCCCTCAGTCACCATGGGAAACCTCTTGTCTTCAAGAGTTCCTGCATTTCTAAAGTAAATGCAGTGGTACATCTCGAACCCCTTCCCACTCCCCAGGGAACGGCAGACCTGTTTACTCGAGGTTCCCTAAGCAGCTCGGGGACTTCGGAGTTGCTCTGGGTCCCAGAAGTGCAGCCACAGAGCACCTAAATGAACAGAGCATTTCCCCAAGTGTGACTCACACCTGGAGTGATGCGTGTGAGTCAAAATGCGTGATCCCCGTGCAAATGTGTGTGAGGAACGATGGCTAGAGAAAAGCTGCTCAATTTATTGTTACTGTGGCTTCCTTGCTCTGCTCTGTGCCCTCGTTTGCTAACCGTGAGACTTTCTCACGAGTGTATTCGCTTGATCACCAGTTCAGGCCTCCCCGACTGCACACGCTTGGACAACTCACTGAACCTCTCTATGCTTCAGCTTCCACGGCTGTGAAATGGGGGCGATCCTAGTCATTGCCTCCCAAAATTAATGAGGATGACATGAGCCGATACGTGTAATTTGTACAGTTCAGAAGTGGACACATGGTAAGGGCTCCAAGTTAACTTTGTTATTGTTATCCTTGTTATACGCCTCCCGATGAACCAAGGAAATCTTTATCCCCACCATTGATTTCTATAGAACACACACGGGAGATTTTGAACTTCATCAGGACTTTAAACGTGTTGAAAATGCCAATTAAGTTATTCCGGCAACTTCACAAGGAGCCCTGGGTCAGGAGGCCGTCAAGTCAGCCTTTGCAAGAAAGGCGGTTGGACAAGAACCAGACATCTGTGTCACAGGGGGTGCGGAAGGCCACGGCGGTGACAGGAAACCCTGTTCCCACCCAGACAAGCTCCATGACACGTGTCCCATGTGGTGAAGGGGGCACAGGCAGGCTATATTTACAGTCAGGAGCTCTGCTACGATGAATAAGATCTCTTAGGTTTTCTCCAAAAACTGAGAACATAAAAGCAGAAAATGAAGATAGACTCTTGCCACACTGAATGTTCTTTCACCCAGAGCTGTGTTCCTTCTATGCCTGATAAATGTACAATACACGTACGACATCTAAATACCACATAAGGCGATTGTTCTCTTGTCCTTCCCAAACAAGTCATTTTAAATTATTCACCCCCCGTGTCCCATCCTATCAATGTAAAGACCCAAAGAACTACTAAACATCATAAAACACACAATCTTGCAGATAGAAAAGATGCCAAGTTGTATGTCTTTCGCCGTCCTATTTTCTCCACCAAATCCCTAGCCAGGGCTCATGGGGAGAAGGTGGAAGGAGAATGGCAGGTGGACGAGGAGCCAGGAACCCACAGACGCAGGCACCCTGGGAACCAAGGAGAGAGAAGTGAACACTGGAAAACGGGAGCGGAGGGGACCTGGGTGTCACAGCCCAAGCATTTATTGAGGGAAAGCACAATCCTGATGGAGCTCCTTCTGGGTGGAAGTGAACCTGACCACGCTGCCTTCCTAAGAGCCAGGCGACACGGCTTTGTCAGAAGAAACAGCCCTCCCTGTCCTCCCTGATGGAAACAAGCCCTGAGCAGCCTGGAGACCCTGCGGCACCTGTGCCTCTCCAAGGGATGGCAGGACCCCTCCCCCGACTCCCTCTGGTGCACAGCACGGACACCACACCTATGACCAGGGCTGGTCCCAGGGTGTCCCGGGGAGAAACGCACAGAGTCTAACGGGAGAGTCAGCCTGCGTATCGAATCCGTGACCTGGCTGACGCTGCCGACCAGCAGAAAGCCGAGGGATGTGTCTGAGCACGGGATCTCAGAGGCCAAGAAACGGGGGACCTGCGAGGGGCGACGGGCCGAGAGTGCCAGCCCCAGCTCCCCAACGTGGCGCCAGGAGGGGGCTTGGTTAGCAGGCCAGAAGTCGGACCCAGGAGGTGATCTGAGTGAAGGGAAGGTGATCTGGCTGAGAATTATTAGTGGAAAATGAAGGAAGGGATTTTGAAACTTAGAAAAATAAGAATGGATTGCCTGTATCTGATGCGCCCTTACATCAGTCAAGATATAAGAACTTCGCCTGTTGGGTTCAAGGGACCCTCCCCGTTCCTAGGCATTTAGAAGGAAAATGGTGAACAAAAGAAAGAAATATGTTACACATGATGGAAAAAATGAGGAACTATGCATCCATTCTGAAAAATATAATAGGGATATTACCTACATGTTCACCTTCATGTGTACACTTACATATTTTGGTATGAACTTATATAGAAAAATATATTTTATATGTCACATATATACTTACATAATCTGTTAAAAAAAACCCACAAAATTCAGCTGAGCATATTTGCGATCTACCTGGCTTTATTTAACAGTTCACGAAAGGGGCAATGTCCCATCTCAGCCAGCAGAAGAAAGCTCTGAGGAGCGGAAGCTCCGTGTACAAAGCGGAAGACTTTTCTAGGCCGAAGGAGACAGGGCAGGGCGGTCATTGCAGGGAAGGGTGGACTGTCCCAGGCGAGGTCACTCTCTGTGGGGATGAGAGGGGGCTGCCGGGGACACGGCCTCACCGTGCTGACCAGGTGACCCCAGGCTGACCAACCGGGTACAGGTGAGGTTCCTGGGAGAGGCTGCAACCGCGGTCGGGTCAGGGGGCGAGTCCTGGTTTGCGGACACGGGGCTTCGCTCAAGTGACTCCATCTTGAGCCGGCTGTTTTTTTGTTTTGTTTTGTTTTTTTAACAATACGATATAAATAAATACAAAGAGGACCTTTAGAAGAAGGCCAAGCGTTCATTGGTAATTCCAAGTAGTACTGGAGTTGGAAAAATTACCATTTTTCAACCATTATAGTGAATATTGGTTTGGGCAAAAACTATCAATAGATGCCAAAATTAGGGGGTTAAATTTCGATAAAAAACACAATATTTGAATGACCTTGAATTGTTCTTCTGACTGTTTATCGAGTACAAGGTGAAAGGCAGTAACTACTCAGTGGAGAAATCAGACAACACCTGGACAGGTGATAAAGATGCAAAGGGGTCATTGCGAGCCTCCTGATCTGACACCAGGAGAAGGACAGCAGATTACAATGTCCGCGATGCAGTAGGCTGGCTGGGAATGTGAGGAACCAGCAAAATAGCCCAAAATGGGGGCCATTCGATTCTAGTTTTGAAAGGGGGGACGAAGAGGACTATATTGTGTATGAACGCTAATGCCATAAAGGAAAAAGAGATGTCCCCAATTAAATGAGACTACAAAGCCAAGACAACGAAGGACAATGCCTAACCCTGGAACTGCGTACACACTAGAGAACAGATTCAGTAACGACCTTACTATCGACAAACTCGGGGTTCGGAGCACAGACAAAACAGGGGTGTGGGATTAGTGCGGCCTTTGGCGAAGATGACGACGAGCACACAGCTGCTACGTGAACACGTGCCTTTTCCTCTTAGGAAACAGCTGTTTGGTGGCACGAACCTGACTCCCAAGCATGGAGAGAGGGGCCAAATGACACAGCAACGTCCAGTAAACAAACCTGGGCAGGGGGCGTGCTGTTGTTCTTTCTGTTTCTTTTTGCACACTTGCTGTACGTTTGAAATTATTTCCAAGTTAAAAAAAATTAATATGATTTTAGTGAATACTACATGCAGCACCTCGAAAGACGCAGGCACGGCTGCTCCCAGGAGCCCAGGGAGAAGGTGGGTGGTCCCCTGTTGTCAGAGAGGGTGCTCGGACCTCAGAGTAGAAAAGTCTGTGCACTGGCACTTTCTGCCTAGACACGGGGACTCGGGGTTACAGAAACAGCCAGCAGGGGCGGAGGGATCATCCGACAATGCACCCCATAGGGATCTTTAGCCGTCGCTCATTAGCCATGGCATCTCTTAGACTGAAATAGGAGGGCAGACCACGAGGGTCCGAGCTGATCTGAACAAACCAAGGAAACTCCAGGGTTGCCAGCAGAAGCCAGACTTGATGTTGGAAAGGGCCGGAGGACCCCTTCCTCTAAGTCCTCGATGTAAGCCGCTTCTCCAGACCAAGAGTCCCTCCCACGGTCAGATTCTTTCCAGGAAGGACCTCCCGAGGTCGCTACGTGTCCTCTCCAGTCTGTCCCTCGAGGACACGGGGCCGCCCACGTGCTGTGCTGTGGGGCCGGAACAGGAAACTCCCAGGCCTCTCTGGGTCTGAGCTGAGCTGACCCACGGCATTGGAGGGGCCCCCATATGCTGCACGCTGTCTTCTCCGCCCCAGATCAGGTGCATTTAGACACAAGGGAAATATGCATTCTTAATACTAATAAACCTATTGGAGAGTGTTTGTCAGCCGCTCAAGCAGGTTAGGTAGTGCATGAATCACCTGAGGTCCCTAACCACGGACAAACCCAGGTCCCTGTTTTGGAGTAGGACAGCACCTCCCCGCTCACGCAGGCCTTAGCACATCAGCATGGCCTAGTTAGCAGCCTGCCGGCAGCTGTTAATTACTTCGCTTGTCTAAAACTTCGAGACTAAACTGAATGGACGATGTTAAGGCCTGCTTGGCCGTTCCACCCTTTGTCTGTGACTCACAGGGTGCACCAATGGTCCAGAGGTGCCATTTTAACCATTTGAGTAATTCACTGAATCGAAAAAAGTGAACAAGGTATAGAATTGCTATTAAGGCAACAAATAAGCAATGCCTGTCTATAGACGGTTCCAAATTCCACTGCGTTTTCAGAGCAGGGAATATCGGAGGGGCTAGGGATCCGGTCACAGACGTAAAGGGATTACTGATGATGCAATCTGTCAGCCGAACGGCTGTGCGGAGAAGTTTCCATAATGATTGCCTTTAATTGCATAAAGAGAGGGAAAGTCTCTTTCACTTTATCTCCATAACGAAGCCTTGATTCTGAAGATAAGCCTGGCCTTTCTCTGTCAAGGCCAGCGTGCGGATAACGGTGGATTCAATGTCTACGCTTAGCTATTTTTAGAGGATAAAACAAGAATACTTTTTCATGTATATTATGAAGATGAAGCATTACCTTAGGGCATATTTTCTTTAATGTTTATCTCTCTCTCTCCCCCTATATATATATATACACACACACATATATATACACATACATACATGTATATATACATATATAGGTATACACACACACCATGTACAAAAAGAAAAATAATTAGCCCCTGAGTGTCATTTCCTGAGTCAACTGTAACACCATTGAACAAAAGTTAAATAATGTGAAAGAAAATCTTTCCTAAAAGTCGGCCCCATTTCCCAGGCCCCGCGCCTGTTTGCACAGACTTAGCCACGGCTCTGCGAGCTTCTGCCTCCTCTCAGCTCTGGTCCCGGGCAGATCGCTGGTTCGTGAGAACAACCAGGGAGCCCAGCGCAAGCACGGAGACTGGAGCCTTGAGGTTAATTAAAACGGGATGAACACGGCACACATGTGAACCACCAATAAAGTCGGACAGGCAGGTACACAGAATTCTGTCATCTTTGGAGAATACAAGCAAAAAAAAAAAGGCAGCGTAAATGAATGGGGGACTGCCCTGCTTAGACTCTTTATTGCAGGCCCCCCCTTGGCACGGGCGTCTGGCACCTCACACTGACAGAATTGGTAGCTGTTTGCCACCCCGATTTCATGCGCAGCGTTCAGACATTTCCAAAGTACTCTCACATATCCCTAACCGGCAGTGGAGACATCTTCCTGCGTGTTTTCAAACAGAAGCTGATGGAAGGATGTTTAAACAGGTTCACGGATCTCAGTGAAAACGTCAGATGCGGGCCAGCTTCGTTAGCTGGCTCCTGCTGACAAAAACAGTGTCCCAAAGCCGTTCAAAAAGCTGGTGGCAGTAACAACAAAACCAAAAACGAACAAAAAAATAATCCGTTAGAATCAGGAGACTTGCGTTTAGAGACAAAACCTGTTTCTTCAAAGGAAAGTGATTTGAACGGGCCTCTTACAGTTTCTGAGTCTCTGTTTTTTAAAAACATGAACCGGATACAAAAAGCAGTGCTTTAGTGATTTTATGGAGTTTTTACGAGGATAAAATGGGACATGTGAATGCACAGGATACTGTAAAGCACTATGTACTTGTTAGAATTTCATTATAGAAAACGTAACCCTTTATTTCATTAGAGAGAGGAGTTTTCTGGTCTTAATTTGCTGCATGGAAGCAGCGTGGTGTGGGGCAAGGAGCTGTCTCTTCAGAAATTCAGGGAGTGGGGCCCGTGCTAGACAGTTGACAGTCCTCAAGAATGGGCAGGAAGAGAATGACGCACGAGATGCCCCAGGCTAGCCACTAATGGAAGGTAATACACATCAGAGATGGAGGAGTATACGGAATACCCATCCCAAGTGCTTTTTGTGCCCTCCGTACATAGGTAAGAGAAAAATGGCATCTCAGTCATAACATTACTTGAAAGGTTTCAAAAAACCCGTCGAACTAAATGAATGTTGGTTTGCAGCGAGAGTCCACAGACATCTGAAAAGCATTATTCTGCACTTATGAGACCTGAGAGGTCTCCTATGGGACCTCAAAATACAGAGAGAACTAGGGCAAAATAATACCGCAATGCCACTGTATTTTTGTCCATGCCGAAACAAGGAATCTGGGAGTTCTTAATGAAATTCAAGAGCACGAAGCTTGCAGCATAGATTTGTAAACCTTTATTGAGAGGTCAAAGGCAATTTCCTCTTAATTCCTAGCCTAATACATTCTGAATAGCATCTAGTGAAGGGCAGAGTGTGCATTCTATGCCCACGTAGGACGTGCACCCACACACACGCACACACACGCGCTCACTTCCTCATCAGGCAGGGATTGAAACTGAGTGGTTACGGCTGGGTTCCACGCTGCTCTCCGAGTGGCTGCTTCTCGTACAGGCTTAAGCCCAAACGGTGATTTCTGTGATTGCGCGATACCAGGTGACATCAATTCCTGTCCAGACAACACTCGAGTTTCAGTCATGACTCCAAGTGTTTGAGAAAGCTCCTCATTTCCAACAAACTTTTAATAATTGAATCTAGCTCATTATTAGAACAGATCGAAAACCTGAATGCCTCCGTTAGGATATTTCGGCAGCAAGTAGAAGAACACACAATTCGTAACAGCCTACACCATAAAGCCACATAATGACAGGACTGAAGCTAGGTGGTTCTGAGGTCAGCCCAGCAGCCCAACAGCCATCAAATGTTAGGTCAGTGTTACTATGAATTATTGGCACCTTCCTTCACGGTCAAAGGCAACTGCCAAAGGTCCAAAACATGTCAGCGCGTAACGAGGTCCGAGGGCAGAAAGAAAGGAGGGGGAGCAAACACGCATAATTTTTTCTGTGTGTTTGTTTTCAACAGAGGAGTAAAACCCTTCCCAGGCATCACCCTGGACGCTTGCCCCTCTGTTCCATCTTCAGGATTGAGCCGTGCATCTACCCCAGATGAACCGACAGTAAAGACGAATGGGACTTACCAGGACTGGCTTTGACCTGCCACAGGTCATCCCTAGAGGTGGGTGCCATGCAAACCAAACCAAACAGGAGTGAGTCCTGTTCATGAAACAGAAGGAGACGGACTGTGCGGGGGCAGCTCCGAGGGGCTGCTCCCTGGCTGGTCTCACTTCGCAAGGTAGTCTGAGTTCTGACTATGAAGTACCCATGAACTGTCACCGCTGGAGTTTCCCGTGCAACAGTTTCAGACGCAGTTGTCTCTGGGCAACTGACACTGTGGAAAGCAAAACCACAGATAACAGGGATTACTGTATAAAACAATAGCCACATACTTAAAAATATAAATGGGTCTGCAAGCATTTTTCCATAAAGGGCCAGGCGGTTAATAGTTTAGGCTTTGTGGCCCATGTAGTCTTCTGTCACATACTCTTCTTGGTTATGTTGACAAGCCTTGAAAAGTGTAAAAAACGTTCTCAGCTTGCAGGCATACAAAAACAGGCCAGCGCCAGACTTGACCCTCACGTGTCAGCCCATGGACACGCTAGGTATGGTTCCGTTGCCTTTCATGCACTTGGTTAACGAAACTTGATTGAGTGTTTCATAACTGGCTGAGTGTGGACGATACAGCCACGTGTTACATATAATATGTTCCCCAGGAAAGCTCGTCATCAAGATAAACAAATTCCACATTGAAGCCCACCTTCACTTTCCCAAAGTGAATATGCCGGGAGGATTTTTTTATAACTAGGAATACAGACATTGATTCAAATCATCACAAAGTTACTTACAAACTTCCTGATTTCACATGGAAAAAAATCACACAGTTCCCAAGGAATTATGCATATTTGGAGCATTTATGTCCTACCTACAAGGACTGTAGGGAAGATGCAAAGCAGGTGAAGGAGAGCGGAATACACCGCCCTAAAATGTGCTGCATTGGCATATTGATTATTTGGAGCCCTAGGCACTTGGGAAACAGCAAACACAGGGAGAGGTTTTCTCGGAATTCCCTTATCTGCCTCAAGACAGACCCTCCAAGAGAGGCCAGCTGTCACAAATCAGTTCCCGGAGTCACACCAACCAGGGGAGTTGGACTCCTCACAGGAGAGGAGACTAGAACTGGACACCACACTCAGACACACATTATTGCAAACTATCGTGCCTCCCATCAACATGTTCTATTAGCCCCGGCTGGTGCAGCTCAGTGGACTGAGCACGGTCTGCTAACCACAGGGTCACCGGTTCGATTCCCAGTCAGGGTACATGCCTGAGTTGCGGGCTGGTTTCCCAGCAGGTGCCACGTGAGAGGCAACCACACACTCAGTGTTTCCCTCTCTTCCTCCCTCCCTTCCCCTCTCTAAAAATAAATAAATGAAACCTTTAAAAAAACACATGTTCTATTAAGTCCCATTCATTTTTCCTAAAAACGATTTCCCCCCCACCAAGGTGCTAGACTCCCCTCCCCTTGCCCCAGGAAGATGTACTTATGCCTGAATTCTAAGCCACCTCTCCGAGTTACTCACTTCTCTCTGCATATAGCCCAGGTATACAGGAGGCATCGTGTTTATCAGACGTCTGTGTGTTTGACCCTTGTTAATCTGTCTTTTAACCCAGGGTTCCCAGCTAAGAACTCAGAAGGGTAGAGGGAAAATTATTTTTCCTCCCTTACATAGTCAACGCAGTATAGAAATGTCATAACATATTGATGCAATTGCTGGTCCTGGTGCTCAATTCCTGTTCATTTCCTCTCTAAAAAACACATACATTCATATACATGTATATGCACTAAAGCCTAACACAGGGGTGACAAACTCATTTTCACCGGGGGCCACATCAGCCTCATGGTTGCCTTCAAAGGGCCGAATGTAATTTCAACTCCTTGACAGTTAAGGAGTAGTTACATTTATTCAGCCCCCAAATTATTCCAGCCCTTTGAAGGCAACCGCAAGGCTGATGTGGCCCCCGGTGAAAACGACTTTTACACCCCTGGCCTAAAAGCTCAAGTTTAGAAAGCACAGAGTTGGCGATTTTAATAGCAGTGGTTGTCAAAACAAAATAATCCATAAGATGAATGTAATAAAAGCCAAGACTTGTCACTGTGAGTAAATTTAATCCAACTCTTAATGTTAGAGATTAGCATCTTATTGCCAGGATCTCAGTATTTTTAAAGGGATTCCTTTAAGACACTGTGGAAAATAGACATGCTCTAGGAGCAAAAAAAAAAAAACAAAAAAACACACGTTTCATCTGAATCAATCTGACAGGGTCCGTGTTTGAAGAGTATGTTATCCTGATTTTCAAAGTCTCTCCCAGAATCTCCTGGAGTATCTGTTTGTGTTTAAGAGACACCCTCACCCCACCGCCTGGAACCCCTCACAGGGTCACTCAGTTACTTGCTCTTTTCTTTCTTTTTCAATATTTTATTTATTTTATTTTTAGAGAGGGAAGGGAGGGGGACAGAGAGAGAAAGGGAGAAACATCAATGTGTGGTTGCTGGGGGTCATGGCCTGCAACCCAGGCATGTGCCCTGACTGGGAATCGAACCTGCAATGCTTTGGTTCACAGCCCATACTCAATCCACTGAGCTACACCAGCCAGGGCTCTTTCTTTTCCATGTAGATGGAAAAGCACACTAAGCAGCCCTTCTAAGCAAAACAAAAGCACAAACACAGTCACCCAGACATATCTGAAAGAGAATACAGCGATGCTTTGGGAAACTGAAATTGCATTGGGGGGCTGCCCGAGCCGTCTGTAAAACGAAGTCAACCAGTTTGTTGCTCTCGTAGCAGCGGTTTGCTTCTGATAAACGTGCCCACTTTCTGAGGAAGACTTCCCCAGAGAAAGCTCCCACACCCACGTTTTCTTCCCCTGGACCTCGGAAAACAGAGCCTGCCGATGCCATGCCGGCTGCGGCCACACAAAACCGTCAGGGGACTTCTGAACAGCTTGGGGAGCAGGACCCCGCCGCAGAAGTCCCTGCAGAGCACCCCCACACGTCCAGGGGCAGGCACCCTGACGCGCTGCAGATGCACCTGAAAAGTGTGTGGCAAGTTTCCCCACCCGCCTTCCTGGTGCTTTTGTGCTGAGAAAGTTTAAGGCTGTTTTATGATTCAGAGCCTCATGACAGTGCTAGAGATGAAGTATGAAGTATTCATCATACAATCTCCTAAGAAGAACATGGCTTCGAGGGTCAGCTCTAAACGCCGGACCGCTTTAATGATTTGCCAGTGGAATCAGCCCCGAGTAATTGAAAAGATAATGGCTCTCGAGCCTGAAGATGGGTTTAAGCCTTGGCGTAATCACTTATCATTTCTGTGACCTTGTAAAACATCCCTTAATTAACCTGCCTGACCCTGCCTTTCCTCATCTGTCTAATGGGGATAGCGCGACACGCATCAAACGTGATGACGCTTTCATTCACTCCCCTCTTCGGTGAGTCTGTGTTTGAGTCCGGCTCTCAGCTTGGGGCTGGCGACATGAGTGGGGGGTTGGGGGGAGACAGGCCTGGCCCTGCCTGGCACAAGCAGAAGTGTTGGGGAAGCTGGGAAGCAATGGACGTGTCCTGGTTCCTGTCTACAGCAAGAAGGATGCCGTGAGCTGGGCGCATGGAACAATAAGCAGTCCCCCTTCTGATAATACATAACAAAAACCATCACTCAACATCGCGTTGATTCAAAGAAAAATGTTCATGCAGGCGGGATTAGAGTTTCTCTTTATTGTCTGAGGCCACTCAGATAAAGCACGTTTCTCGGAGGTAACAGGAAACCCGACTGGGTCCCCCTGCCAGAGCCTGGTTAGTCCTCCTCAGTCAGGGCTCCCGGCTGTGCCCTCGGGACGCACCGCAAAGACCCGGGTCCTACCGGCAGCGCCGTCTGAGCGGGGTTTAAAAGCTCAGTGCCGGAGCCGGTTATGCCGCGGGCCAGGCTGCTGATAGGTGCGTTATTGAAAGCTCAAGGAAACAGTTTAGCAAAACTTAGGCCAGATACGGTTTTTTAAGTATTGCTAGCAAAAGATAAAAGGAGTCTACCCATCTTCTAAAAGCATGACAGAGTCAAGATGTATTTAAGTCCTAATGGGTGTCTTATGAACTATTTTTTTAAAAATATGGATAATATAGAGTCTATTGTCAACACTGAAACTGATGCTTTAAAAAGGATCACAAAATTTCAGAGTTCAACATAATCTTAATGGTAACCTTTAGAAAAGGAAATAAAAGAATGGACAAGTAAAATCTTTACATACAGCTTTTCAACGGCAAACGTGGGACCGGAACACGAACACATGTTAATCTACGTGTTCCTTCTATGAAAGGTTTCATTGACTTCATAAATAAATAGTACAATATAAAAAAGTTGAACATAGTGAGTGCCATGTAATGTACGACTAAAGAGCATCATCAGGGAGGGATAATGATAAAGCAGCATTTTATTTGTATAACAACCTTCATTCATTCATTCATTCATTCCTTCGATAACTTTTTTTCTGGGTAACTACTCGGTTGTCATCTCCGCACACACAAACAAATAAAGCAGCTCCTGCCATTTGGAGATCGCCCTCCGTGGAAGGCAAGTGGCGACCCTCGGGGCACGCAGACAGCCCTGCCTCCCTGTCGGCGCCCTGGAGAAAGGACAGCGGCCGGGATCAGCTGGGCGCACCGGCGGCGCAGCGCTGGCGACTCCGGGCTGGGTTCGCGTGGGCCGCGGGACGTGCCCGGTCCGCTGCAGGCTGGCAGCCTCGATTCCCTGCTCTGTAATATGCTCCTCCTGCCTATCGCAAAAGGTGGGTATAAAGAATCAAGAAGAGCGCGCCCTGATGACTCTGTGAATAAAACACGCACAGTCATCCTAGACAAAGAAGCTCCTCCCCAGGACAGGAACCCAGACAGAAGGTGAGTGGTGAGCGGCAGGAGCCCCCACGGCGCCGGCTCGCCCACGTGCATCTCACCAGCTCCGCTGCGCTGAGAGCGCCCCCGTTCCTTGACGCCTACCCCCTGCCCCACTGCCCCCTGCGTCCTCGAATTTTCTGATCCATTAATAGTGTTATGGTGGGTGTTTTATTTTACCACTAAAAACTATTTACCAATTATTTATATTCTTCCATGCGCTCCCTTCACTGAATCCTCCCAGCTCTTGGAGGGGAGAGGCTTTTTATCCTCTCTTAGAGGGTGTATACGGAGGTTAAGGAATTAGCTCCAAGTCCCAGGCTTACACAGGAGGGTGGCCAGAGTCCAGCCCTCGGGGGTCTGCCTCCTGAGGCCCTGTCCATCTCATGGAGAGGTGGGCCAACCAAGGACCACTGGCCCAAAACCCTGCCCGTGGCCTATTTCTGCACGGCTCACACCTGAGAGTCCCTTTCACATTTTAACTTCTATTATCCTACACTAATGGTTGGAAATTGGCTTTTAGTGCCTCCTTGATAATGCTTCTTAATGGCTCCGACACAAAATTACAAGGCAAAAGAGTACGTGTATGCAAAACACACTGCGGCGAATCCATTTCTATGACAACGAATGCTCTTTGGAACAAGGTTTCTCTACCCATGCCATGTGCTGTTAACAGTAAAAACAAAAGACAAGGTCTTCATCCCTGCACAAAGGTGCAGTACATACATTTTCCAAGTTCGCACTGCGCAGCCCCAGCCGCACTTCTCAGGCCTTCATGGAAGTGCGAGGGGAGAAAAATACAAGTCCATATTTCAAAATCCAATTAACTGTGCCTGCCGTTCCTGAGCTCCACCTCATCTCCCTTTGGAAGTCGCTAATATGCAATATAATGGCATGTTAAAATCAAATACCAAGAGGAAAACGTAATAGAATTATATATGCCTTCCAATCGATGATATGCCCAGTTAAAACCACACAGTCCTATATGGGCTAGTAGTGGCAACAGCTCTCTGTGTGAAAAGATGAAATTCGTAAAATCTCATTCGGGATCAACAGTAACCAATGAATACGCAATTGATTTTGATGATAGCAAAAACTGAGTTTGAACCTCAATTAAACAAAATGTTATCCACCCACAAGAGAATTCCTTCCTTCTCATGAGTAGACCTATATTTAAAAAAATTAATTACCATCATTATATTTTGAATTTGACCAGCAAAAAAATGTGTGTAAATTTGTTTTCTGTCTTGCCATATAAATACCAGCACAAAAATAAATAAGCTTAAATCTCAGAATTGCCATCAAGTGGGAAAAAAATAAACCATCCTAATACTGGGGCAAGGATTTCCCAAAATTCAAAGCGGTGCGGATTGATTGCTTTAACTGTGTTGATTCATAGACTGTCTTCTCTTCAACGTCCGTTACCCCGAGAATTACACACGGGGTGACCGGAACTAAGAGCGCGTGACACAATGCGGTTTCCAGCGATGCACCTTACTGACGTCCCTCCGTGGTCAGAATCAGTGGCTCGTGGAAGAGGTACACTTTACGCCAGAATCTCCTAAACTCTAGGGCTCAGATCCACATACTTATCTCCACCCCGAGCCCCTCCTTTCTCGTGTCCTCGTGTGACCCTACCGGTTCCCTCCCCAAACCCCGCCCCCTGGGCGGCCTACATCCTGTCCACCTCCGCTCTGCACGCCTGGGTCCGAGCTTGCCCCTCACCTGACCAAGGGCCGGGTGAACACCTTAGGCTACGTTGTCCAGTCCCAACTCAGCCCCTTCGCTGTAGATAATTCTGCCTGCCGGTTTCCTTTCAAATGTGGAAAACCTGTATCATGATTCTGTGATAAAAACATCCAAATACCCTCCTTTTTCATTCCCATGCTATTTTACGATTCCTTTACATTTCCTTTTATGTTGTTTTATTGTTGTTGTTGTCGTTTTAGCACAAGCCTGTTTTTCCTTTACTAGGTCTATGTATTTCAACGGTACATTTAGAGCTGCTTTTAAATTGTATCTTAGTCTCTATCAGATTATATCACACAGCTGATCATTTGTTTTCTACAAGCCACACACCTTTAGGAAAGCACACGTGCCAAAATGTTAGTGATCGTCCTGGTCAAGGTCAACGCCTGAGTAAGAAGACAGTACGAGGCTAACAAAGGCGGTGCATCTCGTGGGACCAGGTGGGGGATGCGGGCTGAAGGCCAGAGCGCGTGGGATGAGATGCAGGAGAGGTCTGTGCTGCACCCTGGGCCTTGGTCCCTAATCCAAACACTCGCCATCACTGAGTATAGCTGGAGGAAAGACCAGCCCCTTTACGCTAAATTCTGCAAAGAAGGAAACACGCAAAAAGAGGATCCTCTTTGGAGTTTAATATAGAGTCTAAAGTCACTGCAGATGGAGTGACTAGGAGTAGGGGCACCGCGGCACCTGTGCTCGGAAGGCGCAAGGGGAGTCACCCGCGGTTGCAACCGGCAACCGTTCAGGTCCTCACCGAATCGCTACCGAAGTGAGCGGGGGGCACCAGCTTCCACAAGCAGGCGGAGACGATAAACAGGCTCCAGAAAAGCCATCCGCAAGGGTAGGATACAGAGCGGAGACGGGGATTCTAAAACCCGCTCAGAATACTGAATGGGAAGTCGGCACCGCGCAGAAGCGAGGCGGGAGGAGGGCTGACGCCAGGGGGCCTGAACACTGGGAAGGTCCTGGAACAGCAGTGAGAGCACGTGTGTCAGACCCAGCGTCTGGCTAGAGATAGCTGCTGCCACAGAGAAGAGTTAAGGGCAAAGATAAAGTTTAGAAAAACTGTCATTATGATGGAGGTCTCGCTTATGAAGTAAGCAAGCAGCATGAAGACGTGAATATGTGCAGAGGAAATAAACCACATTACACAAGAGCAGAGTGTTTGTGGTTCCGCTGTGTGAAAAAACATAGTGCATGGTACAATCCGAAGAAAGTGATATACCTCATTCCTGGATCCTGGTAGACCTTTTAAGCACTCCGCTTACCTTGTCAAAGACAGATTCTTCCCAGTAACCACTGATGACGCCAAGAGGTGTGGGTCCCTCGGGTTAAATGACACGCACTGGAGAGGGTTGGGTTTGTGTGACCTCCTGGTGAAGTACTACCATAGTTCTTCAAGGCCAACATCCTGTGCTTGAAAGCTCATTAAATTGGGACCCGGGTTCAAGTTCAGTTTTGATCTTTTCCATCTTCCGTGACTTTGGACAGCTCCTCTAAACCCTTTGACATCAGCTGCTTCATCTACAAAACTCACGTACTGATGATGCCCTCAGAAGGATGACTTTAAGAGTGGGCTATCAAGTACTTAATGCTATTCCAGACTGTCTGTTTTGCTTCAGATCCTGGAGTTTCTGGCAAACCCGCGGTGTCCCCGCTGAGCTCCATGACAGAGGAGCCTACGTGCTATTTGACAGGCATGCTGAGTGACTCCCTTAGCGGCGAGAAGCTGAGCTGACCAATGGGAGCTACGTTTCATCGGGTTGCTAGGGGTTTAATGCGCACAGCCTGGGCAGCCTCAGCTCGGGGTGACTGGCGGCCGTGACCGGTGCTGCTCGCCATCGCGGAGGAGCTCAGGGTGAGAAGCTCATCTAACAATTCGGAAGCAGCGACGGGACCGTAAACATTATGCACAGTTTAGCGTCGCGCCCCGGTGGACACTCAACACTGTAATCCACGGCGATAATGACAATGATAAACAGGACCGGACCCTGCAATCAGCGTTTAGAGCCATCAGCACAAAGCCGTGCACTCGGCAGGGGAGGCTGCGCCTGGGCGGCCTTGCACCAGTCCCTTTCCACGCCCCAGGCTGCAGGGCCAGGGCTGGAGACATGTAGGGCTTCTCGGAGACAGGAAATGGCCTGGTTTGTGACCCAAATAAAATGCTGACAAGCTGTCATGGAACCATTTTTGAATTCTGCTCTGAAACCTTATTTACATTCTTTGGTGGATGTTGCTCAAGGCTCTATCTTAGGGATACAGAATTCTCTCAGGAGAAAAAAAAAACGTTTTCTGAAAGTTATTTGTACCAGAAAGCTATCAACTTAAAGAATGCAGCTTGGAAGTGGTTTTAACTATAAGAAGTCAGTCTCTGTTTTTGGCTCGGGTATTAATCAGGAGAGAGAAAAAAGCTCAATGAATAAAGAAATGGAACCCGAAGAACTGAGGGGTGTTTCTCTGTGCTCTCGAGTTTGTCTGCAGTAGGCACGTGGCAGACACTGCTGTCCCCGGCTACTCCCTAGCCCCCGCTTCCTCTAAGCTCCCCAGGCCCCGATATTGGGGTAGATGACCACCAATGTTCCCGGCTTCTCGTGTCAATATTGTCACTTCCCCAAATGGCTTTGCAGCTCTGCGACCCACTTCTGGCCAGCGAGACAACAATCACAATCCTTTTCCTTTCCTTATTCAACCGAATGTTTTCCAAAGCTTCATTTCTCTTGGGACACTTTTTTTGGGGGACACTAACCCCATGTACAGTGCTAATCCCTTTCGAGTTAGCACCCGACTCAGAAGCAGGTTGCAACACACACACGCGCTGAAGAATTGAAACCGTTTGTAATCAGGCGGTCACATAAACGTCCGGTGAGGCTCCCACCCACATCGGACGCAGGCTAGCAGCCGCAGTGGGCCCTCGGGACGCGGCTCTGGGTGCCCTGGCTGAGCTCACACGTGAACGGAGTGCGGCATTTCTCAGCTTTGCCAGCCCAACCTAGGATGTGTCGTAAAGGGGAGTGCTGATCCCTGAAAGACTATAGAATAGGTACATGTGAATGCCCATAAGTGTGTGAGCACGTGGGTGTGTGAGCACATACTCACACACACACATACTCACACACACGCACCCCTCAGCAGTTTTCCAATTGCTTCACAAATGAAATCACTGCAACAGAACACCCCCGGTTTCAGCATTCAGCAAACAAGCCAAAAGTCCAGAATTTTCAAAGTTTAATAACGTTGGGTCTGATAAACCTTTCAAGCCCGAGAGATTAATAATAGAAAATAGCACCTATTATGGCTTAATCACCAGTCCAGACTGGGTCCAAGCCAGTGATAATTAGATCAGAAATGCCAAAGAATCCTTCTTGAGGCTTGACAGATAAACTCTGAACCTTATCTGCATAAATGAACAACTATCAAAATATTGTTCTTGTTTTTATTCATGAGTTTCAAGATATCTACGAATTATATAAGGCTGAGATTTTTCTGTTGATTTCAGCAGCCGATTAAAATTATGGGCTAAAAGTCTGAGCAAGAAGTGAACTTAAATTTTGCTGCTGAAACAAACTCTTCTGTTCTGTTGGTAAATCCATTTTAGTACATTATAGTCAGTCTGTTCTCGTTAAGACATCCAATACAGTAGACTGGACGCACTCAGCTACCTCCTAGATGTCTGCTGGTCCATCATGCAGAGTTGGGTACACACACAGCTGCCCAGTTACCTCTCAGGGACTTAGAAGTGAGTGAGAAGGCCAGACCATGCCCAGCTGTCTTAAACAAGCTCACTGTATTAATATCTGACCTCTGGTTAATGATGTAACCCGCTTCTCCGTGGTCTGCCAAGCTCAGGATTGAGTATTTTTGCTTAAACTTTGCACACCTTTGATTGCTTCACGCCAGCAAGGTCCATCTGTCGCTGTCATTCACAGCCATCAATTCCAGTGTGACCTCACTTCAGATCACGCCGGGACACAGCCAAGCCGAGCTTGGCATGTCCACAAAGCAGATAACATGGCACAGTGATATACCTCATGCACTTTTGTCTTGATCTCCAGGCCCATTTGCAGGCTCGAGACCCGTCCTGTGAGCTCTTTCCCGCCTTTGCAGTGGCCAGAAGGAGCTGGCTGAGCCTCTGGGTCTCTGCTCTTGTCACCTGTCACCTCTCACTCTGTCCTGCATGTCCACTCCTCTAATGGCCTTGCTGTCCCTAAAAACAAGCACACAGGCTGTTCATGGTTGAAGAGTTTTCCAGTTACTCATTATGTGACACCAGTGATCATTAAAAATAACGAGTCTGGCCCCGGTGGGGTGGCTCCGTTGCTTGGAAGTGTTGGCCCATACACCAGAATGTTGGGGTTCCATCCTCGATCAGGGCGCAGCCCAGGTTGGGGGTTCATTCCCCAGACGGGACACGTATGGGAGGCAGCCAATCGATGTTCCCCACATCAGTGTTTCCTCTCTCTCTCAAACCAATACACATATCCTCGGGGGAGGATTGAGAAAGAAATGATGAAAATAATGAGTCTGCAAGTAAAAAGATTTCAAACCTCTCGTAGTCTTGGTTCGAAGCGAGATGCTGGCTGAAAGCTACTAAGATTCCTGCTCCCAGCCTTTACGCCTTAAAAGGAGCTGCTCACTAACCCGCCCCGCGCACGGCGACCCAGCCAAGGCAGGTGATGTCGCCCCTTGGCCCTGAGCGGGAATTCTGCCTTTCGGAGGGAGGGGTACCTCGCTCTCTCCTCTTGCTGGAAGGAACTCGGTCCCCACCGGCAACCTGCTACTCACAGGAACTGCCTTCTGAGGCCGATTCCTTTTTGCCTCTCCATGCGCCCAAGAAGGCATACTTTATGCTGACACACTTAGATTCTTTCCCTTCATGCTCTGGTGGGAACTGTGGGGGAAACTGTCTCCAGAATGGTCGGCAGCCAAAATGACAACGCCACACCAGACACAGAGAGAAAACCACGCAGGTTCTTAATCCTGTCCCAAACTGCCACACACTACGCAGTTCAAAATGCTGCCGTGAAACTTTAGAGCCTGCTTATCTGATGATGAGCGGTGGGGAAGATTTAATAACTCAAACAGCTTCCTCCAGAAAATGTCATCACACGGCTCTGGTGTCTTTCCGCTTCTTCCTCGCTAACCCAGCACTTCGGAGTTTATCAAAATAGGGTCTTTCAGACGCTGATAAGTGAGCCTTCAAAAGGAATATAACTGTATCTCAAAAAAATTTTCCAGAAAACAAAAACAAAAATGGAATGTACAAGCCGTTTTATGAACTTAATAGCATGATGTTAAAATTGGGTAAGGAAAATATAAAAAAAGGGACACAAATAGTTTCCGTCCATTAGTCACAGGTGAGAAAGTACTAAATAAAATATTAACTAAATAAACTCAAAACCTATCAAGGGTAATGCTGCAGGAAGTGGTAGGGATTGTCCCAGGATGCTACAGTGGTTTACTGATCAAAGCTCCATCAGTGCGATTATTCACGAGAGTGGGCTAAAAAAGAAGATTAAATTATTATGATGAGATGGAGAAAAAGCGTTTAATACATTTTACACTTATTTAATGATGAAACAAATGAGAACAGGGAGCAAATACGTCTCCAAGTTGATAAAAAGTGTTTACTTAAAAGGCTCATGCAGATAGTACCGATGGAAGAAATTTTGAGCTCAACAAGGCAAGGGAATCTCTTATCACACTGCTATGTATTGTAGTGCCAAGAGCCCAGGCAACACGATAAGGAAAGGAAAATAATTAGCAATGATGACATTTGGAAGAAATAAAACTGTAATTATTTGCAAATGATAAGATTATCTACATAGAAAACACAAGAGAATGAACAAATTAGTGTAAATGAGTGTGTCTAATAACAGTGTGACATGAAATTGCCAGATACAGATAAACTTTAAAGATGAACAGCATTTGTCGACACTACTAGTCTCAAAATCTTGGTTCCTCCAAAAATTGATAAATAAAAATTAAAACACGTATAACCCTTACCGTTGAAAAGCAAGCCAGTTTACTTTAGGAGACCAGTGTGACCCTGTTAAATATTTATAAACTGTAATTACAAACATCAGATACGGCACAGCACAAGGTTGCCAGGGTTCCAATCTTGGTTCTCCCAGTACCTGCATGACCTCAGGTGAGTCACATAACCTCCACTCTCTGCCTCACGTTTCCTGCCTGGAAACTGAGGATGAGGATGAGGGTGATGACACTGACCACTCACGATGCTGTGAGGTTTAAGTGAATTAATACTGGGAAAGCACTTGAATACCGTCTACCACCAAGTTGGTGTCTCAAAAAAAATCAGCAGCTGTTCTTGTCATTCTAGAACTAACACCACTGGAGTACTACAGTAGGTGGCGTCGGCCTAACAGGTAAGGCAGCACCTGTAGAAGGTGCTGATAGTTTCGTCTTGTCCCCAGCTGGGCGTCCATGTTTCACGCTGGGGTCCAGCACCTTACTCAGTAAAACACAACTACAAATAGAAGGTAATATGCCACTCAGCCCAAACTAATAGTTAATAAATAAGTTAACAGAAAAAAAAATGTAGAAAGGCTTTTTTGACATTGAGATAATCTTGGATCAAGGGGGAGTATATATCATAATGTCAAATATGGGTAAATTTAAACAAACAAGTGAAACTTTCAGGACAGAAAAAGGTAGCTGATGTATGACAGGTTAGGAAAGGAAACCACCGCATACAAGGGCTTATTTTCTGGAATACAACAAGAACTCACACAGATCCCTAGATTCCCCGTTTCAAGAGAACAGGATCAAGCCCTGGCTGGTGTAGCTCAGTGGATTGAGTGTGGGCTGCGAACCAAAGCATCGCAGGTTCGATTCCCAGTCAGGGCACGTGCCTGGATTGCAGGCCATGGCCCCCAGCAACCGCACATTGATGTTTCTCTCTCTTTCTTCCTCCCTTCCCTCTCCAAAAATAAATAGGATTTTTAAAAAAGAGAACAGGATTATTTTTTTCCCGTGACTGCTGTTCCGTCTCCAGTCCTGGGATCAGAAAACCTCCCCACTGGCTGTCCTGCCTCAAGCTTTGCCGCCCATCTATCCCATCCTCTGAGACAGACACCTGAAGCCCTGATGGCTGCTGTGACAAGTCACCATGCATTTCGTGGGTTGAAGTTTACTCTCTGACTGTTCTGGAGGTCAGAGTCCCAAGTCCGGCTCACTGGCCTGAAGTCAAGGCATCCAGGGGAGGCTATTTCCTGGCCTCGTCCAGCTCCTAAACCCTCGTCCCGCTCACATCCCTGGGCCCGTGGCTCCCTCCATCCCCACTGGCATCAGCGTGGCTTCAGGACTCTGCTTTGGTTCTGTCTCTGCCCCTCCTGCCAACACTTATCAGGACCCTTGTGATTCCACTGGGCCCTGTGGACAACCCAGGGCAGTGTCCTCCTCTCGTAAACCTTCACTTGGCCACCCCTGCGGTGTCCCTTTGACCACGTTAGGTAACCTGCTCACGAAGTCCAGGGACTAAAGTGAGCCCATATTTGGGGGGCTGTCATTCAGCCCACCTCACTCAGACTTCTCAGTCTCAGGGCTGCTGTCGCTTTTATCAGGGCAGCTCTTTGCTGTGGTGGCATGTCCCGTGCCCTGTGAGATGCTGGGTAGCATGGCTGCCCTCTGCCCATTAGGTACCAGCAGCACCCCCTTCCACCTAGCTGTCACCAAATGTCACCAGAGAAAACCTCTGCTTCACACCACTTGCAAATCATTGAAGAAAGCAAACCATGCCCCTCTCCTGCACAGAATTATTTGTGTCTGCCATGATTCTCAACATCATGTCCCTACGCAGCATATCACCCTAGTTTCTCACGGCTTCTCTCAGTGTCCTCTGCCCTCATTTCCCACCTGGCCCCTGTCCTCCAGGTATTCACATCGTTCCCCAGAGCACGAAGCTCTCTCACCACCCCCTGCTTTGTGAGTATTCTTCTCCTGCCTAAAAACTCCCCTCCATTGTTCATGTGACAAACTTTTACTTCTTTCTCCTCCAAATGCAGCTGAGGCATCCGGGAGCCCAGGCCCCCTCTCCAGGTCTGCTCGGAGCACACTGCAGCGTGACCTTGGCCAGGGTCCTGGTGTGCCTTGCCTCTTTCCTGTGAGTTATCTCATCTCTTTCAGCTGCCCTCGTCCTGCAGCGCATCCGCTGCTCACATTGTTTGGTGAATGAATGAGCGATGGTGGATTGCATGCCTCGACTTGCAGGAGACGGACGAAAAATGTGGCTCCGAGATATTAACCAAAAATCACTTGCTTTTCTCTTTCCAAACAGAAAAATCAATCTATTCTTCTATCCTCTTTCGTGGACAGAAGTCGTCAGAATTTGGATCTTTTGTGAATGTCTCATAACTATTTAATTATTATTATTTCCTCCCCAATTAAGTTCATGCTCACACCCTCTCTTTACTTACTTAACGTGCTTCAGTGAAAACATGGATGAGAATGCTCCCTTCCACAAAGCATTTGGCAAGACACAGCTGGAATGGGAGCCTCACCGTCCTGTTTCACAGCTCCCTGAAAAGCCTGGGACGTCAGAGCAGTCGTGTGTCACCCAGGAGGCCCGGCGGATGCTTGCACGCAGACTCCGACTTCTCAGGCAGGAACCGTCACCTGGCTCTCCCACCTCCACCCTGCCCCGGGTCCCACCGCACTGCAGAGTGTCAACAGTCAGTGCAGGCTCCAAACACTAAAAGTGTCAACACGGAATCTGTTGCTGTGCATTTTATTACTCTTCTGGTAGTCTAGCGTCAAAAGTTTCTCTTAATGGGCAGAAACCGGAGACTCTTTAGGACATACCACCGAAAACACCTGCAAGTTACGTCCCCTGATGGCTGCGCGCTCCGCTCAGAGCTCAGATTAAGAGGATGTTGAGAGATGATGCATGCTACCTGCCTGCTTGGTAAATGTATTCAGGTAATGTATGCAAAACACAGGAGTTAAAGAACGTACCCCATGCTGCATGTTTATCATTCCAGCTAAAAATCTGTCTACAGGCCTTGTACGGGGAAGGGTAACAACAACGTTTCATTATCCAAAATGTCAAAACTTAATACGCCAAAGGGAGGTTTTTTAGACTGTCTTGAATTCCTATATAAGGCTGACCGAAAATTCTTAAGTTGTTGCTAAAAATATCCGGGGGCGGGCCGGAGTAACACTGACATTGCTGGAACTAGTTGGCGAAGACTAGACCGGAGCCTGCCTGAGCGAATCCCAGCCCCGTGACCCCTGAGCGAGAGACCTGACCCCTCCCTGCCCCCATGCCTTCCTCTGTCCGACGAAGATAAAAATAGAACTAACGTCACAGGTTGTTTTGAGTATCGAAAGAGTTTGTATTTCAAAACCCTTTGAACTCTGCCTGGCACAAGGAAGCACTAAACAAATACCTGGGATTGTTACTAGGGAAAACAGAGAAATGGTGAACTAAGGACTCTTCCAAGTGTTAGGAACTGAGCGATGTGTGAGAAACTCTACCCCCCACCAGAAGGAAATGCGATCTATCTGTTTCTTAAGGAAGAAGGAGCGGATAAGAGGTCCCAGCTGCAGAGGGGCGGGGGAGGGGGGGGGGCTAGCTGGACTGCAGTTCTGGATTTCAGTTTGGGGAAAAGAGTCTCATGAATTTGGGGGCTTGGGGTCCTGACACCTGCTCAGAAGTTTCTCTGGCTGCCGATGACCCCAGGAAAATGAAACCCGCTCTTCCTTATCCTGTGTTCTCCACACTGTGGTCCCAAGGAGTCTTTCCGGTGTCTTCTAGCCTGCCGCCCTGCCCGACATGCCCGCTTCAACCGTCTCATCTCCAGTGCAGCTCGCATCCTCCTCTGCGCCTCCTGCTTAGACTGTCCTTCACGGACCTTCCTCCTTCCTCCTTGCCTAGGGCCCCACTTCTTAAAGGGTCCGCTCGGTGCCCCTCTCTTGGAGCTGCTCCATTCATAAGAACAGTATTAATGACATGAGAAAGGTATCTGGGGGCAGAAAGGTCCAATTTTTTAAATCTTCATCATAATTCAACACACATTGGTGGAATATTGTGTGCAGTCTCCTCGCTACTATGGGAGGTAGAAAGATGAACAGGATACTCACCCTTCTGTCTTTTTTATTGAATGTACAGGGGTTACACTGGCTAACAAAATTATACTGCTGGTGCACAGGTCCAGAGCACAGCGCCTGTACACTGCACTGTGTGCTCACCACCCCCAGTCAAGTCTCCTTCCATCACCATTTACCCCCTTCCCCCTCTGCCACCTCCCCCACCCCGGCCCCACAATCACCACACTGTTGCTCATGACCGTAAGTTTCTTCCTTTTCTCTTTTTGCTCAATCCTTCCATCCCTCCGCACCCAGCCTCCCAACACCCCACCCCACCCCGGTTCTGACAGCTGCCACCCTGCTCTCTCACTCTTCTGCCTTCAAGGAAGGAGAGTCTCGTCTAGCACAGGGCCAGTATGCACCAAGCAACTCGAACGCAAGGGAGGTTTGGTAAGACCAATGGGAGAACCAACTTCACAAGGTCAGAGATTCGTTCTAACTATAACTGGAACGTTTCCTGGAGGCCGCACATTCCATCAGGACTTAAAACCTGGGAGAATTTCAGTAAACTGGAAGGGAGAGGAGCTTTGAAAAAGGTGATCATTTTTGTTTCTGGGCATATAAGCCTGGTTGGAAAGTACCCAGAGTTCTCATCATGGCGGGATTGTTTGTGAGGGTGAGACAACTCTTCTCAGGGACCCTGCAGAGGCACAATGTATGCGGCTTGCTCTCAGCTGAATGTAAGAAGGACAACAAAGAGAAGTATCCAACCACTCAGAGGCCAGTCCCATGTAAACAAAATCTGGCTGAGCCTGGAGGGCACGTGGGTGGAGTCCCTTAATGCCTTACTTCCCAGCTCTTCCTCAGCTCTGCAAGGAGCGCTAAACCTAATTCTACCCAGAGATTACATTTGCTCCAAAAGTGCACCACCATACAGCTCCTACAGAGACGTGAGACGTCCGTGGTGAATCGGATTCACGAACAGTGTGGGGGTTTAAAAACACGTTCACACATTGTTTGCCACTCCTCCCCTCAAGGGATAAAGCCTCATTCCCCACCCCCTCCCGACCCCCTTATGGGCTGTCCTGGACGACTGGGTTGGACAAATGGCAGCAGCAAAGGTGTGGGTGTGTCGCTTCAGAGAGAGGGTAACAGAAATACATGCCAGCTTTCTCCCTGCGTCTCTCTGGAGTCACACACCGTCAGGGAAGTCAGCAGCCACTCCACGGCAGCCAGCCGAGGAGCCCTGTAGATGCAGGGCTGTCCTCCCCGCAGCCACGGGCCGCACGCAGCCCAGGGTGGCTAAGACTGTGGCCCAACACAAAATCATACATTTACTTAAAACCTTGTTTTGCTCATCAGCTTTCCTTAGTGTTTGTGTATTTAACATGTGACCCAAGGCAACTCTTCTTCTTCCACTGTGGCTTGGAGATGCCAAAGGCTATCTAGGCGGGCCACCTTACAGGTGGATCTTGTAGCTACAATCAAGCCTTTAAATAGCTGCAGCCTGGCCAACAGCTTGATTGCCACTGCCCCAGCAACTCTGAGCCAGAGCCCCCCAGCCAGGTCACCGCCAAGTTCCTGACCTGTGGACCCTTAGAAATAACAAAGGAGACCCACCATCAGGTAGCAAACTGTAATGAAAACGGAGAAGTGAACAAGGAGGGCTTTTTTTTTTTTATCAAAGCACAGAGATTATGACTAAATTTCGGTGGTAGGGAGCACGGTTTCTTGATTCTTTAGTAACTTGACCTTGAAGAGCAAATTACAATGAAACAAGGGAACAAAGTACCAAGAATCCTGAACCTGACCCAGCTAACTTTTTAACCACTAACGTCTTGCCACAAAGAGGGAGATTTAATACTTTTCAAATTTTTGAACTCCGGTCTATAGTATAGCACATAGGGTCTTCTGGTTCGACAACAGCGCTGTGATATGCTCATGAAATCACTTATGGATTTGTGTTCTGTTTTGATGTGCCATTATTTTAGTTTTGCCAAAGGAATAGGTTTTTCACTATTCACAAAGTTGCATGGAGTCACCAGCCTTATATTTACATGTACACATCTCTGTGAAAGTTTGAAAAGCGACACATTGCCCTCAAAGTACACAGAGCCCTGCCTTTTACAAAGCGAATGCAAACAGCGTTGGTCTTGGCAAGACCCCTAGCAGGAAGGGAGTATGGATATGGGCGGGGCTCATTCCGGTGTGTAAACAAACATGAAGGGGTTTTTAATGTAGACACTAAAATACTGTCGTTATATAAAGACACATTTTCTAAGACATGTTAAACTTACAGGAAAAATAATAAAAGCTGCTTGCCCTAAAAACCCTCCTGGGAGCCCCTCTCCTCCCTCCCAGGTCCTAACAGGGCACGGAAACACCTGAAGCCGGCCAGACGACAACCTTGGATTTGGGGACCGAAGAAGAGGACGAGGTCACGAAAAGGGCAAAGCCTCAGAGCAAAGGAAATAAAGTTCACAACACTGGGGTTTCGTTCCCTTTTTGGGGCTCCACTGACCTGGCCCGGGGATGAGGAACTGCACTTGCGCTGTAGGGGTCCGGCCCTCACCGGCTAGGGGGACAGCGGGGTGGGGACCTCCGCGGGACCTGGGGCGGGGCCCGGCCTGGGCTGGGCGGGGCCTAGGGTGGTAGCTGGGCAGGGCCTCTGGGAACGGCCGGATGAGACTGGGCGGGCGCTGGGCGGGGCCTGGGTGCGGCTGGGCGGGGCTGGCGGGAGCTGGGCGTGGCATGGGCCCGCCTGGGCGTGGCCTGGGGCGCGGGAGATTTGAACTTCCTGTCCACGGAAGCAGTACCGGCGCACCGATTAGATTGCGCAGCAGCTTTCCCCCAGACTCCTGAAACGGGGGGCCCCCGTGCCGGATCGGGAGATGGTGGAAGGACCAGGTTGTACTCTGAACGGAGAGAAAATTCGGGCGCGAGTGCGCCCCGGGCAGGTGGTGACGGACGTGCGGGGCCGCGCTTTGCAGAGCCCGTGGAGCCCGGGCTTGCCTCACGCCGTCTCGGGGGCTGCGGTGTCCTCGCAGGTGAGCCGGTCCTCTAACTTGCTACGGGGAAAATGGAATAAAGACCCCTTCAGGTTCCCAGGGCCCAAAGTCGCCCTGGTCCTGGTTCCCTGGATCCCGCCTTTCCCAAAGTTTGTCTTGGCTTTATGGGAGGGACGAGTACCAGCTAGCGCACCTGCGCAGTGGCGCACTGTCCAGGGCTGAGGCTGCCAGAGGTGCCCAGGCAGAAGCCACTCCCTGCCGCCTTGCTTAACTTCTTTACAACCCAGCAAAAGATGGCTTTCTTGTGCCACTGTAGCTGCATTTTCTGCCTTTACCATGATCAGATCTCTGCAACCTCTGACTTCTTTTCATCACGCTTTCAGCATGAGGTTCTAGCTTCTCGCTTGCCTAACGTGCCGCGGTTGATAAACGTATAACAACCAATTTATAATTCTTAAACGGCACGTAGGAAATTTAGCACTAAACCTTCCTACGCAACTTAACGTTGTCATCTAATGAAGGGCAGTGAAACCCAGTTGCGGTTCCCTTAAGCGAATTTGTTTCCTTTTGAAGGAAATTGTAGCGCCGCGCCCTGCCGCTCAGGCACTCACTGCAGTTGCTGTCCTGTTCGTGTGGCGAGCTGAGAACTTGTACTGAAAAGTGCTGATGAAGCCATCACACTTTAAAAGCCCTGGGGGCTTTGTATTGCATGCAGACCATCGTATTTCATGGATGCATTCGGTACTGTGCTGGACTTCAGTTTTCTGCAAAGCTTCTTCATAGCTTTTGGTCCTGCAGGAAAAAGGTGCCATATGAACTGGCCTGCAAGGGAAAAGTATACGAAATTACATATGCTTACAACTTGAAAGAAATGAGGTTCTAAGTCTGAGAAAATACAACTTCAGACTTAGAAAAATAATAGGTTTTCCATCTGCTAATTGCCACTGTGTTTTATTTATTTTGACTTAATGTGTCAATAAGTAGCCTGCACCTAGTTCCTTTTTTTAAGGATTTTATTTATTTTTAGAGAGAGAAGAAGGGAGGGAGAAACAGGAAGAGAAACATCAATCTGTGGTTGCCTCTCACACGCCCCCTGCTGGGGACCAGGCCTGCAACCCAGGCATGTGTCCTGTCTGGGAATGGAACCTGCAACCCTTTGGTTCACAGGCTGGTACTCAAGCACATCAGCCAGGGTGCTAGTTTCTTATTATAATGCTTCTCAAAAATCTTTTCAGGATGCCACACTGATGGATCTTGTGTGAGCTCTTAAGAACATTAAAATATTCTTATAAAAATTACTGGTGCAACAAAATTTTGACTATAAAGACAGTGGGGGGGGGGCCAGAAATGAACTCTTCCCCTTGTGGAGTCTGTATTTTGGTTGGGAAGACGCACAGGCATACACTAGATGAGAACATAAAGATAACCTGATATGTTCTCTGAAGGACAGGAACATGGCTCTGTAAGGAGTTACATAGTACAGTCAGGGAGGCTTTGCTGGGAAAGTAACAAGCCCAGGTGAGGTGTGACAGGCAGGTGAGGGCAGATGTGCAGCACCTGGGTGGGAGACTGTTGGGGCAGAATGATGGCAAAGGCAGAGAGCTTCGAACACAGTGTGTGAGCCACTGAACAAAACCAGCGCAGCCGGGAAAGAGAGAATGAGAAGGAAGGAAAATGTTTTGAAATGAGACAGGCGTGGGATTGACAGGCTGGAGGCAGACCTCAGAGATCTTTGTAGACCTGGTTAGGGACTTTGTATTTTTCTTAGCAGTGGTAGTAGACTCTGAAGTGTGCTGAGATCCATTTACACTTTGAAGAGATCACTGGACCTGGGAAGGAAAAATAAAAGGCCGGAGGAAAGCCCGCATAGATCCTGCTCCCACAGTCAGGAGAGGACTGCCGGAGCCTTCGGCCGGGAGTGCTGGGGGTAGAGATGGAGGGAGGGGGCAGAACCACTGTTTTGCAGGTAAAGGCAGTAAGGCTGCAGTGGACAGACCATGCATGTATGTATGGGCCCTGACTTACATCGTCCAGCAGTGATGTATTCTGTGCAGGGTTTTATGCTACTTCCTGAGGATACAAAGACAAGGAAGATAAAGTTTCTGCTGTGAGAATCCAACGTCATGTGTTCAATAGGTGTCACCTCGTTGGTGTTTCGGCCACAGCAACATGAACGTTTTAAGCTTGTTGTGACTGTTACTAGTGGCAAGGCATGAAGTGCTTTTGAAGAACTCTTGTATTTTCCTTGGTTGATGAGAAATAATAATCGTGTGATAAAGGATTAACCTGATTCCGCCGACGAGGAAAGTGAAGCTCTCCGTGAATTTCTATGGGTCGCCCAAGATCACATGACCAGTAAGGGGTTAACCAGGGTTGGGTCTCCCTTCCCTTCCACTGCGCAGCCTCCACTCCTAGCTGTAGCTTCTCTCAGTTATGAAGGATGCGGCAGGAAAGAGGCTGAGCCAGTGGCAGGAGCACCACGTTACTCAGCATGCAGCCGCGATCGTTTATTAACTAGAGAAAAGAGACCTTGGGTCTCCGGCTGCGTCCGCCACCGTTTTTAGTTTTCTTCCATTTAGTCAATTCTCGTACCTACTGTGCTAACTCTATTCCGATGTCTTACACTCCTGTGTTCAAATTGCACAAAAGAGTTCATGCAGCTTAGTAATATAACACAAATGCTTCACCCATGGTCGAGCAATTATTAGCATCACTTGGAAACAATTCTAAAGAAGCTATATCCCTTAAATAAAAAGCCCAGCACTTAAAGCTGTTATGTTTCATACCCTGACATAGAGAGATAAATGCTGGAAGGAGTGTATTAGAACCACAGGCCTATTTTATACCAGTTATATGGGAACTGAATCTGAAAATCATATGGAATTAATAGTCTCTTTGTGATTATTGGGAAAGTCCCGAATAATTTTCCAGGGCTTCACTTTCTGGGCCTTTGGTTTGAAGAAGTAATTTTGTAAACATGAAGGGTCCTTTGCATTTTTGAGGGTGGTTGGATTCATAGCGGATTTCATCAAAATATGGCGCATTGGCACTGGCCTCTGACATGACCTCGAGTCGCAGAGGCCCTGTGTTTCCTGGATGTTTATGTCCGAGAGCTGAAGCTCCTGAAATAATTCTGCCACTGGTTTGTAATCTTTAGTTTTCACAAGACAGCTTTTAAAAGTAAGTTTATAACTGCATGCTGTATATCCTTCACATTGCAGTAAACATCCCAATAGAAAGAAGAGTTACAAAATATTAGTGAGGCATTTTAAATCAATTATTTAAAGTTCAGACAATCATTGCACCAACCCCACCCCCACCCCCCACAATTAGTCTTTTTGCTGTGTCCTCTTTGCTCCAGTTTGAAGTTCGTAGAGCACACGCTTTAATGCGTGTCTCCTTGGGGCAACTGGTCGTCCTTGAGAAGACGGAAGCCCAGCCACAGAGGGTCCCAGCCTCTGCCGGTCATGTGGACGGGACACGGTTTCTCTGCGTCTGACCCACTGTGTGGTCAGCACACGGTCACGCTACTGTGTAAGCACACTGCAGCAAAGTGCCGGAGCGCGCGATCCTTGCGGCAAGAAGTGGCGTTGGAATATAAATGAATGCGTCTGGTTAATAAGCTGTGCCGAGTCCATCCTCCCATTTTAATTGTGGGCGGATGCCATATTCTAGGGAAACCAGTGTGTGATCTGCATATGTGTTCAATCTGACTGCATGAGGCAGGCTGTAGAGCCGTGCTTATTTATTTATAAGCACTCATTTCATTTGGAACACGGTCCTCGGGCTGTTGTCACCCCTTAAGATTTGATACTGATGTTTAATATGCCAGTTACTCATGTATCTTCACATGTCCTTCACAGTGTCGTGAGCAGAGTAGGCATTTCATAAACATTTGAGTGGATGGAGAAGAGCAAAGGTGTGAATTGTGCAAAGTGATTGAGGAGTTAGAACTAAATTCAGTTTGGAATCTGTGGTTAGGAACGTGTATTTTACTATGTGAGTTATATGGAAATTCCTACCACAGGAAAATAAGGAAGCCGCATAGTATTAGTTTTCCTCCTTCCTTCCCCTTCTTCGTAGTGGAAAAAAATTATAGCTCATGTTAATTGCCATTGCATAAAGGGATGGGCTAATCTACAGACAGTCATTCTGCAGCTAAAAGAAACTCATTCCTTTAAATCCAAAGGGGTTTGAACATTGTATAGAACATGCATTACGTACTTCCTTGCCTTCTTAAATGGCTGAGTCGTTAAGTGGTTTCCCCTTAACGACTCAGGGTCATTACCACCAGCCTTTGGCGTTACAGAGAATCCTGGAACCAGCGGTAACCGACCGCAGGCTGGGCTCCAGACCAGGAAACCGAGGGGCGTGATTCCCCGTGGCCCCTGCAGCTTTCATCCAAGGCTGACACAGCTGTACAATGGAGAGAAAAGAACATCTAATCATCTTGGTTCTGGATCCCAAACCCTTCACGGCTTCCTTATCTGGGGACACTTATCCTCACGCCTTAGCTTGTTTGTTCCCAGTTGGATTAGAGGACATCCCAAACTCTTAGCTTAGTGCCTGTCTAGTGAAGGACATTCCTGGTTGCTGTTACCTTGCTCCCAGTTCAGGGCTTTCTCGCCCCCGTGTCTGAGGATCGCCCTGTTCCTCTCAGGGGGAGCCGGTAACCCTTCGTGCCCTCCAATCAGGTGCATTTAGCCTCGGGGTAGGTGCTTGAAGGTTCTGCTCTGACAGAATCCTAGACGGTGTTTTGTTGAATGGACCTAAAGATGTCCGTTTTAAAATTAGACTCTTTGATGGTTTAAATGGATAGATAAGGCACCTCTGACTAAGAAAGGTGTTGTATTAGGACATTTTTAAAAGATGTAGAAAAAAAGGAGAAGAAACAAGGAAAGTAAATCTGGTATTTTTTTTCCCCGTGGAGAAGCTCCGTAACTGCACCGGAGCTGAAACATTTATCCGTGGAGAAGCCCTGTTCTGGCCTGCAGCATCCACCTCCCCCTCCACCCACGGACACGCAGGATAGATGGCTATCCGCACAGTACGCCGTGCGCTGTCTCTGGAGGTCCGTGTTGTTTTGACAATTTTGTATTATTAAGCCACTTGAAAATGGGAAGGTGAACCCCTCTCAATCACACCTAAAATTGTAGCTAAGGAGATTTTTGTCTCTATTTCAGGGGGGGAGAAAGGATGTGATGTTCAAATAATACAGTAATAGGATTATAAGGGTCAACAGGAGAAAGTCAAGTGCACATCGGGCTACTGTGTGCTGTTACAGCAAAGACAATAGGCTTGGGGGAAAGAGTTGTTGAATGTGGGGCAGCTGACGCTTACACAAAGGGGCGGTTCTGCAGGAGGACCAGTTGTGAATCTTGGGTTTCATGCAAAAGCCTTGGCGAGTTCATGCACCACCACTCTCAGAATGAGTGGAATAAACCAGCCCAGTGTAGCAGAATTTCCTCCACCATTAAAATATGTGCAGGTGCTTGACAGGGTCAATCACACATTGAGGATTTTATTTTGCCCCAAGTCTGTTATCCAGAGCGGGTGATTTTAGAAATGACGGTGCACTGGGAATCAGAAGACTCGAGTCAAGTGTCGGCATGACGGGCAACTGATGCTAGGGTATTTGTGTGTCATTTTCCTCAACACCGAAATGAAGGATCAGCATAGATGTTTTTAAGGCAATCATTTAAATGCGAAGTTAATGTTCAAAAAAAAAAAAAAACCAGGGCATGCTAGGGCTGGCTGCTGAAAAATGCATCCAGTCCCTTCCTCCTAAGTCCCTTATAAAGTTCTTTTTACTTTACGGGAAATTCTGGAAAAAAATATAGTGTTTTACTTCCACCTTCCCTTTATTAGTCACTGGAATCTGCTCCTCTGGTATTTAAACCGTACGCCAATGCAGATAATTAGAAAATGAGAGACTGGAGTGTTAATAATTTTCAAAGCAGATAAAACAGATGGTAGGAGTTTTTGCCAAGAAATCTCAGGACAGTAAAGGAAGACGGGGATGGTGGGAGGGGAGACAGTGGGCCTGGGTTTTGAAGCCGCACTCAGATTGAGGAGGGAAAGGCAGAGGGGTCTGATTAATACCCAAAATGTTCAGACCCCGAGCCCTCACCTCCAGACACTGTGCGGGGCTGTCAGGGACTTTAGACGGGATGATCGTGACTGTCCCCAAGGAGCTCACAGACAAACGCGGGAGAGACAGTCACAGACAATATGGCGAAAGCCCTATGCCAGCGCTCATGGCAAACCCCACGCTCCGTAGAAAGCATCAGGATCATTCTGCTTCCCAGGTGGGGACCTTCTAGGACCAAGAAAACGACAGACTCTGTGTGTGAGCAAGGAAGAGGTCATGCTAACATTTCATTTTAACTCCCAAACACCTCATCAAGTATTAAGCAGCTCGCGCAAGCCAAGGTCACACGGCATCTGTAGCTGGAACCGCTTCTGCTGGGCCGAAGTGACTGATGGCGACAGGACCGCAGTTCCCAGAGCCTGTGTCTCTGCCTGTGACGCCTCCCCCACTCCCCCTTCTGCCGACACCTGTGTTGAAGGCTACAGTCACCTTCGTCGGGCCATAAACATCTCTTCTGGGTATTTGTGGAGCCTTTTATTGCATGGCTATTGCAGCCTCTCTTGTGTTGCTGGCGTGGTGCACGCTAGCTTTGATTATGGAGAATAGGGTAGGACATGGGCAAAGGAAGTGAGACGTTGCACCTTGAAGCCTTTGGTTTCCGGCCCCCTTTGAGGCTGTGTCAGCCAGGACAGTGTGCTGCCCTTTCCACTGACAGCTATGCGAAGAGGCAAAAGGGTCTCATGCATCTTAAGTACATGGCCCTTGGTATTTCTGGATTTGTCCTGCTGCGCGCAACAGAATTTATTTACAAGGGCACACGCTGCACTTTTGCTAATATGCGGCCCAGTAACCATCAAGCTTTGGAGGCCTGGCCTCTGGGACTCTCTTTTGCTAAGCAGCCAAACCTCCCCTGGGTAGGTCCCCTCAACTTTCTGAAATCTTGGACCGTTGACAATAATTTGAAAAACCTATAGATGCATGATTCAGGACAATGTTGATGCCTTGAAGTCATGCTGGATATAAAACCTTTTTTTTTTCACCCTAACCCTCAGCACTGGTTACAGAAGATGTTTTTGCTGCGCTCACCAAACATGGAACCCGGGCTCCACTGTAGACAGCCCTCAGGCAGGACCCCGTAGGCTTGTTTAGCACAGAGAAATTCCACGGGGACTTCCAGGCTAGGAATTAGGATAAGCGAGGTCTGAGCTTCTTCCTAATAAGCATTATTAGGAGCTCAGAGCATTTAACCACTTGGGCAAGAAAAGGTAGAGGTTTTCATTATAAGAACTCATTTTTCTGTCGTTTACCAGGTTTTGACTACTTCTTTGCATTGTTCTCTTCTGAAATGCATGTCCTATATTGATTTAAGAAGGAGTGGCACACAGCATTTTGGTATGAATTGTACTTTTACATATTGTGTGTAGCCAGTTACAATAAAATCCAATGACGTGTAACTGCTGAGCTACGGTTGGGTGCTGGGATAACCGGCTGGCTTTACATGGTCCAGTCCAGCCGTTGAACAGCCAGCCGTCGTCCTTACAGAGTGGGAACCCCCCCCCCCAGAATGAGCTGGGTTTCAGGACACCTCGCATGAAATGCAAATCAGGGCAGATGGCGATGCCAGTGAGCACAGGGTTATGTGGGCAAGTGCAGACAGGGGCGCCTCCTTTCCGTGGGACGAACACCGTGAACCGGTGAGGGTTTTGCTGACGAGAGTGACTGTGGACACCTAACGTGGCCCTCCGCAGTGAGGGTTCATGACGTTTTTTCATAGATTGGAACCAGTGACACCGTTCGTGTGAGGCCATTGGCCCCCACCTGACAACGATGAGTCTGGAGATGTGATGTTAGAACCCGGCAAAACTGAGTAATAGTATTACAGGTCACACATAACCCCAGATAAGCTAGGCTCATAAGGCCACCCTACTCTCAGCTGATGACCTTCGTTTCTACTTGCCTGAGAAAATTTAATCAACCACAAGAGAATTTGCACAACCACACCTACCCGCCTACCAGCCTCTCTTCCCCTGGAACCTCCCTTCCTCCCCGTCAGGGGGGTCCAACCTTTTGGCATCTCTGGGCCACGCTGGAAGAAGAAGAGTTGTCTTAGGCTGCACATTAAATACATTGTGACATGTAATCACAAAAAATAATCTCATAATATTTTAAGTAAATTTATGACTTTGTGTTGGGCCACATCCGTAGCCATCCTGGGCTGTGTGTGGAATGGTCCCTGTTCCCATCAAGACCAACAGAGCCGTGTGTCCTGGAACCTTCTCTTCTTGCCCCGTAAGGACGCAGCCGTCCTCCCTGCTGCGTGATTCACGTTTTCCTCTCGACTGGACCTTTCCCGTCAGTGTACAAACACATCCCCTCTCAAAACAAACAGAAGCACCCTGGACTCTGCGTCCCCAGCTGCCGTCCCATTGCTGCGTGGTCCTTACAGCATCTCCTGCTCATCTGCCTCGCAGACTCTGTCTCCAAAGGGGCTTTTGCCTCCTGTCGCTTCCCCGTAACTCTTGTCACTAAAATCACCTTTTTTTTTAGATTTTATTTATTTATTTTTAGAGAGGGAAGGGGGAGAGAGGGAGAGAGAAAGAGAGAAAGAGAAACATCAATGTGCGAATATGTGGTTGCTGGGGGTCATGGCCTGCAACCTAGGCATGTGCCCTGACTGGGAATCGAACCTACAATGCCTGGTTCACAGCCCATGCTCAATCTACTGAGCTACGACAGCCAGGGCACTAAAATCACCTTTTCATCACTAAATCTGGAGGTCGGGTCTCAGCCTTCCTCTTACTCGGTGCATCTGCAGTACTTGCCACTTCTCTTCCCTGAAACGTGGTTCTCCTGGCTCCTAGAACAGCACTCTTCCTCGGAGTCACCCCTGCCCTGTTGGCTGCCTTCTCAGCCTCCTTTTCTGGCTCCTCCCCCTCTTCTCCTCCACATCACAACACTGTGTCCGAGTAACTCGTGCTGCTCTCATCCACCTTTAAAGGTTCGGAAGCCACGGGCACGATGCTCACTGGGCAAGCTTGTATCTCCGCCCTAGACCTCGCTCCTGAAGTCCAGGTGCACGGTCAGCTGCCTGCTCACTCAACTCTCCACTCATGTGTCTACGGACACCTCCACCCCAATGCATCTAAGACCAGATCCCGGGTCTTCCTCTCCCACCCTGTTCCACCCGAATCTTCTTCATCCCGCTCGACAGCACTGCTGTCTTCCCAGTTATTCAGACCAGACACCTCCCAGAGTCAATCGCCAGCAAATCGTCCTTGTTCTGGTTTCTAAACACGTCCAGATAGTGGCCCAGAACTTCGTCATCTCCTGTCTGGGCTGTCACAGCCGCCATCAAAGTGCTTTTCCTGCTCCTCCCCTTGACCCCTTAGCCATGGTTCTACCAGCATCCAGAAGAGCATTGCAAAAAGTAGTGTAGGTCCTGTCTTTTTCTCCGCCTTACTTCTGTCAGAGGAAAACCCGGTCCTTTGGTGTGGACCCTGCAGAGCACACGATCTGATTCTCACTATGTCCGACTCCATCTGCCTATCGTCTTCCTGGTCTACTGTGCCCTGGCCACCTGCCTGCTAGCTGCTCGTCGGTCCATGGGCAACACCCTGCAGTGGCAAGTGTATGGATCGCTAGTCCTGTCGCCTACCTGTGGCTCCACCACAGCTCCTTTACGATGCACCCAGGCACCGTCCTCCTGATGAGACCGTGCCCGCCCCATTTAGCACTGCAGCCTGCCACGCCCTCCCTGGTGCTGACCTCCTGCTCATCTCAGTTTCTTTTCCAGACGTCCCAACACACTGCTGTTCTGTTTCCTGGTTCTTCTCTCCCCAGTAGAACGTGAACTTCCTGAAGGCCAGGGGTTTTTTATTGTTTTGTTTTGTTTTTCCATTGACACGTCCCCGGAATCTAGAATAAGGCCTCAGACACAGGGGGAGGTCAATAGACTTTCCTAACGCGAGCGAATGCAGGGCACGGCGCATTGTTAATAAGCGGGGTGCCGTTCCACGGGGCACATGGCACCTAGGTTGTCCGAATGTCAGAGCTGTAGACACAGCCAAGTGATGGACATGAACGGGGATCGTGGTTGACGGGGAGGGTTTTCAACTAAATGATGGAACTTCTTGTCAAAGCGGTTCCTTTCGCAACGTGAGCCCACTTCGCATGAGACAGTCGGCCTCGTTTACTGTTTGGCCAGGTGTTGTGACAGCAGCGTCTATCTCAAGGTCTATTCAAGGTTACCTCGTCTGGCTCTTTGCCAGGAGCCAACAGGCAACACGGTGAAGTCGGAATTCAGGAGAGGAAGGGCGGTGCGGGCAGGGAACGGAAGCAGTGGACTGGGAGCAACTGTCGTGCGGCTCCCCATCTCGGGAAGGAGCAGAGGGGGCGGTTGCGTTTAGGGCGGTGCCGTGAGCAGCAGTGAGTGACAGCCCATGGAAGTCCTCAGTGGGCCAATCAGATACTGCGTTTCTCTGATCCCTGGTGGTCAGGCTGTGCCAGTGAAAATGGAATATACATGAGTGTTACATATTAGGTCATGTTATGTCATATCATATCATATTATTGGAAGGCAGATAAGTGCCACTGGAGAAAAACCAGGCCCTGACGCCGAGTGGCGGAGAAGAGACGCCACTCGGACCTGGTTCGGTGTTTGCAGTGAACGCAGGGGAGCGCGCAAGATTGCGGCCCTCGCCGCGCCCCAGTCCCTAATGACGGCACGTGCCCACTTAGTGCTGCCGGGGAAGGGCCGCTCCCTGCCCGCTGGGGTCTGAAGCACAGAAAGGGGGGGGGGGGGGGCATCGGCATACAGATGCTTCAGCAGGACGTAGGGACAACGCCTCACCAGGCGACACGCCCAGCACAGGCTGTGACGGCCGTGTGTCTCCCCGGCAAAGATGTCGCAGGTGCGGAGGTGGAGGGAGGTGACAGGCCGCACAGGGCGGCTTTTTCCGACACCTGACGCAGGTGCTGAGTTTCCCGACAACTCGGGGAGTTTAAGCGCTGGAGGGAGATTAGCTGGAGTGGCCCTGGCAGCACACAGCCTCCCAGCCGAGGGGCAGGGCAGCCACGGCGAAGGCAGGGCTGGCCGCGTGCGGAGGGGTCCCGCCCCCCACCAGCCTCTGCTGGCGGCCCCGGCGGAAGCCAGCGGACAGGGTCACACAGGACTTCGGGGAGACTCCTGGGGAGGGGGAGTTCGCTGACGGTGGGGTGGGGGGAACAGGGCCGTGAGGCACCTGTTCAGGAGTGGAGGTTCCCACGGCCACAGACACCTTCCTGGTAGAATCTAAAGATACAAAACCTGAGCTACGCGGGGGGCGACGTTGACCCAGCCCGGCTTGTCTCTGCTCTGTGTGTCAGCACCGCGAAAGTGCCCCGGCTAGTTCGGGAGAACTTTTCACCTGCCCGTGGGTCGTCATGGAAACCTGCACTGACGCCTACCGTCTCAATCTGCACTTGCCTCGAGGTGCACAGAAGCGGCAGCGCAAAGTCTTTTGTGAGGCGGAAAAATGTCCAGGCTCTCGGTGCCTCTCCATCGGAGGGTGTCACTGATGACTTCACAAAAAGGAGGCAGCGTCAAAACTTGTTTTTCTTCGCGAGGACCCCTGGTGCCAGGCCAGTGCTTGATGGTCCGGAGGGGCCTGGGGCGCATCCGAGGAACAGCAGCGCCCCCAGAGGCAGGAGCTCCGAGGCCATGGTGACCTGTGTGCCTGCCGGTCCTGGTGCTGTGGCTGGTGCCCAATGGAACCTGCCGCTTTGGCGCGCTCCTGGGCACCTGTGACGCATCCCCAGTCCGACCTTGTGGACAGGCAGGGCATGACCCCGGCCCCCTGACCTCCAGGCAGGCAGGGAGTTCTCGCCTCAGCTCTAGCCATGACGACGATGAATGGTTTAGTGGAAGAATCGCATCTGTTCTTGTCTTAGCCTGCCTGGGCTCTCGTAATAAAAAGCCATGGGCTGGGGGACTTAATCACAGATTCATTTTCTCATCGTTCTGGAAGCTGTGAGTCCAAGGTCAAGGTTCTGGCCCATTTGGTGTCTGGCGAGCGCTCTCTTCTGGGTTGGCAGAAGCCCACTTGCCTCCCACTTGGCCTTCCCTTGTGCGCGTGAGGAGGAGGAGAGCCGGCTCCCTGGGGTCCTCTGCTGAGGACACTAATGCCGTTGGGCCGGGGCCCACCCTGTGAGCTCACTGAACCTTGGTTACCTCTCAGAGGCCCTGTTGCACAGACAGTCACGTGGGGGCCAGGGCTTCCACATGGGGTAGTTGAGGGGCACCCAAGTCAGTCCCTGATAGTTCTCCGTTAAACAGAAATACCTTTTTACCCCCTTATCCCTGTGAACTGGATACTACAGTTGCATCTTTTTAAAAAAGGGCTGGTTAGTAAACGAAAGACTAGAGTGGGCCCATTCTCTTCGGTGTTTAGCATGACAGCTGTCTGTAAACCAGAAGTGTGAGAGTCACTGGGTGAGACCATCCTACCGTGAGTGGAGGGAAAGCTGTGAGTTGCTCTTGGACTACGTCCCAAAACTGTTTTATAGTTACCCCCCCTGACACCCCCCACCCCACCCGCCCCCACCAAGATTTCACTGGGATCTTCTGAGAATCCTTTGTCCACTTGAGAAAATAGAGTTGGAAGTCAGTATGGATATTACCTATTGTGTCTAATATAATAATTGTGCATTTGTAACAGTATAACATTTCTATGAATGGTTTGAGTTCGAATGAAATAGTATGTACAACACACAGCTCAAGCATAAAGGATGACATTACCAACACCTGTGTTCACACTGCCCAGCTTGCGGGGAACACCACCAGTGTCTAAACCCAATCCGCTCCCCCTCCCTCGCCACAGGAGGGCTGGCCTGTGATGTTTACTACTGTCCGAGGTCCCCGTCACACTGTCCCGCATGCTGACTGTGCCCCTACCATGCACACCTTGGTTTTGCGTGGGGATGAGGAGAGGGGTGGTGGGCTTCATTTCCCTTTATTTCTAACACTGCGGGAGGGAGGGAGGGGGCAGGCCTCCTGTTAGAGTCCCCGGGCCGGGGCCACACAGCCCGTCTCGTGCCCTGCGCCCACACAGCCCTGACCAGTGAAAGCTCTCGTCCTGCACGTGGCCCCGTGGATGCCTCTCTGCAGGGAGCGGGCTTCAGGCGGCCGCTGCTTTTCCGCTGGCTTAGGAGTTCCTCATCGCAGGTCAGAATATCTCATCACGTGTTATCCTCCCTTCTTGACTGTTCCTCCGAGCACCTGGGCTGTGCGTTGGAAAGAGGAGGCTGTATTGTAACAGTTTTAAGACATTCACCACCATGTTCCCATGTTACCTTTTCATCTGTGCAGAGCTGTGCTGTCCTGGAAGAATCTCATTGTGATCGTGTTGCTAATTACTTTTGTCACCTAGTTTCTTTGGGCTCTCTTTTTTTTTAAAGGACTGCACAATAATTTGACAAAATGTACGTAAACAGCTGATTCCCTTGACTTGCCAGAGATCATGCTTCTCATTGGGATGCACCTGGGCAGAAAGGAACAGGAATGCATTTAAGGCCCTGGCTGACGTAGCTCAGTGGATTGAGTGCGGGCTGCAACCAAAGTGTCGCAGGTTCGATTCCCAGCCAGGGCACATGCCTGGGTTGCAGGCCACGGCCCCCAGCAACCGCACATTGACGTTTCTCTCATCTCTCTCTCTTTCTCCCTCCCTTTCCTCTCCTAAAAATAAAAATAAAAATCTAAAAGAAGAAAACTTAGAAATGCATGTAAGATTTAAATTATAACTTTGTTCAGAGTTGGCTCTGTGTTTTCCCATGTGTGTATGTATGTGTTTTCCACTAGGCGGCTGCAACGGACAGGAGTGCGGACTCCGGCCGGACCGCCCTGGGACTGCTGAGTGGCTCCGTGTACAGCGGCGCGGAGACTCTGGGGAAGGAGCTCTTCCTGTACTTCGGCCCGCGGGCTCTGCGGTGAGATAAACCTGCCCCGGGCGCGTGGCCTCCCTGCTGTGTGATGGGTAGGAGGCTTTCCCAGCAGCTTGCTGGGCGTCACCAGTTAGTCATGGAGAAAATACTCCACTTTTAAGAGCGCTCTAATAGAAGAGGCTGAGGTTCTAACACGGAAAGCAGTAAGCAGAAGAATAAATTGTGATGTCACTGTGACTTGGAGAGCGAGTCACTTTCTTTCTTTTTTTTTTTTTTGAAAGATTTTTTTGAAAGATTTTATTTATTTTTAGAGAGGAAGGGGGAGAGAAGAGAGAAACATCAATGTGCGGTTGCTGGGGTTCTGGCCTGCAACCCAGGCATGTACCCTGGCTGGGAATCGAACCTGGGACACTTTGGTTCCCATCCCGCCGCTCAATCCACTGAGCTACGCCAGCCAGGGCACTTTATTTCTTTTTTTAAAAAAAATGGATTGGCTCGGAGGGCTTCCTAAGAGATATCCGAGCAACGCAGCTCTGCTTTGGTCTCCTCCGAACCTCCTACACGGCTCCTCTCCCGTCCGGTGGCACCGAGTGTTTATTGCATTAGCAACATCCGTTTCTTGGTATGTATGACAGCTCCTAGCTTGTTTAAGTGTATCTCCGATGTCTTTATATTTTCCTGCCTGCGTTCTCTCTCTGAAGCCGAGGATGGAATTGGACACTTATTTACAGAGTTCCGAAACTCCCCACGGAGGAGACAGGTTCCCCATGGTTGTGCGGAGCTGAGGGAACTCGCTGCTGACCTGTGGGCGAGGGGACCACCGTACCCACTGCCTCGGGGGCCTCGGTGGTGAGACTGTGGGGATGCGTGTCGCTGGCAGAGCACGGCCACCCGCTGGTTTCTGCAGGAAAATGAAAGAGGCCCGTGGGTGAGTGTGCCTCTCCCATCTCGGTCTTCCCGGAGTGTGGCCTAAGCTACTGCACGCTGCAAAGACTGCCGCTGCTTCCTGGAAGGTGCCGAATGTTTCTTTAAGATACTTGGCAGTTTTAATCTTAAAAGAAAAGTCTCATGACTAGACTCCGTGCTTCTAACTGACGGTAAATAACGGCCATGAGGAGACGACATGTGACCATGTTATGAGATAATCAGAGACGACAGGATTGTTATTTAGTGTGCCTCATCTGCCCCGTGCTCAGAGGACTTCAGGGTTTATGTCATGGCTGGTCCCTGGAGGTGTTCCCCAGAGTCAGCAGTGGCTGTCCGTGGACAGCACTGTCTCTTCCCGTCTGGAGGTTGATCACAGCAGCACGTGCCCCTGGGCACGTGGGGCTGACCCGCCCCAGGCTGCGTCCCCGGGTGGGCCGAGCAGAGCGGGACGTGACGGCATCCTGTGAGGGGGGTTGCAAACCTTGCCGTGTTATTGACCCTCTGGTGTTGGGTGCAGGTTTATCTGTGGTTCCCCCCCAGACTCACGAGGGGCAGCATTTCTCCTGGCAGGGCTGTCAGGAAGGGGGCGAGGGGACATGGCTCTTCAAACTAAGGAAACGGTGCCACCCCTGAGCGGGTGTATGTCAGGGTGTGCTGGGGGGAAGTGCAGGGGCCGCTGCCTTTCAGTTCCCTCCAGCCTTCACGACTGTGGGGTATCACAGTTCCAGGTCAATGACAGACCAGTCGTTTGAATATGAACGCAGCATCCTAACATCAACTGTAGCCCGTTTCACAATGGAAGTTAGAAACGTGTGCTCACCAACCCGTGTTGTGTGGCAGAATGGGGACTGTCACAGAAACGGGACGGTTGTGTGAGTCTGCATGTCTGTGGGCAGGAGATAGAGGTGCAGTCTTGACTTTGGACTTCTGTTTCCTGCCCAGTGGGCTGGCCAGCCCTTTAGGGAGCTGATAGCTGGAAACACTCTTGTGCCTAATGATTGCTTACAGTTTTCCCTGAGGGCTCAGCTTTGTACAGTTAAAATTGCCCATGGGTTTGAGTGCCTCTTACAGGGCAGGCCGTGAACCTTTGGGGGGCGGGGGGCGGCACTGGTTGTGAATCTAGAAATCAGGCGTAGCCCACTGTCAGAGGCAGTGCCACGGAGATATCCGAAGATGCAAATTCTTCGGCAGGGACTCTCGGTCCTCCGAAGAGATGCATCGTAGTGCTCAGGTGCTTGTGAGAGCACCACATATAGAGTGCTACAGACACACACTCGTTGTAGGTGTACAGTTGTGGTAGGCGTGATTATACCTATACTTCTTCTGAGCACTGTATGGACGTTCTTCATGTGCAACAAAGAGAAGTCATTTTTAACTTCTTTAAACATGTCATGAGTACTCATCAGAGCAAACTGAGAAATGAAGAACAAGCAGGAATAAATGCACACATTCCCGCCCCACTACCAAGTGCAATCTCTGTGAAGTGTAGTCACGTGTATCGCCCGTGTCGGGGGTGCGTGCATCTACACGTCCACTCACCCGGACACACCCGCCGACAAGCTGCCGTTGGCGATCAAGATGAACACAGCTGTTCCATCTTGCACCAGCGTTTAAAAGATATATATTTTTAATGACTCTCTCTTTCCAAAACACTTCGCTATTTCCAGTCTGTGACGCGCATGATGCCGAATGTTAGCAATTATCATCCATGCTCAGAAACTATATCTGAAATATTTTAGAGGCCCTGCCATTCTAGAGACGCTTTATGCATGATCGATATTGCAATTTATTGCAGTTTAAGTGATATGATCCTCTAGACAGACATGCAAGGGATAATGTGACCATTCTTCTTAGGGCGCCAAAAAAAAGTCTCTATAGAATGCATCAGATGCTGCTCACAGAAGTGTTTTGCAGTTTAGACTTAGGTTTTGTAACCTGTCACTTCCCAGGTTAGCCAGGACAGAAGTGCACTAAAGAGGCTCACTGAGTTCTGGACATGGCCGTGGTGAACACCTACTGTGGTCTGCCCAACGAGCTCCCTGGTCTTCCGGGGGCATCTTTGTGCCGGAAGCTGGTTGTCTGGCTGCAGGAACCACCGAAGTCAAGTTGACGCTAACATAGTCTTACTAACCTCTGCTCTCGTGCTCAGTCTGAGACTTTCCTGAGACTGACTTTATTTTTTTCACATTGTTTTATTGTTGTTCAAGTACAGTTGTGTCCATTTTCCCCCGCCCCAGCCATTCCCACTTCTCACCCTTGATCCCACCCCCTTTGGTTTAGTCCATGTGCCCTTGACACATGTTCCTTGATGGCCCTTCCCCTCCCCCCCCTTATCCCTCTCTACCCCCCCTCTGGTTATTGTCAGCTTGTTATTCATTGCAATGTTTCTGGTTATATTTTGCTTGCTTTTTTGTTTTGTTGATCAGGTTCTACTTACAGGTGAGATCACATGGCATTTTTCTCTCACCTCCTGGCTCATTTCACTTAGCATGATGCTCTCCAGCTCCATCCATGCTGTCGCAAAGGGTAGGAGCCCCTTCTTTCTCTCTGCTGCGTAGGATTCCATTGTGTAAATAAATGTAGCATAGTTTTCTGAGACTTTCTGACCTGGTGGGGAGCAGGGTCCGGCTCTCTGACGTAGGAACCTGAGGATGTGTGGCCTTAGAATTGGCAGGTGGCTGAGTGCCTCGGCCTGTCGAGAAGACAGTGTGAGGTGCCGGTGGCATCCTCACGAACCAGCCCACACACAGCTTAGAGCCTCACGGGCTTTTGGGCCCTCACTCTGCTGTGCCTGAGGCCCCGCCCGTTCCTGCCTTCCCCGCCACGGAAATCTCCCGCACTCCCCGAGATCCCGTGAGCTGCTAAGTAGTCCTTGGTGCCTACATTTTTTTGAGTGGCGTTTCGGTCACGTGCACTTAAAGAGCTGACCATTATCAAAAGGGACAAACTTCCTGCTATAAACTAACTCAGTCACAGGGATGTCATGTACAGCATGGTGATGGTAGTTTTAATAAGGCTGCATATTTGCAAGTTGCTAAATGAATAGATCCTAAAAGTTTTCATCCCAAGAAAAACATTTTTTGTAACCGTGTGAGGTCAGGGGTGTTAACTAGACTGATGTGCTTATTTTGCAATGCATGCAATCATTGAATCATTGTGTCAGACAGTTGAAACTAATATAATGTTATATATTATATGTTAGACCTCAGTCTATGTCAGTCATAACTCAATTTCAAATAAATGATTGAATGAATGGAAAAAAGAAAGCTGAATATTAATATTAATGTCATGTCAGGCAGAAAATTAAATATTTTAGTTTTTGAAATGGTAACTTTTTTCTGTTTCAGCCACATATGCTTCGGTGTGTAGCTGGAGAAAATATAGAAACTTCCGCCTCATTTATTTGCCTGCTCCCTGCACCTGACAGCCGGCGGGGTCACAGTTCTGCTGCTTTCCTTTTCCTGCCTCTTTCCATAAAACACAGTTTTATTCTAAGTTTCCCCTAGTTTAAAAGTTATTTATGTCAATCGTACAACATTACGATAGTTCCAAAAAGCATAAAGGAAAAAATAAATAGCACCCAAAAAAGCACTCTTAACAGTTTTTGTGACTATCATAGATAAAATATAAGTTGTATACAAACCATGTATTCATCCATGGCATGAATTATAATATGATATTACATAGAATAATTTCATAGAAATGGGGATTTTAATTTACATTTGGCTTTCATTACACATAACATGCATGTTGTATTGGTCGGTCAATGTCGAAATATACACGTGCCTTATTATATATTGTACAAAGCATACCAGTGTACGGCTCTATCATCATTTTTAAAAAATATTTTTATTTATTTTTAGAGAGAGGGGAAGGAAGGGAGAAAAAGAGGGAGAGAAACATCAATGTATGGTTGTCTCTCATGCGCCCCTCAATTGGGGACCTGGTGCAGAACCCAGGCATATTGTCTTGACTGAGAATCGAACCAGTAACCCTTTGGTTTGCAGGCCTGCTCTCAATCCACTGAGCCACACCAGCCAGGGAAGATCTATCATCATTGTTTAATCAACCACTACTGATGAGCATTTTCCCTTATTTTTAACTCTCATAAATAACTCTGAAGTTAACATCTTTGCACACATTTTACTATTTTCCTGGGATACATCCCTAGATGTGGATTTGTTGAGTCTTACTTGCTGGTGCTCTTTATATCAGTTTTGTAGGCACGTAGAAATCTGTCCCATATGGAGAGCAAAGCGCCCCTGACTGGTGGCACAGGAGGGAATGGCGTGCATGTGGCCTGTGGTGGCTCTGAGCATGTGTGTTCATTCACGCCGCAGCGCCACGCTTTCAAAGCCCATGGACACGGTAACCTGGTGGAAGGTGGGGAACCTCAGCACCGCACGCTCACCTGGCCTGGATTCCTCAATTAGTCATTTAAATTTTTAGACTGATTTTAAGTTTCCTGCCCCGTTACCACTTCTGGGACATCTTTGGGTCTGGCTCTGTTGACCACTTGTCTCTTAGCATTGGGTTTTATGTCTTTGTCTTATTTTTTGTGTGCGTTGTGATTTTTCTTTGAATGCTAGGTATCACATTTGGAAGAACATAATATTTAAGCCTAGAAATAGTAATGCACCTTCCAGGAGGTGGTGAGGGTGGGGGACTGAGTGGGTCTGATGGCAGTTGAGTCTGGTTCAGGTTTTGCGGTGTGCTAGTTACCTGCCGAGCATCTGCCGGGTCCAAAACCCCAGCTGTTCCCGCCGCTTTGTGGCTGCTCTGTGGCTGGCACGGGGCCTGGAGAGGCAGGGACCGGCCTCTCGGTGCGCACTGCACGCTCAGCTCTCAACACACCCAGAGCGCTGCTGCCACAGGGGAGTCCGAGTTCCCGAGTTTCCTTCCTGTTTCCCAGTGGGAACAGTCTCCTCGCATCATTGCAAGATTCTGTTCGAAGCTGAGCCCCCGCTGCACCCCCAGGGGCAGGTGGCTTTTGATGCTGTTGGTCCTCAGTAGCGGTGCACTTGCCCTGGGCCTGGGGTGCAGGGCTCAGCCCTGTCCCCCCCCAACAGCAGACCTTCTGTGCTTGTCATTGGGTGCAAGACTTACCTCGCAGTGAGTCTTTTGGGACGGACAGAAAGTCTTTGGCTTTTACCTCTCCCTCCGCTATAAGGGTATAAGGCTTTTTAAGGCTCTTGCTTCACTGGAGTGTTTGAGAAGCAGGCGGGGCTTTGTGCAGATGGGTGCCCTCCCGCCGAGGGTGACTCCTTCAGGTCCCCTGCTACTGTGACTGCCCCCTTCCTCCCGCGCAGCCACCGCGTGGACAACCAAGGAAAGCACTCCGAGTGAGCGCACACCCAGCTCCCGTCCGCCTCCAGGAATTCTAAACCGACCTACCAGCCACACTCAGTACTTGCAAAGTTGTTGTGAAAATTTAGCTGTTTTTTTTTTCCTTACCCATTTTTATGTTAGCGGTCTCTTCTTCCCGTGCTCTACCATGGTGGGCCAGCTGTCTGTTTGTCTTTCCATGGAGGGCTTGTCACTCATTGGAATCTAGCTGCCCTGGCTGCTACAGTCTCATGTTTCTGATGGGCTCAGGAACATCTGTGGTTTTGTTTGTAACGCGATTTCTTTTTTCTCCTCGCTGGGGTGGGAGCTCTTCTCGCTTTCAGCTTCTGAAGTCTCAGGAGGAAGCACACCGAGCTTCTTCCTCTTCAACACGGTTAACACCGTATTTCTTCTGTACCCTACTTCTCTGCGTTCCTAGCATAAACTACACCTGTTATGTTTAGCTCTGTCATATCTCAGATACTTCCGACCACCTGGTCAAAATGTTCATAAGCAATCGCCTTATTAGCAGCGTGTCATCATTAACGTGAGTCTGTGACCGGGCCGCTGTGTATGCTGTTCATGTTGTTTATGCTGAAGGGTGTCCAGGTGACTCCGACGGGTAGCCTGGGCGCATGTGGCTAATGTTCCAGGTAGAATCAGGTCTTAGGTCCCGGTTTGTTTTAGGAAGTTATTTCTAAGTGGAGGGAGTTTCTGTCTCTTCGATTTTTAGTCTGGACATGATGTGTGCACTGTGCTTTGGTTGTAAGTGACAGACCCCCAACTCAGACAAGTTCAGTGGTTATTTATTGTAAGAATTCGGGGTGTCGTATGATCCCTGAAGGTAATGCAGCCGGGCCTCAGGGAGACCTGGGGGCAACGGCTCAACGGAGCGATGGGCTGAACGTGGCGGCGGGAGGACTGCCCTTCCCGAGTCTGGTCCTCACGGACCCTGCACTCAGGCCTCCGGGACTTCCCTGGTGCCCACGTCAGGGAACGCTGCCATGGGCAGCTCCCCTGTTAGAGGTCCCCAAAGTGCAACAAAGCGGACCTCTCTGTGTCCAAATCCGGAAGATCACTGGGAGAACTCGGACGAATCCAGCTTAGATGCGGATGGATCCTGCGTGACTCCGTGTCCGTTCCAGAGTCCCGCGTCTGAAGCGGGGTCGGGTGGGGGGGGGGGGCGGGCAGAGCCCACTTGGGGTTGGGCCTAACACTCACTGCGGTCAGACAGAGTCACGTGGTGCAGAGGGAGTGATCTCCGGGGACCCACTGGATGGGGAGGGGATGGGGGGCGGGGAGGGGAGGAGGGAGGGAGCTCGAGAGGATCAACAGACAGCAATAAGGTTCTAATAAAATTGTCCTGCCCTGGCCCGTACCTCAGTCAGTTAGAGCATCGCCCAGAGACGCCAAGGTTGCGGGTTCGATCTCCCGTCAGGGCACATACCAGAACCAACCAGAATCAACCAGCGAATGCATCAGTAATTGGAACAGTGAACCGATGTCTCTCCCCTTGCCCACTGTATCTTCCTCTCTCTCTAAAAGCAATCGATACAAAAACTGAGAAACATTCCCACGCTAGGTTATTATCATGAGGACCGTGGAGAAGCAACTTCAGCTCTCGGGTGTGCATGCCACGCGAGCCTCTGTCCTGGGTGGCGATGGTTCCGGCGCCAGAGACGTTCACGGCGCCTCAGCATTTTCCAGCATGCAGATTTCCCCCGTGCAGGTTAAAGGGGACCTAACAATAAACACATAGAATCTGCTGGTTCATTGGGGCTCAGTTATCACAACTCAGCTATTTAATAAAAATAAAATGAAAGGTAGTCCTTCTAGGCACCTTTCCCCGTAAATTGACCAGATTTATGGAGAAGACCAAAACAGGTGTACTTCCCGATGCAGGGTTCTTCCTGGGACGACTCCTGCCTCCGACCTGGGCCTTAGCCTTCCCGATGTTGTTGTGTAGGTGCCGTCTCATTATCGGAAGGGGTTTAGAAGCCCCTTCATGAGCCGCGTGGCTGGAGGGATTCTAGAGACGATGGCTTTTGGGCACGGCAGCTGTACACCTCCCACCAGGGTGGGACCCCCGTACACTAAATCACGGGTCCTCACGGGCACACACGTCTCCCGTCGAGAGCTGCGGGCATGTAGAACGCATTTGTGATGGATGGCAGGGCATGCAGAGGGTAAAACCCACATTTCTAAAGGTGGACTGGTTAACCTTGTACAATGCTAGAGCACGGCGCTTTGGAATGAGAAGCACCGCGCAGTAACACTCGCTGCCAAAAGAGCCGGATTTATTAACTCGACGGAGCAGTAAGGAGAAGGACCGGAAAGGCAGAACACAGTATTTCATCCCAAGAATCACTTTTGATCTTCATCAGAGGTCTCATAAAACCGTTTTCCTTTTTTTTTTTTTAAGCTGGACATGCTAATCAATCCTATAAAAACTGAAAGGTTATGAATTTTTTATCACCGCGTTGTGGCTTTCGAGTGAACCGTAAATATTTATAAATTCCCTCTTCCCCACACATATAAAGGTAGAAGCATTGGTAGGAAGGTAGAGAACTAGAACTGAAGACAATATCATTTTGAGATTTTCTTCTTTTTTTTCTTTTTTGATGTGTAAGATTTTGCGAAACATTTTATTATGTAGAGTAAAGCAGGGGAAGTGAAAAGACTTTTCAGTGTCTTAAACTGCGAGATACCGTTTTGTAGTGGGTAAACATTTCCCCATCCATTGTGGCTAGAAATGAGAACTTTGAATGTTAGTGGCTTTGTAGAATTTATAAAAACACAAACTGTAGGCAATTCAAATTTAGCCTCATCTCATCCCAAGCCTTTGAACCCGAGAAAAAGCTGAAGGCTGCTAGACTGTTCGTGAATAAAAGATGTTTCATCTGACGAGAAGAATGGAGTAAGGTCTGTTTTCTTGGGCTTATTTTTGAGGCCTTATTCTTTCTCTAAGAATTTGTTTTATTTGTGGACTGAAAAACTGATTGTCACATCTGCCAGTTTTTATAAAGATACAAAGCCTTATCAGAAAAATATATCATGTTAGCCACCACTGTTTGCCCTTTCAAAGTGCCTGCCCTGACTCACCTTTGTTTGCTGACAACCCAGAAAGTGAAGAGAAGGAACAGAAATGGGATGCACAGTGTGCTTTCTGCCACTCAAAAGGGATTTGCTTTTGTTTCAGGATTCATTTTGGAATGAAAGGCTCCGTCACAATTAATTCACTTGAGTGTAAAAATAAAAGTGGAGCCTCTCCTGTGTTGGAAGTCCAGCTCACCCGAGATTTGATTTGTTTCTTTGACTCGTCGGTGGAACTCAGGTGAAAAATAAAACAAAATAAAATAAAATAAAATAGTGCTTCAGCTTCAGAAGTCTAAGGGTTGGATCTATAGTTTTGTTTGGGGTGTCACATGTGGAAATAAATAAATACATAGAATTTAAAAAATTGGCTTATAATGGATAAAAGCTCATCCTAAAAGAGCCTTCAAATACTAGAGTCCATTGGGTTCTATTCTATCAAAGCTCATTTTCAGTGACACTCTGTGAAGTTGCAACCAGACGTATGATTCATGTGTCTTATGTCCCTTCCTATAGAAGCGCAGCAGAAAGCCAACAAAGAGTACGCACGATGGAAGAATTGGATGTATGCTCGCCCAAATTCAGCTTCCCCCGAGCCGAAAGGGAGCTTAAACAGCAGACCGGACGCATGCTCTGCGATGTCTTACTGGACCAGCGGGTCCTGCCGGGGGTGGGCAACATCATCAAAAACGAAGCTCTCTTTGACAGCGGTCTCCACCCAGCCGTGCAAGTAGGTCCCGTGCATTTTTTTTAAACGGTGTCTGTATGTTTAAATACCGTTAAGGGACCCACACGGAACACTTAAATCTGCATTGTGCGGTGACATTCTCCCCGGACAGGTCCCAGAGGTCTTGGCTCCTGTCAGTCTCTGTGAGGCCAGCCCTGCCCGCACCGTTTAAAGCTGTTCTCACCTCCCCGCTCCCGATCCATCCGCCCAGCCTCCCATCACTTGCTTTGCTTCTTATTTTCCCCACACCCTGGGTCACTTTCAAACACTGTGTACTCTTTGTTACGTTTGCTGTTCAAAAATCGCTCTCCTCTGCGAGAATGTGGTCTCTTCGGAGGGCGGCGAGTCTCCGTTCATTGAGGTGCCCGAGCATGCAGGATGCAGTTGGGTGCAGGGTAGGCCTGAGAGAAATATTTGAGGAGTGTGTGAACGAACTCAGCTCACACCTTTGCTCTTGTATCTGGCATAGTAAAGGCACACTCAGCAGACCCTCCTGACTCCTGGGAAATGCAGATTCCGTGGGATGGTAAGAATGGAAGCGAGGCAGCGGGGGCTAAGGGATGAGGGCTCAGCAAAAAAACTGGAAACAAAATTTGGAGTGCTCATTAAAATAGCTTAGTTTGGAGGGAAGGGCAAATACTAGACGTCTAGAGGAAGCTGCGAGGACAAGAACAGGGTTTGTTGTTTTCTTGTTCTTCAGCTGGAGAGATGCGAGGTTATTTATAGGTTGAGAGAAAAGTACCGGCTGAATGGGAGAGGTTAAAACCACAGAAAACAGGACAAAGTTGTGAGAAGGTCAGAGAGGTTAGACCTCAAGCCGGGTGGAGGGATACACACGTTTTCGTTTCCAGGGAAGCTGTGTCCGTTATGACCTTAGTCCAGACCCAAATGGTGTCTATTACTGAGCCATATTTTCTACACAATCCCAAAAACACCTTTATACTTTGTGTAATTATTTCCCGGACAGTTTTCGTGCAATCCAAATCAGTAGGAAATACGTTTTGAAAGAAACCCGTTAATGATAGTTCTATACCGGGCCCTGCTCAGTGACAGTGTAAACACACGAGTTCTTACACATTTGTGTCATGTGAGAACGATGAAACAGAATTTGAACAGCAGCCCTTTAAAAATCACCTAGACCTCTATGGAAAATGTTTCTGGAAAAAAAAAAAAAGAAGAAGAAGAACTCAGAGTATTGTTACCTACAGTATTCTTATAGTCTATCATAAGCTGATAATTTACTTTTTATCTTTCCATCCATCCAGCTGTTTATCTAGGAAAAGATCATTTGCTCATAACATCTGAGGGCTTAAATATTAATGGCATTTCTGAAGCTTAGCCATTAACCCCCTAAAATCACATGTATAATTACTGAAAAAGTAGTTAAACACTTCAACGTATAACTGAATATAGTATATCAGATGGGTTAAGAAAAAAATGAATGGTAGAAGTGCGTAAGTTTTGAATTAAAGTAAATCATTGAAAAATGGATATAATACTTCTGGAATGATGCTGTGGATCAGGTGCCTTTCGGTTTTACGGTCACTGATAAAAGAGTTCCTACTGTGTGGAGCTGTGGATGTGTTCCTATACCTAGCGCAGGCGTAGGGTATTGGACAGAATTTCCTCCGCAGACACCTCGAACCCACCTGGCCAGACGTCCGTTAGTTCGGCCAGGGGGACAGCTGTAGGCCGGCTGCGTGTGCGCCCGGAGACGTGCTGCAGCCGGGCCTGCTTCCGCGCTCGTCCGCGTGTTCACAAGGACGTCAGTGTTCCTGCGTGTGCGTGCATTCCTGTCTTTTGAAAGCTCGGTAGTGAACTTGATGGCCATCTACTCTTACGCCCATTTTCCCTCCCTTCCTCCTTTCTGTGCTTCTTCTCTAACGTTTCTGCAAACCCAGCAGGACTTGTTAAGGTGCCTGACGGCCAGTGCCGGCACGTTGCAGATGTCTTGTTCGGGTGAGATCGTCAATAAATACGTGAACTTAGAACTAAAATTTGTAAAGAAGAATTTTTTTAAAATTTGTAGTACTGTCACTTAAAAATAAAACCACTGTTAATGACACTAAATAGGCATGTGAGAAATGGAGTTCTAGAAGGTCGGTGTGTATTTTAAATCTATCTACAGTTCCTTCAGAACTGGCCAGTAGTATCGTTTTTCTATAGTGCACGAATAATGAAACTCTCCTGGGTTGTTCTTCTGCTTTAAGGTTTGTCAGTTAACGGATGAACAGATCCATCACCTCGTGAAAATGATACGTGACTTCAGCATTCTTTTTTACAGGGTAAGAGCAAATATTTTTCAGTTATGTAAAATGTCAGGTTTTTTTCCTTTTCAATGACCCCGAAAGAGTAAAAGCAGTGTATAGCCATCTAGTGGTGAGAGTGTAGAAGTGCAATCACGGAGAGCGCCCAGTTAGGGGCCTGATTGACATCTTGAGATGTAGGTCATGGGTCAGTCCAAACTTGTCTATTAATGCATTGAAGTATCTTTATGCTAAGTTGGGAGCAGCTCTGTTAGCCTTGACTTGACTGAATTTCTTTAAATAGAGCTCACTTCGTGTTTCACCACTACATTCGGTGTGGTTGAGATCATTTAGTTAACGTTAAGTTTAGTTTCTCCATCTGTAAAATGGGACAATATTTATTACCATGAAGACTGTTTTGAGAATGAACTAAATACTTGCTAAACTATAAATTTCACAAGTTATATATATACATATTTATACACATACATATATATGGATACATAGAGAGTTCGATAAACACATTTTATCTTTTAAACAAAGTATCGAAATATTTTTCTCTACAGTCTATTTTCTGTGTTCAAATTTTTATTTTCACTGTGTTCAGAAAGGCATTGTGAAATTCTTCATTAGTTGGCCTGGCGTATTGATGAACCCCTCGCTTTACACATCTGCCTCGAGTATCTATGGCTATTTCAGTATTATGTGTGATGTGGACCCCGGCTTGTGGGGTCCACGTCATCATGGAGGAAATATGAGACAAATTCACACGGACTACGGAGTCCTGTGGAGGAAAAGGGACTGCAAGGCTTTTCTCTCAAGGGGAGCAAAAGTCTTGGCCCTTGCTCCAAGGGGCTTTTATTTATTGTCTTACTGGGCACGTTACAAGAAGATCCTCATTAACTATGCACAGGCTCGCTTTAGGGGGTCACCTTGTACAGAAAACAAAGGAGAGGATGCTGGTAATCACATCACAGAAGAGGGATATTTGCAAATGAAAAGGCAAAAGTAGTTGAACCAGTTACATCATCCTTGGAAGGTTTAGCATGGTTTTTAGGAAGTTGCTTGGCATTAAATGTCCTCAATTCAGAGAGTTAGCAAAAAGCAAGACTCCTAGCAGCCTAAGTACATTGCAGGCCTGATTCCCCACGGGAAAACCTGTCTGTGGGCGTGGGTCCTGTACATCTCCCAGTGGGAGCTGGGCCCACGCCACGCAGAGCGGCCTCCCACAGTGTGTGCTCACTCATTCTCCCAAGGAAACATAGTTATAGACAGCTACCTATTTTCTGCCCAGATTAGGCTGGGTATTTCAGTACTATGCTTACATTAATGTAAGCTGTTTGCATGATTTTAAGCTGATATATGCTGAGCCATATTTCCGAGCTTTCAAATTTTCACGCTGCTGACGTAAACCCAGAATATTCTTTTGTAGGAGCGTAAATGTATGTAAG